>NC_052318.1:52974326-53577799 GCF_016432855.1 Salvelinus namaycush | reverse complement strand
TCTGTCTGCATTAATAAAATTGTACAGGCATATCCTGTTTCCATTAGCCCGGTCATTACTTTTGAAATGGTTGGATCAATATCCACCTTCATGATATGGATGAAGCCTGATTTGGAATGTCTGAGTAGTTCTATATGATGTCATAATACACTCCTCTGATAATCAAGTGATATTTGGAATGTCTGAGTAGTTCTATATGATGTCATAATACACTCCTCTGATAATCAAGTGATATTTAGAATGTCTGAGTAGTTCTATATGATGTCATAATACACCCCTCTGATAATCAAGTGATATTTGGAATGTCTGAGTAGTTCTATATGATGTCATAATACACCCCTCTGATAGTGATACATTTGCTCCATTGTTTCCATGTCAGTTGGTTTCCCACTCTGATGATTTATATCTGACAGAGGGGCTTTAAAGGAATAGTATGGTGACATATTAGTGTGGCTTGAAATAAATAGTATGGTCACATTTACAGGTTGTGGCTCAGTATTCTTAGTATGATGTGAAAAAAGAACAATCAACTATTTATTGATAATGTATATTCCTATTCAGCTTCTACATCTGCATAGAGGCAAATAGTATCTTAAAACTTCTTAGGGATAGGGGGCGACATTTTCACTTTTGGATGAATTGGTGCCCAAATTAAACGGGCTCGTACTCTGTCCTAGATCATATGATTTGCATATTATTATTACTATTGGATAGAAAACACTCTGAAGTTTCTAAAACTGTTTGAATTATATCTGTGAGTAAAACAGAACTCATATGGCAGGCAAACTTTCAAACAGGAAGTGAAAATTCTGAAATGGGTCGCTGTGAAAGGCATGGCCTATTCAAATGTCCTATGTTTATGGATCTGTATGCACTTCATACGCCTTCCACTAGATGTCAACAGGCAGTAGAACGTGGAATGAAGCGTATAGCTTGATGTGGAACCGGATGAGAGCCATTGGAGTGACAGGTCAGGCATATTGCCAGTTCTTGGCCACGCACACTACGCATGTGATGTCCTTCCTTGCTATCGGTTATATAGATATGAAGAAATGCTCCGTCTGGGACGTTATTGGATATATATGAGAAAAACATCCTGAAGATTGATTCTCAACTGAGTTTGACCAGTTTATTCGATTTGTAATATCACTTTTTGAAGTTTTCGTTCATTAGCGTAAAGTTCTATGGACACGTGAACTAACATGCTAGCCAAAGTTTCTAATTCGACAGAAGTAATGGACATTATTAAAAAAAAAAACGATTTATTGTGGAACTAGGATTCCTGGCACTGCATTCTGATGAAAGATCATCAAAGGTAAGGGAATATTTATGATGTAATTTCGTATTTCTGTTGACTCCAACATGGCGGAGAATGGCTGAGCGCTGTCTCAGATTATTGCATGCTGTGCTTTTTACTAAAGATATTTTTTAAATCTAACACAGTGGTTGCATTAAGAACCAGTGTATCTTTAATTATATGTTAAACATGTATCTTTCATCAAAGTTTATGATGAGTATTTCTGTATTTCACGTGGCTATCTGTAATTACTTTCGCTATTTTGGAGCCATTTCTGAACAAGGCGCCAATGTAAAACCACGATTTGTGGCGATAAATATGCACATAATCGAACAAACATAAATTAATTGTATAACATGATGTCATATGACTGTCATCTGATGAAGTTGTTCAAAGGTTAGTGATTAATTTTATCTCTATTTGTGGGTTTTGTGAAAGCTATCTTTGCTGTGAAAAATGACGGTGTGTTTTTGGATATTGTGGTGAGCTAACATAAATATATGTTGTGTTTTGGCTGTAAAACATTTTAAAAATCGGACATGTTGCCTGGATTCACAAGATGTTTATCTTTCATTTTCTGTATTGGACTTGTGATTTCATGAAATGATATTATATTTGATTAAATATATATATATATATTGTACACTTCTATTTTCACAATTTGAATTATTATTCATCAAAAACGATACCAACAATACACTGCAGCTTTGACGTCAAGATGAGAATGGGCTGATGGGTGGTGGTGCTACTATATAGGTAAGGCTGTCCAATATGAATGTTCAATACACACAATAGGTTGATCAGTAGCCAGTTAGCTAGCTGCTACAGTCCAATATGAATGTTCAATACACACAATAGTTTGATCGGTAGCCAGTTAGCTGTGCTGCTACAGTCCAATATGAATGTTCAATACACACAATAGGTTGATCAGTAGCCAGTTAGCTAGCTGCTACAGTCCAATATGAATGTTCAATACACACAATAGGTTGACTGTTGACCAATATGAATGTTCATAATGAGGGAAAAATAAAGATGGGCTCTCCTGTCAACATGTGGCTCCTGCTGCAGATAGCCTAGCGGTTACTAGTGTTGGGCCAGTAACCGAAAGATCTCTGGTTTGAATCCCAAAGACAACTAGGTGAAAAATCTGTCAATTTGCCCTTGAGGACAGCAGCAGCAGCAGGAGCCTCATGTTTCTCCCATTCTTCTCTGCAGATCCTCTCAAACTCTGTCAGGTTGGATGGGGAGTGTTGCTGCACAGCTATTTTCAGGTCTCTCCAGAGATGTTAGATCGGGTTCAAGTCCAGGCTCTGGCTCGGCCACTCAAGCACATTCAGAGACCAGAGACTTGACCCGAAGCCACTACTGCATTGTCTTGGCTGTGTGCTTAGGGTTGTTGTCCTGTTGGAAGGTGAACCTTCGCCCTCAGTTTGAGGTCCTGAGCGCTCTGGAGCAGGTTATCATCAGGGATCTCTCGTACTTTGCTCAGTTCATCTTTCCCTTGATCCTGACTAATCTCCTAGTCCCTGCTGCTGAAAAACATCCCCACAGCATGACGCTGCCACCACCATGCTTCACCCTAGGGATGGTGACAGGTTTCCTCCAGACGTGACGCTTGGCATTCAGACCAAAGAGTTCAATCTTGGTTTCATCAGACCAGAGAATCTTGTTTCTCATGGTCTAAAAGTCCTTTTGGTGCCTTTTGGCAAACTCCAAGTGGGCTGTCATGTGCATTTTACTGAGGAGTGGCTTCCGTCAGGCCACTCTACCATAAAGGCTTGATTGGTGGAGAGGTGGAGAGATGGTTGTCCTTCTGGAAGTTTCTCCCATTTCCACAGAGGAACTCTAGAGCTCTGTCAGAGGACCATCGGATTCTTGGTCACCTCCCTGACCAAGGCCCATCTCCCCCGACTGCTCAGTTTGGCCGTGCCGCAAGCTCTAGGAAGAGTCTTGGTGGTTCCAAACTTCTTCCATTTTAGAATGATGGAGGCCACTCTGTTCTTTGGGACCTCCAATGCTGCAGAAATGTATTGGTACACTTCCCAAGATCTGTGCCTCGACCCAATCCTGTCTCGGAGCTCTACAGACAATTCCTTCTACCTCATGTCTTGGTTTTTACTCTGACAGTCTCATATAAATGGTCAGAATACTTACTGTTATGTAAAGAAGGTATATTTTTTATCTTTAATAAATGTTTCTATAAACCTGTTTTTCCTTTGTCATTTAAATGTTTTATATTTAACTAGGCAAGTCAGTTAAGAACAAATTCTTATTTACAAAGACGGCCTACCGCTGAACAGTGCCTTGTTCAGGGTCAGAACAACAGAGTTTTACCTTGTCAGCTCGGGGATTCGATCCATCAACCTTTTGGTTACTAGCCCAATGCTTTAACCAATAGGCTACCTGTCACCCCAAATGATGGGCTATTGTGTGTAGATTGCTGAATATATATATTTATTTTTTAAATCCATTTTAAAATAAGGCTGTAACTTAAAATTAACAAATTGTGGAAAAAGTAATGGTGTCTGAAAATTTCCCAAAGGCACTGTACAAACATCACATTGAATATTCAACTCACTTTCAAAAAGCTCCATGGGGAAGAAAGGATTCCCAGATGATCTTTTAGATGTTCTGTCTTCAGGATGTTCTGGGTTGATGGCTGCTGGAGAGGGGAGGGCAGTTGAGTGAGCTGGGGCCTTTTATTGCCCTTCCTCTGGGAGCCTGTCAGCTTGTGACATGATGAGAGAGAGTGAGAGAGGGCCTACCTGTAAGATATATTGTGTTATAAATGTACTTCTATTTGAAGAGGTTTTTGACCATTCGGGGACCTAATCTCAAACACTCAAATATTGTCCACACGAAAGATAGAATTTGGTAATAAGAAAGATTTTTGACAAGTTATATGCACGAAAATAAAGATGTTTAAAAAATGTTACATTTTGGAGAGGTTTTTGCAGACTATATGGGAGGCCTAAGCCTTGTTATGGATACATGTCTATAAAGAATGACTGGTATAAGATATCAGCTCCATTTTTGCGGCACATGTTGACAAGATGTTGGGGAATCACTGGAAGGGAATGTTGACCAACTGAGCATCTCAGTGTACAGTTCAATAAACACAATAGTAGTTTTGTTACATTTCAGTCTTCTGTGATGAAGTGTCAAATTGGGATGTAAACTCAAATATGAATACATTTAAATTGTATCTGACATGGTACTGGTGTCTTCTTTTTTAAGGCCATAACCATGTGTGTGATGTGTAAACAACAAAGGGCACCCCCCCCATAAAAAGATCCTGCGACAGAAAGCTGCACAATATGTTGAGTAAAGTATTTTGCTTACCATGACTATATCTAACCCAACTCCATGTGTTGCCTCTATCATGTATCCTACCATGACTATATCCCACCCAACTCCATGTGTTGCCACTATCATGTATCCTACCATTACTATATCAAACCCTACTCCATGTGTTGCCACTATCATGTTTCCTACCATGACTATATCAAACCCTACTCCAATTGTTACCTCTATCATGTATCCTACCATGACTATATCAAACCCTACTCCATGTGTTACCACTATCATGTATCCTACCATGACTATATCAAACCCTACTCCACGTGATTCCACTATCATGTATCCTACCATGACTATATCAAACCCTACTTCATGTGTTGCCACTATCATGTATCCTACCATGACTATATCAAACTCTACTCCATGTGTTGCCACTATCATGTATCCTACCATGACTATATCCAACCCAACTCCATGTGGTGTCACTATCATGTATCCTACCATGACTATTTCCAACCCTACTCCATGTGTTGTCACTATCATGTGTCCTACTTGGCTGAAGCTTTGAACCAGTGGAATAAGTATTGAGGAGCAGGAAGGTTAAAGGTCACTTCAGGATACAGCTGTTACTCTACACTATCCCTGGATAATCCACTTTACCTAATTCCGTTTTTGTTCTTTTCTCAAATTCCGTTTTCTCTGTGTAGTTTTTCCAGGTTTCTGATGTCCCTGTTTTTCTGTTTTTTGCTCTCTAAATCACACTGATAATAGAATAACAACAGAATTGGATGTTCTAAGTCCACAATAATACTTAAACCTCATCAAGAGACCACTTTTGAAGTCTGAGAAAAATCTAAGACATTTTTTGGAGAAAGCTTTTCCATCAACCAGAAGATGGTTGTCATTAGCATCATCGCTAACAGCTACACATAGTGGTAGACAAATGCACTCAGACAGGGGCATTTCCTGACTGTTTCATCTTCAGAAAGTTGTAACAAAATACATATCACTTAGGTGAATTTAACGACGACTTTCAGGCAGTGGGTTCAGAATAACTATGACAATAAATGAATACAAATTATACCAGGGCACTTTAGAGACAGGAAGGGCAAAGGGGCATGTGCTCTACACAGGTAGAGTCCTATCTGTCCATGTTGCCTTTTGCAAAGTGGGCACTGCTTCATGTGGCAACAGCAACACTCACCTAAATAGTCCATATGCCACTGGGTGAGACGTTTTCATTGTTCTTGGGCAGCATTATGTGAGGTGTTATTATGTGTTGTTAGCGATGAGCTTTGGTCAATTTAGCTCGGAATATTCCACCCTCGTCAATCTGTCACCTAATCCTACCTAATGGACAGGTCAGCCCCTGGAGGAAAGTATTGGCTGTAAGAAGGAAGAGAAAACATAACATCTGGTTGTTTTTTTAAATTACTTTGAATAAAAAATCCAATCTGCGTACCCACTCCAGTCAGCAGATGGGGATGTACGTCTTTCAGGGTGATGCTTCTTGCGTGACGTATAATCTAGTGGACGGACAGGTTTCTTCAACAGCGAAAAGAAGATAAGAAAAGTTATTCAACAGCGACAACAGACTACTGATTTAACCACGCGGTAGCTTGCTAGCGATTTTAAAACCAAAACATTAAAGCTCTTTAGACCAATCTTGTGTATATTAATCTTGTGTTTGAACATAATTCTGTTTACGTATCTACAAGTTCATTTAAATGTAATTTGCTTGTTTAATTAGCAAATGTGTTAAATTGATAATGCACTATGCTAATCGCCCAGAGCATGAGCTCAGTAAGCTAGACAGATAAAGAAGCTCTGATGAAAGGAGAGGAAGAAGCTTTCAGGATGAAAAAGGAGGAAGAGGAGGCTATCACATTGAAAGAGGAGAATGTATTGAAAGAAGAGGAAGAACCTTTTGGAGTGAAAGAGGAGCTTTTTGGAGTGAAAGAGGAACATTTTGGAGTGAAAGAGGAGGCTATCTCAGTAAAACAGGAGGAAGTCTTTTTGGGAGTGAAAAATGAGGAGACTGAAGATCTGATTATCACCAGTGAGTACTGTCTTAAAAACGGGCACAAACTATGCAGTTGTTGAACTAATGTGGTTTTTAAGGGGCATTATACTGAAGTTCTACACTTGAATATGTTGTTCAGTACTGTAGGAATTGTTGAAGGGGCAATCTGCCATTGGTACATATATTTTGGGACTTTTCAATCAGATGTATTGAATTCTCCATGTGGTCTACATTAAAGTTCCCCTCATCTGATGTAACAGACTTTTAAAATTCAATATTGGAACATATTTTCTACTTAAAATATCAATTGGATGCAGAAGGCACCCATTTAGTGGAGCGACCCTTTCACATTTACAACACAAACAACATTTTACAAAATCATGATGAAAGTGGCCATTGTAGGCTCTTTTTAGACATATTCATGCCTCTTGTAAGACTCTGTGATTGCAATAGATGGTGTTAGAGAATTTCCAGTCATCTGGGTACTGAAAATCTCCATACTGTTTTCTTTGAGGTAGAAAGCAGAATCGATATAAGGTTAAATATTAGCCATGTGTAAGCAGAATGAAGGCTGAGCCCATGTGATTGTACGGAGCTGGATCAACATCGAGTTAACCATTAGACATGTAAAAAACAGAACGTAAGCAGAATCCGTGTGGATGAGGCAAGGTAGACCAACACAAGACTGGTCTGGGCCATATCTGATCTTGTGAAGGCTACTGGACATGGGTTAATCATACATAGACAACATCAGCCTGAACTTGTGAAGACCTTTGGACAGGAACATTAGCTAATCAGTTATAGGAACCATTAGACAGTAGGAGTGTTCATGTCTGTGTGTCACGCCACCAATAGAATCTATGCCCTAATGTCTGAGCCAATAAGAAAGGCAGCAAGACTAGGGTGGCCAAGGCTAGAAGGTATCAATCATTTACGTAAAAGTGGGGTGACGATGTTATGTAAGGGAGAGTCAGTTCTTCAATGGAAATGCTTGGCTTTGTTAATTTTGTAATGAAGTCTATTTGAATTCACATGCTCCGGTATCTGAGAAATATTTGATTCAATATTTCCACGACAATGGTCATAAGTTTACCATCTGTTTGATGTTGTCGTTCACACAGGAGAGAGACACGACTATTGTGGATCCTCTGGGGAGCCTCAACAACATCCTGATGCTGATGAGTCAGAGAAGAGTCTCTCCAGATCAGAACACCAGATGGTACAGCTTGGTCTGGTCTAGCATACAGCTTGCTCCGTCTGGGTCTGGGCTGGGTTTCTGTAAAGCACTTTATGACAACAGTGACATCAGTATCCATGATGATATGTGTCTGTGTCCCCTCTTTATGGTTACCAGGACAACGCTAGCCCTTCCTCCCTCCCGGAGTCCCCGTGTCGTGCCTCTCCCGGTAGCGCCTTACTGCTGGGTATGAAGAGGTTGTCTGTGCTGCTGGTGGACTGCAGAAAAACAACAGGGCTGAGTGGAACTGTGAGAGTAGGAGAAGAGAAGAAAGGATCAGATTTGACACATCAAAGTAAGTGCTGTAGTTTAGTTTGAACAAATACAATAGATCTGCCCACAGGTATCTGTTACCAGGACAACCAGCAGAGTTCTGTTAGTTGACATGAAGATAGACTGGTGGATATGGATGTTATGAATATCATAACACTGAAAAAGGATTCTGCCAATGAAAAGAGAAACCAATGGACCATATAAGACCTTGATGAAAGTTAGCTTTAGAGAGAAAGTTTCAAGATGATCTGATGTAAGGTGCATGTTTTACAAAAACATTTTATCAAATCATTATGGATGTTACAATGCCTATCCCAGTCAACCCCCCCTATCTTTACAAGACTGTAGAACAGGAAAACAAAACAAAAAAGACACTTCAAATTTGTCTGTATTGCTTCATTAACATCTGATCTACAGATATATTATTCTACACTACTGGTCAAAAGTTTTAGAACAGCCAACAAGTTCTCAGCTTATGTGGGAACTCCTACAAGACTGTTGGAAAAGCATTCCAGGTGAAGCTGGTTGAGAGAATGCCAAGAGTGTGCAAAGCTGTCATCAAGGCAAAGGGTGGCTACTTTGAAGAATCTATATATATTATAGATATAAAAATATATATTTTTATTTGTTTAACACTTGTGGTTACTACGTGACTCCATATGTTTTTTTAATAGTTTTGATGTCTTCACTAATATTCTACAATGTAGAAAATAGTAAAAATGAAGAAAAACCATTGAATAAGTAGGTGAGTCCAAACTTTTGACTGGTACTGTACATGAAATTCCCTGGCAACAACTCCTGTGGACTTTCCTGCAGTCAGCATGCCAGTTGCACGCTCCCTCTAAGACATCTGTGGCATTGTGTTGTGTGACAAAACTGCACATTTTATAGTGGCCTTTTATTCTCCCCAGCACAAGGTGCACCTGTGTAATGATCATGCTGTTTAATCAGCTTGATATGCCACACCTATCAGGTGGATTGATTATCTTGGCAAAGAATAAATGTTCACTAACAGGGATGTTAAAAATTCAGCAATCTTTTTTTTCAGCTCATGAAACATCCAACACTTTACATGTTGCGTTTATATTTTTGTTTATTGTAGTTACTATCAGTTTTAGGAACATCTACCCAAAATATTTCACCTTATTTTTTACTTTACCCAAAATATGACATCAGCGCTAGTCAAAATGTTGAAAATCTGTGAACGTCTAAATAAGAAATTGGTCCATTTAAACAGCATGTGTCGAACCCTTTCAACAACGGGGAGATGTTACTGATGTGCTTTGTGTCTTCGACGTAAAAACAAGTTTTGGACTTCCACTTAAAATGACTTATTTACTTATAGTTTAAGGAAGTGTGTAGGTCGCATTCTGTATCATACAGCTATGAAGGTTATATATTTAGAACCACCTGCTCAATTGGAATCTAGCGACGTCTGTCTTCAGTGTCCTAGAACTGTTTAGTTTTTTGTGTCCTGACTTGTAAAACAGGATGAATAAATAAGTAATGTAAACATATTGTCAGTAATTGCCAGGAAACTCTACAACAATTTGTTTTAAAATCACGCCAAGGTTGTTAAAACTGGCATCAGGTTATTGAGGGATCTGATTAGGATTTACCCTCGTAGCAAGGCAGTTTCATTTGGGTCTCTTTTTTAAAAAAACACACTTGTCTTTGGCAGGAGAAAGACCAGACTCAGAGGAACCAGAGCCAGGGACGTCCAAACCAGCAAGAAGACACCAGTGCTCCCACTGTGGAAAGGGTTGTAACCACTTATGGGAGCTGAAGCAACATGAGAGAATACACACAGGGGAGAAGCCTTACCACTGCTCCCAGTGTGGAAGGAGGTTTTAGCCAGAAAGGATACCTGAACCAACACGAGAGAATACACACAGGGGAGAAGCATTACCACTGCTCCAATGTGGAAAGAGTTTTATCCAGAAAAGCCTACCTAAAACGACATGAGAGAATACACACAGGGGAGAAGCCTTACCACTGCTCCCAGTGTGGAAGGAGTTTTAGCCAGAAAGGATACCTGAACCAACATGAGAGGAATACACACAGGGGAGAAGTCTTACCACTGCTCCCAGTGTGGAAAGAATTTTAACCTGTTAGGGTACCTGAACGACATGAGAGATTACACACAGGGGAGAAGCCTTACACTGTTCCCATTGTGGAAAGGGTATTAACCTCTTATGGGAGCTGAAACAACACGAGAGAATACACACATGGGAGAAGCCTTACCATTGCTCCCATTGTGGCAAGAGTTTTAACCTCTTATGGGAGCTGAAACAACACGAGAGAATACACACAGGGGAGAAGCCTTACCACTGTTCCAGTGCGGCAAGAGTTTTAACCAGAAAGGACACCTGAACCAACACGAGAAAATACACACAGGGGAGAAGCCTTACCACTGCTTCCAGTGTGGAAAGCGATTTGCAATGTTTGGGACTCTGAAAATACATGAGAGAATACACACAGGAGAGAAGCTGTATCTCTGTTACCTGTGTGGAAAGAGTTTTTCTCACTTATGTCACCTGAAAACTCATGAACAAATACACAAGGGGTGAAGCCTCACCACTGCTCCCAATGTGGAAAGGGTTTTAACCTGTTGGGGACCTGAAACAACACAGGGGAGAAGCCTTACATGCTCCCAGTGTGCAAAGAGTTTGCCCAGGCTTACAAAAGCTCAGACTGTGGGAAAACATATTACTCATCACAGTCACTTAAACGTCATGAGAGAATCCACACAGAAGAGAGAATAATTACTTCTCCTACTGTGTAAATTGATATTTCACATCACATTGACTTAAAATTCATCAGAGAACATACACAGTGCTCCCATTGTCTTATATTGTTGACTGATAATGTGTTTACTTGTTTATACCATATGGAATTGAATTGTACCAACTATACTCAAACATATATTTCTATGTTTTTATTAGAAAACATTAATTGAATATAAAGTAGATCAGATTCCATGTGTTTAAATGGTCCTTTTTAAACTCTTTGTGTGTGTTTATCTGGGTGTGTCATTCCTCCAGCACTACAGATAATCAATTTATATTTGGATGTGATGCATTTGCTCCATTGTTGACGTTTGCATTTTTGGCCCACTGATGATTTAATGACATGAAAATATTCAGACTGTAATGGAAAATGTTCATTGTATGTGTCCACATTACTGAGTATGTGACTAACCTTGTGAAACTGTCCTATTATAATCTCCTGTTCCTGGGAGTATCATTATGTGTTGCAAACCAGCTGCACCTGCGTCCTTGTATGAATAAAGTCCCTCCCAGGAACAGGAAACTATAAAGATATGTGCTCGTCTCCCAATGCTCCGGAATTCAAACCGTCTCCACTTCGCTGTGTAACTATTGTATAAGAGGTTAAACAAAGATTCTGCTGTGTCTCTGATGTGGAAGATGTTATAAATATTTGTTGGTCTGATTTGATTAATGAGGAGCATCCAGACACTGCACTTGATGAATTTATGAAATTGCTTCTTCCAATTATTGATAAACATGTACCTGTTAAGAAACTGACTGTTAGAACTGTTAAGGCTCCGTGGATTGATAAGGAATTGAAAAACTGTATGTTTGAAAGAGATGAGGCAAAAGGAGTGGCTAATAAGTCTGGCTGCACATCTGGCTGGCTTACGTACTGCAAATTGAGAAATTATGTGACCAAACTCAACAACAATACACTTTATTAGGAAGCCAAGATCAATGATATAAAGAATGATGGAAACAAACTTGTAAAAAAACATAATGAAAGAAAAGCAGTGCAAGTATTGAATGTTGTAAAGTTAGTGTGAGAGAGGTGGAAAAATTGTTATCGATCAATAATGACATTGACAACTTAGATGGGAAGCTACTGAGGACAGTAGCTGACTCTATAGCCACTCCTATCTGTCATATTTTTAATCTGAGCCTAGAGGAAAGTCTTTGTCCTCAGGCCTGGAGGGAAGCCAAAGTAGTTCCACTACCCAAGAGTGGTAAAGCGGCCTTTACTGGTTCTAACAGCAGACCTATAAGCTTGCTGCCAGCTCTTAGCAAACTTTAGTGAAAAATTGTGTTTGACCAAATACAATGATATTTCTCTGTAAACAAATGAACAACAGACTTTCAGCATGCTTATAGAGAAGGGCACTCAGCATGTGCTGCACTGACACAAATGACTGATGATTGGTGAGAGAAATTGATAACAAGAAGATTGTGGGAGCTCTATTGTTAGATTTCAATGCAGCCTTTGATATTATTGACCATAACCTGTTGTTGAAAAAACGTATGTGCTATGGCTTTTCAACCTCTGCCATAATGTGGATTCAGAGCTATCTATCTACTAGAACTCAGAGGGTTTTTAATGGAAGCTTCTCTAATGTCAAACATATAAAGTGTAATGTACCTCAGGGCAGCTCTCTAGGCCCTCTACTCTTTTCTATTCTTACCAATGACCTGCCACTGGCATTAAACAAAGCATGTGTGTCCATGTATGCTGATTATTCAACCATATACGCATCAGCAACCACAGCTAATGATGTCACTGAAACACTTAACAAAGAGTTGCAGTCTGTTTTGGAATGGGTGGCCATAATAAACTGGTCCTTAACATCTCTAAAACTAAGAGCATTGTATTTGGTACAAATCATTCCTTAAGTTCTAGACCTCAGCTGAATCTGGTAATGAATTGTGTTGCTGTTGAACAAGTTGAGGAGACTAAATTACTTGGCATTACCTTAGATTGTAAACTGTCATGGTCAAAACAATAGATTCAGTGGTTGTAAAGATGGGGAGAGGTCTAGCCTCAAAGAGATGTCTACTTTTTTGACACCACACTCCAAAAAGCAAGTTCTGCAGGCTCTAGTTTTGTCTAATCTTGATTATTGTCCAGTCGTGTGGTCCAGTGCTGCAAGGAAAGACCTAGTAAAGCTGCAGCTGGCCTAGAACAGAGCGGCACGTTTTGCTCTTAATTGTAATCAGAGGGCTGATATTAATACTATGCATGCCAGTCTCTCTTGGCTAAGAGTTGAGGAGAGACTGACTGCATCACTTCTTCTTTTTATAAGAAACATGAATATGTTGAAAATCCCAAATTGTTTGCATAGTCTGTAAGGGAATTCTGCCCTATGTGCACAGAAGAGACCACAGGAAATCCGTATTTGATCAGAGCTTAGTTTGTTTAATAAGGATTGCAACCCGGAGTTTACACTTACAGCAATTTGCAAGCAAGACACTCAGTTCAAAATATGGTGTTTTCCCTTTTTATCCCCTACTGAGATCACCCCGCCCAGGGTGATGTCCCTTAACTTTAACACCATATAACCTCATAATTAATAGTTGCTAATACAAAGATGTCTCTGCCAGGCGGGTTCAGCTTATTGCGTTATTGGCAGTTAGTTTCCCAATCACTCTTCCCCTTATTGCTATCATGTCAGACTGGAAGTAAGACTGGAACATAGTATCAACAGGAACTCTTAGTTCCCTTTATCCATCTGTTACTAAAATATAGTTTCAACACACAGACATCTGACTTTGTACAGTTGACCTTTTCATGCACTTGCAAGGTGTCAACCACTGATTCTTAATCTCAAGCAAAAGCAACACATGTATCATTGTACTTTTGTCATCACAGGTGTTCCTATAATGTACAGATATCATCAAAGTTCTTACAAGTCAACTTACACACAGCTCTGACACACACACTTATCCCACCAGACATGCCACCGGGGGTCTTTTCACAGTCCCCAAGTTTCCAGAACAAATTCAAGAAAGCGTACAGTATTATATAGGGCCCTTATTGCATGGAACTTCCTTCCATCTCATATTGCTCAAATAAACAGCAAACCTGGTTTCAAAAAACAGATAAAGCAACACCTCACAGTACAACCACTCTCCCCTATTTGACCTAGATAGTTTGTGTGTATACATTGATATGTAGGCTACGTGTGCCTTTTACAAAATGTATGTAGTTCTGTCCTTGAGCTGTTCTTGTCTATTGATGTGCTGTATTATGTGTCATGTTTTGTGTGGACCCCAGGAAGAGTAGCTGCTGCTTTTGCAACAGCTAATGGGGATCCTAATAAAATACCAAACTCTGTTGTTCTCTCTGAGCTCAGAAATAAAGAATCTTGGTTTGACTTGGACTCCAGCAGATCCTTATTTTATAATATCCACCACAACTCTCCCACGGATTGCTGTTTATCATTGTCTCAATGAAGACTTCCTCATTCCACTTTCCTGGGGTCATTTACAAGCCTCCCACTGGTTGAATAAACGTTGTTTCCACGTCAAATTAAAAACATCTTTACATTGATGAACCTTCACTATCTTCATCCCTAAACTAGTAACATTAACTATTGTCTATTGTTATTCTCAGTAACCTTCCTGGCCATATGAAATACTAGCTAAATACAATGTTAGCGCCAGTTTTCATGTCTTTGGTTATGCAAACGTTTGTTTATTTAATTATATTTCTCATTGAGATTAATATTTTTTAAATTCTGTATGGGTCACGCATTGCTTTGGTCATATGTTCCCTTATGGGTCAATGATTTTAATTAGAATATAGCAATTATGCTTTCTCCTCAATCACTTACAGTTTCTTTGGAAAGTATTCAGACCCCTTGACTTTTTCCCATTTTGTTATGTTACAGCCTTATTAAAAAATGTATTAAATTAAACAATTTCCTCAGCAATCTGCACACAATACCCCATAATGACAAAGCGAAAACAAGGTTTTTATACATTTTTGCAAATGTTTTAAACACAAAAAAATGATTTACATAAGTATTCAGACCCTTTGCTATATGAGACTCATAATTGAGCTCAGGTGCATCCTGTTTCCATTGATCATCCTTGAGATGTTTCTACAACTAGAATGGAGTCCACCTGTGGTAAATTCAATTGATTGGACATGATTTGGAAAGGCACACACCTGTCTATATAAGGTCCCACAGTTGACAGTGCAGATCAAAGCAAAAACCTAGCCATGAGGTTGAAGGAACTGTCCGTAGAGCTCCGAGACAGGATTGTGTTGAGGCACAGATCTGGGGAAGGGTACCAAAACATTTCTGCAGCATTGAAGGCCCCTGATTTAGCCCCCTGCAGTAAAAGGTTATTCATGGAGTAAAATGATCTGTTTAAGTCATTAGTAAAGGGCACATCGTTAAGAATACAGTTATCTTTTATTTTTTTGTGGTCTATATCCTCTCAGTCATTTATTCCTTCATAAACAGAAAACATATGTGTACCTCAACACAACATGTGTTCAAGGGCCCCTCTAGGTTCACAACCTCTTGACCATTAAATCTGGACAGCTGACAACTATTTTTTAAAGGGTAAAAGTGATCTGTTTAGGTCGTCAGTAAAGGAAGCATAGTTAAAGAGTACAATGAACCTTTCGAAGAGGATGGTGTGAGGCCTCTGGGGCATTTTTGGTGGGGTTGACTGAGACATCCCTCGGACACTCTTTTATGGGAGGTAAGATGTATCTGTTTCGGTCATCAGTAAAGGGGACATCTTAATATTACAATGACCCTTTCAAAGACAGAGACATCCCCTGGACATCTCCCCTATAACTATTTTTGAAAGGGTAAAAGTGATCTGTTTAGGTCGTTAGTAAAACATATGTTTTAAAGACACCTGGGGGTCCAGGTTGTTAGTTATTTTGTGTACATTTAGTTCCCCTGTGTGTAAGAGCCCCCCTAGATTCACAACTTCTTGACCCTTAACATTCCCAGCCAAGGAGAGACAGAGGGAGAGAAAGAGAGAGAGATTTAAATTCTTTGAAGGTAAATTACATTTTATTTCAAACCTTTTATTTTATTCAAAAACTTTAGTACAGTCATTTAAACATACATATTACAATTATTAAAGTTTACTATGTCATATTAAATACTAAATTATGTCACTAATGTTTTATTACTAAAGAACTTTATATAAATCACACATGTTGTTATTATTACATGTAGAAACACCACGTGACAACAACATGGTAGAAACCCCACATAACAACAACATGGTAGCAACACAACATGGCAGCAGCACAACATGGTAGCAACACCACATGACAACAACATGGTAGCAACACAACATAACAACAACATGGTAGCAACACAACATGGCAGCAACACAACATGGTTGCAACACCACATGACACCAACATGGTAGCAACACAACATGGCAGCAACACAACATGGTTGCAACACCACATAACAACAACATGGTAGCAACACAACATGGTACAAACATTATTGGGCACAGACAAGAGCACAAAGGCAAGAAGGTAGAGAAAACAATGCATCACGCGGAGCAGCCACAACTGTCAGTAAAAGTGTCCATGATTGAGTCTTTGAATGAAGAGATGGAGATAAAACTGTCCAGTTTGAGTGTTTTTTTGCAACTTGTTCCCGTCGCTAGCTGCAGCGAACTGAAAAGAGGAGCGACCCAGGGATGTGTGTGCTTTGGGGACCTTTAACAGAATGTGACTGGCAGAACGAGTGTTGTATGTGGAGGATGAGGGCTGCAGTAGATATCTTAGATAGGGGTGAGTGAGGCCTAAGAGGGTTTTATAAATAAGCATTAAACCAGTGGGTCTTGCGACTGGTATACAGAGATAACCAGTTTACAGAGGAGTATAGAGTGCAGTGAGGTGTCCTATAAGGAGCATTGGTGGCAAATCTGATGGCCGAATGGTAAAGAACATCTTGCCGCTCAATGTATCCTACCATGACTATATTCAACCCAGCTCCATGTGTTGCCACTATCATGTATCCTACCATGACTATATCCAACCCAGCTCCATGTGTTGCCACTATCATGTATCCTACCATGACTATATCCAACCCAGCTCCATGTGTTGCCACTATCATGTATCCTACCATGACTATATCCAACCCTACTCCATGTGTTGCCACTATCATGTATCCTACCATTACTATATCCAACCCTACTCCATGTATTTCCACTATCATGTATCCTACCATGACTATATCCAACCCTACTCCATGTGTTGCCACTATCATATATCCTACCATGACAATATCCAACCCAGCTCCATGTGTTGCCACTATCATGTATCCTATTTGGCTGAAGCTGTGATCCAGTGGAAGAAGTATTGAGGAGCAGGGAGGTTAAAGGTCACGTCAGGATACAGCTGTTACTCTACACTTTCCCTAGATAATCCAGTAATGAGAGAAAATGTCTAGAATATTTAGGGCCCTATCAAATCCGTTGTCTTTTCTTTTTTTAACCTAATTCCATTTTCTCCGTTTAGTGTTTCCAGGTTTCTGATTTGTCCCTGTTTTTCTGTTTTTCTCTCTAAATCACACTGTTAATAGAAAAACAACAACATTGGATGTTCCAAGTCCACAACAATACTTAAACCACATCAGGAGACCACTTTTGAAGTCTGAGAAAAATCTAAGAAATGTTCATTTTTCTTTAATTCAAGTGGCACCAGCAAGAGCCTTGCTTGGTTAGTGGTGTCTCTGTAGCACACATGTGATTGCAGAGTCTGCTGAACAAATCACAACTGGATTGATGCAAATAATCATGATATCATTCTGCCAGGTAGGCATAGACTACTTTGTAGTGAACATTTAATTGACAAGGTTTTTGGGGAAAGCTTTTCTATCAACCAGAAGATGGTTGTCATTAGCATAATCGCCCAACAGCTAAACATAATGGTAGACAAATGCACTCAGACAGGGGCATTTCAGGGCTGTTTCCTCTTCAGAAAGTTGAAGGAAAATACAAATCACTGAGAATAATTTAGACGACTTGCAGGCAGTGGGTTCAGAATAACTATGACATAAAAATTAAAACTCTTTAATCTGTCACCTAATCCTACCTAATGGGCAGGTCAGCCCTGGAGTAAAGTATTGGTTGTAAGAAGTAAGAGAAAACATAACATCTGTTTATTTTTATTTTTTATTACCTCTCATGACATTGCTTGCAAGAATAAACATTGTAATTAATATTTTTCCAATCTGCGTTACCCAGTCCAGTCAGCAGATGGCGATTTGAGTCTTTCAGGTGATGCTGCTTGCGTGACGTATAATCTAGTGGACGGAACTGGAGGCTTCTTCAACAGCGACAAAAGGCTTCTGATTCAACCAACGTGGTGATTTGCTAGCGAACCTAAAACCGAAACATTGAAGCGCTTTAGACCAATCTTGTGTATTTTACTCTTAGTGTTTTGAATATAATTCTGTTTACTTGTCTACTAGGTCATTTAAACGTAATTTGCTTCTTAAATTTGCAAATGTGGTAAACTGATAATGCACTAGGCTAATCGACCGGAACATGAGCTCACTAATCTCGACGGAGAAAGAAGCTCTGATGAAAGGAGAGGAAGAAGCTTTCAGGATGAAAAGGGAGGAAGAGGAGGCAATCACATTGAAAGAAGAAGTGTATGATATTACAGTGAAAGAGGAATATGGGAAAGAGGTTGTCAGAGTGGAAGAGGAGGAGGTAGAAGCTTTCAGAATCAAAAAGGAGGAAGATGCCATAACATTGAAAGAAGAGAATGTAGTGAAAGAAGAGGAAGACGTTTTGTGAGTGAAAAAGGAGGAGGCTGAAGATCGGATTACAAACAGTGAGTACTGTCTTAAAAACAGGGGCACTATGAAGTTCTTGATTTAATGTATTGTTTTAACGGGGCATTCAAATCAAATGTATTTAAATAGCCCTTCGTACATCAGCTGATATCTCAAAGTGCTGTACAGAAACCCAGCCTATAACCCCAAACAGCAAGCAATGCAGGTGTAGAAGCACGGTGGCTAGGAAAAACTCCCTAGAAAGGCCAAAACCTAGGAAGAAACCTAGAGAGGAACCAGGCTATGAGGGGGGGCCAGTCCTCTTCTGGCTGTGCCGGTTGGAGATTATAGCAGAACATGGCCAAGATGTTCAAATGTTCATAAATGACCAGCATGGTCAAATAATAATCACAGTAGTTGTCGAGGGTGCAGCACCTCAGGAGTAAATGTCAGTTGGCTTTTCATAGTCGATCATTAAGAGTATCTCTACCGCTCCTGCTGTCTCTAGAGAGTTGAAAACAGCAGGTCTGGGACAGGTAGCACGTCCGGTGAACAGGTCAGGGTTCCATAGCCGCAGGCAGAACAGTTGAAACTGGAGCAGCAGCACGGCCAGGTGGACTGGGGACAGCAAGGAGTCATCATGTCAGGTCGTCCTGAGGCATGGTCCTAGGGCTCAGGTCCTCCGAGAGAGAGAAAGAAAGAGATAATTAGACAGCAGCATAAATACTGGAGGCTTAGAATGGAGGGGTTAGGAGACACTGTGGCCCCATCCGATGATACCCCCGGACAGGGCCAAACAGGAAGGATATAACCCCACCCACTTTGCCAAGGCACAGCCCCCACACCACTAGAGGGATATCTTCAACCACCAACTTACCATCCTGCGACAAGGCCGATTATAGCCCACAAAGATCTACGCCACGGCACAACCCAAGGGGGGGCGCCAACCCAGACAGGAAGATCACGTCAGTGACTCAACCCACTCAAGTGACGCACCCCTCCTAGGGACGGCATGAAAGAGCACCAGTAAGCCAGTGACTTAGCCCCTGTATTAGGCTTAGAGGCAGAGAATCCCAGTGGAGAGAATTGGAATTGACCCTATACATTTGCAACACAAACAATATTTGACAAAATCATGATGAAAAAGGCAATTTTAGACATATTCATGCCTCTTGATTGTAATAGATGGTCATAAGTTTACGTCTGTTTGCTGTTCTCGTTCACACAGGAGAGAGACGTGACTATCGTGGATCCTTTGGGGAGCCTCATCAACATCCTGATGCTGACGAGTCAGGGAAGAATCTCTCCAGATCAGAACACCAGATGGTACAGCTGGGTTTGGTCTAGCATACAGCTTGCTCTATCGGGGTCTGGGCTGGGTTTCTGTAAAGCACTTCATGACAACAATGACATCAGCATCCATAATGATATGTGTCTGTGTCCCCTCTTTATGGTTACCAGGACAACGCTAGCCCTTCCTCCCTCCCGGAGTCCCCGTGTCATGCCTCTCCCGGTAGCACCGTACTGCTGGGTATGAAGAGGTTGTCTGTGCAGCTGGTGGACTGCAGGAAAACAACGGGGCTGAGTGGAACTGTGAGAGGAGGAGAAGAGAAGAAAGGATCAGATTTGACACATCAAAGTAAGTGCTGTAGTTTAGTTTGAACAAATACAATAGATCTGCCCACTGGTATCTGTTACCAGGACAACCAGCAGAGTTCTGTTAGTTGACAGGAAGATAGACTGGTAGATATGGATGTTATGAATATCATAACACTGAAAAAGGATTCTGCCAATGAAAAGAGAGAAACCAATAGACCATATTAAACCTTGATGAAAGTTAGCTTTAGAGAGAAAGTTAAAAGATGATCCAATGTAAGATGCTTGTTTTACAAAAACTTTTCCTTAAAACATGGATGTTACATTGCCTGTCCCAGTCAACCCCCCTATCTTTACAAGACTGTTGAACAGGCAAACTAAACTCAAGACACTGTTAATTAATTAACTAATACTGGAGGAAAGCTGTGATCAGGCTGCCCACTCAAGAGAAAGCTTCAAACTGTAACCAGTGCCGTCAACCTTGTTCAGGTTATCAATCAACCTACCAGGGTAGTTACAAACAGTAGAGGAATGGGGAGGGGGTAACCCATGGGGAGGGGGTCACACTCGGACATTCAGAGAGGGGGTATATTATTGTGGCCCTGGCGGCACAAAATCAAAGTCGGACTGCATGGAGATGCGTGGGGACATGGTCATGACGGGTGGCCGTATTGTGGGTGTTTCAGGAATAAGGTGTACATTTGACCTCCATTATCTAGGATATGACAATGGTAAATAAATCTCTCAATTTTTGCTAATTTTTTGTGCGGTCTTGCAGGCCTTCTCATGCAGCTGCAACTGCAAGTGCATTTGTAAATCATGACCCATCTTGAGTTGGGCTCTGGGATGGTGCAATTGTTGAGAAAGTGAGCTTATGGTTGTGTGGGGGTAAGGGCTGAGTGTGTGTGGGTGTATGTGTGTATCCCACAACTGTTGCGAAGGAAGAAGTAAAAGATGTTAGGGACAATAGAGGATGATCCACAGATATATATAATACAAATCGAGGTGAGGGCAATGGAAATGCATATGGCAATTGATCTTCTTCAATTCGGTAAATGGCACTGTATGCTCTTTTCAAAGAATGGATCCCAGTCGGTTCAGGGCTATGGGATACAGGGGGTCGAGGGTGGTCTGCCGGGCATTGGGATGACAAGCCATCTCGAGATGAGGCCTTTTAGCGGGTGGAATAGTAGGGACCAATTGGAGGTTTACTTAGTAGAAATGCAAATATCATGGTACAAGTATATAGACACTCAATCATTATGTTACTTTTTAATAGTACGTTTACAAAAATATATTCTGATTAAAAGAATGAAAGGTGTGTCTCATTATGGTAAGTGGTGAAATAAGTATAGCCAGTTACAATTGTAATGGCTTAGCAGATAATAAGAAAAGACGATCAGTATTTACCTGGCTAAAAGAGAAGGATTATAATATCTATTGTTTACAGGAAACCCATTCAACAGTTTTAGATGAAGTTTTGTGGAAAAAGAACTGGGGGGGCAAAATATATTTCTCCCATGGGCAAAGAAATTCAAAAGGGGTGATGGTTTTAATTAACAATAATTTTGATCCAAATGTGCAAATTGTCCAAACAGATCCTCAAGGTAGATGGATTATTTTAAATATGTTATTGGACAATAAACAAATATGGCTTGTTAACCTATACGGTCCGAATAATGATGATCCAAGCTTCTTTGAAAATATATATAAGAATTTATCAACTCTACAAGCAACACTAGACTCTATTATTATAGTGGGAGATTTTAATACGGTCTTAAATACCTCTATAGACCGGAAAGGAAATCACACTACAAACTATCACCCTCAGGCACTTAAGGAAATCATGAATGTCATGGATATATTGGAATTAGTGGATATATGGAGACTTAAATACCCTGATTTAGTGAGATATACATGGCGGAGGCTGAATCAAGCTAGTCGTCTTGACTACTTTCTTATACCATTCTCTCTGGCACCAAAAGTTAAAAAAGTGTTGATAGGGGACAGAATGCGGTCGGATCATCACATAATTGGCATATATATTTCTCTTACAGAATTTCCACGTGGGCGAGGATATTGGAAATTTAATCAAAGTCTACTAGATGATAAATTGTTTAGAACTAGGACAGAAGATTTTATAACTGACTTTTTCAGACATAACATAGGTACAGCAGATCCCCTTATTGTATGGGACACTTTTAAGTGTGCCTTTAGAGGCCATGCAATTCAGTACTCATCTATAAAACAAAGGGAATTTAGATCAAAAGAGTCCATATTAACAAAGGAAATTGAAGGACTAACAGTACAGTTAGATAGCAATAAAAACGGTACCATAGAGGCACAGAATAAGTTAGAGGAAAAACAAAAAGAAATGGAGGAACTTATTCAAGAAAGATCCAGTGTAATATATTATAAAAATAAAGCGAACTGGATGGAATATGGGGAAAAATGCACCAAATTCTTTTTCAATCTTCAATATAGAAATGCTACCAAAAAAAATGTATTAAAACTTGTTACAAATGATGGAGTCACGCATGATTCACCAAATGATATTTTGAAAGAGGAAGTAAAGTACTTTAAGAATATGTTTTCGTTTCAGGCTCCTCCATCTCCACTAACTGAAACTAATTGTATGGATTTTTTTCCTATTAATAATGTAAAATTAACATCTGTACAGAAAGACTCATGTGAAGGCCAAATTACAGAGGAGGAACTGCTTGATGCAATTGGGGCCTTTAAGGATGGGAAAACTCCAGGGCTGGATGGCATACCAGTGGAAGTATACAAAACTTTTTTTGATATACTCAAAGGACCATTATTAGCTTGTTTTAACCACTCCTATATAAATGGTAGATTATCAGACACGCAACAAGAAGGTCTGATATCGTTATTACTGAAACAGGACCCAAGTGGTATATATAAAGATCCAGTCCAATTAAAAAATTGGAGACCTCTTACACTTCAGTGTTGTGATGCAAAAATCCTAGCAAAATGCTTGGCGCATAGAATAAAAAAAGTTTTGTCAGATATTATTCATCCTAATCAGACAGGTTTTTTACATGGACGATACATTGGAGATAATATAAGGCAAGTACTAGAAACAATAGAACACTATGAAATATCGGGGACACCAGGTCTGGTTTTCATAGCTGATTTTGAAAAGGCTTTTGATAAAGTACGACTGGAGTTTATATATAAATGCCTAGAATATTTCAATTTTGGGGAATCTCTTATAAAATGGGTTAAAATTATGTATAGTAACCCTAGGTGTAAAATAGTAAATAATGGCTACATCTCAGAAAGTTTTAAACTATCTAGAGGAGTAAAACAAGGTTGTCCACTATCGGCATATCTATTTATTATTGCCATCGAAATGTTAGCTGTTAAAATTAGATCAAACATTAATATTAATGGATTAGAAATCCGTGGCTTAAAAACTAAGGTGTCATTGTACGCTGATGATTCATGTTTTCTTTTAAAACCACAACTAGAGTCTCTCCACGGCCTCATAGAGGATCTAGATACCTTTGCTATCCTCTCTGGATTAAAACCAAATTATGATAAATGTACCATATTACGTATTGGATCACTAAAAAATACACATTTTATATTGCCATGTAGTTTACCAATTAAATGGTCTGACGGAGATGTGGACATACTCGGTATAAAAATCCCAAAAGAAAGAAATGATCTCACTCCAATAAATTTTTATAGAAAGTTAGCAAAAATAGATAAGATCTTGCTACCATGGAAAGGAAAATACTTGTCTATTTGTGGAAAAATCACCCTGATTAACTCTTTAGTCATATCACAGTTTACCTATTTGCTTATGGTTTTGCCTACACCTAGTGACCTGCTTTTTAAATTATATGAACAAAAAATATTCCATTTTATTTGGAACGGCAAGCCAGATAAAATTAAAAGGGCCTATTTATATAACGAATATGAATTCGGAGGGCAGAAATTATTAAATATTAAAGCATTAGACCTCTCACTAAAGGCATCAGTCATACAAAAGTTATACTTAAATCCAAACTGGTTCTCTAGTAAATTGGTACGAATGTCTCATCCTATGTTCAAGAAGGGCCTTTTTCCCTTTATTCAGATTACACCTGCTCACTTTCGGTTGTTTGAAAAGGAAATAATCTCCAAAATATCCTTATTTTTTAAACAAGCCTTAGAAAGTTGGTTGCAATTTCAGTTTAATCCACCTGAAAGGACGGAACAAATAGTACAACAAATATTGTGGTTAAATTCAAATATAGTAATTGATAAAAAAACTGTATTTATCGAAGAAATGTTTAAAAAAGGTATAATTTTTGTGAATGATATCATAAATAGGACTGGTGGAGTTATGTCACACATGCAGCTAACACAGACATATGGAAATGTCTGCTCTACCCAAAATTACAACCAATTAATTGCAGCATTACCACAAAAATGGAAGAGGCAAGTAGAAGGGGAAAAAAGTAAGGAACTTGTATGTCGGCCCTGTATTAAAGAACATAAATGGTTAAAGAAAAGTGTGATAAATAAAAACATATACCAATTTCATTTAAGGACCAAAAAACTGACAGCTGTGCCATATAAATTGCAAAATAGTTGGGAAGAGATTTTCGATGTACCCATTCCATGGCACATGGTTTATGAATTGATACGCAAAACAACGCCGGATTCAAAACTTCGAATTTTTCAATTTAAATTACTGTACAAAATTCTTGCAACTAATAGAATGTTATATATATGGGATATACAATCTTCCCAGCTCTGCAGATTCTGTTGTGAGGAGGCAGAGTCATTAGATCATTTATTTTGGTATTGTCCATATGTAGCTCGTTTTTGGTCACAGGTCCAGGAATGGCTGAAGAATTGCAACATTTGCCTAGAACTAACGCTACAGATAGCAATACTGGGGGATTTGAAAAGCCATAGTCAATCAATCAATAATATAATAATTATTTTAGCAAAAATGTTTATTTTTAATTTACAATCTGTAGAAGCTATGAGAATAGGAAGGTTCAAATCTTTTGTGAAGCATCACAGCACAGTTGAAAAATATATGGCAAATAAAAATCCGAAATGGATGATGTTGGAAGATAGATGGGAAGGGTTGAGTTGAACTGAAGGGTGGGACTAATAACAAGATAAACAATGTAGGGCATACGGGATCTGTGAAATGTGTATAGGTGCGGAGCTTTTGTGAAATAGCACAGTTACAAGTGGAAATAAAATTGGATGGACAACAGAAATAGAGGAAGGACTAAGAACAAACAAGAGAGAACTATTATAAAGTAGTCTGTGTCTGTAAAATAGGTATAAGATGTATAAATTGAAGGTAAAAGCAGAAGTGTTTATTAGTTTACTCCAATTGGGGGAGCGGTGGTAGGGTTGCGGGGAATAATAATAAAGGTATATTCTTTAAAAAAGTATGTATGTCTATATAGGTATGTGTATGTATATATGTATATATGTATGCATGCGTGTATGGATATATATATTTACCCAAAAAAATATGGGGGATTGGAAATGATGCAGACAATTACATTGGAAGCAACATTCTTTCCGCAATATTAAGCTGATCCACCCCTAAAAAAAAAAAAAAAAAAAAAAAAGACATGGTGCCAGGCAACATGCAAAGACAAGTTCAGAAACTTGGCCCCCGGTTCAGACAGCTGAGGGAAAAGCTGAACAAAAAGAAGGTTGGACTTGGGTGTGCTCATACCACCAACTTTTGGTTGACTGGCCTAATGGGCTAACCGAAAGGCACCAGAGAAAGGTGGTAGAGATAAGTTACGGACTCCAAACAAAATTTACACGTCAGACAATTATGTAGGTGTGAAATATAGGTCCCTTGGTGAATAGGGTTGGGAACTCAAGGATTACACAATTTGCTATTTTGTATCAGATCACGCTTTCCATTCCATTGTTCAGGGGAGGAGGAGACAAAAAAATTATGCTTGACTCTAGTGGGACTAAAACCCACAACCTTTGAATCTCTTCATCAATCTCTCCTAGAAGTCCAATGCGCTATCCATTGCGCCACAGAGCCATTTTGACAACAAACCAAATTGACCATTTTTCGTGTGCGGGACATAGCCCGGCTCTGTCAAAGTAACTTTCAAAAGTTAGATGCCGGGCTGGAAATCAGTGAAAACACCAAAACTGCCATTTTAAAGACACTGTGGGTTACAAAACCAGGAACTCCACTTTACTAGAGAGGTACTTCAACCAACTAAGACATGGTGCCAGGCAACATGCAAAGACAAGTTCAGAAACTTGGCCCCCGGTTCAGACAGCTGAGGGAAAAGCTGAACAAAAAGAAGGTTGGACTTGGGTGTGCTCATACCACCAACTTTTGGTTGACTGGCCTAATGGGCTAACCGAAAGGCACCAGAGAAAGGTGGTAGAGATAAGTTACGGACTCCAAACAAAATTTACACGTCAGACAATTATGTAGGTGTGAAATATAGGTCCCTTGGTGAATAGGGTTGGGAACTCAAGGATTACACAATTTGCTATTTTGTATCAGATCACGCTTTCCATTCCATTGTTCAGGGGAGGAGGAGACAAAAAAATTATGCTTGACTCTAGTGGGACTAAAACCCACAACCTTTGAATCTCTTCATCAATCTCTCCTAGAAGTCCAATGCGCTATCCATTGCGCCACAGAGCCATTTTGCCAACAAACCAAATTGACCATTTTTCGTGTGCGGGACATAGCCCGGCTCTGTCAAAGTAACTTTCAAAAGTTAGATGCCGGGCTGGAAATCAGTGAAAACACCAAAGCTGCCATTTTAAAGACACTGTGGGTTACAAAACCAGGAACTCCACTTTACTAGAGAGGTACTTCAACCAACTAAGACATGGTGCCAGGCAACATGCAAAGACAAGTTCAGAAACTTGGCCCCCGGTTCAGACAGCTGAGGGAAAAGCTGAACAAAAAGAAGGTTGGACTTGGGTGTGCTCATACCACCAACTTTTGGTTGACTGGCCTAATGGGCTAACCGAAAGGCACCAGAGAAAGGTGGTAGAGATAAGTTACGGACTCCAAACAAAATTTACACGTCAGACAATTATGTAGGTGTGAAATATAGGTCCCTTGGTGAATAGGGTTGGGAACTCAAGGATTACACAATTTGCTATTTTGTATCAGATCACGCTTTCCATTCCATTGTTCAGGGGAGGAGGAGACAAAAAAATAATGTTTGACTCTAGTGGGACTCGAACCCACAACCTTTGAATCTCTTCAACAATCTCTCCTAGAAGTCCAATGCGCTATCCATTGCGCCACAGAGCCATTTTGCAAACAAACCAAATTGACCATTTTTCGTGTGCGGGACATAGCCCGGCTCTGTCAAAGTAACTTTCTAAAGTTAGATGGCGGGCTGGAAATCAGTGAAAACACCAAAGCTGCCATTTGAAAGACACTGTGGGATACAAAACCAGGAACTCCACTTTACTAGAGAGGTACTTCAACCAACTAAGACATGGTGCCAGGCAACATGCAAAGACAAGTTCAGAAACTTGGCCCCCGGTTCAGACAGCTGAGGGAAAAGCTGAACAAAAAGAAGGTTGGACTTGGGTGTGCTCATACCACCAACTTTTGGTTGACTGGCCTAATGCGCTAACCGAAAGGCACCAGAGAAAGGTGGTAGAGATAAGTTACGGACTCCAAACAAAATTTACACGTCAGACAATTATGTAGGTGTGAAAAATTGGTCCCTTGGTGAATAGGGTTGGGAACTCAAGGATTACACAATTTGCTATTTTGTATCAGATCACTCTTTCCATTCCATTGTTCAGGGAAGGAGGAGACAAAAAAAATAATGTTTGACTCTAGTGGGACTCGAACCCACAAGCTTTGAATCTCTTCAACAATCTCTCCTAAAAGTCCAATGCGCTATCCATTGCGCCACAGAGCCATTTTGCAAACAAACCAAATTGACCATTTTTCGTGTGCGGGACATAGCCCGGCTCTGTCAAAGTAACTTTCTAAAGTTAGATGGCGGGCTGGAAATCAGTGAAAACACCAAAGCTGCCATTTGAAAGACACTGTGGGATTACAAAACCAGGAACTCCACTTTACTAGAGAGGTACTTCAACCAACTAAGACATGGTGCCAGGCAACATGCAAAGACAAGTTCAGAAACTTGGCCCCCGGTTCAGACAGCTGAGGGAAAAGCTGAACAAAAAGAAGGTTGGACTTGGGTGTGCTCATACCACCAACTTTTGGTTGACTGGCCTAATGCGCTAACCGAAAGGCACCAGAGAAAGGTGGTAGAGATAAGTTACGGACTCCAAACAAAATTTACACGTCAGACAATTATGTAGGTGTGAAAAATTGGTCCCTTGGTGAATAGGGTTGGGAACTCAAGGATTACACAATTTGCTATTTTGTATCAGATCACTCTTTCCATTCCATTGTTCAGGGAAGGAGGAGACAAAAAAATTAATGTTTGACTCTAGTGGGACTCGAACCCACAACCTTTGAATCTCTTCAACAATCTCTCCTAGAAGTCCAATGCGCTATCCATTGCGCCACAGAGCCATTTTGCCAAACA
Organism: Salvelinus namaycush; assembly: GCF_016432855.1. NCBI lineage: Eukaryota > Metazoa > Chordata > Actinopteri > Salmoniformes > Salmonidae > Salvelinus > Salvelinus namaycush. The sequence continues at coordinate 53,548,966 of NC_052318.1, read as the reverse complement.
AACCAAATTGACCATTTTTCGTGTGCGGGACATAGCCCGGCTCTGTCAAAGTAACTTTCAAAAGTTAGATGGCGGGCTGGAAATCAGTGAAAACACCAAAGCTGCCATTTAAAACCACTGTGGGTTACAAAACCAGGAACTCCACTTTACTAGAGAGGTACTTCAACCAACTAAGACATGGTGCCAGGCAACATGCAAAGACAAGTTCAGAAACTTGGCCCCCGGTTCAGACAGCTGAGGGAAAAGCTGAACAAAAAGAAGGTTGGACTTGGGTGTGCTCATACCACCAACTTTTGGTTGACTGGCCTAATGGGCTAACCGAAAGGCACCAGAGAAAGGTGGTAGAGATAAGTTACGGACTCCAACAAAATTGACACGTCAGACAATTATGTAGGTGTGAAATATAGGTCCCTTGGTGAAAAGGGTTGGGAACTCAAGGATTAGACCATTTGCTATTTTGTATCAGATCACTCTTTCCATTCCATTGTTCAGGGAAGGAGGAGACAAAAAAATTATATTTGACTCTAGTGGGACTCGAACCCACAACCTTTGAATCTCTTCAACAATCTCTCCTAGAAGTCCAATGCGCTATCCATTGCGCCACAGAGCCATTTTGCAAACAAACCAAATTGACCATTTTTCGTGTGCGGGACATAGCCCGGCTCTGTCAAAGTAACTTTTAAAAGTTAGATGGCGGGCTGGAAATCAGTGAAAACACCAAAGCTGCCATTTTAAAACCACTGTGGGTTACAAAACCAGGAACTCCACTTTACTAGAGAGGTACTTCAACCAACTAAGACATGGTGCCAGGCAACATGCAAAGACAAGTTCAGAAACTTGGCCCCCGGTTCAGACAGCTGAGGGAAAATCTGAACAAAAAGAAGGTTGGACTTGGGTGTGCTCATACCACCAACTTTTGGTTGACTGGCCTAATGGGCTAACCGAAAGGCACCAGAGAAAGGTGGTAGAGATAAGTTACGGACTCCAAACAAAATTTACACGTCACACAATTATGTAGGTGTGAAAAATAGGTCCCTTTGGTGAATAGGGTTGGGAACTCAAGGATTACACCATTTGCTTATTTTGTATCAGATCACTCTTTCCATTCCATTGTTCAGGGAAGGAGGAGACAAAAAAATTATGTTTGACTCTAGTGGGACTCGAACCCACAACCTTTGAATCTCTTCAACAATCTCTCCTAGAAGTCCAATGCGCTATCCATTGCGCCACAGAGCCATTTTGCTAACAAACCAAATTGACCATTTTTCGTGTGCGGGACATAGCCCGGCTCTGTCAAAGTAACTTTCTAAAGTTAGATGGCGGGCTGGAAATCAGTGAAAACACCAAAGCTGCCATTTTAAAACCACTGTGGGTTACAAAACCAGGAACTCCACTTTACTAGAGAGGTACTTCAACCAACTAAGACATGGTGCCAGGCAACATGCAAAGACAAGTTCAGAAACTTGGCCCCCGGTTCAGACAGCTGAGGGAAAAGCTGAACAAAAAGAAGGTTGGACTTGGGTGTGCTCATACCACCAACTTTTGGTTGACTGGCCTAATGCGCTAACCGAAAGGCACCAGAGAAAGGTGGTAGAGATAAGTTACGGACTCCAAACAAAATTTACACGTCACACAATTATGTAGGTGTGAAAAATAGGTCCCTTGGTGAATAGGGTTGGGAACTCAAGGATTACACCATTTGTTATTTTGTATCAGATCCCTCTTTCCATTCCATTGTTCAGGGAAGGAGGAGACAAAAAAATTATGTTTGACTATAGTGGGACTCGAACCCACAACCTTTGAATCTCTTCAACAATCTCTCCTAGAAGTCCAATGCGCTATCCATTGCGCCACAGAGCCATTTTGCAAACAAACCAAATTGACCATTTTTCGTGTGCGGGACATAGCCCGGCTCTGTCAAAGTAACTTTCTAAAGTTAGATGGCGGGCTGGAAATCAGTGAAAACACCAAAGCTGCCATTTGAAAGACACTGTGGGATACAAAACCAGGAACTCCACTTTACTAGAGAGGTACTTCAACCAACTAAGACATGGTGCCAGGCAACATGCAAAGACAAGTTCAGAAACTTGGCCCCCGGTTCAGACAGCTGAGGGAAAAGCTGAACAAAAAGAAGGTTGGACTTGGGTGTGCTCATACCACCAACTTTTGGTTGACTGGCCTAATGCGCTAACCGAAAGGCACCAGAGAAAGGTGGTAGAGATAAGTTACGGACTCCAAACAAAATTTACACGTCAGACAATTATGTAGGTGTGAAAAATTGGTCCCTTGGTGAATAGGGTTGGGAACTCAAGGATTACACCATTTGTTATTTTGTATCAGATCACTCTTTCCATTCCATTGTTCAGGGAAGGAGGAGACAAAAAAATTATGTTTGACTCTAGTGGGACTCGAACCCACAACCTTTGAATCTCTTCAACAATCTCTCCTAGAAGTCCAATGCGCTATCCATTGCGCCACAGAGCCATTTTGCAAACAAACCAAATTGACCATTTTTCGTGTGCGGGACATAGCCCGGCTCTGTCAAAGTAACTTTCTAAAGTTAGATGGCGGGCTGGAAATCAGTGAAAACACCAAAGCTGCCATTTGAAAGACACTGTGGGATACAAAACCAGGAACTCCACTTTACTAGAGAGGTACTTCAACCAACTAAGACATGGTGCCAGGCAACATGCAAAGACAAGTTCAGAAACTTGGCCCCCGGTTCAGACAGCTGAGGGAAAAGCTGAACAAAAAGAAGGTTGGACTTGGGTGTGCTCATACCACCAACTTTTGGTTGACTGGCCTAATGCGCTAACCGAAAGGCACCAGAGAAAGGTGGTAGAGATAAGTTACGGACTCCAAACAAAATTTACACGTCAGACAATTATGTAGGTGTGAAAAATTGGTCCCTTGGTGAATAGGGTTGGGAACTCAAGGATTACACCATTTGTTATTTTGTATCAGATCACTCTTTCCATTCCATTGTTCAGGGAAGGAGGAGACAAAAAAATAATGTTTGACTCTAGTGGGACTCGAACCCACAACCTTTGAATCTCTTCAACAATCTCTCCTAGAAGTCCAATGCGCTATCCATTGCGCCACAGAGCCATTTTGCAAACAAACCAAATTGACCATTTTTCGTGTGCGGGACATAGCCCGGCTCTGTCAAAGTAACTTTCTAAAGTTAGATGGCGGGCTGGAAATCAGTGAAAACACCAAAGCTGCCATTTGAAAGACACTGTGGGATACAAAACCAGGAACTCCACTTTACTAGAGAGGTACTTCAACCAACTAAGACATGGTGCCAGGCAACATGCAAAGACAAGTTCAGAAACTTGGCCCCCGGTTCAGACAGCTGAGGGAAAAGCTGAACAAAAAGAAGGTTGGACTTGGGTGTGCTCATACCACCAACTTTTGGTTGACTGGCCTAATGCGCTAACCGAAAGGCACCAGAGAAAGGTGGTAGAGATAAGTTACGGACTCCAAACAAAATTTACACGTCAGACAATTATGTAGGTGTGAAAAATTGGTCCCTTGGTGAATAGGGTTGCGAACTCAAGGATTACACCATTTGTTATTTTGTATCAGATCACTCTTTCCATTCCATTGTTCAGGGAAGGAGGAGACAAAAAAATTATGTTTGACTGTAGAGGGACTCGAACCCACAACCTTTGAATCTCTTCAACAATCTCTCCTAGAACTCCAATGCGCTATCCATTGCACCACAGAGCCATTTTGCAAACAAACCAAATTGACCATTTTTCGTGTGCGGGACATAGCCCGGCTCTGTCAAAGTAACTTTCTAAAGTTAGATGGCGGGCTGGAAATCAGTGAAAACACCAAAGCTGCCATTTGAAAGACACTGTGGGATACAAAACCAGGAACTCCACTTTACTAGAGAGGTACTTCAACCAACTAAGACATGGTGCCAGGCAACATGCAAAGACAAGTTCAGAAACTTGGCCCCCGGTTCAGACAGCTGAGGGAAAAGCTGAACAAAAAGAAGGTTGGACTTGGGTGTGCTCATACCACCAACTTTTGGTTGACTGGCCTAATGCGCTAACCAAAAGGCACCAGAGAAAGGTGGTAGAGATAAGTTACGGACTCCAAACAAAATTTACACGTCAGACAATTATGTAGGTGTGAAAAATTGGTCCCTTGGTGAATAGGGTTGGGAACTCAAGGATTACACCATTTGTTATTTTGTATCAGATCACTCTTTCCATTCCATTGTTCAGGGAAGGAGGAGACAAAAAAATAATGTTTGACTCTAGTGGGACTCGAACCCACAACCTTTGAATCTCTTCAACAATCTCTCCTAGAAGTCCAATGCGCTATCCATTGCGCCACAGAGTAATTTTGCAAACAAACCAAATTGACCATTTTTCGTGTGCGGGACATAGCCCGGCTCTGTCAAAGTAACTTTCTAAAGTTAGATGGCGGGCTGGAAATCAGTGAAAACACCAAAGCTGCCATTTGAAAGACACTGTGGGATACAAAACCAGGAACTCCACTTTACTAGAGAGGTACTTCAACCAACTAAGACATGGTGCCAGGCAACATGCAAAGACAAGTTCAGAAACTTGGCCCCCGGTTCAGACAGCTGAGGGAAAAGCTGAACAAAAAGAAGGTTGGACTTGGGTGTGCTCATACCACCAACTTTTGGTTGACTGGCCTAATGCGCTAACCGAAAGGCACCAGAGAAAGGTGGTAGAGATAAGTTACGGACTCCAAACAAAATTTACACGTCAGACAATTATGTAGGTGTGAAAAATTGGTCCCTTGGTGAATAGGGTTGGGAACTCAAGGATTACACCATTTGTTATTTTGTATCAGATCACTCTTTCCATTCCATTGTTCAGGGAAGGAGGAGACAAAAAAATAATGTTTGACTCTAGTGGGACTCGAACCCACAACCTTTGAATCTCTTCAACAATCTCTCCTAGAAGTCCAATGCGCTATCCATTGCGCCACAGAGCCATTTTGCAAACAAACCAAATTGACCATTTTTCGTGTGCGGGACATAGCCCGGCTCTGTCAAAGTAACTTTCTAAAGTTAGATGGCGGGCTGGAAATCAGTGAAAACACCAAAGCTGCCATTTAAAACCACTGTGGGTTACAAAACCAGGAACTCCACTTTACTAGAGAGGTACTTCAACCAACTGAGACATGGTGCCAGGCAACATGCAAAGACAAGTTCAGAAACTTGGCCCCCGGTTCAGACAGCTGAGGGAAAAGCTGAACAAAAAGAAGGTTGGACTTGGGTGTGCTCATACCACCAACTTTTGGTTGACTGGCCTAATGGGCTAACCGAAAGGCACCAGAGAAAGGTGGTAGAGATAAGTTACGGACTCCAACAAAATTGACACGTCAGACAATTATGTAGGTGTGAAATATAGGTCCCTTGGTGAAAAGGGTTGGGAACTCAAGGATTAGACCATTTGCTATTTTGTATCAGATCACTCTTTCCATTCCAATGTTCAGGGAAGGAGGAGACAAAAAAATTATATTTGACTCTAGTGGGACTCGAACCCACAACCTTTGAATCTCTTCAACAATCTCTCCTAGAAGTCCAATGCGCTATCCATTGCGCCACAGAGCCATTTTTCAAAAAAAACAAATTGACCATTTTTTGTGTGCGGGACATAGCCCGGCTCTGTCAAAGTAACTTTTAAAAGTTAGATGGCGGGCTGGAAATCAGTGAAAACACCAAAGCTGCCATTTTAAAACCACTGTGGGTTACAAAACCAGGAACTCCACTTTACTAGAGAGGCACTTCAACCAACTAAGACATGGTGCCAGGCAACATGCAAAGACAAGTTCAGAAACTTGGCCCCCGGTTCAGACAGCTGAGGGAAAATCTGAACAAAAAGAAGGTTGGACTTGGGTGTGCTCATACCACCAACTTTTGGTTGACTGGCCTAATGGGCTAACCGAAAGGCACCAGAGAAAGGTGGTAGAGATAGGTTACGGACTCCAAACAAAATTTACACGTCAGACAATTATGTAGGTGTGAAAAATTGGTCCCTTGGTGAATAGGGTTGGGAACACAAGGATTACACAATTTGCTATTTTGTATCAGATCACTCTTTCCATTCCATTGTTCAGGGAAGGAGGAGACAAAAAAATTATGCTTGACTCTAGTGGGACTCGAACCCACAACCTTTGAATCTTTTCAACAATCTCTCCTAGAAGTCCAATGCGCTATCCATTGCGCCACAGAGCCATTTTACAAACAAACCAAATTGACCATTTTTCGTGTGCGGGACATAGCCCGGCTCTGTCAAAGTAACTTTCTAAAGTTAGATGGCGGGCTGGAAATCAGTGAAAACACCAAAGCTGCCATTTGAAAGACACTGTGGGATACAAAACCAGGAACTCCACTTTACTAGAGAGGTACTTCAACCAACTAAGACATGGTGCCAGGCAACATGCAAAGACAAGTTCAGAAACTTGGCCCCCGGTTCAGACAGCTGAGGGAAAAGCTGAACAAAAAGAAGGTTGGACTTGGGTGTGCTCATACCACCAACTTTTGTTGACTGGCCTAATGCGCTAACCGAAAGGCACCAGAGAAAGGTGGTAGAGATAAGTTACGGACTCCAAACAAAATTTACACGTCACACAATTATGTAGGTGTGAAAAATAGGTCCCTTTGGTGAATAGGGTTGGGAACTCAAGGATTACACCATTTGTTATTTTGTATCAGATCACTCTTTCCATTCCATTGTTCAGGGAAGGAGGAGACAAAAAAATTATGTTTGACTCTAGTGGGACTCGAACCCACAACCTTTGAATCTCTTCAACAATCTCTCCTAGAAGTCCAATGCGCTATCCATTGCGCCACAGAGCCATTTTGCTAACAAACCAAATTGACCATTTTTCGTGTGCGGGACATAGCCCGGCTCTGTCAAAGTAACTTTCTAAAGTTAGATGGCGGGCTGGAAATCAGTGAAAACACCAAAGCTGCCATTTGAAAGACACTGTGGGATACAAAACCAGGAACTCCACTTTACTAGAGAGGTACTTCAACCAACTAAGACATGGTGCCAGGCAACATGCAAAGACAAGTTCAGAAACTTGGCCCCCGTTTCAGACAGCTGAGGGAAAAGCTGAACAAAAAGAAGGTTGGACTTGGGTGTGCTCATACCACCAACTTTTGGTTGACTGGCCTAATGGGCTAACCGAAAGGCACCAGAGAAAGGTGGTAGAGATAAGTTACGGACTCCAAACAAAATTTACACGTCAGACAATTATGTAGGTGTGAAAAATAGGTCCCTTGGTGAATAGGGTTGGGAACTCAAGGATTACACCATTTGCTATTTTGTATCAGATCACTCTTTCCATTCCATTGTTCAGGGAAGGAGGAGACAAAAAAATTATGTTTGACACTAGTGGGACTCGAAACCACAACCTTTGAATCTCTTCAACAATCTCTCCTAGAAATCCAATGCGCTATCCATTGCGCCACAGAGCCATTTTACAAATAGACCAAATTGACCATTTTTCGTGTGCGGGACATAGCCCGGCTCTGTCAAAGTAACTTTCTAAAGTTAGATGGCGGGCTGGAAATCAGTGAAAACACCAAAGCTGCCATTTGAAAGACACTGTGGGATACAAAACCAGGAACTCCACTTTACTAGAGAGGTACTTCAACCAACTAAGACATGGTGCCAGGCAACATGCAAAGACAAGTTCAGAAACTTGGCCCCCGGTTCAGACAGCTGAGGGAAAAGCTGAACAAAAAGAAGGTTGGACTTGGGTGTGCTCATACCACCAACTTTTGGTTGACTGGCCTAATGCGCTAACCGAAAGGCACCAGAGAAAGGTGGTAGAGATAAGTTACGGACTCCAAACAAAATTTACACGTCAGACAATTATGTAGGTGTGAAAAATATGTCCCTTGGTGAATAGGGTTGGGAACTCAAGGATTACACCATTTGTTATTTTGTATCAGATCACTCTTTCCATTCCATTGTTCAGGGAAGGAGGAGACAAAAAAATTATGTTTGACTCTAGTGGGACTCAAACCCACAACCTTTGAATCTCTTCAACAATCTCCCCTAGACGTCCAATGCGCTATCCATTGCCCCACAGAGCCATTTTGCTAACAAAACAAATTGACCATTTTTCGTGTGCGGGACATAGCCCGGCTCTGTCAAAGTAACTTTCTAAAGTTAGATGGCGGGCTGGAAATCAGTGAAAACACCAAAGCTGCCATTTGAAAGACACTGTGGGATACAAAACCAGGAACTCCACTTTACTAGAGAGGTACTTCAACCAACTAAGACATGGTGCCAGGCAACATGCAAAGACAAGTTCAGAAACTTGGCCCCCGGTTCAGACAGCTGAGGGAAAAGCTGAACAAAAAGAAGGTTGGACTTGGGTGTGCTCATACCACCAACCTTTGGTTGACTGGCCTAATGCGCTAACCGAAAAGCACCAGAGAATGGTGGTAGAGATAAGTTACGGACTCCAACAAAATTTACACGTCAGACAATTATGTAGGTGTGAAATATAGGTCCCTTGGTGAAAAGGGTTGGGAACTCAAGGACTAGACCATTTGCTATTTTGTATCAGATCACTCTTTCCATTCCATTGTTCAGGGAAGGAGGAGACAAAAATTTTTTGTTTGACTCTAGTGGGACTCAAACCCACAACCTTTGAATCTCTTCAACAATCTCCCCTAGACGTCCAATGCGCTATCCATTGCCCCACAGAGCCATTTTGCAAACAAACCAAATTGACAATTTTTCGTGTGCGGGACATAGCCCGGCTCTGTCAAAGTAACTTTCTAAAGTTAGATGGCGGGCTGGAAATCAGTGAAAACACCAAAGCTGCCATTTTAAAACCACTGTGGCTTACAAAACCAGGAACTCCACTTTACTAGAGAGGTACTTCAACCAACTAAGACATGGTGCCAGGCAACATGCAAAGACAAGTTCAGAAACTTGGCCCCCGGTTCAGACAGCTGAGGGAAAATCTGAACAAAAAGAAGTTTGGACTTGGGTGTGCTCATACCACCAACTTTTGGTTGACTGGCCTAATGGGCTAACCGAAAGGCACCAGAGAAAGGTGGTAGAGATAGGTTACGGACTCCAAACTAAATTTACACGTCAGACAATTATGTAGGTGTGAAAAATTGGTCCCTTGGTGAATAGGGTTGGGAACACAAGGATTACACAATTTGCTATTTTGTATCAGATCACTCTTTCCATTCCATACCTTAAGGGAACTCTGAGACGGGAGCCGTATGGTTAGTGAAGAAAGTCCCATTGCAAATGTACGGTCCCTTACCTGACGTCTTGCGACGTCGCAGAAAATCGCGGACGGCGTCGGGCCGTGGGCGGCGGAGAGCTCTTTCAGGAAGTCACTCAAAAAAACGTCTCGGACTTTCGGTTTCCGTTTTATAAAAATGACAAATTTTTGACTTTTTTCTGCATTCTCGAAAATTCCCACAAGAGGGAAAATAAATCATATTGCAAGCGCACGAGCACGTGGCAAACGAGCGCGGCCTTTTCTCCTAAACTGAAAATATTTCGAAGACGAAACTCGGCGAGCGTAGGTTTGGAGTAATGGGCAGTTGGCCCCGAACAAGATGGCGTCGAGACCTCGGCGCTTTTTGAGTTATGGCCATTTTTCTGGGATTAAAGGGTTAAAACGCAAGTAGGGTGCTAATTTGACCGCTTCATGTCAAAGTACATAAGCATACGGTGTCAGGAAAAAAAGAACCAGCCATTTGTCTATCATAATTTAAGAGAAATCGTACATTGACCGTTTGGTGATGTTCACAAAGAGGAATTTATTTTTCAAAAAATTCACAGATCCAGTTGCAGTGTGTTCAGACGTACATTTTTAAAGTGGGTCTCGAAGCTCTGCGAGAATCCTGTGATTTTATATGATTTTATGAAATAACACACACTCATTTAACCCTCTTTAAATAAGTCAGTTCTTAACATAAAGACTTAAAACTCAATATTATATAAGAGCCTACGCCAAGGAGGGTATGTGTTCAATTTCAAGTACCTTAAAATGGTGCCACAGGGTCAGGTTTGAAGGGTAATAAGGTCAGATCTTTTCAAAACTTCACTTGTGTGATTAGACAACCCTCATGAACTGTAATCAGTCATTTTTCCCAACAGATGTCAAAGAAAGGCTCTCTCACACAAACACACACACACAAAAAGGAAGGATGGAGTGAAAAAGTACGGTGCTTAAAGACACACAAAGCCTGCAATGGCATTACTATTATCTCCAGGCCGTGCCGAGTTCAACGAGACGCCCCGCTTGACCGTAGCTCGCTCGGTCTGAGCGCAGCGACCGTTACAAGAGAACGGACACAAATGACCTTTTGACCTCAATGTCAATTTTATTTGCTTTTGGGAGACAGAGAGAGAACCGTTAAGGTTAGAAACACAATTTGACCTCAGGAATGTTCTTAAGGTCCTCCCGATCTGTGCAAGCCTAACCTTGACCTTGTGGCATTAACCCTTGACAGTTAAAAGAAGGTGTTTACATCAAACAGTTTACAATGACATGTCTCCCCATTGGAATACATTGACTGCACCTCTAAATTCAACCTGAAGCCTATGTGGGTTATGAATGTCTTATGAACCTGTCTTTGATGTCAGTCCATCATGCCACTATGAGGTCTACCTGTGTTGATTCTAAGCTTCCTGGAGCAACCGGAAGTGATAAAATCACCCTAAAAGTGTTTTGCCATAGCCAACCAGCAGTTTGTGATATATAGTGCATTCAACCCTATGTAAATCAGTCAGTTCTTAACGTATAGACTTAAAACTCAGGATTCTGTAAAAGCATACCCCGATCAGGATAGGTGTTTACTTATAGCTTCCTGTGCCAACCGGAAGTGCCTTAAAATGGGGTCATAGGTGCTGTCTCAAAGGGTTAAAAAAGTCAGATCTTTCCAAAACTTTAAGTGTGTGATTAGGCAACCCTCATGAAGTGTAAATCAGTCATTTCTCTAAACAGATGTCAAAGAAAAGCTCACACACACACACAGACACACACAGCAAGGATGGAATGAAAAAGTATGGTGCTTAAAGACACACAGAGCCTTAAATGCTTTTAGGGGGGATCCAGACTTCCATACCCGCTCTGGGAGCACTATACTGCGGGCAAAAATCAATGGGTGCTGGCCTGAGTGATTTATGGAGGTTTCCAAAAAATGTCAAAAAATATTCTGTTTTTTTTTCTTGAAAATATTTTATGTTTTTTCATCTCGAGTCAATGGCCTGAGTGATTTATGGAGTTTTTCCAAAAAACTCAAAAAATATTCAAAGTCCAAACTTTTCGTGCACCTGATATTTTTTTTGGGTTACCAGGTGCCATGGTTGAAATTGCTTTTAGGGGGCATCCAGAATTCCATACCCGCTCTGGGAGCACTATTCTACGGCCAAAAATCAATGTGTGCTGGCCTGAGTGATTTATGGAGGTTTTCAAAAAAAGTCTGAAAATATTCTGTTTTTTCTTCTGGAATTTTTGTTTTGTTTTTTCTTCTCGTGTCAATGGGGGTCCGGCCTGAGTGATTTAAGGAGGTTTCCAAAAAAAGTCAAAAAATATTCTATGTTTCATGTTTTGGGTTACCAGGCGTCATTTTTCAAAACGGTTTTAAATGCTTCATTTTGGCCTTTTAAAAACAAAATGTTATTTTCGACTATGAAATCCAAAAAGCACTTTTTTAAAGGGGTTGATAAGTTTTTTCTAATTTATTCACATTTTTGACTTCATATTAAATCAGATTGCAAATGCACAAAACATATTCCTTAAGTACAAGTAAACATTTCAAAAAAAATTATGATAATAAAATGTGACTAAAGTATCTTCATACAGTTCTTATCCTTTCACGAGTATCAACCCCGTATCCGGGATCACCCCCCACCCCCCCCACACTGATTAGCATCGCTAGCATAGCTTCACAAGTAAATAGTAGCATCTAAATATCATTAAATCACAAGTCCAAGACACCAGATGAAAGATACAGATCTTGTGAATAAACCCATCATTTCTGTTTTTTAAAATGTTTTACAGGGAAGACACAATATGTAAATCTATTAGCTAACCACGTTAGCAAAATACACCATCTTTCTTTGTCCACCATTTTCTCTCTCCACCACTAGCTATCACCAATTCGGCTAAACTAAGATATTGATAGCAACAAACCAAGAAAAAAACTCATCAGATGACAGTCTGATAACATATTTATGGTATAGGATAGGTGTTGTTAGAAAAAAGTGCATATTTCAGGTAGAAATCACAGTTTACAATTGCACCGACCATCACAAATCGACTAGAATTACTAGATAGAGCAACGTGTATGACCAATTTACTCATCATAAAACATTTCATAAAAATAGACAAAGCATAGCAATGGAAAGACACAGTTCTTGTGATTTCAGACCATATTTCAGATTTTCTAAGCGTTTTTCAGCGAAAACACAATAAATCGATAAGTTAGCATACCACATGTACAAACGTTAGTAGAGCATGAATTCAAGGCAAAGGGAGCTATAACGTTATCATCGCCAAAATATATTAATTTTTTCACTAACCTTCTCAGAATTCTTCCGATGACACTCCTGTAACATCATTTTACAACATACATATACAGTTTGTTCGAAAAGGTGCATATTTAGCCATACAAAACCGTGGTTATACAATGGAAATAGTCACAACTCAAGCATCAAAATGAGGGACGTCAGCTTTCAGAGTGATCTAGTTTAATCCAAAGCTAATCATATACTTGACTAAAAAATACAGAGTTGACAGGAATCGAAAGACAAATTAGTTCTTAATGCAACCGCTGACTTACATTTTTAAAATTATCCTTACTTTTCAATACAGGGTTCGCCAAGTGAAGCTATACCAAACAAAATGGCGAAATATGCGTTTAAAATATTTCGACAGAACAACGATTTATCATATTAAATATTGCTTACTTTGAGCTGTTCTTCCATCAGATTCTTGGGCAATGTATTCTTTCTTGGGTTTAATCTTCTTTTGGTCGAAAGATGTCCTTTGTCCGTCTAAATGCCCGCTAACGTTCGACCGGGACCCCGAAATGTGCCCGGTGCTTCACATAGAAATGCATCAAAATCGCACTAAACGGATATAAATTGCTATAAAACGGTTTAAATTAACTACCTTATGATGTTTCTAAGTCCTATATCGAATTAAATTACAGACGGATACATTTCAAGTTGATAACCGAGCCTGTGAAAATGGCATCCGGAGGTCCCTTCCTGCGTAAGGGCGAGCGTCGAAAGGGGGGCTACTCTCACTCCTTGGTCTTTTATAACCTCTGAGAGCTACGGAGAAGGCCCATTCCACTTCTCATTGGTTACTGACATCCAGGGGAAGGCGGGTGCAGTTCGTGTCGTTCCATAGGATAGACAGAGACCTTAAAAACTGATCTGAAACCAGAGCTTCGCTCTCAGACCTTTCACTGTCTGTCATGGATTTCGCTGTAGAAAGAGTTCTGGGTCACCCACAGACATCATTCCAACTTTGTATGAAACTAGAAAGTGTTTTCTATCCAATAGAATTAATAATATGCATATTGTACGAGCAAGAATTGAGTACTAGGCAGTTTAATTTGGAGACGACAAAATGCTAATTCGGAACAGCACCCCCTGTAGTCGCAAGAAGTTAAACATGTGTAATTGACCTTAAAATCGAAAGAATTTCAAAAAACGGCACAGAAAGCACTTTTTTAAAGGAGGTTATACGTTTTTTCCAAATTTTTGACATTTTTGACTTTTGACTTCCTATGAAATCACATTCCAAATGCACAAAACATATTCCTTAAGTTCAAATAAACATTTACAAAAAATTATGATAATAAAATGTGACTAATGTATTTTCATACAGTTCTTATACATGTGTAATTGACCTAAAAATCGAAAGAATTTCGAAAAACGGTCCAGAAAGCACTTTTTTAAAGGGTTTTTTTTCCAAATTTTTGACATTTTTGACTTTTGACTTCCTATGAAATCACATTCCAAATGCACAAAACATATACCTTAAGTTCAACAAAAAAAAATCGAAAAAAATTATGTTAATAAAATTTGAAAAAAGTATTTTCATATAGTTCTTACACATGTGTAATTGACATAAAACTCGAAAGAATTTCGAAAAACGGTCCAGAAAGCACTTTTTTAAGGGGGTGATAAGTTTTTGCCAAAACTTTCAAAATCTCAAAATTTTACTCTTGGGTCTTGACTTGCGTTACATAAAGCCTATGAAAAACTTAGATAGAACACACTCGCCCACTATAGGAATTTTGGAGTGTTACACAGCTCATTTGCAGCATGGCATTTGCCATCAACTTTGGATGAAACACCGCCAGAAGTAGTGTACTTGTCCATCGTGTATATGCTGCGCTCGGTGCCAATAACTTGCCATGTTATTTTGTACAATTGGGGGGGGGACTTCCCTTACATTGTTCAGGGAAGGAGGAGACAAAAAAATTATGCTTGACTCTAGTGGGACTAAAACCCACAACCTTTGAATCTCTTCAACAATCTCTCCTAGAAGTCCAATGCGCTATCCATTGCGCCACAGAGCCATTTTGCCAACAAACCAAATTGACCATTTTTCATGTGCGCGACATAGCCCGGCTCTGTCAAAGTAACTTTCAAAAGTTAGATGCCGGGCTGGAAATCAGTGAAAACACCAAAGCTGCCATTTTAAAGACACTGTGGGTTACAAAACCAGGAACTCCACTTTACTAGAGAGGTACTTCAACCAACTAAGACATGGTGCCAGGCAACATGCAAAGACAAGTTCAGAAACTTGGCCCCCGGTTCAGACAGCTGAGGGAAAAGCTGAACAAAAAGAAGGTTGGACTTGGGTGTGCTCATACCACCAACTTTTGGTTGACTGGCCTAATGGGCTAACCGAAAGGCACCAGAGAAACGTGGTAGAGATAAGTTACGGACTCCAAACAAAATTTACACGTCAGACAATTATGTAGGTGTGAAATATAGGTCCCTTGGTGAATAGGGTTGGGAACTCAAGGATTACACCATTTGCTATTTTGTATCAGATCACTCTTTCCATTCCATTGTTCAGGGAAGGAGGAGACAAAAAAATTATAATTGACTCTAGAGGGATTCGAACCCACAACCTTTGAATCTCTTCAACAATCTCTCCTAGAAGTCCAATGGGCAATCCATTGCGCCACAAAGCCATTTTGCAAACAAACCAAATTGACAATTTTTCGTGTGCGGGACATAGCCCGGCTCTGTCAAAGTAACTTTCTAAAGTTAGATGGCGGGCTGGAAATCAGTGAAAACACCAAAGCTGCCATTTTAAAACCACTGTGGGATACAAAACCAGGAACTCCACTTTACTAGAGAGGTACTTCAACCAACTAAAACATGGTGCCAGGCAACATGCAAAGACAAGTTCAGAAACTTGGCCCCCGGTTCAGACAGCTGAGGGAAAAGCTGAACAAAAAGAAGGTTGGACTTGGGTGTGCTCATACCACCAACTTTTGGTTGACTGGCCTAATGGGCTAACCGAAAGGCACCAGAGAAATGTGCTAGAGATAAGTTACGGACTCCAAACAAAATTTACACGTCCAACAATTATGTAGGTGTGAAATATAGGTCCCTTGGTGAATAGGGTTGGGAACTCAAGGATTACACCATTTGTTATTTTGTATCAGATCACTCTTTCCATTCCATTGTTCAGGGAAGGAGGAGACAAAAAAATTATAATTGACTCTAGTGGGATTCGAACCCACAACCTTTGAATCTCTTCAACAATCTCTCCTAGAAGTCCAATGGGCAATCCATTGCGCCACAAAGCCATTTTGCAAACAAACCAAATTGACCATTTTTCGTGTGCGGGACATAGCCCGGCTCTGTCAAAGTAACTTTCTAAAGTTAGATGGCGGGCTGGAAATCAGTGAAAACACCAAAGCTGCCATTTTAAAACCACTGTGGGATACAAAACCAGGAACTCCACTTTACTAGAGAGGTACTTCAACCAACTAAAACATGGTGCCAGGCAACATGCAAAGACAAGTTCAGAAACTTGGCCCCCGGTTCAGACAGCTGAGGGAAAAGCTGAACAAAAAGAAGGTTGGACTTGGGTGTGCTCATACCACCAACTTTTGGTTGACTGGCCTAATGGGCTAACCGAAAGGCACCAGAGAAACGTGGTAGAGATAAGTTACGGACTCCAAACAAAATTTACATGTCAGACAATTATGTAGGTGTGAAAAATTGGTCCCTTGGTGAATAGGGTTGGGAACTCAAGGATTACACAATTTGCTATTTTGTATCAGATCACGCTTTCCATTCCATTGTTCAGGGAAGGAGGAGACAAAAAAATTATGCTTGACTCTAGTTGGACTAAAACCCACAACCTTTGAATCTCTTCATCAATCTCTCCTAGAAGTCCAATGCGCTATCCATTGCGCCACAGAGCCATTTTGCCAACTAACCAAATTGACCATTTTTCGTGTGCGGGACATAGCCCGGCTCTGTCAAAGTAACTTTCAAAAGTTAGATGCCGGGCTGGAAATCAGTGAAAACACCAAAGCTGCCATTTTAAAGACACTGTGGTTTACAAAACCAGGAACTCCACTTTACTAGAGAGATACTTCAACCAACTAAGACATGGTGCCAGGCAACATGCAAAGACAAGTTCAGAAACTTGGCCCCCGGTTCAGACAGCTGAGGGAAAAGCTGAACAAAAAGAAGGTTGGACTTGGGTGTGCTCATACCACCAACTTTTGGTTGACTGGCCTAATGGGCTAACCGAAAGGCACCAGAGAAAGGTGGTAGAGATAAGTTACGGACTCCAAACAAAATTTACACGTCAGACAATTATGTAGGTGTGAAATATAGGTCCCTTGGTGAATAGGGTTGGGAACTCAAGGATTACACCATTTGCTATTTTGTATCAGATCACTCTTTCCATTCCATTGTTCAGGGAAGGAGGAGACAAAAAAATTATGTTTGACTCTAGTGGGACTCGAACCCACAACCTTTGAATCTCTTCAACAATCTCTCTCAGAAGACCAATGCGCTATCCATTGCGCCACAGAGCCATTTTGCAAAAAAACCAAATTGACCATTTTTCGTGTGCGGGACATAGCCCGGCTCTGTCAAAGTAACTTTCTAAAGTTAGATGGCGGGCTGGAAATCAGTGAAAACACCAAAGCTGCCATTTTAAAGACACTGTGGGTTACTAAACCAGGAACTCCACTTTACTAGAGAGGTACTTCAACCAACTAAGACATGGTGCCAGGCAACATGCAAAGACAAGTTCAGAAACTTGGCCCCCGGTTCAGACAGTTGAGGGAAAAGCTGAACAAAAAGAAGGTTGGACTTGGGTGTGCTCATACCACCAACTTTTGGTTGACTGGCCTAATGGGCTAACCGAAAGGCACCAGAGAAAGGTGGTAGAGATAAGTTACGGACTCCAAACAAAATTTACACGTCAGACAATTATGTAGGTGTGAAAAATAGGTCCCTTGGTGAATAGGGTTGGGAACTCAAGGATTACACCATTTGCTATTTTGTATCAGATCACTCTTTCCATTCCATTGTTCAGGGAAGGAGGAGACAAAAAAATTATGTTTGACTCTAGTGGGACTCGAATCCATAACCTTTGCATCTCTTCAACAATCTCTCCTAGAAGTCCACTGCGCTATCCATTGCGCCACAAAGCCATTTTGCAAACAAACCAAATTGACCATTTTTCGTGTGCGGGACATAGCCCGGCTCTGTCAAAGTAACTTTCAAAAGTTAGATGGCGGGCTGGAAATCAGTGAAAACACCAAAGCTGCCATTTTAAAACCACTGTGGGTTACAAAACCAGGAACTCCACTTTACTAGAGAGGTACTTCAAACAACTAAGACATGGTGCCAGGCAACATGCAAAGACAAGTTCAGAAACTTGGCCCCTGGTTCAGACAGCTGAGGGAAAATCTGAACAAAAAGAAGGTTGGACTTGGGTGTGCTCATACCACCAACTTTTGGTTGACTGGCCTAATGGGCTAACCGAAAGGCACCAGAGAAATGTGCTAGAGATAAGTTACGGACTCCAAACAAAATTTACACGTCCAACAATTATGTAGGTGTGAAATATAGGTCCCTTGGTGAATAGGGTTGGGAACTCAAGGATTACACCATTTGCTATTTTGTATCAGATCACTCTTTCCATTCCATTGTTCAGGGAAGGAGGAGACAAAAAAATTATGTTAGACTCTAGTGGGACTCAAACCCACAACCTTTGAATCTCTTCAACAATCTCTCCTAGAAGTCCAATGGGCAATCCATTGCGCCACAAAGCCATTTTGCAAACAAACCAAATTGACCATTTTTCGTGTGCGGGACATAGCCCGGCTCTGTCAAAGTAACTTTCAAAAGTTAGATGGCGGGCTGGAAATCAGTGAAAACACCAAAGCTGCCATTTGAAAGACACTGTGGGTTACAAAACCAGGAACTCCACTTTACTAGAGAGGTACTTCAACCAACTAAGACATGGTGCCAGGCAACATGCAAAGACAAGTTCAGAAACTTGGCCCCCGGTTCAGACAGCTGAGGGAAAATCTGAACAAAAAGAAGGTTGGACTTGGGTGTGCTCATACCACCAACTTTTGGTTGACTGGCCTAATGAGCTAACCGAAAGGCACCAGAGAATGGTGGTAGAGATAAGTTACGGACTCCAAACAAAATTTACACGTCAGACAATTATGTAGGTGTGAAATATAGGTCCCTTGGTGAATAGGGTTGGGAACTCAAGGATTACACCATTTGCTATTTTGTATCAGATCACTCTTTCCATTCCATTGTTCAGGGAAGGAGGAGACAAAAAATGATGTTTGACTCTAGTGGGACTCGAACCCACAAGCTTTGCATCTCTTCAACAATCTCTCCTAGAAGTCCAATGCGCTATCCATTGCGCCACAGAGCCATTTTGCAAACACACCAAATTGACCATTTTTCGTGTGCGGGACATAGCCCGGCTCTGTCAAAGTAACTTTCTAAAGTTAGATGGCGGGCTGGAAATCAGTGAAAACACCAAAGCTGCCATTTTAAAACCACTGTGGGTTACAAAACCAGGAACTCCACTTTACTAGAAAGGTACTTCAAACAACTAAGACATGGTGCCAGGCAACATGCAAAGACAAGTTCAGAAACTTGGCCCCCGGTTCAGACAGCTGAGGAAAAATCTGAACAAAAAGAAGGTTGGACTTGGGTGTGCTCATACCACCAACTTTTGGTTGACTGGCCTAATGGGCTTACCGAAAGGCACCAGAGAAATGTGGTAGAGATAAGTTACGGACTCCAAACAAAATTTACACGTCAGACAATTATGTAGGTGTGAAATATAGGTCCCTTGGTGAATAGGGTTGGGAACTCAAGGATTACACCATTTGCTATTTTGTATCAGATCACTCTTTCCATTCCATTGTTCAGGGAAGTAGGAGACAAAAAAATTCTGTTTGACTCTAGTGGGACTCAAACCCACAACCTTCGAATCTCTTCAAAAATCTCTCCTAGAAGTCCAATGCGCTATCCATTCTGCCACAGAGCCATTTTGCAAACAAACCAAATTGACCATTTTTCGTGTGCGGGACATAGCCCGGCTCTGTCAAAGTAACTTTCAAAAGTTAGATGGCGGGCTGGAAATCAGTGAAAACACCAAAGCTGCCATTTGAAAGACACTGTGGGTTACAAAACCAGGAACTCCACTTTACTAGAGAGGTACTTCAACCAACTAAGACATGGTGCCAGGCAACATGCAAAGACAAGTTCAGAAACTTGGCCCCCGGTTCAGACAGCTGAGGGAAAATCTGAACAAAAAGAAGGTTGGACTTGGGTGTGCTCATACCACCAACTTTTGGTTGACTGGCCTAATGAGCTAACCGAAAGGCACCAGAGAATGGTGGTAGAGATAAGTTACGGACTCCAAACAAAATTTACACGTCAGACAATTATGTAGGTGTGAAATATAGGTCCCTTGGTGAATAGGGTTGGGAACTCAAGGATTACACCATTTGCTATTTTGTATCAGATCACTCTTTCCATTCCATTGTTCAGGGAAGGAGGAGACAAAAAATGATGTTTGACTCTAGTGGGACTCGAACCCACAAGCTTTGCATCTCTTCAACAATCTCTCCTAGAAGTCCAATGCGCTATCCATTGCGCCACAGAGCCATTTTGCAAACACACCAAATTGACCATTTTTCGTGTGCGGGACATAGCCCGGCTCTGTCAAAGTAACTTTCTAAAGTTAGATGGCGGGCTGGAAATCAGTGAAAACACCAAAGCTGCCATTTTAAAACCACTGTGGGTTACAAAACCAGGAACTCCACTTTACTAGAAAGGTACTTCAAACAACTAAGACATGGTGCCAGGCAACATGCAAAGACAAGTTCAGAAACTTGGCCCCCGGTTCAGACAGCTGAGGAAAAATCTGAACAAAAAGAAGGTTGGACTTGGGTGTGCTCATACCACCAACTTTTGGTTGACTGGCCTAATGGACTTACCGAAAGGCACCAGAGAAATGTGGTAGAGATAAGTTACGGACTCCAAACAAAATTTACACGTCAGACAATTATGTAGGTGTGAAATATAGGTCCCTTGGTGAATAGGGTTGGGAACTCAAGGATTACACCATTTGCTATTTTGTATCAGATCACTCTTTCCATTCCATTGTTCAGGGAAGGAGGAGACAAAAAAATTATGTTAGACTCTAGTGGGACTCAAACCACAACCTTTGAATCTCTTCAACAATCTCTCCTAGAAGTCCAATGGGCAATCCATTGCGCCACAAAGCCATTTTGCAAACAAACCAAATTGACCATTTTTCGTGTGCGGGACATAGCCCGGCTCTGTCAAAGTAACTTTCAAAAGTTAGATGGCGGGCTGGAAATCAGTGAAAACACCAAAGCTGCCATTTGAAAGACACTGTGGGTTACAAAACCAGGAACTCCACTTTACTAGAGAGGTACTTCAACCAACTAAGACATGGTGCCAGGCAACATGCAAAGACAAGTTCAGAAACTTGGCCCCCGGTTCAGACAGCTGAGGGAAAATCTGAACAAAAAGAAGGTTGGACTTGGGTGTGCTCATACCACCAACTTTTGGTTGACTGGCCTAATGAGCTAACCGAAAGGCACCAGAGAATGGTGGTAGAGATAAGTTACGGACTCCAAACAAAATTTACACGTCAGACAATTATGTAGGTGTGAAATATAGGTCCCTTGGTGAATAGGGTTGGGAACTCAAGGATTACACCATTTGCTATTTTGTATCAGATCACTCTTTCCATTCCATTGTTCAGGGAAGGAGGAGACAAAAAATGATGTTTGACTCTAGTGGGACTCGAACCCACAAGCTTTGCATCTCTTCAACAATCTCTCCTAGAAGTCCAATGCGCTATCCATTGCGCCACAGAGCCATTTTGCAAACACACCAAATTGACCATTTTTCGTGTGCGGGACATAGCCCGGCTCTGTCAAAGTAACTTTCTAAAGTTAGATGGCGGGCTGGAAATCAGTGAAAACACCAAAGCTGCCATTTTAAAACCACTGTGGGTTACAAAACCAGGAACTCCACTTTACTAGAAAGGTACTTCAAACAACTAAGACATGGTGCCAGGCAACATGCAAAGACAAGTTCAGAAACTTGGCCCCCGGTTCAGACAGCTGAGGAAAAATCTGAACAAAAAGAAGGTTGGACTTGGGTGTGCTCATACCACCAACTTTTGGTTGACTGGCCTAATGGGCTTACCGAAAGGCACCAGAGAAATGTGGTAGAGATAAGTTACGGACTCCAAACAAAATTTACACGTCAGACAATTATGTAGGTGTGAAATATAGGTCCCTTGGTGAATAGGGTTGGGAACTCAAGGATTACACCATTTGCTATTTTGTATCAGATCACTCTTTCCATTCCATTGTTCAGGGAAGTAGGAGACAAAAAAATTCTGTTTGACTCTAGTGGGACTCAAACCCACAACCTTCGAATCTCTTCAAAAATCTCTCCTAGAAGTCCAATGCGCTATCCATTCTGCCACAGAGCCATTTTGCAAACAAACCAAATTGACCATTTTTCGTGTGCGGGACATAGCCCGGCTCTGTCAAAGTAACTTTCAAAAGTTAGATGGCGGGCTGGAAATCAGTGAAAACACCAAAGCTGCCATTTGAAAGACACTGTGGGTTACAAAACCAGGAACTCCACTTTACTAGAGAGGTACTTCAACCAACTAAGACATGGTGCCAGGCAACATGCAAAGACAAGTTCAGAAACTTGGCCCCCGGTTCAGACAGCTGAGGGAAAATCTGAACAAAAAGAAGGTTGGACTTGGGTGTGCTCATACCACCAACTTTTGGTTGACTGGCCTAATGAGCTAACCGAAAGGCACCAGAGAATGGTGGTAGAGATAAGTTACGGACTCCAAACAAAATTTACACGTCAGACAATTATGTAGGTGTGAAATATAGGTCCCTTGGTGAATAGGGTTGGGAACTCAAGGATTACACCATTTGCTATTTTGTATCAGATCACTCTTTCCATTCCATTGTTCAGGGAAGGAGGAGACAAAAAAATGATGTTTGACTTTAGAGGGACTCGAACCCACAACCTTTGCATCTCTTCAACAATCTCTCCTAGAAGTCCAATTCGCTATCCATTGCGCCACAGAGCCATTTTGCAAACAAACGGAATTGACCATTTTTCGTGTGCGGGACATAGCCCGGCTCTGTCAAAGTAACTTTCAAAAGTTAGATGGCGGGCTGGAAATCAGTGAAAACACCAATGCTGCCATTTTAAAACCACTGTGGGCTACAAAACCAGGAACTCCACTTTACTAGAGAGATACTTCAAACAACTAAGACATGGTGCCAGGCAACATGCAAAGACAAGTTCAGAA
This sequence comes from Salvelinus namaycush, assembly GCF_016432855.1. Lineage (NCBI taxonomy): Eukaryota > Metazoa > Chordata > Actinopteri > Salmoniformes > Salmonidae > Salvelinus > Salvelinus namaycush. The sequence continues at coordinate 53,526,049 of NC_052318.1, read as the reverse complement.
ACTTGGCCCCTGGTTCAGACAGCTGAGGGAAAAGCTGAACAAAAAGAAGGTTGGACTTGGGTGTGCTCATACCACCAACTTTTGGTTGACTGGCCTAATGGGCTAACCGAAAGGCACCAGAGAAAGGTGGTAGAGATAAGTTTACGGACTCCAAACAAAATTTACACGTCAGACAATTATGTAGGTGTGAAATATAGGTCCCTTGGTGAATAGGGTTGGGAACTCAAGGATTACACCATTTGCTATTTTGTATCAGATCACTCTTTCCATTCCATTGTTCAGGGAAGGAGGAGACAAAACAATTATGTTTGACTCTAGTGGGACTCAAACCCACAACCTTTGAATCTCTTCAACAATCTCTCCGATAAGTCCAATGGGCAATCCATTGCGCCACAGAGACATTTTGCAAAGAAATCAAATTGACCATTTTTCGTGTGCGGGACATAGCCCGGCTCTGTCAAAGTAACTTTCTAAAGTTAGATGGCGGGCTGGAAATCAGTGAAAACACCAAAGCTGCCATTTTAAAACCAATGTGGGTTACAAAACCAGGAACTCCACTTTACTAGAGAGGTACTTCAACCAACTAAGACATGGTGCCAGGCAACATGCAAAGACAAGTTCAGAAACTTGGCCCCCGGTTCAGACAGCTGAGGGAAAATCTGAACAAAAAGAAGGTTGGACTTGGGTGTGCTCATACCACCAACTTTTGGTTGACTGGCCTAATGGGCTAACCGAAAGGCACCAGAGAATGGTGGTAGAGATAAGTTAAGGACTCCAAACAAAATTTACACGTCAGACAATTATGTAGGTGTGAAACATAGGTCCCTTGGTGAATAGGGTTGGGAACTCAAGGATTACACCATTTGCTATTTTGTATCAGATCACTCTTTCCATTCCATTGTTCAGGGAAGCAGGAGACAAAAAAATGATGTTTGACTCTAGTGGGACTTGAACCCACAACCTTTGCATCTCTTCAACAATCTCTCCTAGAAGTCCAACGTGCAATCCATTCCACCACAGAGCCATTTTGAAAACAAACCAAATTGACCATTTTTCGTGTGCGGGACATAGCCCGGCTCTGTCAAAGTAACTTTCTAAAGTTAGATGGCGGGCTGGAAATCAGTGAAAACACCAAAGCTACCATTTTAAAACCACTGTGGGTTACAAAACCAGGAACTCCACTTTACTAGAGAGGTACTTCAACCAACTAAGACATGGTGCCAGGCAACATGCAAAGACAAGTTCAGAAACTTGGCCCCCGGTTCAGACAGCTGAGGGAAAAGCTGAACAAAAAGAAGGTTGGACTTGGGTGTGCTCATACCACCAACTTTTGGTTGACTGGCCTAATTGGCTAACCGAAAGGCACCAGAGAATGGTGGTAGAGATAAGTTACGGACTCCAAACAAAATTTACACGTCAGACAATTATGTAGGTGTGAAATATAGGTCCCTTGGTGAATTGGGTTGGGAACTCAAGGATTACACCATTTGCTATTTTGTATCAGATCACTCTTTCCATTCCATTGTTCAGGGAAGGAGGAGACAAAAAAATTATGTTTGACTCTAGTGGGACTCGAACCCACAACCTTTGAATCTCTTCAACAATCTCTCCTAGAAGTCCAATGCGCTATCCATTGCGCAACAGAGCCATTTTGCTAACAAACCAAATTGACCATTTTTCGTGTGCGGGACATAGCCCGGCTCTGTCAAAGTAACTTTTAAAAGTTAGATGGCGGTCCTGGAAATCAGTGAAAACACCAAAGCTGCCATTTTAAAACCACTGTGGGTTACAAAACCAGGAACTCCACTTTACTAGAGAGGTACTTCAACCAACTAAGACATGGTGCCAGGCAACATGCAAAGACAAGTTCAGAAACTTGGCCCCCGGTTCAGACAGCTGAGGGAAAATCTGAACAAAAAGAAGATTGGACTTGGGTGTGCTCATACCACCAACTTTTGGTTGACTGGCCTAATGGGCTAACCGAAAGGCACCAGAGAAAGGTGGTAGAGATAAGTTACGGACTCCAACAAAATTGACACGTCAGACAATTATGTAGGTGTGAAATATAGGTCCCTTGGTGAAAAGGGTTGGGAACTCAAGGATTAGACCATTTGTTATTTTGTATCAGATCACTCTTTCCATTCCAATGTTCAGGGAAGGAGGAGACAAAAAAATTATATTTGACTCTAGTGGGACTCGAACCCACAACCTTTGAATCTCTTCAACAATCTCTCCTAGAAGTCCAATGCGCTATCCATTGCGCCACAGAGCCATATTGCAAACAAACCAAATTGACCATTTTTCGTGTGCGGGACATAGCCCGGCTCTGTCAAAGTAACTTTCAAAAGTTAGATGGCGGGCTGGAAATCAGTGAAAACACCAAAGCTGCCATTTGAAAGACACTGTGGGTTACAAAACCAGGAACTCCACTTTACTAGAGAGGTACTTCAACCAACTAAGACATGGTGCCAGGCAACATGCAAAGACAAGTTCAGAAACTTGGCCCCCGGTTCAGACAGCTGAGGGAAAATCTGAACAAAAAGAAGGTTGGACTTGGGTGTGCTCATACCACCAACTTTTGGTTGACTGGCCTAATGGGCTAACCGAAAGGCACCAGAGAATGGTGGTAGAGATAAGTTAAGGACTCCAAACAAAATTTACACGTCAGACAATTATGTAGGTGTGAAATATAGGTCCCTTGGTGAATAGGGTTGGGAACTCAAGGATTACACCATTTGTTATTTTGTATCAGATCACTCTTTCCATTCCATTGTTCAGGGAAGCAGGAGACAAAAAAATGATGTTTGACTCTAGTGGGACTTGAACCCACAACCTTTGCATCTCTTCAACAATCTCTCCTAGAAGTCCAACGTGCAATCCATTGCACCACAGAGCCATTTTGAAAACAAACCAAATTGACCATTTTTCGTGTGCGGGACATAGCCCGGCTCTGTCAAAGTAACATTCTAAAGTTAGATGGCGGGCTGGAAATCAGTGAAAACACCAAAGCTGCCATTTTAAAACCACTGTGGGTTACAAAACCAGGAACTCCACTTTACTAGAGAGGTACTTCAACCAACTAAGACATGGTGCCAGGCAACATGCAAAGACAAGTTCAGAAACTTGGCCCCCGGTTCAGACAGCTGAGGGAAAAGCTGAACAAAAAGAAGGTTGGACTTGGGTGTGCTCATACCACCAACTTTTGGTTGACTGGCCTAATTGGCTAACCGAAAGGCACCAGAGAATGGTGGTAGAGATAAGTTACGGACTCCAAACAAAATTTACACGTCAGACAATTATGTAGGTGTGAAATATAGGTCCCTTGGTGAATTGGGTTGGGAACTCAAGGATTACACCATTTGCTATTTTGTATCAGATCACTCTTTCCATTCCATTGTTCAGGGAAGGAGGAGACAAAAAAATTATGTTTGACTCTAGTGGGACTCGAACCCACAACCTTTGAATCTCTTCAACAATCTCTCCTAGAAGTCCAATGCGCTATCCATTGCGCAACAGAGCCATTTTGATAACAAACCAAATTGACCATTTTTCGTGTGCGGGACATAGCCCGGCTCTGTCAAAGTAACTTTTAAAAGTTACATGGCGGGCTGGAAATCAGTGAAAACACCAAAGCTGCCATTTTAAAACCACTGTGGGTTACAAAACCAGGAACTCCACTTTACTAGAGAGGTACTTCAACCAACTAAGACATGGTGCCAGGCAACATGCAAAGACAAGTTCAGAAACTTGGCCCCCGGTTCAGACAGCTGAGGGAAAAGCTGAACAAAAAGAAGGTTGGACTTGGGTGTGCTCATACCACCAACTTTTGGTTGACTGGCCTAATGGGCTAACCGAAAGGCACCAGAGAAAGGTGGTAGAGATAAGTTACGGACTCCAAACAAAATTGACACGTCAGACAATTATGTAGGTGTGAAAAATTGGTCCCTTGGTGAATAGGGTTGCGAACTCAAGGATTAAAACAATTTGCTATTTTGTATCAGATCACTCTTTCCATTCCATTGTTCAGGGAAGGAGGAGACAAAAAAATTATGTTTGACTCTAGTGGGACTCGAACCCACAACCTTTAGAATCTCTTCAACAATCTCTCCCAGAAGTCCAATGCCCTATCCATTGCCACACAGAGCCATTTAGCTAACAAACCAAATTGACAATTTTTCGTGTGCGGGACATAGCCCTGCTCTGTCAAAGTAACTTTCAAAAGTTAGATGGCGGGCTGGAAATCAGTGAAAACACCAAAGCTGCCATTTTAAAACCACTGTGGGTTACAAAACCAGGAACTCCACTTTACTAGAGAGGTACTTCAACCAACTAAGACATGGTGCCAGGCAACATGCAAAGACAAGTTCAGAAACTTGGCCCCCGGTTCAGACAGCTGAGGGAAAAGCTGAACAAAAAGAAGGTTGGACTTGGGTGTGCTCATACCACCAACTTTTGGTTGACTGGCCTAATGGGCTAACCGAAAGGCACCAGAGAAAGGTGGTAGAGATAAGTTACGGACTCCAAACAAAATTTACACGTCAGACAATTATGTAGGTGTGAAAAATAGGTCCCTTGGTGAAAAGGGTTGGGAACTCAAGGATTAGACCATTTGCTATTTTGTATCAGATCACTCTTTCCATTCCATTGTTCAGGGAAGGAGGAGACAAAAAAATTATGCTTGACTCTAGTGGGACTCGAACCCACAACCTTTGAATCTCTTCAACAATCTCTCCTAGAAGTCCAATGCGCTATATATTGCGCCACAGAGCCATTTTACAAACAAACCAAATTGACCATTTATCGTGTGCGGGACATAGCCCCGCTCTGTCAAAGTAACTTTCTAAAGTTAGATGGCGGGCTGGAAATCAGTGAAAACACCAAAGCTGCCATTTTAAAACCACTGTGGGTTACAAAACCAGGAACTCCACTTTACTAGAGAGGTACTTCAACCATCTAAGACATGGTGCCAGGCAACATGCAAAGACAAGTTCAGAAACTTGGCCCCCGGTTCAGACAGGTGAGGGAAAAGCTGAACAAAAAGAAGGTTGGACTTGGGTGTGCTCATACCACCAACTTTTGGTTGACTGGCCTAATGGGCTAACCGACAGGCACCAGAGAAAGGTGGTAGAGATAAGTTACGGACTCCAACAAAATTGACACGTCACACAATTATGTAGGTGTGAAAAATAGGTCCCTTGGTGAAAAGGGTTGGGAACTCAAGGATTAGACCATTTGCTATTTTGTATCAGATCACTCTTTCCATTCCATTGTTCAGGGAAGGAGGAGACAAAAAAATAATGTTTGACTCTAGTGAGACTCGAACCCACAACCTTTGAATCTCTTCAACAATCTCTCCTAGAAGTCCAATGCGCTATCCATTGCGCAACAGAGCCATTTTGCTAAGAAGCCAAATTGACAATTTTTCGTGTGCGGGACATAGCCCGGCTCTGTCAAAGTAACTTTCTAAAGTTAGATGGCGGGCTGGAAATCAGTTAACACCTATAACGGGTAAAAACATGACCGGAGAAATATTACTGGCTAAACTAACGCTTGGAAGGAGGCGAGCCCGATGTCCTTCGCGCGCAAGGCGCAGGCAGCAAAGGGAAGCTACTTCTGGTATTTTCTGTTTTATACAGCCCCTGATTGCGCAATCGACTCCATTCAAAGCGTGATCACGCACTGACATCCAGGGGAAGACGTAAGACGTGTCTGTTTCTCCATAGCATTTACACGGACCTTTAAACTGACTCCAGATCAGTGGCCAAGATGTTTGAAATCTGACTCCCTATAATGAAAAGTGCTGTAGATTGAGTTCTGTTTCACTCAGAGACAAAATTCCAACGGCTATAGAAACTAGAGAGTGTTTTCTATCCAATAATAATAATAATATGCATATTGTACGAGCAAGAATTGAGTAGGAAGCCGTTTAATCTGTAGAGGAAATTATGCTAATGTGAAACAGCACCCCCTATAGTGGCAAGAAGTTAAAACACCAAAGCTGCCATTTTAAAACCACTGTGGGTTACAAAACCAGGAACTCCACTTTACTAGAGAGGTACTTCAACCAACTAAGACATGGTGCCAGGCAACATGCAAAGACAAGTTCAGAAACTTGGCCCCCGGTTCAGACAGCTGAGGGAAAATCTGAACAAAAAGAAGGTTGGACTTGGGTGTGCTCATACCACCAACTTTTGGTTGACTGGCCTAATGGGCTAACCGAAAGGCACCAGAGAAAGGTGGTAGAGATAGGTTACGGACTCCAAACAAAATTTACACGTCAGACAATTATGTAGGTGTGAAAAATTGGTCCCTTGGTGAATAGGGTTGGGAACACAAGGATTACACAATTTGCTATTTTGTATCAGATCACTCTTTCCATTCCTTTGTTCAGGGAAGGAGGAGACAAAAAAATTATGGTTGACTCTAGTGGGACTCGAACCCACAACCTTTGAATCTCTTCAACAATCTCTCCTAGAAGTCCAATGCGCTATCCATTGCGCCACAGAGCCATTTTGCAAACAAACCAAATTGACAATTTTTCGTGTGCGGGACATAGCCCGGCTCTGTCAAAGTAACTTTTAAAAGTTAGATGGCGGGCTGGAAATCAGTGAAAACACCAAAGCTGCCATTTTAAAACCACTGTGGGTTACAAAACCAGGAACTCCACTTTACTAGAGAGGTACTTCAACCAACTAAGACATGGTGCCAGGCAACATGCAAAGACAAGTTCAGAAACTTGGCCCCCGGTTCAGACAGCTGAGGGAAAAGCTGAACAAAAAGAAGGTTGGACTTGGGTGTGCTCATACCACCAACTTTTGGTTGACTGGCCTAATGGGCTAACCGAAAGGCACCAGAGAAAGGTGGTAGAGATAGGTTACGGACTCCAAACTAAATTTACACGTCAGACAATTATGTAGGTGTGAAAAATTGGTCCCTTGGTGAATAGGGTTGGGAACACAAGGATTACACAATTTGCTATTTTGTATCAGATCACTCTTTCCATTCCATTGTTCAGGGAAGGAGGAGACAAAAAAATTATGCTTGACTCTAGTGGGACTCGAACCCACAACCTTTGAATCTGTTCAACAATCTCTCCTAGAAGTCCAATGCGCTATCCATTGCGCCACAGAGCCATTTTGCAAACAAACCAAATTGACCATTTTTCGTGTGCGGGACATAGCCCGGCTCTGTCAAAGTAACTTTTAAAAGTTAGATGGCGGGCTGGAAATCAGTGAAAACACCGAAGCTGCCATTTTAAAACCACTGTGGGTTACAAAACCAGGAACTCCACTTTACTAGAGAGGTACTTCAACCAACTAAGACATGGTGCCAGGCAACATGCAAAGACAAGTTCAGAAACTTGGCCCCCGGTTCAGACAGGTGAGGGAAAATCTGAACAAAAAGAAGGTTGGACTTGGGTGTGCTCATACCACCAACTTTTGGTTGACTGGCCTAATGGGCTAACCGAAAGGCACCAGAGAAAGGTGGTAGAGATAAGTTACGGACTCCAACAAAATTGACACGTCACACAATTATGTAGGTGTGAAAAATAAGTCCCTTGGTGAAAAGGGTTGGGAACTCAAGGATTAGACCATTTGCTATTTTGTATCAGATCACTCTTTCCATTCCATTGTTCAGGGAAGGAGGAGACAAAAAAATAATGTTTGACTCTAGTGGGACTCAAACCCACAACCTTTGAATCTCTTCAACAATCTCTCCTAGAAGTCCAATGCACTATCCATTGCGCAACAGAGCCATTTTGCTAACACGCCAAATTGACAATTTTTCGTGTGCGGGACATAGCCCGGCTCTGTCAAAGTAACTTTCTAAAGTTAGATGGCGGGCTGGAAATCAGTGAAAACACCAAAGCTGCCATTTTAAAACCACTGTGGGTTACAAAACCAGGAACTCCACTTTACTAGAGAGGTACTTCAACCAACTAAGACATGGTGCCAGGCAACATGCAAAGACAAGTTCAGAAACTTGGCCCCCGGTTCAGACAGCTGAGGGAAAAGCTGAACAAAAAGAAGGTTGGACTTGGGTGTGCTCATACCACCAACTTTTGGTTGACTGGCCTAATGCGCTAACCGAAAGGCACCAGAGAAAGGTGGTAGAGATAAGTTACGGACTCCAAACAAAATTTACACGTCAGACAATTATTTAGGTGTGAAAAATAGGTCCCTTGGTGAATAGGGTTGGGAACTCAAGGATTACACCATTTGCTATTTTGTATCAGATCACTCTTTCCATTCCATTGTTCAGGGAAGGAGGAGACAAAAAAATAATGTTTGACTCTAGTGGGACTCGAACCCACAACCTTTGAATCTCTTCAACAACCTCTCCTAGAAGTCCAATGCGCTATCCATTGCGCCACAGAGCCATTTTGCTAACAAGCCAAATTGACCATTTTTCGTGTGCGGGACATAGCCCGGCTCTGTCAAAGTAACTTTCTAAAGTTAGATGGCGGGCTGGAAATCAGTGAAAACACCAAAGCTGCCATTTTAAAACCACTGTGGGTTACAAAACCAGGAACTCCACTTTACTAGAGAGGTACTTCAACCAACTAAGACATGGTGCCAGGCAACATGCAAAGACAAGTTCAGAAACTTGGCCCCCGGTTCAGACAGCTGAGGGAAAAGCTGAACAAAAAGAAGGTTGGACTTGGGTGTGCTCATACCACCAACTTTTGGTTGACTGGCCTAATGCGCTAACCGAAAGGCACCAGAGAAAGGTGGTAGAGATAAGTTACGGACTCCAAACAAAATTTACACGTCAGACAATTATTTAGGTGTGAAAAATAGGTCCCTTGGTGAATAGGGTTGGGAACTCAAGGATTACACCATTTGCTATTTTGTATCAGATCACTCTTTCCATTCCATTGTTCAGGGAAGGAGGAGACAAAAAAATTATGTTTGACTCTAGTGGGACTCGAACCCACAACCTTTGAATCTCTTCAACAATCTCTCCTAGAAGTCCAATGCGCTTTCCATTGCGCCACAGAGCCATTTTGCAAACAAGCCAAATTGACAATTTTTCGTGTGCGGGACATAGCCCGGCTCTGTCAAAGTAACTTTATAAAGTTAGATGGCGGGCTGGAAATCAGTGAAAACACCAAAGCTGCCATTTTAAAACCACTGTGGGTTACAAAACCAGGAACTCCACTTTACTAGAGAGGTACTTCAACCAACTAAGACATGGTGCCAGGCAACATGCAAAGACAAGTTCAGAAACTTGGCCCCCGGTTCAGACAGCTGAGGGAAAAGCTGAACAAAAAGAAGGTTGGACTTGGGTGTGCTCATACCACCAACCTTTGGTTGACTGGCCTAATGCGCTAACCGAAAAGCACCAGAGAATGGTGGTAGAGATAAGTTACGGACTCCAACAAAATTTACACGTCAGACAATTATGTAGGTGTGAAATATAGGTCCCTTGGTGAATAGGGTTGGGAACTCAAGGATTACACCATTTGCTATTTTGTATCAAATCACTCTTTCCATTCCATTGTTCAGGGAAGGAGGAGACAAAAAAATTATGTTTGACTCTAGTGGGACTCGAACCCACAACCTTTGAATCTCTTCAACAATCTCTCCTAGAAGTCCAATGCGCTATCCATTGCGCCACAGAGCCATTTTGCAAACAAACCAAATTGACCATTTTTCGTGTGCGGGACATAGCCCGGCTCTGTCAAAGTAACTTTTAAAAGTTAGATGGCGGGCTGGAAATCAGTGAAAACACCAAAGCTGCCATTTTAAAACCACTGTGGGTTACAAAACCAGGAACTCCACTTTACTAGAGAGGTACTTCAACCAACTAAGACATGGTGCCAGGCAACATGCAAAGACAAGTTCAGAAACTTGGCCCCCGGTTCAGACAGCTGAGGGAAAAGCTGAACAAAAAGAAGGTTGGACTTGGGTGTGCTCATACCACCAACTTTTGGTTGACTGGCCTAATGGGCTAACCGAAAGGCACCAGAGAAAGGTGGTAGAGATAAGTTACGGACTCCAACAAAATTGACACGTCACACAATTATGTAGGTGTGAAAAATAGGTCCCTTGGTGAAAAGGGTTGGGAACTCAAGGATTAGAACATTTGCTATTTTGTATCAGATCACTCTTTCCATTCCATTGTTCAGGGAAGGAGGAGACAAAAAAATATTGTTTGACTCGAGTGAGACTTGAACCCACAACCTTTGAATCTCTTCAACAATCTCTCCTAGAAGTCCAATGCGCTATCCATTGCGCAACAGCGCCATTTTTCTAACTAGCCAAATTGACAATTTTTCATGTGCGGGACATAGCCCGGCTCTGTCAAAGTAACTTTATAAAGTTAGATGGCGGGCTGGAAATCAGTTAAAACACCAAAGCTGCCATTTTAAAACCACTGTGGGTTACGAAACCAGGAACTCCACTTTACTAGAGAGGTACTTCAACCAACTAAGACATGGTGCCATGCAACATGCAAAGACAAGTTCAGAAACTTGGCCCCCGGTTCAGACAGCTGAGGGAAAAGCTGAACAAAAAGAAGGTTGGACTTGGGTGTGCTCATACCACCAACTTTTGGTTGACTGGCCTAATGGGCTAACCGAAAGGCACCAGAGAAAGGTGGTAGAGATAAGTTACGGACTCCAAACAAAATTTACACGTCAGACAATTATGTAGGTGTGAAAAATAGGTCCCTTGGTGAATAGGGTTGGGAACTCAAGGATTACACCATTTGCTATTTTGTATCAGATCACTCTTTCCATTCCATTGTTCAGGGAAGGAGGAGACAAAAAAATTATGTTTGACTCTAGTGGGACTCGAAACCACAACCTTTGAATCTCTTCAACAATCTCTCCTAGAAGTCCAATGCGCTATCCATTGCACCACAGAGCCATTTTGCAAACGAACCAAATTGACCATTTTTCGTGTGCGGGACATATCCCGGCTCTGTCAAAGTCACTTTCAAAAGTTAGATGGCGGGCTGGAAATCAGTGAAAACACCAAAGCTGCCATTTTAAAACCACTGTGGGTTACAAAACCAGGAACTCCACTTTACTAGAGAGGTACTTCAACCAACTAAGACATGGTGCCAGGCAACATGCAAAGACAAGTTCAGAAACTTGGCCCCCGGTTCAGACAGCTGAGGGAAAAAGTGAACAAAAAGAATGTTGGACTTGGGTGTGCTCATACCACCAACTTTTGGTTGACTGGCCTAATGCGCTATCCGAAAGGCACCAGAGAAAGGTGGTAGAGATAAGTTACGGACTCCAAGCAAAATTTACACGTCAGACAATTATGTAGGTGTGAAAAATAGGTCCCTTGGTGAATAGGGTTGGGAACTCAAGGATTACACCATTTGCTATTTTGTATCAGATCACTCTTTCCATTCCATTGTTCAGGGAAGGAGGAGACAAAGAAATTATGTTTGACCCTAGTTGGACTCAAAACCTCAACCTTTGAATCTCTTCAACAATCTCTCCTAGAAGTCCAATTGTCCAATATCCATTGCGCCACAGAGCCATTTTGCAAACAAACCAAATTGAAATTTTTCGTGTGCGGGACATATCCCGGCTCTGTCAAAGTAACTTTCAAAAGTTAGATGGCGGGCTGGAAATCAGTGAAAACACCAAAGCTGCCATTTTAAAACCACTGTGGGTTACAAAACCAGGAACTCCACTTTACTAGAGAGGTACTTCAACCAACTAAGACATGGTGCCAGGCAACATGCAAAGACAAGTTCAGAAACTTGGCCCCCGGTTCAGACAGCTGAGGGAAAAAGTGAACAAAAAGAATGTTGGACTTGGGTGTGCTCATACCACCAACTTTTGGTTGACTGGCCTAATGCGCTATCCGAAAGGCACCAGAGAAAGGTGGTAGAGATAAGTTACGGACTCCAAGCAAAATTTACACGTCAGACAATTATGTAGGTGTGAAAAATAGGTCCCTTGGTGAATAGGGTTGGGAACTCAAGGATTACACCATTTGCTATTTTGTATCAGATCACTCTTTCCATTCCATTGTTCAGGGAAGGAGGAGACAAAGAAATTATGTTTGACCCTAGTTGGACTCAAAACCTCAACCTTTGAATCTCTTCAACAATCTCTCCTAGAAGTCCAATTGTCCAATATCCATTGCGCCACAGAGCCATTTTGCAAACAAACCAAATTGAAAAATTTTCGTGTGCGGGACATAGCCCGGCTCTGTCAAAGTTACTTTCTAAAGTTAGATGGCTGGCTGGAAATCAGTGAAAACACCAAAGCTGCCATTTTAAAACCACTGTGGGTTACAAAACCAGGAACTCCACTTTACTAGAGAGGTACTTCAACCAACTAAGACATGGTGCCAGGCAACATGCAAAGACAAGTTCAGAAACTTGGCCCCCGGTTCAGACAGCTGAGGGAAAAGCTGAACAAAAAGAAGGTTGGACTTGGGTGTGCTCATACCACCAACTTTTGGTTGACTGGCCTAATGCGCTAACCGAAAGGCACCAGAGAAAGGTGGTAGAGATAAGTTACGGACTCCAAACAAAATTTACACGTCAGACAATTATGTAGGTGTAAAAAATAGGTCCCTTGGTGAATAGGGTTGGGAACTCAAGGATTACACCATTTGCTATTTTGTATCAAATCACTCTTTCCATTCCATTGTTCAGGGAAGGAGGAGACAAAAAAATTATGTTTGACTCTAGTGGGACTCAAACGCACAACCTTTGAATCTCTTCAACAATCTCTCCTAGAAGTCCAATGTGCTATCCATTGCGCCACAGAGACATATTGCAAACAAACCAAATTGACCATTTTTCGTGTGCGGGACATAGCCCGGCTCTGTCAAAGTAACTTTCTAAAGTTAGATGGCGGGGTGGAAATCAGTGAAAACACCAAAGCTGCCATTTAAAAACCACTGTGGGTTACAAAACCAGGAACTCCACTTTACTAGAGAGGTACTTCAACCAACTAAGACATGGTGCCAGGCAACATGCAAAGACAAGTTCAGAAACTTGGCCCCCGGTTCAGACAGGTGAGGGAAAAGCTGAACAAAAAGAAGGTTGAACTTGGGTGTGCTCATACCACCAACTTTTGGTTGACTGGCCTAATGGGCTAACCGAAAGGCACCAGAGAAAGGTGGTAGAGATAAGTTACGGACTCCAAACAAAATTTACACGTCAGACAATTATGTAGGTGTGAAAAATAGGTCCCTTGGTGAATAGGGTTGGGAACTCAAGGATTACACCATTTGCTATTTTGTATCAGATCACTCTTTCCATTCCATTGTTCAGGGAAGGAGGAGACAAAGAAATTATGTTTGACCCTAGTTGGACTCAAAACCTCAACCTTTGAATCTCTTCAACAATCTCTCCTAGAAGTCCAATTGTCCAATATCCATTGCGCCACAGAGCCATTTTGCAAACAAACCAAATTGAAAAATTTTCGTTTGCGGGACATAGCCCGGCTCTGTCAAAGTAACTTTCAAAAGTTAGATGGCGGGCTGGAAATCAGTGAAAACACCAAAGCTGCCATTTTAAAACCACTGTGGGTTACGAAACCAGGAACTCCACTTTACTAGAGAGGTACTTCAACCAACTAAGACATGGTGCCATGCAACATGCAAAGACAAGTTCAGAAACTTGGCCCCCGGTTCAGACAGCTGAGGGAAAAGCTGAACAAAAAGAAGGTTGGACTTGGGTGTGCTCATACCACCAACTTTTGGTTGACTGGCCTAATGGGCTAACCGAAAGGCACCAGAGAAAGGTGGTAGAGATAAGTTACGGACTCCAAACAAAATTTACACGTCAGACAATTATGTAGGTGTGAAAAATAGGTCCCTTGGTGAATAGGGTTGGGAACTCAAGGATTACACCATTTGCTATTTTGTATCAGATCACTCTTTCCATTCCATTGTTCAGGGAAGGAGGAGACAAAAAAATTATGTTTGACTCTAGTGGGACTCGAAACCACAACCTTTGAATCTCTTCAACAATCTCTCCTAGAAGTCCAATGCGCTATCCATTGCACCACAGAGCCATTTTGCAAACGAACCAAATTGACCATTTTTCGTGTGCGGGACATATCCCGGCTCTGTCAAAGTCACTTTCAAAAGTTAGATGGCGGGCTGGAAATCAGTGAAAACACCAAAGCTGCCATTTTAAAACCACTGTGGGTTACAAAACCAGGAACTCCACTTTACTAGAGAGGTACTTCAACCAACTAAGACATGGTGCCAGGCAACATGCAAAGACAAGTTCAGAAACTTGGCCCCCGGTTCAGACAGCTGAGGGAAAAAGTGAACAAAAAGAATGTTGGACTTGGGTGTGCTCATACCACCAACTTTTGGTTGACTGGCCTAATGCGCTATCCGAAAGGCACCAGAGAAAGGTGGTAGAGATAAGTTACGGACTCCAAGCAAAATTTACACGTCAGACAATTATGTAGGTGTGAAAAATAGGTCCCTTGGTGAATAGGGTTGGGAACTCAAGGATTACACCATTTGCTATTTTGTATCAGATCACTCTTTCCATTCCATTGTTCAGGGAAGGAGGAGACAAAGAAATTATGTTTGACCCTAGTTGGACTCAAAACCTCAACCTTTGAATCTCTTCAACAATCTCTCCTAGAAGTCCAATTGTCCAATATCCATTGCGCCACAGAGCCATTTTGCAAACAAACCAAATTGAAAATTTTTCGTGTGCGGGACATATCCCGGCTCTGTCAAAGTAACTTTCAAAAGTTAGATGGCGGGCTGGAAATCAGTGAAAACACCAAAGCTGCCATTTTAAAACCACTGTGGGTTACAAAACCAGGAACTCCACTTTACTAGAGAGGTACTTCAACCAACTAAGACATGGTGCCAGGCAACATGCAAAGACAAGTTCAGAAACTTGGCCCCCGGTTCAGACAGCTGAGGGAAAAAGTGAACAAAAAGAATGTTGGACTTGGGTGTGCTCATACCACCAACTTTTGGTTGACTGGCCTAATGCGCTATCCGAAAGGCACCAGAGAAAGGTGGTAGAGATAAGTTACGGACTCCAAGCAAAATTTACACGTCAGACAATTATGTAGGTGTGAAAAATAGGTCCCTTGGTGAATAGGGTTGGGAACTCAAGGATTACACCATTTGCTATTTTGTATCAGATCACTCTTTCCATTCCATTGTTCAGGGAAGGAGGAGACAAAGAAATTATGTTTGACCCTAGTTGGACTCAAAACCTCAACCTTTGAATCTCTTCAACAATCTCTCCTAGAAGTCCAATTGTCCAATATCCATTGCGCCACAGAGCCATTTTGCAAACAAACCAAATTGAAAAATTTTCGTGTGCGGGACATAGCCCGGCTCTGTCAAAGTTACTTTCTAAAGTTAGATGGCTGGCTGGAAATCAGTGAAAACACCAAAGCTGCCATTTTAAAACCACTGTGGGTTACAAAACCAGGAACTCCACTTTACTAGAGAGGTACTTCAACCAACTAAGACATGGTGCCAGGCAACATGCAAAGACAAGTTCAGAAACTTGGCCCCCGGTTCAGACAGCTGAGGGAAAAGCTGAACAAAAAGAAGGTTGGACTTGGGTGTGCTCATACCACCAACTTTTGGTTGACTGGCCTAATGGGCTAACCGAAAGGCACCAGAGAAAGGTGGTAGAGATAAGTTACGGACTCCAAACAAAATTTACACGTCAGACAATTTTGTAGGTGTGAAAAATAGGTCCCTTGGTGAATAGGGTTGAGAACTCAAGGATTACACCATTTGCTATTTTGTATCAGATCACTCTTTCCATTCCATTGTTCAGGGAAGGAGGAGACAAAAAAATGATGTTTGACTCTAGAGGGACTCGAAACCACAACCTTTGAATCTCTTCAACAATCTCTCCTAGAAGTCCAATGCGCTATCCATTGCACCACAGAGCCATTTTGAAAACGAACCAAATTGACCATTTTTCGTGTGCGGGACATATCCCGGCTCTGTCAAAGTTACTTTCTAAAGTTAGATGGCGGGCTGGAAATCAGTGAAAACACCAAAGCTGCCATTTTAAAACCACTGTGGGTTACAAAACCAGGAACTCCACTTTACTAGAGAGGTACTTCAACCAACTAAGACATGGTGCCAGGCAACATGCAAAGACAAGTTCAGAAACTTGGCCCCCGGTTCAGACAGGTGAGGGAAAAGCTGAACAAAAAGAATGTTGGACTTGGGTGTGCTCATACCACCAACTTTTGGTTGACTGGCCTAATGGGCTAACCGAAAGGCACCAGAGAAAGGTGGTAGAGATAAGTTACGGACTCCAAACAAAATTTACACGTCAGACAATTATGTAGGTGTGAAAAATAGGTCCCTTGGTGAATAGGGTTGGGAACTCAAGGATTACACCATTTGCTATTTTGTATCAGATCACTCTTTCCATTCCATTGTTCAGGGAAGGAGGAGACAAAAAAATTATGTTTGAATCTAGTGGGACTCGAAACCACAACCTTTGAATCTCTTCAACAATCTCTCCTAAAAGTCTAATGCGCTATCCATTGCGCCACAGAACCATTTTGCAAACAAACCAAATTGAAAAATGTTCGTGTGCGGGACATAGCCCGGCTCTGTCAAAGTAACTTTCAAAAGTTAGATGGCGGGCTGGAAATCAGTGAAAACACCAAAGCTGCCACTTTAAAACCACTGTGGGTTAGAAAACCAGGAACTCCACTTTACTAGAGAGGTACTTCAACCAACTAAGACATGGTGCCAGGCAACATGCAAAGACAAGTTCAGAAACTTGGCCCCCGGTTCAGACAGGTGAGGGAAAAGCTGAACAAAAAGAAGGTTGGACTTGGGTGTGCTCATACCACCAACTTTTGGTTGACTGGCCTAATGGGCTAACCGAAAGGCACCAGAGAAAGGTGGTAGAGATAAGTTACGGACTCCAAACAAAATTTACACGTCAGACAATTATGTAGGTGTGAAAAATAGGTCCCTTGGTGAATAGGGTTGGGAACTCAAGGATTACACCATTTGCTATTTTGTATCAGATCACTCTTTCCATTCCATTGTTCAGGGAAGGAGGAGACAAAAAAATTATGTTTGAATCTAGTGGGACTCGAAACCACAACCTTTGAATCTCTTCAACAATCTCTCCTAAAAGTCTAATGCGCTATCCATTGCGCCACAGAACCATTTTGCAAACAAACCAAATTGAAAAATGTTCGTGTGCGGGACATAGCCCGGCTCTGTCAAAGTAACTTTCAAAAGTTAGATGGCGGGCTGGAAATCAGTGAAAACACCAAAGCTGCCATTTTAAAACCACTGTGGGTTAGAAAACCAGGAACTCCACTTTACTAGAGAGGTACTTCAACCAACTAAGACATGGTGCCAGGCAACATGCAAAGACAAGTTCAGAAACTTGGCCCCCGGTTCAGACAGCTGAGGGAAAAGCTGAACAAAAAGAAGGTTGGACTTGGGTGTGCTCATACCACCAACTTTTGGTTGACTGGCCTAATGGGCTAACCGAAAGGCACCAGAGAAAGGTGGTAGAGATAAGTTACGGACTCCAAACAAAATTTACACGTCAGACAATTATGTAGGTGTGAAAAATAGGTCCCTTGGTGAATAGGGTTGGGAACTCAAGGATTACACCATTTGCTATTTTGTATCAGATCACTCTTTCCATTCCATTGTTCAGGGAAGGAGGAGACAAAAAAATTATGTTTGAATCTAGTGGGACTCGAAACCACAACCTTTGAATCTCTTCAACAATCTCTCCTAAAAGTCTAATGCGCTATCCATTGCGCCACAGAACCATTTTGCAAACAAACCAAATTGAAAAATGTTCGTGTGCGGGACATAGCCCGGCTCTGTCAAAGTAACTTTCTAAAGTTAGATGGCGGGCTGGAAATCAGTGAAAACACCAAAGCTGCCATTTTAAAACCACTGTGGGTTACAAAACCAGGAACTCCATTTTACTAGAGAGGTACTTCAACCAACTAAGACATGGTGCCAGGCAACATGCAAAGACAAGTTCAGAAACTTGGCCCCCGGTTCAGACAGCTGAGGGAAAAGCTGAACAAAAAGAAGGTTGGACTTGGGTGTGCTCATACCACCAACTTTTGGTTGACTGGCCTAATGGGCTAACCGAAAGGCACCAGAGAAAGGTGGTAGAGATAAGTTACGGACTCCAAACAAAATTTACACGTCAGACAATTATGTAGGTGTGAAAAATAGGTCCCTTGGTGAATAGGGTTGGGAACTCAAGGATTACACCATTTGCTATTTTGTATCAGATCACTCTTTCCATTCCATTGTTCAGGGAAGGAGGAGACAAAGAAATTATGTTTGACCCTAGTTGGACTCAAAACCTCAATCTTTGAATCTCTTCAACAATCTCTCCTAGAAGTCCAATTGTCCAATATCCATTGCGCCACAGAGCCATTTTGCAAACAAACCAAATTGAAAAATGTTCGTTTGCGGGACATAGCCCGGCTCTGTCAAAGTAACTTTCAAAAGTTAGATGGCGGGCTGGAAATCAGTGAAAACACCAAAGCTGCCATTTTAAAACCACTGTGGGTTACAAAACCAGGAACTCCACTTTACTAGAGAGGTACTTCAACCAACTAAGACATGGTGCCAGGCAACATGCAAAGACAAGTTCAGAAACTTGGCCCCCGGTTCAGACAGCTGAGGGAAAAGCTGAACAAAAAGAAGGTTGGACTTGGGTGTGCTCATATCACCAACTTTTGGTTGACTGGCCTAATGGGCTAACCGAAAGGCACCAGAGAAAGGTGGTAGAGATAAGTTACGGACTCCAAACAAAATTTACACGTCAGACAATTATGTAGGTGTGGAAAATAGGTCCCTTTGTGAATAGGGTTGGGAACTCAAGGATTATACCATTTGCTATTTTGTATCAAATCACTCTTTCCATTCCATTGTTCAGGGAAGGAGGAGACAAAAAAATTATGTTTGACTTTAGTGGGACTCGAACCCACAACCTATGAATCTTTTCAACAATCTCTCCTAGAAGTCCAATGTGCTATCCATTGCGCCACAGAGACATATTGCAATCAAACCAAATTGACCATTTTTCGTGTGCGGGACATAGCCCGGCTCTGTCAAAGTAACTTTCTAAAGTTAGATGGCGGGCTGGAAATCAGTGAAAACACCAAAGCTGCCATTTTATAACCACTGTGGGATACAAAACCAGGAACTCCACTTTACTAGAGAGGTACTTCAACCAACTAAGACATGGTGCCAGGCAACATGCAAAGACAAGTTCAGAAACTTGGCCCCCGGTTCAGACAGGTGAGGGAAAAGCTGAACAAAAAGAAGGTTGGACTTGGGTGTGCTCATACCACCAACTTTTGGCTGACAGTCCTAATGCGCTAACCGAAAGGCACCAGAGAAAGGTGGTAGAGATAAGTTACGGACTCCAAACAAAATTGAAACGTCAGACAATTATGTAGGTGAAATTTTTATCAAAACAAAAACACAACATGAAATCAGCAATACATATATCACAATCCATTTGAAGTAACAGTCATCCCTTAATAACATATATTTTCCGTTCTATATGCAGCCTGAACACAGTACTACTGTATAAGTACCCAAAAAACCATGACTTCAGGGAACCAGTCATTTTCCCCTTTTACACACGTGATTAAACAAAAACATGTTAAATCAAAAATAAACAAATTCTAAAAACTAATCAATTTAGAATTACAACTCTTTTTTAACTCCCTACGGAAATAATAATAATCTCCTAAAGTAATGGTACAATTTGGATAGAGAATAGTGTTTCTCATTAATTTTATAATGAAATCCCCCCGTTACGTCAATTTCTAACGAGGATGATCATTTCTCATTAGGAATTTTTTGTATACAGGGCTTTCCGGGCCATTAAAATGTTTCCTCTCCCTTTCTGTCCCTGTCCTTCAGAAACCATTTAAATATCTCTTCAAAACATTTCCATCCTCCTGCATATCCAATTTAACTGAATTGAAAAGACCCCATCCAATACATCCCACAACACGGCGACAGTGTCTCTCCACCAAGTCTAATGATTCTAATGAGTCTCCTTTTCCCCATGATTCTCCATAACCACCACACCACATAAAAAAATGTAAAGTTCATTTTAGGTTGGTAAGCCCTATACCAATTCCTCGTGATCCCAGTTCATTTTAGACTTTTTGTCTGCACCTAGTGATCGCACCTCATGAATTTGGATTTGTGAACTAAACGCGTGAACAAAAAGTAGGTATTTGGACATAAATGATGGACTTTAGCGAACAAAACAAACATTTATTGTGGAACTGGGATTCCTGGGAGTGCATTCTGATGAAGATCATCAAAGGTAAGTGAATATTTATAATGCTATTTCTGACTTCTGTTGACTCCACAACATGGTGGGTATCTGTATGGCTTGTTTTGGTCTCTGAGTGCTGTACTCAGATTATTGCATGGTGTGCTTTTTCCGTAAAGCTTTTTTGAAATCTGACACAGCGGTTGCATTAAGGAGAAGTTTATCTATAAATCCATGCATAACACTTGTATCTTTTATCAATGTTTATTATGAGTATTTCTGTAAATTGATGTGCCTCTGCAAAATCACCAGATGTTTTGGAAGCAAAACATTACTGTACATAACGCGCCAATGTAAACTGAGATTTTTGGATATAAATATGAACTTTATCGAACAAAACATACATGTATTGTGTAACATGAAGTCCTATGAGTGTCATCTGATGAAGATCATCAAAGGTTAGCGATTCATTTTATCTCTATTTCTGCTTTTCGTGACTCCTCTCCTTGGATGGAAAAATGGCTGTGTTTTTCTGTGACTAGGTGCTGACCTAACATAATCGCATGGTATGCTTTCGTCGTAAAGCTTTTTTGAAATCGGACACTGTGGTGGGATTGACCTCTCTAGGGTACGTGGGACAGTAGCATCCCACCTCGTCAACAGCCAGTGAAACTGCAGGGCGCCAAATTCAAAACAACAGAAATCCCATAATTAAAATTCCTCAAACATACATGTATTTCACACCATTTTAAAGATACACTTGTTGTAAATCCAGCCACAGTGTCCGATTTCAAAAAGGCTTTACGACGAAAGCAAATAGGCATATCAGGCATATCAGCAATTCTCAATCAGATGAGATACACAGCTAACCCATATTGAATTTCATTCATTCATAAATGTGGACACTAATTATTGTAATATTCCAATTCTCTAGGCCGTCCAATCCCAAACCTGAAGCCCCCTGTCCCCAGCAGGAAAGACCAGGAAAAGGTGTTTGCTTAAGGTACAACTTCCTATTGAGGAAATGTAAGACAACTCACTGTCATATTTAGATTTAGAGTTACTGACATGAATAGAAGCATATACAAGCAAATGTATTTTATAAAGCCCCTTATTCATCAGCAGTTGTCACAAAGTGCTTATACAGATACCCAGCCTAACACCCCAAAGAGGTTGTAGACGTAGAAGGACAGTGGGTAGGAAAATTATGATTTAGACGATTTAGTCTAATTTTGTCAATTCAGATCTGAATATTTTATATCCTTTTTGACTGTACAATGATAGTAATTTTTCTCAAGCTAATCACTGAATGGTCTACTACAAGGATGTGGTCAGGTTGACACTTCTAAGTAATAATAACACAACACACACACATCAGATTGCAAGGGCAAGTAAAATGAGCAGTTGAGAAAATGAAGTCTGCTGCGTGGGTTGCCAGATACAAACTTAATTCATTTGTTGTATTGTATTTATTATGGATCCCCATTAGCTGCTGCCAAGACAGCAGTTACTCTTCTTCGGGTCCAGCAAAATTAAGGCAGTTATACAACTTTAAAACATCACAACACATTAAGTGTGTGCCCTCAGGCCACTTCTCTACTACCACATATCTACAACACAAAATCCTTGTGTAGCCATGTGTACAGTGCACATGTTATCATTTGTATGCATGTGTCTCTTATGTTCCATAAGGTGTATTTTTATCTGTTTTTTTTTTACATCTAATTTTACTGCTTGCATGAGTAACTTGATGTGGAATAGAGTTCCTTATAGTCATGGATCTATGTACTACTGTGCACCTCCAATAGTCTGTTCTGTTTAGGTAGTGTGTAGTCAAGGCTTTGTCATTTAAATTATATTGTGCCCATTTTTCAGATCTGTCAACCTGCTTGATGGTTGACAGGTAACCGTCTTTCCACCAAGCTGTTCTAGGCCTGGAGTGGCACGTTGGAACTTCCAGAGGCTTGTAGACCTGAAGCAGTGTGATGTGGTCCAGGTAATTATCAAACACACGTATGCACACTCACTCAATCACTCACTTTGTTTTGTTATATAATTATTTTAACTTAAGAAAATTGTTCCTTTGTCTTTTAGATCTTACACCCCTATTAGCTCAACCATAGTCTTCACAGCTGCAGTCGTCTGCCCCTGCATCTGCTACACCGGCCACAACATGTAATTATCACATGCATGTACACACACATGCACACCCTCCCTCACTTGGGGCTCTATTCAATCACGTCCGCTTTAGCCGACATCCACATAGCGGTTGTTTTGGAGGTGTCTTAGGTGGAACTGTATTTCTATATAACCTACACTTTCTTGTTCTGAACTTGTAGTGAGAGTAGGACGGGTGTAGTCTTGTGACAATGATCAATGTTACAATGATCAATGTTACACCTGACACCATCAGCTATGCGGGTGTCAGCTATCGCCGGTTAACGCTTGATCTGATTAAAATTAGGCATTACACTCATTCAGTCTATTTAGTTGTATGATTATTGTCAGTTAAGAAAATTGTGCCTCTCTCTCTCTTAGATCTGCCACCCCCAGCAGTTCAGCTGCAGTCACAGCAGTCATCTGCTGTGGTATTTAATTTACCGGCTGCACCAGTTCTTACTACACTTGCCGTGAAGGGAGAAACTTTTGAGGATACCCAGATGGATACAGGTAATTCAGAATTATATTGCATATGCTCACCACACCAAAAGATGCACACACAGACATGTTGAGCTGTATACTTACTGTTACTTAGTGCATCTATCTTTCAGATCTGCCAATCATTCCAGCCTTAACCAGAAGACACTGGGCCTATCAAGACTGACAAAGCAGAGATGGGTGGCTGACAAGGAAAAATTAAACATGCACTCACACACATCCACAATGTAAATAAGTTGTAAAGACTTGTTTGTTTAATGATTGCACCATTTTATTTTAGGATTGGAGATATCTACTCCTTCATATCCATTCTCAATATCTACATAATTATTCTAAATATCTATGAAATCAAAGCGTGATTGATAATATTTTAAAAGACTATGGCTTATTGTGTACAGTTTGAGGAAATTCTGTGTGCTTTATTCTGAGTTGAAAAAACATGTCTCCCTCACACACACATTAGACCCAATGTAAATAAATTGTAATAACTTGTTTATTTTATGTATGCTCCATTTTATTTGAGGTAAATATATACAATAAAGTATATTCACAGTTAAAGCAGTCTTTGGTTTATTGGATATTTCTCTGAATACAATTTGTGACCAGAAGGAAGTTGGCAGAACTGCAACCCTTGGACTGTGTGTAGGTTTTGTGATATGGAGCTGAAAAATAGAAAGATGGGGAGAGATAGGGAGGGAGGGGTGGAAGAGTGCAGTTTAAAGGTTTATCATTTATAAATGACAATTCTTTAATGAATACATATTTTTTTAAATTACAGTTGAAGTCGGAAGTTTACCTTAGCCAAATACATTTAAACTCAGTTCAAATTCCCTGTCTTAGGTCACAAGGGATAACCACTTTATTTTAAGAATGTGAAACGTCAGAATAATAGTAGAGAATTATTTATTTCAGCTTTTATTTATTTCATCACAATCCCAGTGGGTCAGAAGTTTACAGACACTCAAGTAGAATTTGGTAGCATTGCCTTTAAATTATTTAACTTGGGTCAAACATTTCAGGTAGCCTTCCACAAGCTTCCCACAATAAGTTGGGTGAATTTTGGCCCATTCCTCCTGACAGAGCTGGAGTAACAGTCAGTTTTGTAGGCCTCCTTGCTCACACACGCTTTTTCAGTTCTGCCCACACATTTTCTATAGGATTGAGGTCAGGGATTCATGATGGCCACTCCAATACCTTGACATTGTTGTCCTTAAGCCATTAAGCCAACTTTGGAAGAATGCTTGGGGTCATTGTCTTTGGAAGACCCAATTCCGACCAAGCTTTAACTTCCTGACTGATGTCTTGAGATGTTGCTTAAATTTATCCACATCATTTTGCTACCTCATGATGCATGAAGTGCACCAGTCCCTCCTGCAGCAAAGCACCCCCACAACATGATGCTGCCACCCCCGTGCTTCACGGATGGGATGGTGTTCTTCGGCTTGCAAGCTTCCCCCTTTTTCCTCCAAACATATTGATGGTCATTATGGCCAAACAGTTCTATTTTTGTTTCATCAGACCAGAGGACATTTCACCAAAAAGTACGATCTCTGTCCCCATGTGCAGTTGCAAACCGTAGTCTGTCTTTTTTTTGTGGCGGTTTTGGAGCAGTGGTTTCTTCCTTGCTGAGCGGCCTTTAAGGTTATGTCGATATAGGACTCGTTTTACTGTGGATATAGATACTTTTGTACCCGTTTCCTCCAGCATCTCCACACGGTCCTTTGCTGTTGTTCTGGGATTGATTTTCACTTTTCGCACCAAAGTACATTCATCTCCTGAGCAGTATGACGGCTGCGTGGTCCCATGGTGTTTATACTCTCAGACTATTGTTTGTACAGATGAACGTGGTACTTTCTGTCGTTTGGAAATTGCTCCCAAGGTTGAACCAGGCTTGTGGAGGTCTACATTTTTTTCTGAGGTCTTGTTTGAATTTCTAATGTCAAGCAAAGAGGTACTGAGTTTGAAGGTAGGTCTTGACATACATCCACAGGTACACTGACTCAAATTATGTCAATTAGCCTATCAGAAGCTTCTAAAGCCATGCCATAATTTTCTGGATTGTGACTTGTGTCACAAAGTAATGTCCTAACCGACTTGCCAAAACTATAGTTTGACTCCAACCTAAGTGTATGTAAATTTCCGACTTCAACTGTACATAAGAGTGACCAATAGTTACTGTATTGGTATTGTTTAGTGTTTTATTTACTTAAACATAAAAAAAAACAAGCACAAATGACTGTCGCTGCAAGAACAGACGCCAATTTACATGCTAACCTCTCCCTCCCTCCCTCCGGCGATGTCGCCGGTCTACTAACCGCCAGTCCTGGCAACCCATCATTATGCACACCTGCACCTCATCATTAGGCTACTCTGCAAATGCACTTCCTCATTGTGCTGATGTGCTGTTTGTTGTGACTTGGCTACATGCCAAACGTTTCGTTTTTTACTTATAATAACTGTTTAATCAAAACTTGGCATTTAACACATTTACCAATATCTTAGTTTTTTTAACAAGGCAGTTAACCCACTGTTCCACGCGGGGGCCAGTCATGATTAGGCGTAACAGAAATTTTGGTGACCTTATTTGACCTTTTCTGCTGCTTTTGAGACACGGTTCGATCCCTCCTTGGTGCACTACTTGATTAACTTCTTTGGTATAGGCGGCAGCATTTTCACTTTTGGATGAATTTCGTGCCCATAGGGAACTGCTTCCTACTCTGTCCCACATGCTAATATATGCATATTATTATTACTATTGGATAGAAAACACTGAAGTTTCTAAAACTGTTTGAATGATGTCTGTGAGTATAACAGAACTCATATGGCAGGCAAAAAACTGAGAAAAAATCCAAACAGGAAGTGAAAAATCTGAGAGTGGTCGTTGTTAACCTGTTTGGGCTGCAAGGGGCAGTATTGAGTAGCCAGATAAAAGATGCCCATTTCAAACGGCCTCGTACTCAATTCTTGCTCGTACAATATGCATATTATTATTACTATTGGATAGAAAACACTCTCTAGTTTCTAAAACCGTTTGAATTATTTCTCTGATTGAAACAGAAGTCATTCTGCAGCACACTTCCTGACCAGGAAGTGGAAAGTCTGAAACCGAGGCTCTCTTCTACTTCCTGCCTATAAATGGTCATGAGATCTATTAGTATACATGCACGTCATACACCTTCCTCTGGATGTCAAGAGGCTTTGAGAGAAGAAATTAGGTGATTATCTTGGTCTGAGATGGAACATATCATCTTGGAATGACGTGTCCCCCATTTCCGGTACTCTGAAGAGCGCGACGTGGACAGTGGGATTGCCTTCTCTTTAGCTGCCGTAATAGGCGACTACTTTCTCCGGCTTTGATTTTATTTGATACATGTCACCATATCATCGTAAAGTATGTTTTTTCAATATAGTTTCATCAGATTATTGAACATTTTTTCGGGAGTTTTGCCGTGTTCCGTTCTCTTCCGTTTGTTGACATGGAGAGATTCGCGCCCCTTGGCTAGTGTGCATGCTAATTGAAGAGGGAAAGTTGCCGTTCTAAATCCAAACAACGACTGTTCTGGACAAAGGACACCTTGTCCAACATTCTGACGGAAGATCACCAAAAGTAAGAAAAATTTTATGATGCTATTTCATATATCTGTCGTGTATGTGAACTGGTCGTCGGCGCCCAAGTGCTTCTGGCTATTGTGGCTACGCTAATATAACGCTACATTTTGTTTTCGCTGTAAAACACTTAACCTTTTATGGCGGCAGCCCGGCACCGGTACACTTATGACAACATCCAGCTCAAAGTGCAGGGCGCGAAATTCAAAAGATATTTTTTTTAAATATTTAACTTTCACACATTAACAAGTCCAATACAGCATATGAAAGGTAAACATCTTGTGAATCAAGCCAACATGTCCGATTTTTAAAATGTTTTACAGGGAAGACAAAATATGTAAATCTATTAGCTAACCACGTTAGCAAAAGACACCACTTTTCTAACTCCATCAGTTTCTTACTCCATCAGGTGCTATCACAAATTCGGAAATATTGTCTGGAATCACAAGATGCCTGTCTTTCATTTGCTGTACACTATGTATTTTTCAGAAATGTTTTATGATGAGTAATTAGGTATTTGACGTTGGTGTCTGTAAATATTATGGCTGCTTTCGGTGCAATTTCTGATTGTAGCTGCAATGTAAACTATGATTTATACCTGAAATATGCACATTTTTCGAACAAAACATATGCTATACAATAAATATGTTATCAGACTGTCATCTGATGAAGTTGTTTCTTGGTTAGTGGCTATTTATATCTTTATTTGGTCGAATTTGTGATAGCAACGTTTGCCTGCATCTGCGCAAGAGTTTGGACACGTGCACTACACATGCTAGTAAAATTAGCTAATTAGGCATAAGTAATGGACATTATCGAACAAAACAACAATTTATTGTGGAACTAGGATTCCTGGCACTGCATTCTGATGAAGATGATCAAAGGTAAGGGAATATTTATGATGTAATTTCGTATTTCTGTTGACTCCAACATGGCGGAGAAATGTTGTTACTATCTGAGTGCCGTCTCAGATTATTGCATGGTGTGCTTTTTACGTAAAGTTTTTTTTAAATCTGACACAGCGGTTGCATTAGGAACAAGTGTATCTTTAATTATATGTAAAACATGTATCTTTCATCAAAGTTTATGATGAGTATTTCTGTTATTTGACGTGGCTCTGTAATTACTCCGGATATTTTGGAGGCATTTCTGAACATGGCGCCAAAGTAAACCGAGATTTGTGGATATAAATATGCACATTATCGAACAAAACATAAATGTATTGTGTAACATGATGGCATATGAGTGTCATCTGATGAAGATGTTCAAAGGTTAGTGATTAATTTTATCTCTATTTCTGGTTTTTGTTAGTACTATCTTTTGCTGGGAAAATGGCTGTGTTTTTCTGTGGCTATATACTGAGCTAACATAATGGTTTGGTGTGCTTTCCCCGTAAATCCTTTTTGAAATCAGACATGTTGGCTGGATTCACAACATGTGTAGCTTTAATTTGGTGTCTTTCATGTGTGATTTCATGAAAGATAGATTTTTATAGTAATATATTTGAATTTGGCGCGCTACATTTTTCCTGGATTTTGGCCAAGTGGGACGCTACCATCCCACCTATCCTAGAGAGGTTAAAGTGTTTTAAAAGTTGCGATCTACTTCAAAACCACCAAGTTTTTAGTGGTATTAAATTGGATAATTAATAGAGGCAAATAGCAGTTAGTTTTAAATCATTTTTTTTGGGTGAAACGCACCAAACAAGTTGTTGACCTAACCCTCAATGGATACAGCGAGCCACAACCGCAGATATCATACGCAAGAGATGTCCTGTTTAATCTCCGACCCTTTGCTGCAAGTCTACAGTACACTGCAATACCACCATTAATACAATCAGTGTTCCCAAGGAAAGGCTTCTAAACGTGGAAGCGTGGCAGTAGAGGAGGAATTCGGAATCGGATTAAAAGACAGCCCTTCAGAACATCTATTATGCATGGAAATGTACAAAGCATAAGGAATAAGACTGATGAGCTACGGGCAATACCTCTCAGAGAACCGACAATCCTGTTTGATCACTCAGACCTGGTTACGGAACAGGATCCCGACTCCGTTGTGGACTGCATGGCAGAATAGTTCAAATGGACCGAATCTCTAATAAGAGAAATGGTGGTGGAGTTTGTGCATTCGTCAATGAGAAATGTTGCAATCATTCCCATATTACAACTGAGCATAAGGTCTGTAATAAAGACATTGCTTAACCTACAGCCATACAACCTGCCACGGGAAATATATCAGTTTTGATTATTTATTGTTTGCATAGCCCCCTCTGCTGACACCCAAATAGCTGCCGACATGATTCATGACCTTGTATCACAGCCTGAAACAGTCACCTGAAGCAGTAAAGCTGATCCTGGGAGACTAACATGTGCAATCTGAACACTTACCATCATATCACCAATATGTCCTACCCGAAATGAAGCCTGTCTCGACATCTATTATGTTAACATCCCAGGTGCATATTTTTCCAAGGCACTACCCAATCTTGGGGGTTCGGCTCAAAACATGGTTCAGCTCCTCCAAGTCTACAAAGCGTGTCTGCAGTGAGAGAAGGCTAAATAAGTGGAGATTAAAAGCTGGACTCCTGAAGTCCTCCAGGACTGTTTTGAGTCCACTGACTGGGAGGCCCTGATAGACAGCGCCAATGACCTGGAAGAGCCAGCGGATACTGTCTCTGAGTACATCCGTTTCTGTGAGGATCTCGTTATTCCCAAAAAGAAAGTTAATATCTTTCCCAATAATAACCCGTGGGTAACTCGGGAATTAAAAGAGCTCCTCGTCCAGAACAAAGGGTGTTTAAATCAGGTGGCAATAAAGAGGAAAGTAAAAATATTCAGAGGCAACTTAAAAGCAAAAGGAGTGCAAGGCAGCATACAAAGACAAATTAGAGAACCTTTAGAAGGACAAGGACAGTAGGAAAGCCTGGAAAGGGCTACAAACCATCACAGGCTACAAACCAAAGAGACATTATATGACTGTCGAAAATGACCTTGCTTTGCAAATTATTTGAACAGTTTCCAATGTAGGTTTGACATGTGTGATTTTATATCGCAGCAGAAATTAGCCTTGGACAGTATACCAGCTGTTGATATACAGATTTCTGTGAATGACTGTCATGTTTATTATGAGGTGAAATCCTCCCAGATTGCAGTTCCTAGGGCTTCCACTAGATGTCAACAGTCTTTAGAAAGAGTTTCAGGTTGGTTTTTGGAAAAATTTGTTAGAATTTGTAGTTTTTCTAAGTGACTCCCATTTTGGCTGTAGTGTTTTCATGCGCGTGGATGAGAGCGCGTTCTTTGTTGTTTATCTCCGGTAAAGATAATAACGATTCTCCGTCTTAAATTTTATCATTTATTTACGTATTAGGATAACTGAGGTTTGATTATAAATGTTTTTTGACTTGTTTGGAGAAGTTTATTGGTAACGTTTGGGATTAATTTTTGTTTGCATTTTGAAATAGGGAAACCGGTGGATTATTGAATGAAGCGCGCCAGCTAAACTGAGTTTTTGGGGACATAATGAAGGACTTAATCGAACAAAAGGACCATTTTTGATGTAGCTGGGACCTTTTGGAGTGCCAACAGAAGATGATCTTCAAAGGTAAGGCATTTATTATATCACTTTTTCTGACTTTCGTGGCACCTGCCTGGTTGAATGTTTTTTCATACTTTTGTATGCGGGTCGCTGTCCTCAGATAATCACATGGTGTGCTTTCGCCGTAAAGCCTTTTTGAAATCTGACACAGCGGCTGGATTAACAAGAAGTTAAGCTTTATTTTGATGTATGACACTTATTTCCATGAATGTTAAATATTTATATTTCTGTAATTTGAATTTCGTGCTCCGCAATTTCACCGGATGTTGTCAAGGTGGGTCGCTAGCGGAACACCTGCGCCAGTAAGGTTAAGAAAACAAAAGAGATGGAAATCGATTTCAAATTGAACAAAACTCCACTACCCCCTACGAAGATCAATGGGGAATCAGTCGATAGTGACCACATATCAGTACCTGGGAATCGAAATAGACAAACTGAAATTCAATGACTGTGCCTTTGCAAAGGTAAAGTAGTTGCAACAGATACATGCTTTTAACGCAAACTGAACCATTTTAATGTTGACTGCTATATCTTACAAATGTTCTATAAAATCTGTCCTGCAGAGTGTGCTGTCCTTTGGTCTGATATGCGAGTTGAAAGGATTTTACAGGACAGCACTCATCCCCTTCACTCAAAATTCAGTCACAGGAGCAGCCGGACAAGGGGAAAGAGACTTCTTCAAAATAAAATTTAAACAGATAAGGGGACTCTGATTCCAACAGCCATTAGGCTGTTTAGTCTGTTTGTCCCGAGTATACAGCACATTGCACTTTCACTTTAAATGTGTAGCTATAGCACTTTGAATTAATTATTTTGTGTAGTTTGTGTTTTCATGAACTCTCTTTTTAAGCACATGACCAAATTCATTTCCCCCTGGTGGTAAAATAAAGTTGATCCGACTCTCTCTGAATCTCGGAGTAGACGTGACAATAGCCCCCAAATGACGCGACACTCCAGCTGCAGGATGACGACGGCCAGGAGGACAGCCCCAAGGTGGCCGCCTCTCTTCGCGTTCTTAGGAAACTATGCAGTATTTTGTTTTTTTATGTATTATTTCTTACACTGTTACCCCAGGAAATCTTAAGTCTTATTACATACAGCCGGGAGGAACTATTGGATATAAGAGCAACATCAACTTACCAACATTATGACCAGGAATACGACTTTCCCGAAGCAGATCCTCTGTTTGGTACCACCCAGGACAATGGATCGGATCCCAGCAGGCGATCCAAAACAACGGCGCCGCTGAAGGGGCAGACGGAGCGGTCTTCTGGTCAGGCGCCGTAGACAGGCACATCGCTCACCTCTCCCGAGTATACTACTTGCCAATGTCCAGTCTCTTGACAAGGTAGATGAAATCCGAGCAAGGGTTGCCTTCCAGAGAGACAGAGATGGCAACATTCTCTGCTTCACGGAAACATGGCTCACTCGGGATATGTTATCAGAGTCGGTACAGCCACCTGGTTTCTTCACGCATCGCACCGACAGAAACAAACATCTTTCTGGTAAAAAGAAGGGCGGGGGTGTATGCCTTATGATTAACGAGTCGTGGTGTGATCATAACAACATACAGGAACTCAAGTCCTTTTGTTCACCTGACCTAGAATTCCTTACAATCAAATGCCGACCGCATTATCTACCAAGATAATTCTGTTTGATTATAATCACAGTCGTGCATATCCCCCCAAGCAGACACCGACGGCCCTGAAAGAACTTCATTGGACTCTATGTAAACTGGAAACCACATATCCCGAGGCTGCATTTATTGTAGCTGGGGATTTTAACAAGGCTAATCTGAAAACAAGGCTCCCTAAATTTTATCAGCATATCGAATGAGCGACCCGGAATGGCAAAATCCTGGATCATTGCTACTCTAACTTCCGCGATGCATACAAAGCCCTCCCTCGCCCTCCTTTTGGCAAATCTGACCACGATTCCATTTTGTTGCTCCCAGCCTATAGACAGAAACTAAAAAAAGGAAACGCCCATGCTCAGGTCTGTTCAACGCTGGTCCGATCAATCTGATTCCACACTTCAAGATTGCTTCGATCACATGGACTGGGATATGTTCCGGATAGTATCGAACAACAACATTGATGTTACACTAATTCGGTGAGCGAGTTTATTAGCAAGTACATCGGTGATGTTGTACCCACGGCGACTATTAAAACCTTCCCCAACCAGAAAACGTGGATTGATGGCAGCATTCGCACAAAACTGAAAGCACTAACCACTGCTTTTAATCAGGGCAAGGCGACCGGATACATGACTGAATTCAAACAGTGTAGCTATTCCCTCCGCAAGGCAATCAAACAAGCTAAGCGTCAGTATAGAGACAAAGTAGAGTCGCAATTCAATGGCTCAGACACGAGAGGTATGTGGCAGGGTCTACAGTCAATCACGGACTACAAAAAGAAAACCAGCCCCATCGCGGACCCCGATGTCTTGCTTCCAGACAAACTAAACAACTTCTTTGCTCGCTTTGAGGACAATACAGTGCCACCGAAACTGCCCGCTACCAAAACCTGCGGGCTCTCCTTCACCGCAGCCAACGTGAGAAAAACATTTAAACGTGTTAACCCTCGCAAGGCTGCCGGTCCAGGGGCATCCCTAGCCACGTCCTCAGAGCAAGCGCAGACCAGCTGGCTGGTGAGTTTACGGACATATTCAATCAATCCCTATCCCAGTCTGCTGTTCCAACATGCTTCAAGAAGGCCACCACTAATCCTGTTTCCAAGAAAGCTAAGGTAACTGAGCTAAACGACTATCGCCCCGTAGCACTCACTTCCGTCATCATGCAGTGCTTTGAGAGACTAGTCAAGGATCATATCACCTCCACCCTACCTGGCACCCTAGGCCCACTCCAATTTGCTTACCGCCCCAAAAGGTCCACAGACGACGCAATCACACTGCCCTAACCCATCTGTACAAGAGGAATACCTAGGCAAGAATGCTGTTCATTGACTACAGCTCAGTATTTAACACCATATTACCCTCCAAACTCGTCATTAAGCTTGAGACCCTGGGTCTCGACCCCGCCCTGTGCAACTGGGTCCTGGACTTTGACGGGACGCCCCCAGGTGGTGAGGGTAGGAAACATCTCCTACCCCGCGATTCCTCAACACTGGGGCCCCACAAGGGTGCGTTCTTAGCCCTCTCTTGTACTCCCTGTTCACCCATGACTGTGTGGCCATGCACGCCTCCAACTCAATCATCAAGTTTGCATACGACACTACAGTGGTAGGGTTGATTACCAACAATGACGAGACGGCCTACAGGGAGGAGGTGAGGGCCCTCGGAGTGTGGTGTCAGGAAAATAATCTCACACTCAACATCAACAAAACAAAGGAGATGATCGTGGACTTCAGGAAACAGCAGAGGGAGCACCCCCCTATCCACATAAACGGGACAGTAGTGGAGAAGGAGTTAAATTAAATTACTCGGCGTACACATCACGGACAAACTGAAAGGGTCCACCCACACAGACAGCGTGGTCAAGGCGAAACAGCGCCTCTTCAACCTCAGGAGGCTGAAGAAATTTGGCTTATCACCAAAAGCACTCAAACTTTTACAGACGCACAATCGAGAGCATCATGTCGGGCTGTATCACCGCCTGTTACTGCAACTGCTCTGCCCACAACCGTAAGGCTCTCCAGAGGGTAGTGAGGTCTGCACAACGCATCACAGAGGGCAAACTACCTGCCCTCCAGGACACCTACCCTACCCGATGTCACAGGAAGGCCAAAAAGATAATCAAGGACAACAACCACACGAGCCACTGCCTGTTCACCACACTATCATAACAGAAGGCGAGGTCAGTACAGGTGCATCAAAGCTGGGACAGAGAGACTGAAAAAAAGATTCTATCTCAAGGCCATCAGACTGTTAAACAGCCATCGCTAAACATTGAGTGGCTGCTGCCAACATACTGACTCAAATCTCTAGCCACTTAATAATTAAAAATTGGATGTAATAAATGTATCACTAGTCACTTTAAACAATGCCACTTTATATAATGTTTACATACCCTACATTACTCATCTCATATGTATATACTGTACTCTATACCATCTACTGCATCTTGCCTATGTTTTTCGGCCATCCATATGTTTATATGTACATATTCTTATTCATTCCTTTACACTTGTGTGTATAAGGTAGTTGTGAAATTGTTAGATTTCTTGTTAGATATTACTGCATGGTCGGAACTAGAAGCACAAGCATTTCGCTACACTCGCATTAACATCTGCTAACCAAATTTTATTAGTCACATACACATGATTTGATTTAATTTTATTTGAAATCTCAAATGATGTTGGGATCTAGAATGTCGACCATACCCCTCCCAGTCCACCAGGTAGTGGAGCCGACCCCCACGATGTCTGGAGTCTAGAGGGTTCTGACTGCATAGACGGGACCTCCCCCGATGTCCAGGGAAGGTGGAGGGGTGTCGTGGAGGACGGCATCAGCCAGGGGACCAGGAACCACCGGCCTGAGGAGGGAAACGTGAAAAGAGGGTGAGATCCGGTAGTTAGTGGGGCGCTGTAATCGGTACGTTACCTCATTTACCCTCCGGATCAATGAATGGCCCCACAAACCGGGGGCTCAGCTCCGGAACCACTCGTCCACCACAGGGGCTTCAGTCTGGCTCGGGGTCCACAGGGCCAGGGCTGGCTGGTAGCCCAGGATACACTGGAAGGGAGACAACCTGGTGATTGAGTGATGGAGTTCTGGGCATACTCCTCCCAGGGAAGAAACCGGGCCTCCTTCCTCTGCCGGTCCTGACAGTGACTCCTTAGGAACCTCCACAGCTCCTTGTTGATCCTCTCCACCTGCCCGTTGGACTGAGGCCGGTAGCCAGATGTGAGGGACCAAGGTCAGAGACAATGTCCTCCGGAAGGCCATAGTGCTGGAAGATGTTCTCCAATAAACCAAGGCTATGGAGGAGTACATCCAGGAGGCTCTCCAACAGGAGCCCCAGCTGTCTGACGGCGTTGCTCAGCCGCGGGGAGGCGTGTTGCTCCTACCTCAATAAGTTCAGGCTCTGACTCAGATCGGTCAACAAAGGAGGGAGAGTTGCGATGGGTGTGCCAACGCTCCTAAAGGAGGATATGCAGACGGATGGTCATCGTGATGACTGCGTCCAATGAGAGGGTGTCGTCTTGGCATGCCAACTCCATCTAGACCTCTTAGCGCAATCCTCTTCTGAATAAGGTGCGGCGTTCCGACTCATTCTAGCCGCCAGATGCTGCCACTGTACAGAAGGTGAGGGCGTACTCCCCAGCGGTCTGGTCCTCCTGCTGTAGTTGGAGTAGGTGCTCACCCCCAATGGTTCAATAATTGAAATTACCATTATTCCCATGTCCCAGTGGCGATTTTAGCATGTAAATCTTGGTGGGGCAACCACTACACAACACTAACCAATACATTAATTGCACTATAACAGCGACAAGTGTTGCCCACAAACTGTTAGGGCCTACATAAAGCTGTCCCAACAGCAGATCTTTCTTTCCAGCACAATGGAGTGAATCCTTACCACCACTACACCTGGCTATCAGCAGAGCCTTGTCTGGCAGAAAAACAATTAATTCAGCCTCGTTTACTACCTTTTAAAAAAAACATAGCTGATATGGCTGACCATATCACCCTGCATTATTACAGAATTTATGCAGCAGCATATAAGACATTTTTGAACTCACCTTGTTTTGCGCGGCGGTCCTTCATTGGCAAATTTTGTCATCAAAGAAAAAGATTTACAATTCTGACTTCACAATTACAATGCTTGCGGATAGCCACGGTCACCTTCCAAACAACTCATTGTTGAATTTGTGATTTTCAACTTGTGTAATGTTTATGTCCAATGAGCACCAATACATTTTATAATTTATCTTCATTATTTCTCTTCATATGACAAGGATTAAAAAGGATTTGCCAGTACAATGTCTACTTGATTTATGATAACTGCGAGCTAAGATTTTGAAAGTAAGATTTTGACATGATCAGTCCAATCAAAGCTACTGTAGATAACATTTTTTCGGTGGCCTATGACCTTGAGCCATCTTGGAAGGGCACTTCTAATGTAATTCTATGGCAGCACCCTAAGGGCTCACATTCTTGATGTCTACCCTTACTGAAGATGGGTGGCGTAGTGTCCCCATGAGTGACAGAACACTGAGCCAATCATGATATTCTAAATTAACATAATCTAATAAAGAAATATAGAAACTGGCTCCAACATGTTGAAATGTTGCCTTCTGCTTAACTTTTTGGATAATGTATCAAAAGAAACAATGCAGAACTCTTATAAAAGGTTATATCTGGTCATATCACTGCGCTATGAAGAAGCATAGCTGACCTATATGCAAGGTTCTCTAAGGATTGCATAAATCCCTTTCATATGAAGGAATAATCATTTAGTATTGTGTGTTAATAATGTACTACTATTACGCATGCTTGTATGTTTCAGTCAGCCTCAGAGAAGCACAACTCTGAAATGTTATCATTTCAGTTTTTAATTTCAACCGTTAGAAAGAGATTGCAATGGAGATTTATTTTATTTGAAGTAGAACTTTAACATACCCTGTCAGTGATTTACCATGCTTTTCCAGTGCAATTGTTCTGTTTGTTGCATGGTATTTTTCATGTTTCACATTCACCCTATGTGCCTGAAACAAAACCAAATAACCAATCAAGTACCTTTTGAGAATTCCACCTTCCATTTCACCACAGAGTTCTTAAAATATTTGCCTGAAGAACTTGTATTCAATAGCTCAGGTTGTCACAAAGTATGACAACTACTATGTCTGAGCAACAATGAAGGCGTAACAGCGTATAATTTCAACGTTTTTGTATTGCCGTCGGTCTGTTAAAAAGCATTCCCATGGCATTGATCTATCGAGATTTGAGTTGTATTTCATTTGTAATAAATCAGTTTTTATGTCCTTCACTTATTGTCGTTGTGTTATTTATAGGGAATGAGCGGAATATCGGATGATCGGTTTTCTAAAGTCAAAAAAGGACATTCATTATTGTGGTTTGCTATAACTGTACACAATATGGCCAGTAGGTATTGCTATAACTACAACTTTGAAGAAACCTGCAGCTAGTTCTTCTCTCCACCTCTCTCGCTCGCTCTTTACCCCCTCTCTCTTCACTCTCTCCCTCGCTTTCCCTTTGTTGATCTCCATCTCCCTCCCTGTCTAATCAGGTGGAGGGTCAGAGAGTGTGTGAGTGTCAGTGTGTTTCATTAGTGTGTGCCTCTATTTGGCTCCTGGGAGTGTGTGTGAGTGGTAGTCATGGATTTTGCGCTTTACCTCTCCACTCTCACCCACTGCTCAGGTAAGACATTTGATGTTGGTGTGGTTTTGTATTTCTGAAATAAATCAGGACTTGAATAGCAAAAAGACTAAAGACTTCTGTTACGAAGTATGGTGTTGAAGTTTGATATCTTGGTTACTCCTATATGGTAATAGTACTGTATGTCAATATCCCACACATCTGTACATCTAACTGTAGCTGATACTATCTAAATAAATATTTATGATCCTCATAATCTGGGAAAGCTGTGGTCTGCTAGTCGGTTTGTCTGCCTGCATGCTTGTCTGTCTGCTTGCTTGCCTGTCTGCTTGCTTGCCTATCTATCTAACGAGGATGGTGGCAAGAGTCTCGGGTGTGACCGGAAGAAAGAAGAGTTTTGGCTGTTCTTTCTTACAGGAGAGCTTTATTAAAGCCACAATACTCCCTCAGTCATTACTGCACTCTGTGTGTATCCAAAATGGCACCCTATTCACTATAGCATAGGGCTCTGGTCAAATGTAGTGCACTAATTAGGGAATAGAGTGCCATTTGGGACACAGACTTGGTCATTACAGTTATTAACTGTACTAACGGTCCCATGATTATTCCTAGTGTTTGTGTAACCTCTGATTTGTCCTCAGTTTGTGTGTGTACACTTGTCTTTCTTCAACCTATTCATGCAGAGCATTGATTCTCATTCATGCTGTAATATCAATCATTACTTTGTGACTGGTTAAAATGTCCAAAGTAGCCATTTTTAGCTCAACATCAAATCATATCTCCATCAAAACTCCACCCCACCAAAACAGGCTGGAATTTCAGGCAGTCTTTTCAAACACCTCTTACATTAAAAGGGCATTATCATATCATTATATATAAAATGTTTTTGACTGCACTGGGCCTTCAACCTGATCCATCTCGGACATCCGGTTTTATTGACCCTGAATAATATCATGAAGCTCCTATCCTATCAAATCACAATTTGTGAGGCACTTCTCACAGAATATTCAATCATATAGAGCTTGCAGATAGAACAGTCTATGACTTGGGTGGCTGGAGTCTGACACTTTTTTTAGTCCTTCCTCTGACACCGCCTAGTATATAGGTCCTGGATGGCTGGAAGCCATTTTGGTGTGCCCCTGTCTAGACGTAAATAAAAAAATATATTTTTAAATGGTGTTGTCTGGTTTGCTTAATATAAGGAATTTGAAATTATTTATACGGTTGATACTTATGTATAATTGATCAATTACATTTACATTTGATACTTAAGTATATTTAAAACGAAATACTTTTAGACTTACTCAAGTAGTATTTTACTGTGTGACTTTCACTTTTACTTGAGTCATTTTCTATTAAGGTATCTTCACTTTTACTCAAGTATAACAATTGGGTACTTTTCCCACCACTGCTGCTGCACTGAGGGAGCTCACAGACAAAGATAGGTCCAATTCCAAAGCAACCTCTAGACACTTCTCAATTACCTGAAAGCATTAGACAGGGCGTACACAATATGTTTATCTTCTGGGAAATATGTATCTTCTGGACAATACTCTCGACTAGAGCAAACAATATATGGCGGCGTTCCAGCCAGGTCTTTTTTTTTCTTCCAATAACGACTGACTGAATGATGACAGTGGTTCTCCGACTGAGTGGAAGGTTAGCCCTCTTTATGTCAACACGCTATATGTATCTTCCATGAAGAGCCAGTGACAACATTTTGTAAATATGCAACATTTAATTAATCATCAACACATTAAGACAAAATGGTATGAACTGTCTGAAATGTATAGTTGTACAAATCACTACAATCGAGGATAATATATCTAAATGCACTAAAGCTTTGAACTCCCTTTTTTCTAAATCTTTCTAAAGTGGTAACCATGGCATCTACCGGTATTTCAAAGGCACTTTAGATGGCCTGCGCAACAAGGCAGTCCTACAGAATGGACCCATAGTTTTCTAAATTAGACACTGTTCTAGAAGGCAAACAATGGTTCTTAACCACTGGGGGACCGATCCTAATTTCTACTTTAATCAAATTATAACTTAGTCATACATGCATGAATGTGATGTCATCGGGAGACAAAGTGAAAATGGAATTTAGGATACACCCCAGAGATCCATTTGACTAATGTTGCTTGTAAAAGTTGATGCTGGGGTCAAAAATTAAAAGTAAGCGGTGAGGAGGAGAGGTCACTGGACCTGTTTCTTCAGCCAGGTCCTCATGTGCTCCACCTGTGCTGCCACGCTACTCTTGGCCGTGCCACCGGGGGCACTGTACTGCTCCACACTGCTACTGTAGTCCCACACTGCAGACACATCACTGGAAAACAGAGGGCTGGAAAGAAGAGCAAGGGGAGGGTGAAGTGGAAAAGATAAGGAGTGGGGGGGTCCAAAAGAGTGTTACTATGAAGAAGTGTGTGCATGCGTGCTTGCGCTTACCTGGCAGTCCGCAGATCCTCCACAGTGAGTTGGTTCAGGGGAATGCTCTTGGATTCAGCCAGAAACACAGCTTTACCTGAGATACCATGAGCATCTCTGAACGGCACCTGGCGAGAGAGAGCGAGAGAATTTAATACCACAATTGTGACACAGAAACAGTTTAACTTCAAACCATACAATCATTGTGATGAACACAATCCCTGGTTTGAGTGGATACTTAGTACTCACCCCCTTTCTAACGAGGTAGTAGGCCAGGTCAGTAGCCAGCATGTCAGGACTGAGGGCAGCTTCCATCACACTGGGATTGATCTGATACAGGAAACAGGTCAGAGAAATTGGTTGTGAAATGACTTAGAGGAAAGGATGTTGTAGGGCACTAAGGTGTAAGGGTTTAGGATATAGTAAGTAGGGCACAAGGGTGTAAAGGTGTACAGTGTTGGGCACTAGGGTGTAGCATCTAAGGTGAATGGGGTCAGGTGTTGCATCCATCTCACCTTTAGAGTGGACATGACACCTGTGGTGACCTGCAGCACAGCGTGTACCGTGTCATAGCAGTCAAACATGGCCTCCTTATCCTCCTAGATAGTGTCAGAGAGCGAGATAATTATCTCTCTCTCACACACACACACACACACACACACACACACACACACACACACACACACACACACACACACACACACACACACACACACACACACACACACACACACACACACACACACACACACACACACACACGTGTGACTGTACCTGCAGATCTTTGTTGTATGTGCTTGGCAGGCCCTTCAGGGTCATCAGAAAGCCTGCACACTGAAACACACAGGACAGGGCACAGGTTTACACTAGTGATGCACCAATATGACATTTTTGTCTGATACCGATAACCAATATTTAAATTGTGGCCTTTTAAGCATTCTAGCACAGTTAAATAGTTAACACACACACGGACGCAGCGGTCTGCATCTCAGTGCACGAGGTATCACTACAGTCCCTGGTACAAATCCAGGCTGTATCACATCCGGTCGTGATTGGGAGTCCCATAGGGCGGCGCACAATTGGCCCAGTGTCGTCTGGGTTTGGCCGGGGTAGGCCGTCATTGTAAATAAGAATTTGTTCTTAACTGACTTGCCTAGTTAAATAAAAGGTTACACACACTGACCAAAAAGTTATTTTGTTGGCATTTACTTATGTCCCCATCACCAGTAAAACAATCAATCAAAACCTATTTCTTTCACTTATTTGCTGTGCTGTTTTGTTGTTCATTTGTTCAGTCGTTTCATTCTCAACCAGGATTTCTATGGAACGCTGTTCGGGTGTCAAAAAAGATACAAATAACACTATTTGACGTGTCAAATAACACTGACCAATCAGGACCTGAATATGACTGCACGCCACATAATAATTTAAGGCGTTCATACGTTTTTTACATAGTTATTACACATTGATTACACTATCACTCGTATTTCATATGTCACAACGATTCATCGATACGTATGCTACGATGCTGGTAAAGTTGTCTCGCGCACCTACAGTGCTGGTCATTAAAAAAAAAGCTAGCTAGCTCATGGACGCAAACAATGTTCTTCCCCAAAAACATAGCAAAATCTGTTTCAGTAGCTATAATTAGCTAGCTAACTATATAGCTAGGTGTCATCTAAAATAACTAATTTATAACAGTTCTTATTTGATTAATGGTGGTCGGACCCATCTATGTGAAGCTAGACAATAAGGATTAGCCACAATAGTGGACTTTGCGGTTAGCCTTCAAAATAAAAGTATGTAATTGACAGTGACGCAAATGAACACAAATAGTAGCACTATGCCATAATTGAATAGATCATGCTAAATGAGGTTGGAATGTTATATAAAAAATATTTTTTTAATAAACAAAAGACAATTTGTTAATTTTACAATTCTGTTGAAATCACACTGGATGTATTATACTTTAGAATTGCATTGGGGGCATACTTATTTCACTGGATTGTGGATCAATGACATGGGGTAACAGTCTACTCTGACTGATACCTGACTAACCCGGTCAGGTCGAGCCTCACTAGCCAGATGAAGCTAGCTGGCTGCTTATAACGTTAGCTTTGGGCAACAGGGTTAAGTATCTGGCTAGCTATTTATTTTCATGAAATGATATTCAATTTCAATAGGCAAACAACAAGTAGCTACCTAGTTAATACTTACTCACAAGGATTCCTAAATCATTGCTAAGAATAATGAAAATGACTGCAGTTCCCTACTGGTCATTGTTTTCAGGCTGGTTGTATTGGTGCTAGCGAGGTACCTAGCTAAAGCTAGCTAGCTATCCCAGAAGTTGCGGTCTAACAAATAATGCTTTATTACCAACGCGGTATTGTAAACACATCGTTCGTGGCCAATGTTTGCAGGCTTTTTTGTACAGCTTTGGCAGTGCTATTGATAGTAGTGGTGGCGCTTGTCTTGCACGTGGAAATTCAGAACACACAACATTCTATAACAGAAATGTGTTATTTGACGTTTCAAATACTGTTAATGTCAAATAGTGTTATCTTTTTTGACACGCAAAGACCCAAAAGGCATTCCATAGTATGTCGTGAAGCTAATAGCAGTAACGCTATTACTGTGTAATTCCGTTAGGGCAACATCTTAACAATAGCGCACTTGGTAACGTTAGTGTGTACTGGTGCTCGACCAGTCGCGAAAGCCAACATCACCCACGACAGAGAATGGCTGATTGTCAAGGGCAATGAATTCCATTATCTTGGCGTTAATGGATTTCACCTTTGAGATGTCTCGCTGAAATGTTCTTACTCTTTCAAATGACTGCTCGGTCCACACAGCAGACATTGTGGGCTAAGGTTAGGAATGCTGTGTTGCAGGTGCAGCGCAAAATTTTAAGTGGCGTCAGGACGTCATGTACCTACGTTATATAGGTATGCACGTCAGCTTTGACATCGGTTTTTCACATTGGCGTAAACTAGACAGACATCGGGCCAATACCGATGTTGGCATTTTTAGCTAATATCGTCTGATTCTGATATGTTCAACGATATAGCGGGTATCCCTAGTTTACACACACTGATATAATACCATTAATATAATAAAGGATGCTTGCTTATTATAACATAACTAATGGTGTTCTAATGTGTTTCAGTTGGGGTCTTACTCTGCCAAAGACACGGCCAGCTTTACTCCTGATCAACTCCAGACTGTCAGCATTCTTCTTCTGAGGCATCAGACTGCTGCCTGTGCTACAAACACAGAGAGAAAGATTGTTAGAATATAACAAAGGAAAAGAGGTGAACATTGTTTTGAGTTCAGTCATCATACACACACCTGTATGCGTCAGAGAGTGTGAGGAAGGAGAACTCCTTAGTGCTGTAGAGCATCAGGTCCTCTGCCATCTTACTGAGGTGCGTCAGACACAGAGATGCCCAGAACAAGAACTCAGCTGAGAGAGGGAGGGGAGGGTGGAGCCAGCGAGCTCGCAAACGAGAGAGACAAAGCATGAGCAGGGCAATGCAGTGACAGTCGGTTAATGCCAATATTTCTCAACTTCACATCTACATGTCTTCTCCGAATAGAAATAAAGCTAGTGTGGTTACCATACCAATAAAGTCCCTCTGGCCTGTGGCGTCCATGCTGTTGATGCTGATGTCCTCAAAAGCCAGCTCTACAGGGGCAAAGACAGAAGACACAATCAATCTAAAACA
This sequence comes from Salvelinus namaycush, assembly GCF_016432855.1. Classification (NCBI taxonomy): domain Eukaryota; kingdom Metazoa; phylum Chordata; class Actinopteri; order Salmoniformes; family Salmonidae; genus Salvelinus; species Salvelinus namaycush. The sequence continues at coordinate 53,482,499 of NC_052318.1, read as the reverse complement.
CTGGCTGCGGTCCAAACACTTAAGACACAGCCTCGTCCACTTACCCTCGCCTTATGCCCTTGGGGGGATCCCCATCTTGGAGGGTTGTCCAAATGATTAGCCAAGCAAGGGAAGTTTGCAACGTAAGTCCCTCAGCCCTCGTTTTTAGTCGGCTTTGCGAGTGTACAATTAGGTTCACTCCGGGCCTGAAAAGCCCCATAATTCAATTCACGACGATTGTACAGCCGCTAAAAAAAGTCCGCGAAAACTTAAAAACAACATCAATGGAGAAGTCAACATACAAGTGTAAGTAAAAATGAATGCAAGTTAGTTAGAAATGTTGTCACTACGTAAAAAGTAAATGTGTTTTTGTTGTTATATTTTGGAAATTGTAGAAATAAAATATTTTACTTCTTCAGAAGTTCCAGCTCGGCAGGCTAACGTTAGTTAGCTAATTCATTTGCTAGCTATCATACAGTAGGCGTATATTAATAATGATATATTTAATATACGTAGACATGCACTCATAATTGACTGTAGCGCATATAAAGCACCCACAAGTTACCAGTGGCTGAAAACACAATCATCGCGGGATGAACGAGTGATGAATTTCCGCCCAAGGGTGGTCCATTTAAAACTCATTCCTTCCTCCCTCGCCCCTTGCCCTGCAAGTGTATACTCGTCAGACATCATGATACGTCATCAGAAGTGTCCAATTAATTTGAGGGCTGAGGGGATAGGGTGTGTCTTTTAAGTGTTTGGACCGCAGCCACTGTCTTGGAACATGTGTATAATAAATTAACATATTGCCTTATAAGCACTTGTTATAACCATTCATAAGAGTTCACGGCTCCTTATATATGTTTGTAGGTTATGTATGTTTAAAGGAGCTGATTATTTATGCAGGTTGACTCACCTTGACGCAGCATTTCCCTGTCAATGTTGAATGGAGTTCCAGCTATTGCTCCACTGGGTAACAAGAGTAGACAAAGTATAACTATAACTCACAGATGACGTGTGTGTGTGCGCGCACACGCTCGTGTGTGTGTGTGTACCTTCCCAGGGGGAGCACGTTGACTCGTCTACTGATCTCCTGAAGCCGTTCCACGTCTCTGCTCAGGGCCACCGCATGACTGGGTAACAATCATAGAAATATGTTTAGACTAACAACATCCCCGACCACCTCGATTCTGCCTTTTATTTGCAACATTTGAAAGCGTGTTTTTTTACATTGGATAAAAGTAGAGAAAATGGTATATCATATACTGCAGTTGAGGAACAATGGGGAAGTAATTCTGCTTTGAAAGTTGACATACTTGTAAATCCACTTTTGAGAAAATGGCACTTGAAAGTTTTGGCACACCTACTGGAGAGCTCTCCTTTGTCTACACCTATTAACCATTGTTTACACACTTCTAAGCCTTAGCCCCACCTATATCTTTAACAATTCACATGTGAGGCCATGTGCTAAACAGGTTGAGTAAGGTAGTAAACAACCCAAGATGTCCAGACTAAGTGGTGAATGTAGTAAAAATAGAATTGATCTAGTCCTTGGCATATATCCTAATCTGAATTTGGTGCAGGTCATGTTGTTCTTCACATTACCACCTCTGATTTTATATATTGTTTGTTTACCAAAGTTAGTCACATGCACAGGATACAGAAGGTGTAAAAGGTACAGTGAAATGGTTACTTGCATATTCGCATAGTAGCAATAACAAAACTAAAAGGGTCCAGATACAGTGAGGGAAAAACGTATTTGATCCCCTGCTGATTTTGTATGTTTGCCCACTGACAAAGAAATGATCAGTCTATAATTTTAATGGTATGTTTATTTGAACAGTGAGAGACAGAATAACAAAAAAATCCAGAAAAACACATGTCAAACATTTTATAAATTGATTTGCATTTTAAATGAGGGAAATAAGTATTTGACCCCCCTGCAAAACATGACTTAGTACTTGGTGGCAAAACCCTTGTTGGCAGTCAGAGGTCAGACGTTTCTTGTAGTTGGCCACCAGGTTTGCACACATCTCAGGAGGGATTTTGTCCCACTCCTCTTTGCAGATCTTCTCCAAGTCATTAAGGTTTCGAGGCTGACGTTTGGCAACTCGTACCTTCAGCTCCCTCCACAACTTTTCCATTGGATTAAGGTCTGGAGACTGGCTAGGGCACTTCAGGACCTTAATGTGCTTCTTCTTGAGCAACTCCTTTGTTGCCTTGGCCGTGTGTTTTGGGTCATTGTCATGCTGGAATACCCATCCACGACCCATTTTCAATGCCCTGGCTGAGGGAAGGAGGTTCTCACCCAAGATTTGACGGTACATGGCCCCGTCCATCGTCCCTTTGATGCAGTGAAGTTGTCCTGTCCCCTTAGCAGAAAAATACCCCCAAAGCATAATGTTTCCACCTCCATGTTTGACGGTGTGTATGGTGTTCTTGGGGTCATAGGCAGCATTCCTCCTCCACCAAACATGTCGAGTTGAGTTGATGCCAAAGAGCTACATTTTAGTCTCATCTGACCACAACACTTTCACCCAGTTGTCCTCAATCATTCAGATGTTCATTGGAAAACTTCAGACGGGCATGTATATGTGCTTTCTTGAGCAGGGGGACCTTGCGGGCGCTGCAGGATTTCAGTCCTTCACGGCGTAGTGTGTTACCAATTGTTTTCTTGGTGACTATGGTCCCAGCTGCCTTGAGCTCATTGACAAGATCCTCCAGTGTAGTTCTGGGCTGATTCCTCACCGTTCTCATGATCATTGCAACTCCACGAGGTGAGATCTTGCATGGAGCCCCAGGCCGAGGGAGATTGACAGTTTTTTTGTGTTTCTTCCATTTGCTAATAATCGCACCAACTGTTGTCACCTTCTCACCAAGCTGCTTGGCTGTCTTGTAGCCCATTCCAGCCTTGTGTAGGTCTACAATCTTGTCCCTGACATCCTTGGAGAGCTCTTTGGTCTTGGCCATGGTGGAGAGTTTGGAATCTGATTGATTGATTGCTTCTGTGGACAGGTGTCTTTTATACAGGTAACAAACTGAGATTAGGAGCACTCCCTTTAAGAGTGTGCTCCTAATCTCAGCTCGTTACCTGTATAAAAGACACCTGGGAGCTATCCAGCAGGGGATCAAATACTTTTTTCCCTTTTGTCTAGCTATGTACACATGTTCATGAAATACAATAGATGGCAATAATCACCCCCAGACACACCTGGCTAACTTGATGGGTCATGTAATCATCTCGTGTTGTGGAGTCTTTTGTTTAGACATGTTTAGCTAGCTAGCTAAACAATTAGCCATAATCCCAACCCTTACCACTAGCAATACAAAAGGGATTGTCATGGCAAGCCACCATGCATGAAATGCGCTAGTATGAATATGCAGGTAGCTAAAGCTAATCAACTAGGTTCAACGTTAGGATAGCTAGCTTAAATTAGGCCATAATATAACTAGCAAAGCAAATGGATTTCTCAGATATAAATAATATTACTACACAGATCCTACACGTAACGTTAGCTAGAGCCAGCAAGGTAACGTTCGCTAGCTGTACGCTTTAACTTTAAACAGACCAAAAACAATGTGAAATGTATAATATCTGAAAATGTAGCTAGACTCAGCAATATACATGGGCGAACGCTTCACAGCAGACTGAAACCCGTTTAAGTAAGACGTCCTGTATCGTTTCCATTTTGTTTGTACAGCTTGTTTGGCCAGCAATATGTCAAGTCACTCCGGTTCACACTCACCGTGCGCGGAAAGTAGTCCATCACAACTTTTTCCTACTGATCTATAGCGCCTGCTAAATTCAGGGCAGCAATGTTGTTGAGAGCAGTAGCGACACTTTACACATACAGCTCACGTTATAGAGAGAAGCATGCTACATGTCAGATCAATCTGAACTCATCTCTCGGCATGTCCAGCCCATCCATTACCTCAGCCAATCATGGCTAGTGGGAAGGTTCCGGACTTTTTACATGGCTAAACCAACTAGGCTCATAATTCAACAATTTGATTTGTAACTACAGACGGTATACACATTTGTTATTAAGGCAAATGGAAGTTCACATGTTCTAAAAGGCATTTCTGCCCAAATGTTCAAATACCTTTCCTTTGAAGTAGTGATGTGCGACTAACGCCCAGCTTCCTGAAATGGGGTTACATACAGTGCCTTCGGAAAGTCTTCAGACCCCTTGACTTTTTCCACATTTTGTTACGTTACAGCCTTATTCTAAAATTGATGAAATGTAAAAAAAATCCTGAGCAATCTACACACAATGCCTCATAATGACAAAGCAAGATTTTAGAAATGTTTGCAAATGTAAAACAGAAATACCTTATTAACATAAGTATTAAGACCCTTTGCTATGAGACTCGAAATTGAGCTCAGGTGTATCCTGTTTCCATTGATCATCCTTGAGATGTTTCTACAACTTGATGGGAGTGCACATGTGGTAAATTCAATTGATTGGACATGATTTGGAAAGTCACACACACCTGTCTATATAAGGTCCCACAGTTGACAGTGCATGTCAGAGCAAAAACAGAGCCATGAGGTCAAAGGAATTGTGTTGAGGCACAGATCTGGGGAAGGGTCCCCAAAAAATTAGGATGTATTGAAAGTCCCCGAGAACACAGCGGCCTCTATCATTCTTAAATAGAAGACGTTTGGAGACACCAAAACTCTTCCTAAAGCTGTCCGCCCGACCAAACTGAGCAATTGGGGGAGAAGGGCCTTGGTCAGGGAGGTGACCAAGAACCTGATGGTTCCTCTGACAGAGCTCTAGAGTTCCTCTGTGGAGAAACTTCCAGAAGGACAACCATCTCTGCAGCACTCCACCAAATCAGGCCTTTATGGTAGTGACCAGACAGAAGCCACTCCTCAGTAAAAAGCACATGACAGCCCGCTTGGAGTTTGAAAATAGATTCTCTGGTCTGATGAAACCAAGATTGAACCCTTTGGCCTGAACGCCAAGCATCACGTCTGGAGGAAACCTGGCACCATCCCTACGGTGAAGCATGGTGGTGGCAGCATAATGCTGTGTGGATGTTCTTCAGCGGCAGGGACTGGGAGACGAGTCAGAATTGAGGCAAAGATGAACGGAGCAAAGTACAGAGATCTCAGACTAGGGTGAAGGTTCACCTTCCAACAGGTCATGGAGACTCATATCTCCCTCCCTAGCTTTAAGCACGAGCTGTCAGAGCAGCTCACAGATCACTGCACATAGTGGATGGGCTATTTACAGATTGGCTATGTCATCACCATATTGTTATTTATTTTGCTCCTTTGCACCCCAGTACCGCTACTTGCACACTCATCTTCTGCACATCTATCACCCCAATGTTTAATTTGCCATACTGTAATAATTTCGCCACCATGGCCTATTTATTGCCTCACCCCCCTTATCCTACCTCATTTGCACACACTGTATAAAGACTTGCTCTATTGTATTATTGACTGTATGTTTGTTTATTCCATGTGTAACTCTGTTTTTTGTGTCGCACTGTTTTGGTTTATCTTGGCCAGGTCGCAGTTGTAAATGGGAACTTGTTCTCAACTAGCCTACCTGGTTAAATAAAGGTAAAATAAAAATAAATAAAAAACATCAACGCTAAGCACACAGACAAGACAATGCAGGAGTGGCTTCAGGATAAGTCTCTGAATGTCCGTGAGTGGCCCAGCCAGAGCCCGGACTTAAACCTGATCGAACATCTCTGGAGACACCTGAAAATAGCTGTGCAGCAATGCTCCCCATCCAACCTGACAGAGCTTGAGAGGATCTGTAGAGAAGAATGGGAGAAACTCCCCAAATACAGGTGTGCCAAGCTTGTAGCGTCATACCCAATAAGACTTGAGGCTGTAATTGCAGTAGCTTATGTGTCGGGGGGCTAGGGTCAGTCTGTTATATCTAGAGTACTTCTCCTGTCTTATCCGGTGCCCTGTGTGAATTTAAGTATGCTCTCTCTAATTCTCTCTTTCTTTCTCTCTCTCGGAGGACCTGAGCCCTAGGACCATGCCTCAAGACAACCTGGCATGATGACTCCTTGCGGTCCCCAGTCCACCTGGCCTTGCCGCTGCTCTAGTTTCAACTGTTCTGCCTGCGGCTATGGAACCCTGACCTGTTCACTAGACGTGATACCGGTCCCAGACCTGCTGTTTTCAACTCTCTAGAGACAGCAGGAGTGGTAGAGATACTCTGAATGATCGGCTATGAAAAGCCAAATGACATTTACTCCTGAGGTGCTGACCTGTTGCACCCTCGACATCCACTGTGATTATTATTATTTGACCATGCTGGTCATTTTTGAACATCTTGGCCATGTTCTGTTATAATCTCCACCCGGCACAGCCAGAAGAGGACTGGCCACCTCTCATAGCCTGGTTCCTCTAGGTTTCTTCCTAGGTTTTGGCCTTTCTAGGTAGTTTTTCCTAGCCACCGTGCTTCTACACCTGCATTGCTTGCTTCTACACCTGCATTGCTTGCTTCTACACCTGCATTGCTTGCTTCTACACCTGCATTGCTTGCTGTTTGGGGTTTTAGGCTGGGTTTCTGTACAGCACTTTGAGATATCAGCTGATGTAAGAAGGTCTATATAAATACATTTGATTTGAATTGCTGCCAAAGGTGCTTCAACAAAGTACTGAGTAAAGGGTCTGAATACCCATGTAAAATGTAATATTTCATTTTTGTATTTTTTATACATTAGCAAAAAATTACAAAAAACAGTTTTTCACTTCATTATGTGTGTAGATTGATGAGGGGAATGGTTTTTTTTTAGAATAAGGCTGTAACCTAACAAAATGTGGAAAAAGTCAAGGGCTCTGAATACTTTCCGAAGGCACTGTATGCTCTGTAGACTGAAACATTCACTTTATATTCCATCAATATTTGATTCCTCAATCCTGTTTTTAACTGTGACTCAGTAACAAGCAGAGGATTTAGGAACATTGCAAAGATATGCAGTGGTGCTTAACAGAAGGAGAGGCTATAGTACCTCAGAATCCAGTGGCTCCATCTGATTGGCTGAGCTCTCTGCATGTGTGTGTACCCAGGAAACAGGACGTCAATCTCTCTGCAGATCAAAAGACAATAGGTAAACATGATAGTGTGTGTGTGTGTGTGTGTGTGTGTGTGTGTGTGTGTGTGTGTGTGTGTGTGTGTGTGTGTGTGTGTGTGCATACATACAGGTAACTGCCAAAAATAAAGCAAACACCAACATCTTGTCTTAATAGGGCGTTGGTCCACCAAGAACCGGCAGAACAGCTTCAATGATCCTTGGCATAGATTCTACAAGTGTCTGCAACTCTATTTGTTGTATTTGTTGTATTTGACGCCATTCTTCCACAAGGAATTCCAATATTTGGTGTATTGCTGATGGTTGTGGAAAACGCCCCGCTCCAGAATCTCCCATAAGTGTTCAATTGGGTTGAGATCTGGTGACTGAAACGACCATGGCATATCGTGAAACATCAGAGTGAACAGTTTATCACTGAAGCTCCTGCCAAACATCCCCCAACAATCACCCCTCTTTCAAAATCACTGACATCACTTCTAGCCACGGTAGCCAAAATAGCGGGCAACTGGGTTAGCCTAGCATTTTTATACATGGCCCTAAATGTTAATAGTGTTGGTTGACGGTAATGTGTGTGACAAGTCAGTCAAAACACCGTCCATATTGCTCTAGCCGGCAGCCTTGTGGGGATTCAGTATCCAACCCAGCAAACTGAGCAGCAAAGTAGCAAAGCTAGGCCCTCAGCCCCCCACCGTTCCCTGACCCGGGGCGCCTGCCGTCTCCAGTTCTGGGAGGCCGCCTTCCACCTGCACTGAAATACCCTCCGGCCCTCAGGAAATCACCGGACATCGTCTCTGGGGCCCAGCTGACCCCTTCCGTCAGATCCCTGAAGAGCCTCGCCCAGGGGTCCCCACCTGCTCCATCATGAGAGCCATCGCCTCCAGCAGTGGTGCCAGATTCACCAACCCGAGCAGCAGCCAGTGAGCTGCCAAAGACAGTTGTGGCCGGCGTGCCACATACTTCCTTCAACTGTGGTCAGCCTCCGGCACCATACTCAGCTCCCAAGGATGGGCCCCAGCGACCTGGCACCAGCTGAGCTAGAGGACCCTCCGCCACCCCTGAGGCATTCCACACTGTCTCCGCACCCCCTAAGCCCTGCCTGACAGGACTAGGCACGCTAGCACTAAGCTCCCCCTTGAGACCTGTGGACCCCATTAGAGACTGTGCTTTGTCCTGTCAGGCAGGACAGGCAGGGCTTAGGAAGTGCAGAGACAGTCCTTGGCCACCCAATGGAATGCCACGAGGCCTTTTTGTGAATGTTAATATTTTCTCTTTCGAAATATTGGGGCAGCTGTACAAAAGGTCAACCTGCTCCCCTCCTCTCTACCCAACTTTCCCTCACAGTCCCATTAGGGTGATATCTCACCATCTCAGCTATCCATCACAGCCCTTTGGCTTCAGTCATTCAGCTTGGCAAAATTCACATCTGGACCCCTCCCACCCCAGGTCTGAGCATTTTTAGTCATCGAAAGAAGACGACGCACATTTTGTATGGTGACTAAGTTGACTGTGTTTACTAGGAAGATTGTGCGTGTATCTATGAAAAACCACAAGTTGATTCCTAAATAACTGAAGAGTGTGTGTTACTGTGTGTTAGTGATGAAGATACATTAAAGTTCTGGACTAAGAAGCATCAGTATTGTTCTTGCACGGACAGCCTGTAGCAAGTCAGAATCTCAATGAATCAGCATTAAGTACATAGCGAGTGAGGGCTCAGAAGACAACCGCTCAGACAAGACCCAGCTAGCCGTTTTTTCACTAAGCATGATGGGATGTTAATTCCACACCTGTGTGGAAGCACCTGCTTTCAATATACTGTGTATCCCTCATTTACTGAAGTGTTTCCTTTATTTTGTCAGTTACCTGTACATAAAACTTACACTGCTGCTCTCTCCACCATGGTTGTGATGAGTTGGAGAGCGTTTCCCTTAAGAATGGAGATAGCATCCCTCAGCCACAACCTCATATCTGTTACCACCTGATCAACCAATAGAAACACAGAACCATGTCTGAGACCCAATCATCAACCAATAAAACACAGCAGGATTGAACAATCTCAAAACTCCACTAGTTACTTCTCTTTCAAAAAACAGGCAAAGAACGTGTATTCACAGCAGATCATCATACCTACCTGGTCATTTCTGCTCCTACCAGTGTGTAACTTCCCAGCTGCCTCACCTATCAGCTCCTGATAAAACACACACACAGAGAAATATAATACAAATATATACAGTGCTTTCGAAAAGTACTCAGACCCCTTCCTTTTTCCACGTTACGTTATTCCCTCAATCTACACATAATACCCTATAATGACAAAGTGAAAACCGCTTTTTAGAAATGTCTGCAAATGTATTAAAAATAGAACACAGAAAAACCTTACAGTATTCAGACCCTTTGCTATGAGACTCAATTTTGCGCTGGTGCGTCCTGTTTCCATTGATCATCCTTGAGATGATTCTATAACTTGGGAGTCTAGCCGTGGTAAATTAAATTGATATGACATGATTTGGAAAGGCACACAGCTGTCTGTATAAGGTCTCACAGTTGACAGTGCATGTCAGAACTATACTAAACCACAAAGTCGAAGGAATTGTTCGTAGAGCTCCGAGACAGGATTGTGTTGAGGCACAGATCTGGGGAAGGGTACCAACAAATTTGGAAGCATTGAAGGTCCCCAAGAACACAGTGGCCTCCAACATTCTTAAATGGAAGACGTTTGGAAACACCAAAACTCTTCCTAAAGCTGGCCGCCCGACCAAACTGAGCAATCGGGGGAGAAGGGCCTTGGTCAGGGAGGTGACCAAGAACCTGATGGTTCCTCTGACAGAGCTCTAGAGTTCCTCTGTGGAAATGGGAGAAACTTCCAGAAGGTCAACTATCTCTGCAGCACTCCACCAAATCAAGCCTTTATGGTAGTGACCAGACAGAAGCCACTCCTCAGTAAAAAGCACATGACAGCCCACTTGGAGATTGAAAATAGATTCTCTGGTCTGATGAAACCAAAATTGAACAATGGCCTCAATGCCAAGATGCACATCTGGAGGAAATCAGGCACCATCCCTACGGTGAAGCATGGTGGTAGCATCATTCTGTAGAGATGTTTTTCAGCGGCAGGGACAGGGAGACTAGTCAGAATCAAGGAAAGATGAACAGAGCAAAGTACAGATAGATCCTTGATGAAAACCTGCTCCAGAATGATCAGGACCCAAGACTGGGGCAAAGGTTCACCTTCCAACAGGACATCAACCATAAGCACACAGCGAAGGCAACGCAGGAGTGGCTTCGGGACAAATCTCTGAATGTCCTTAAGTGGCCCAGCCAGAGCCCGGGCTTGAACCCGATCGAACATCTCTGGAGAGACCTGAAAATAGCTGTGCAGCTACGCTCCCCATCCAACTTGACAGAGCTTGAGAGGATCTGCAGAGAGGAATGGGAGAAACTCCCCAAGTACAGGTGTGCCAAACTTGTAGCATTATACCCAAGAAGACTCGAGGCTGTAATCGCTGCCAAAGGTGCTTCAAGAAAGTACTAAAGGGTCTGAATACTTATGTAAATGGGATATTTCCGTTTTTTTATGCATTTGCAAACATTTATAAAAACCTGTTTTTGCTTTGTCATTATGCGGTATTGTGTGTAGATTGATGAGGGAAAAAAACTATTTAATACATTTTAGAATAAGGCTGTAATGTAACAAAACGTGGAAAAAGTCAAAGGATCTGAATATTTTCCGAATGCACGTTAATTCTGACAATCAGGGATCCGGAATTGAATATTGTTACAATCTTCAGTCAGCACTCAGAGTTGATGATTCAAGGTTAGCCCCCCCCCCCCCCCCCCCACACACTTCACCTTTAGTCTGCGCTCATTGGCTGTGTGAATGTCCTCATCTCCAGGCTTGACCTCAAAAACACCTTTGGCCCATTCATCATGGATCTGAAACACACGCACGCACATCCGTACGTGAAGTTTGGTTCATCTTTTGACCCAGCGTGTGAGCTGGGTTTGAGTTACCTATGGACCCTTGGGGGTACACAAATTGTGGGCAATATACTTTTAAACTCATTGGGGTACCAATTTTACAATATTGAACACTTATGCGAGTGTCTAACAAGTAGCAACCAAGGCAACCCTGTTGTTCGATTATAATGAGTGAATGACTTCAACAAAACGGTTGTTTGGCATCTAAACCGTCACATGACTATTAAGCCATTGAAGAGGCGCAGTACTGGATGGCTGCCGCTTTGCAAGCTCTGACACAACTTTGCTATTTTGTTGTTTATTTTTACTATATTTTCACGAAATATATCCGCTATTATTTCTTACAACAGACAAGAACTCGAACATCAGATCGGCAGTTTAGTTACCCCAATTCATTCTTCTACTCTGACTCATCTGCCCTGGGCTCTCGCTATAAATCCAAACCAATTTTCGGCCTACCCAAGATGAAATACCGGCGTTACAGAGGCAAGAGAGGGGGGAACCTTGTGAGATTAAGGTGATTCTACTGGCTAATGTAGTCACTTGACAAAAAGATGGATGACCAAATCGCGGATTTACTACCAACAGGACTCTTGGAACTGCATTATTCTTTGCTTTTCAGAAACATGGCCCACAGACAAGACACCCCCCATGGCTATCCAAATCGATGGATCCTCCATTCACTGGGCGGACAGGAAAGTGGAGTCGGGGAAATCGAGGAGGGGGGGGGGGGGGGGGTTTGCCTCTATATAAAATGGTGTGCTAATTCCAGCGCAGTGGAATTCTACCTCCCGAGGGGTTTTCAGCTGTTATCATGACTGCTGTTATACATTCCACCTCAGGACAATAACAAGCTGGCACTCAAACTGTGCAAGGCTATAAACAAGCAAAAAATCCTACACCCAGAGGCTGCCTTTCTGGTTCCATGCGATTTTAATTCAGCGTTACTAAGACACGGGATAGCCAACTTCCAGCAACACGTCTCCAATGCTACTAGGGGCCATTAAGTCCTAGACCACTGCTATTCTAACCACAAACAAGCATACAAGGCCCTTCCTCGTCCACAATTCGGCAAATCAGATCATGACTCTATACTCTTGCTTCCTGCTTACAAGTAGAAGCTGAAAGCTAACCACCTCCGTTACCGGCTTCATTAGAAAATGCATCGGCAACATTGTACCCACGATGAGGGTTTGCTGCTTCCCCAATCAAAAGCCCTGGATTAACACAGAGGTTGTCGCTAAACTAAAGAACAGGGCCACCGCACACAGAGCTATCGTAGACAACCCTGATGCTACTGCCGAAGACAGGAATACATACATGAAGTCCCGCTATGACCTCTGCAGAGTCATCAAACGAGCAAAAGGACACTATAGGAATAAGGTACACATGCTCCGATGCCCGTCACATTACGGATTACAAAGGAAGACCCAACCGTGATCTGCCCAAAGATGGCCCTCTATCAAACGAACTTAATGCATTTTATTCCTGCTTTGACAACAACATTGAGCTGGGTATGAGGGCCGTTACCAACCCAGAGGATTGGGTGATCTCGCCCTGCGAGGTCGACGCGAGAAGGGTCTTTAATCAGTTCAACACCCGCAAGGCCACGGGCACCGGCGGTATTCCAGGGCGCATTCTCAGAGCATGCGCAGAAAAGCTGGCAGGCATATTCATGGTAATTTTCAACCTCTCCTTGTCCCCCACGTTTTAAGATGACCACAAATCTTTCCTGTTCCTAAGAACTCTAAGGTTTAATGCTACAATGATTACCGCCATATAGGCGGCCTGACTTCTGTAATCATGAAGTGCTTTGAAAGGCTGAATATGGCACACATGTCCACCATCCCAGCCACCTTAGACTTTCTCCAATTTGCATACCACCCCAACAGATCCATAGACGACGCAAACTCAATTGCTCTCCACACTGCCCTCACCCACCTAGATAAGAGGAATACCTTTGTGAGAATGCTGTTCATTAACTACAGCGCTGCTTTCAACACCATTGTCCCCTCTAAGCTCGTCTCCAAACTTAGGACTCTGGAGCGGTGTTTGAATACTCATACTAGCCGCACTAAGCGTAATATTTGTGACGTAAATTGAGTATGTAGTAAGCTTATTGGTCATAGTATGGCTTTAGTTAGTATGCCAAAAGTTCCCGTATACAAGTAGTGGACACTATTTCCGTGCTTTTAGGGGCCATAATGAAATTCTTCTGAAAAATGGGCTCGGCCACACAATGTTTTCCGATTCGAAGGAAATGGAGGGGAAAATGCAGCCAAAGTCCGACGAGAGCGGAGACAAATTCATTACTTTAAATATGACAAGTGTTTAGGAAATGTTGAGCTATGTAACAAAGTAATGACTTTGCAAATAAGTTACGTTACATGTTGTTGGCTGACAATTTGTTAGCTACGCTATCCTTACGAACCGCATAGCATTATAGCAAACTTGCGAGGCAATATATTAACTATAATCTAATGAATTACCCAAGGTTTATTGACTTGATTATTCATGTCATTCTAAGCTAAGTGGTATAGTCGTTGTGCGTTCTCAATGGACATTGTTAATTCTGGCTATTTACTCCGATTTCAGAGCACTCTCGTCTGAGTGTGCCAGAGCGCAGCATAACTGATGAATTTACGAACGCTCAACATCCATTGAATATATGGCCGGTGTCAGTAAAAGTCAGCAAAAAAAAGCGTAATTAAATTGTTGCCAGCAGCACAGTTTGTCACCGACGCTCTGGATAACATGAAAACAGCCTAACCAGCTCTGCTAGGGCGAGTAAAATGGTCCAAGTGAGGTGTTCTCTCATTTATGTATAGAAATAGCTAGCAAGCTAGTCAACATTAGCCAGTTAGCTTGGGTGCTTGACTGCCGTTGTGAGGAAATAGCGCTCTGATCAACCCTACTCCTCGGCCAGAGCGTCCAGTGACGCGCTTCGAGAGCGAAACACTGAATTTTCAAACGGACAATGTGACAATGCTCTGGACTTCCGAATGCCCAGAACGCACTCCAGATTGAATTTACGAACACACCCGAAATCGTAAAATGTCTAGCTAGTCTTTTGTTATGCTAGTAAGAGGTTGCATAGCAACATCATTAAATTCCAGTAGACATGCGAAGCGCTAGTACACTCAACTGAAAGGATACCGTTCGTTTAAAGTATACTAAAATGAACTAATAGTATGTAGTATTTACTCATTAATAATGTAGTATACAGTAAGTTAGGTTAGTATGGGTATTCGAACACTGCTAGGGTCTGAACACCTCCCTCTGCAACTGGATCCTGGACTTCCTGACGGGCCAACCTCAGGTGGTGAGGGTAGGCAACGTCACCTCCGCCACACTGACTCTTAGGGGCCCCACAGGGGTGTGTGCTTAGTCCCCTTCTGCACTCCCTGTTCACCCACGACTATGTGGCAACGCACGACTCAAACAGCATTAATAAGTTTGCTGACGACAACGGTGGTAGGCCTGATGACCGGCGACAATGAGTCAGCATACAGGGAGGAGGTCAGTGACCTGGCAGTGTGGTGCCAGAGCAACAACCTCTCCCTCAACGTCAGCAAGACCAAGGCGCTGATCGTGGACTACAGGAAACAGAAGGGCGATCACAACCTCATCCACATTGACAGGCGGCAGTGGAGAAGTTAGACAGTTTCAAGTTCCTCAGTGTCCAAATCACTAAAGACTTAAAATGGTTTAAAAAAAACACGCACTATCGTGAAGAAGGCATAGGCCCACCAATCCTAAAAAGGTTCTACAGCTGTACCATTGAGAGCATATTGACTGGCTGCATCACTGGCGATAGAGGGTTGTGCGGACAGCCCAGTACATCACCGAGGACGAGCTCCCTGCCATCCAGGACCTCTATATCAGGCGGTGTGAAAAGAAGCCCCAGAAAATTGTGAGACTCCAACCACCCAAGCCACAGACTATTTTCTCTGCTGCCGCACAGCAAGAGGAACCGGTGCATCAAGTCTGACAACAGGCTCTTGAACAGCTTCTATCCCCAAACAATATGACTGATAAATATCTAAGCAAAATAGCTACACGGACTATCTTTATTGACCTTTTATTTGAACATTTGCGCTATGAACACTCACAGGGCCCTACAAACTCACACACTGTCACACCTACACTCACTCCATTTGCTCACTCACACATAATATTTTTTTATTTAACTAGGCAAGTCAGTTAATAACAAATTCTTATTTACAATGATGACCTAGGAACAGTGGGTTAATTGCCTTGTTCAGGGGAAGAACAACAGATTTTTACCTTGTCAGCTCAGGGATTCAATCTAGCAACCTTTCGGTTACTAGTCCAAAGCTCTAACCACTAGGCTACCTGCCACCCCAATATGCACATACATTTTTACTGACTCTACACACACACTCACATACACGCTGCTGCTACTCTGTCTTATATCCTGTATAGGATATATAGCCTTGTCACCTTACCCCTATACATATCTACCTCCATCACTCCAGTATCCCTGCACATGTAAATATGGTATTGGAACAGACTTTTTAAATATTTCCTTTATATAGTATGCTTACTTCAAACATCAGAGTGAGGCAAGCAGTACTTACTTTATTTACTATTTACTATTCTATTGTTGTTTTTTTCAATGAATACATTGTTATTGATTATTGTATTGTTGGTTTTTGCGTTTGCAATTAAGGCATTTCACTGTACTTATGCATGTGACATTAAAACGTGACGTGCACGTGTGAATGCAGAGAGGAATTCTGCACTAAGGCAGATTCAGCTGTCACCTATTAACTCCAAAAAACCAACATGGTGGGCTATGACACATTCACTCCCATTTTTTGTTGAGTTCGATAGTGTGATCAAAATTCAACGGTCCCCATAACCCCAAAAATAAGGCCATTCAATTGTAAAATGCAGTGGGTTAATGTGTGGATGCATTTTAAACTTTAGGGGATATTGTTGATTTGATGCAGCCAGTACAGTCTAGTAGTCTTCCACATTGTCTGCCTTCTTGACTTTGTGCGGTTGCCTGTGCCCAATAATGTTTGTACCATGTTTTGTGCTTCTACCATGTTGTGTTGCTGCCATGCGGTGTTGGTACCATGTTGTGTTGTCATGTGTTGCTGCCATGCTGTCTTAGGTCTCTCTTCATGTAATGCTGTGGTGTCTCTCGTCATGTGTGTTTTGTCCTATACTTTTTTTAAACGAAGCCCCCCTCCCCACATGAGGCCTTTTGCCAGGCCGTCATTGTGTTAACTGACTTGCCTAGTTAAAAAACATTTTTTTGAAATATACTGCTGCGTGTGTATTCACCTGGTCCATCCCATGTAGGATCTTGTCCTGCTCCTCTGCAGTGACCAGCTTTGCCTTCTTCAGGGCTTTGGCATACGCCTTGCTGCCACGGATGTCTGCGTCCCACATCCGCTTGTCGTAGGCGATGGATGCGTTGAATTTTTCCATGATCGGGTCGGTGTCACCCACGAATCGACCTCCCCATAGTTTAGTCCCCTGATAGAGACAGACAGGCAGACATGGGCAGGCAGACAGACAAACCAAAAAAGCCAGGACAGACAGAAAAACAGATATACAAATACACCGACAGAGACAGCATAGGCAGTGTCATTTGTCTCCAAATTTACACAAAGCCGCTAACTAGCAAACAACATTGAAACCTGTCAGCGCTGCTTTTCGTTGAAGAAGAACCACTAGATCCAACAAGCTAGCATTCATTTAACCAAGAGAAGACCCATGTTGTCCAAGCTTCTGGACAGCTGATTTGACTGCACAGCGCAATGAAAACAATCCCTGGACATACACAAAGCCAAACGTGGACGAGTTTAGCTACATCAACAGTTTTAATAAAGAGACACATCGAAAAGTTGTCTTACATCTGCACTCGCCATTCTCTTCTCTCAAAGATACAGTAGCTGGCTGACTGTTCACTACCTAGCATCAGCAAAACGTCGACGACAGGAACAAGTTGTGTGATAAGAGTCAAAACGACCAGCAACATACACGCACAGGTGGAGGCAGTCACAAATACTAGTATTTTGCCAGCAGCACAAACAATTACGTCACTTTCGTATGGTAATGTTGAAACCTTCAAAATAAAAGCCCGCATTTCAAAACATTGCAATGTGGATAACTCATTCGAATGATATTGAATTTTAATCAATGGCCATTTTTAATGTGCAAGAAAATACATTAAGTAATCTGTGAAAACAAATAAAAACTGTGTTTTTTAAAACTTTTTTTTCAGACCAATAATAAAGAAAAAAATACTATGTTGTAATTGCTATGTTGAGAATATTGGGCTATAGAGAGAAAACGTTTATACCTGTCTCAGCTAAAGTGGGGTTGAAAATACTCATTAGGGTCCTTGCTAACCAAATATGTGTAGTTTTGAAGGGGGACTGTGTCGCACATACCCAGCAGCAGTTCGTTCTCCACCCCCTCCACAGTGAAAAGCCAGCAGTAGGCCGTGCAACACAGTCCCCCTCACCATATTTGGTTAGTAGAGACCCTACTGAGTATGTCCCACTACACTTTAGCTGAGACAGGTAGACAAGCTTTCTCTCTACAAGCCAATATGTATCCAATGTACAGTCTATTAGAGGTTTATTGCATTGGGGGCTATAGAGGGGAGGGAGAATAAAGTGCTGCTAGATATGTACAAGTTTATTTCAAGTTTATTTTATTTTATTTTATTTTACAACACAGTCCACCTCAAAAAACAAACCATATTTGGTTAGTAGAAACCCTACTGGATTAAAGAGTCACCAGTACTCTGTATTAAACCTGTGGCCCAGCACAAGAGACCAATTTAAGTTTTGCAGATTCCACTGAGTAATTCCAATAACATACACTGAGTGTACAAAACATTAAGAACACCTGCTCTTTCAATGACATAGACTGACCAGATGAATCCATGTGAAAGCTATTATCCCTTACTGATGCCACTTGTTAAATTCACCTCAATCAAATCAAATTGTATTTGTCACATGCGCCGAATATAACAGGTTATATATATAACACCTTACCGTGAAATGCTTACTTACAAGCCCTTAACCAACAATGCAGTTCAACAGAAGAAAATGACACAACAATAATTAAGCTATATACAGGGAGTACCGGTACAGAGTCAATGTGTGGGGGTACAGGTTAGTGGAGGTAATTTGTAAAGTGACTATGCATAGATAATAAACAGTGAGTAGCAGCAGTGTAAAAACAAAGGGGGTGGGGGGGTCAATGTAGATAGTCCGGGTGGCCATTTGATGAATTGTTCAGCAGTCTTATGGCTTGGGGTTAGAAGTTGTTAAGGAGCCTTTCGGTCCTAGACTTGGCGCTCCGGTACCGCTTGCTGTGCGGTAGCAGACAGAACAGACTATGACGGGTGACTGGAGTCTTTTAACATTTTTTGGGCCTTCCTCCAGTATTTAGGTTCTGGGTGTCAGGAAGCATGGCCCCAGTGATGTACTGGGCCATACGCAGTACCCTCTGTAGCACCTTGCGGTCAGATGCCGGGCAGTTGCCATACCAGGCGGTGATGCAACCGGTCAGGATGTTCTCGATGGTGCAGCTGTAGAACGTTTTGAGAATCTGGAGATCCATGCCAAATCTTTTCAGTCTCCTGGGGGGGTGTAGGTTTTGTCATGGCCTCTTCACAACTGTCTTGGTGTGCTTGGACCATGATAGTTAGTTGTTTAGTTTATTCATTTGACCATTTTTTTTAAACAAGCACACATAAAACTTGAAAAAGCCATACATACACATGAATAAAATCATCGAGGATAACACACAATGAAGTCTGGGACGTATTTCCATTGTGGTCCTCTTGAGACAAGATAGCTAGACAAGATCAAACACAGTATGGCAGTGAAATAATAAAACAAAAACGAAGAGAAGAAGAACATCTATCTCATCACTCCAGTTACATCATAGGGGTTATTCATATGGGCACAGAAGACATCAAACATATTTTTACTTTATTTTTAAAGCTGCCCAGAGAGGACGTTGTTTTTATGGGCAGAGGCAACTCATTCCATTCTGAGGCTCCAGTATACAAGAAAGTACCTTTCCCAGCATTACTTATAAGCACACATCAGCAACACCTGATCTGGTGCTGTGATTGTGTGCATCCCTAACACGAGGAAAGTAATCACTTAGATATCTGGGCGCAGGACCATAAATACTCCTGTAAACCAAACCTAGTCTAATCTGGGACACCCTAGCCTCAACATGCAGCCAGTTTAGTTCCTGATCCTGACTACTAAAACCTCTGTTAGCTACCTGGGATGAATGGAGATAGGGGGTGAGGTGCTGACTAGGGAACTTGAAACTCTCGACCCTCTCCACTTCAGTCCCATCGATGTTAATGGGGGCCTGTTCGTAGGGGGGCTGTAGTGGAGCAGGTTGAAAGCCACCATTTTATTACGTTTGCAATCGCAACAAATAATCTGCTCAGACCCCAACCAAGGAGCATCAAAAGTCGTTCTATAAATTCTCAGACAACACAAAGATTCCTTGATGCCCTTCCAGACTCCTTCTGCCTACCCAAGGACGTCAGAGGACAAAAATCAGTTAACCACCTAACTGAGGAACTCAATTTAACCTTGTGCAATACCCTAGATGCAGTTGCACCCCTATAAACGAAAAACATTTGTCATAAGAAACTAGCTCCCTGGTATACAGAAAATACCCGAGCTCTGAAGCAAGCTTCCAGAAAATTGGAACGGAAATGGCACCACACCAAACTGGAAGTCTTCCGACTAGCTTGGAAAGACAGTACCGTGCAATATCGAAGAGCCCTCACTGCTGCTCGATCATCCTATTTTTCCAACTTAATTGAGGAAAATAAGAACAATCCAAAATGTATTTTTGATACTGTCGCAAAGCTAACTAAAAAGCAGCATTCCCCAAGTGAGGATGGCTTTCACTTCAGCAGTAATAAATTCATGAACTTCTTTGAGGAAAAGATCATGATCATTAGAAAGCAAATTACGGACTCCTCTTTAAATCTGCGTATTCCTCCAAAGCTCAGCTGTCCTGAGTCTGCACAACAATGCCAGGACCTAGGATCAAGAGAGACACTTAAGTGTTTTAGTACTATATCTCTTGACACAATGATGAAAATAATCATGGCCTCTAAACCTTCAAGCTGCATACTGGACTCTATTCCAACTAAACTACTTAAAGAGCTGCTTCATGTGCTTGGCCCTCCTATATTGAACATAATAAACGGCTCTCTATCCACCGGATGTGTACCAAACTCACTAAAAGTGGCAGTAATAAAGCCTCTCTTGAAAAAGCCAAACCTTGACCCAGAAAATATTTAAAAAACTATCGGCCTATATTGAATCTTCCATTCCTCTCAAAAATGTTTGGAAAAGCTGTTGCACAGCAACTCACTGCCTTCCTGAAGACAAACAATGTATACGAAATGCTTCAGTCTTGTTTTAGACCCCATCATACCACTGAGACTGCACTTGTGAAGGTGGTAAATGACCTTTTAATGGCGTCAGACCGAGGCTCTGCATCTGTCCTCGTGCTACTAGACCTTAGTGCTGCATTTGATACCATCGATCACCACATTATTTTGGAGAGATTGGAAACCCAAATTGGTCTACACGGACAAGTTCTGGCCTGGTTTAGATCTTATCTGTCGGAAAGATATCAGTTTGTCTCTGTGAATGGTCTGTCCTCTGACAAATCAACTGTACATTTCGGTGTTCCTCAAGGTTCTGTTTTAGGACCACTATTGTTTTCACTATATATTTTACCTCTTGGGGATGTCATTCGAAAACATAATGTTAACTTTCACTGCTATGCGAATGACACACAGCTGTACATTTCAATGAAACATGGTGAAGCCCCAAAATTGCCCTCGCTAGAAGCCTGTGTTTCAGACATAAGGAAGTGGATGGCTGAAAACGTTTTACTTTTAAACTCGGACAAAACAGAGATGCTTGTTCTAGGTCCCAAGAAACAAAGAGATCTTCTGTTGAATCTGACAATTAATCTTGATGGTTGTAAAGTCGTCTCAAATAAAACTGTGAAGGACCTCGGCGTTACTCTGGACCCTGATTTCTCTTTTGACGAACATATCAAGACTGTTTTAAGGACAGCTTTTTTCCATCTACGTAACAATGCAAAAATCCGAAATTTTCTGTCCAAAACTGTGGCAGAAAAATGAATCCATGCTTTTGTTACTTCTAGGATAGACTACTGCAATGCTCTACTTTCCGGCTACCCGAATAAAGCACTAAACAAACTTCAGTTAGTGCTAAATACGGCTGCTAGAATCCTGACTAGAACCCCAAAATTTGATCATATTACTCCAGTGCTAGCCTCCCTACACTGGCTTCCTGTTAAGGCAAGGGCTGATTTCAAGGTTTTACTGTTAACCTACAAAGCGTTACATGGGCTTGCTCCTACCTATCTTTCCGAGTTGGTCCTGCCGTACATACCTACACGTACGCTACGGTCACAAGACGCAGGCCTCCTAATTGTCCCTAGAATTTCTAAGCAAACAGCCGGAGGCAGGGCCTTCTCCTATAGATCTCCATTTTTATGGAATGGTCTGCCTACCCATGTGAGAGACGCAGACTCGGTCTCAACCTTTAAGTCTTTACTGAAGGCTTATCTCTTCAGTGGGTCATATGATTGAGTGTAGTCTGGCCCAGGAGTGTGAAGGTGAACGGAAAGGCTCTGGAGCAACGAACCGCCCTTGCTGTCTCTGGCTGGCCGGTTCCCCTCTCTCCACTGGGATTCTCTGCCTCTAACCCTATTACAGGGGCTGAGTCACTGGCTTACTGGTGCTCTTTCATGCCGTCCCTAGGAGGGGTGCGTCACTTGAGTGGGTTGAGTCACTGACGTGATTTTCCTGTCCGGTTTGGTGCCCCCCCCCCCCCCTTGGGTTGTGCCGTGGCGGAGATCTTTGTGGGCTATACTCGGCCTTGTCTCAGGATGGTAAGTTGGTGGTTGAAGATATCCCTCTAGTGGTGTGGGGGCTGTGCTTTGGCAAAGTGGGTGGGGTTATATCCTTCCTGTTTGTCCCTGTCCGGGGGTATCATCGGATGGGGCCACAGTGTCTCCTGACCCCTCCTGTCTCAGCCTCCAGTATTTATGCTGCAGTAGTTTATGTGTCGGGGGGCTAGGGTCAGTTTGTTATATCTGGAGTACTTCTCCTGTCTTATCCGGTGTCCTGTGTGAATTTAAGTATGCTCTCTCTAATTCTCTCTCTCTCTTTCTTTCTCTCTCTCGGAGGACCTGAGCCTTAGGACCATGCGTCAGGACTACCTGGCATGATGACTCCTTGCTGTCCTAAGTCCACCTGGCCGTGCTGCTGCTCCAGTTTCAACTGTTCTGCCTGCGGCTATGGAACCCCAACCTGTTCACCGGACGTGCTACCTGTCCCAGACCTGCTGTTTTCAACACTCTAGAGACCGCAGGAGCGGTAGATATACTCTTAATGATCAGCTATGAAAAACCAACTGACATTTACTCCTGAGGTGCTGACTTGCTGCACCCTCGACAACTACTGTTATTATTATTATTTGACCATGCTGGTCATTTATGAACATTTGAACATCTTGGCCATGTTCTGTTATAATCCCCACCCGGCACAGCCAGAAGAGGACTGGCCACCCCTCATAGCCTGGTTCCTCTATAAGTTTCTTCCTAGGTTTTGGCCTTCCTAGGGAGTTTTTCCTAGCCACCGTGCTTCTACACCTGCTTTGCTTGCTGTTTGGGGTTTTAGGCTGGGTTTCTGTACAGCACTTTGAGATATCAGCTGATGTACGAAGGGCTATATAAATACATTTGCTTTGATTTGATTCTTGGCGTCCACATCACCAACAAACTAACATGGTCCAAGCACACCAAGACAGTTGTGAAGAGGGCACGACAAAACCTTCTCCCCCTCAGGAGACTGAAAAGATTTGGCATGGGTCCTCAGATCCTAAAAAGGTTCTACAGCTGCACCATCGAGAGTATCCTGACTGGTTGTATCACTGCCTGGTATGGCAACTACTCAGCCTACGCTCGCGAGGCACTACAGAGGGTAGTGCATATGGGCCAGGACATCACTGTGGCCAAGCTTCCTGCCATCCAGGACCTCTATACCAGGCGGTGTCAGAGGAAGGCCCTAAAAATGTTCAAAGACTCCAGCCACCCTAGTCATAGACTGTTCTCTCTGCTACCGCACGGCAAGCGGTTCCGGAGCGCCAAGTCTAGGTCCAAGAGGCTTCTAACCAGCTTCTACCCCCAAGTCATAAGACTCCTGAACATATAATCAAATGGCTACCCAGACTATTTGCATTACCCCCCCCCCCCCCCCCCCCCCCCCCTTTTACGCTGCTGCTACTCTCTGTTATTATCTATGCATAGTCACTTTAATAACTCTACCTACATGTACATATTAACTCAATTACCTTGACTAACCCGGTGCCCCCGCACATTGACTCTGTACCGGTACTCCCTGTATATAGGCTCGCTATTGTTATTTTCCTGCTGCTCTTTAATTATTTGTTACTTTTATTTCTTATTTTTTGTAGGTATTTTTCTTAAAACTGCATGGTTGGTTAAGGGCTTGTAAGTAGGCATTTCACTATACGGTGAATGTTGTATTCGGCGTATTCGGCGTTTTGATTAGATTTTTCCTATAGTCCATAATCTGCTCCTTTGTCTTGCTCACATTTAGGGAGAGGTTTTTGTCCTGGCACCACACTGCCAGGTCTCTGACCTCCTCCCCATACTGCCCTACCAAGCGAAAAGGCAGTAATTGCTCATAGCGTGGAACTGAGAAAAATGGCTTTTATTTACCTTAGTTTCACAGTAACTTTATGCAGTTACTGCTAACATGACCCCTCAATTTCTCCAAAACACAATAGAGGCAGGATACTTGTCCACATGATTAAGCATGTATTTAATGTAGCAAAAATGACATTAACTCATTTTCGACCAAATGAGCAGTTACTGCCTTTTGATTGGTAGGGCAGCATAGGCTGTCTCATCGTTGTCGGTGATCAGGAAGACACATCACTGCTGTGTCTTCAGAAAACGTAATAATGGTGTTGGAGTCGTGCTTGGCCACATAGTCGTGGGTGAACATGGAGTACAGGAGGGGACTAAGCATGCACCTCTGAGGTGCCCCAGTGTTGAGGATCAGCATGGCAGATGTGTTGTTTCCTACCCTTACCACCTGGGGGCGGCCCGTCAGGAAGTCCAGGATTCAGTTGCAGATCGAGGTGTTTAGTCCCATGGTCCTTAGCTTAGTGATGACCTTTGTGGGCACTATGGTTTTGAATACTGAGCTGTAGTCAATGAACAGCATTCTCACATAGGTGTTCCTTTTGTAGGGCAGTGCGATTGAGATTGCGTTATCTGTGGATCTGTTGGGGCAGTATCGAATTGAAGTAGGTCTGGGGTTTCCGGCATGATGGTGTTGATGTGAGCCATGACCAGCCTTTCAAAGTACTTCATGGCTACCGACGAAATTCTTTGAAGTGCAATCAGTGTAAATGAAGGGGAGGAGACAGGTTAAATACGGATTTGTAAACCTTGAGACAATTGAGTCATGGATTGTGTATGTGTGCCATTCATAGAATGAATGGGGAAGACAAAATATTTAAGTGCCTTTGAACGGGGTATGGTAGTAGGTGCCAGGCACGCTGGTTTGTGTCAAAAACTACAAGGCTTCTGGGTTTTTCACTGCAGTTTCCCGTGTGTATCAAAAATGGTCCAACACCCAAAGGACATCCTGCCAACTTGAACGAACTGTGGGGGACTCGTGCAACTAGGAAGGTGTTCTTAATGTTTTGTGCACTCAGTGTACATTTCTATTTTATTAAAAGTGTATTGTTTTAAATATAGCCTGCACAATAACTCTCAGCGTTATAGTATTTGTGTAAAATTTGTGTAAACTTTTAATAATAAGAAGAATATGTCAAATTATCCATACACTTTTTCTGAGGTGGGGTCAATGCTGTGAAAAACAGTTATATTGCACTAGAGTCCTAAAACAAATATATTCCCCAAATTTAGCAATATATTCCCAAAGTGAAAACTAAAATCCGAGATTGTGCTGCCAGCATAATATCCTGCTGCTAGTAGAACGGTACTGTCACGAGTTATATGAACGTCTGCGGGCTAGGAACTCATTTTATCAGCAAACATGTTTCCAGGCGGATTAATTTGGCAAGGGACCAAGCTAGAGTTGCCGGCAAAATGGAAGTGTAAGCATTTTCTGACAATTTATTTCATCGACATAGATTTATGTTAAAATGGTCTAACTGTTGTGCGTAGTTGTTTTCTTGTGAAATATCTAGCTAGCTTTTCCTGTACAGACTCAGCAGTGCACGCAACACACTGTGATTATAAAACAAAGATGATACCTAGGCCTACATCTTATTGCCTGGATGCCTTGTGCCTGATCATGATTATGGAATCATGTATTTTTTTTAGCTAAATAACCAGAGTAGGTACTATTAGCTAGCTGTCTTATAAAGTTGTTTTCTTTCTGGCACAAACATGTTGTCCTCCGATTACCAGTATGCAGGTTGGCGTTCATTATCGTGAGTCTGAGCGATTTCCCCTTAAGCCTTAGATAGGCCAAGTTAAAATACGCTTCTTGGTCATAATTTAAAGTTGGGGTTAGGCATTCGGCTAAGCAGTGTGGTTAAGGTTAGGTTTGAAATCAGATTTTATGACTTTGTGGCTGTGCCAGTTAGTGACCAGTCTCCAGTTCTGCTTCCAGAACATTTTTCATGATGAAAAACGCTAACCTGCTGGTTCAAGACTATTTGAAAAATACATTTAGACTTTAGGAAATCTCACAAATCAACAGATTACCACTATAAATCTGTAGTTTTGGTGGGTCACAGGGGGTCTTCCACATTTCCACTTGTTGAGTGAGTCAAGTATGTAGTACAATCTCATGGCATTACAACGTAAGATGTTAGTCCTTTTCCATCGTCTGTCTCATGTTTATCTTTCAGGAAGGATGCCAATGCTGCTATGCTCAGCAACTATGAGGTAATTTATATTATTTGGTTGCGGCCCATTGTATTTTACATTTTTTTGTGTCATTTTGATATGTCATATGTCACTATTTGCATCCCGTCCCTCCCTCCCTCCATATTTCTTTCTGTCTCACGCACTCCCTCCCCCCACTGTACTTCTGTCTCACTCACCCCCCTATCCCCCTGTCACTGTATTTGCATCCCATCTCTCCCTCTGGTAATCTCTCTTCCTTCCTTTCTCACTCACTCCCCCTCCATCTCCCTCTCAATCTTTCTCTCTCCTAGGTGTACCAGCTCCTGACAGATCTGAAGGAACAGAGAAAGGACAGTGGGAAGAACAAACACAGCGCTGGACAACAGAACCTCAACACCATCATGTACGAGGTTAGTAACACACACCGCAGAACCTCAACATTTTTATATATGAGGTTAGTACCACGATGGGTACACACTCAACAACACACTGTAGCCAGAGACCAGCAGAACTTAATGTACAGGGTTTGCAGCAGACGCACACATGTTGTCTCTCTTTCCAGACGCTGAAGTACCTGTCCAAGACTCCGTGCAGCAGGCAGAACCCAGAGACGGTCAAGAACTTCCTTACCACCATGGTGCCTCACAAACTCACCAAGTCAGTGGCAAAACACACACACTACCCACTCCTCCTACCCCTGTGTAATCTCTGTCAAACACAAATGTAACTGTTACATGCCATTGAACATGACATGTCATTTGGAAACATATGACACACACACTGACAGTGATGTGTGTGTTTGTCCATAGGGCTGAGAAGCTGCAGCTACTGAACCACAGACCAGAGACTGCTGTAGAGATCCAACTGGTGAGACCATGCTTATCCTTCACTCTTTATTCTCTTACTCTCCTCCCTTTCTCTTGCTCATCTCCTTCTATCCTACACTAGTGTTTGTTGTGGGTGAGATTAACTATGTGTGTGTGTGTAGATGGTAGAGGAGAGTGAGGAGCGGTTGTCAGAGGAGCAGATTGAGGAGCTCATTCAGAAGGTCACAGACGTGCTCCCAGGCGACCCAGAACAAGAAGGCTCCGCCCCCGGCAATGAAGCAGAGATGGAAGAGGGCATTGACCAATAGCCACGAGTCCTGATGGAGCTTGTCTGTGACTGAGGGAGGGAGCCTGAGCTGAACAGGAGTTAAAACGGTATAGAGAACACTGGAAATCCACTTTCATGCTCATTTGGGTGGACTGGACATGGAAGTATGCAGAATGGAATACAGTCAGATATTACCATTGACAGTAACAAGACTGTTCCCATTCTGTGCATTACTAACCTACCTGTCTGCTTGGTTCAACTTCAGCTCTTACTCCTTCTGTGTTTACAGCACTGTTTCTTAACTAGTGTGTTCTGGAATTCACTTGCACTTACAGAATATATTTTCCAGTTAGTGTTCTCCTGTGCTACATGCTTTCATATAGTTAGCAGATTACAACGGGCTAATGTGAAGCTCCATTAACCATTACAGTTTAGGTACTGTTTGCGGCGTATCACAGAATTTCCGACCAACCTTAACTTGGCGACACTTACTCAATTTCCGACATGGAAAACAACCAATGTCTTACTAAAAATGTCAATGTCTAGTTGCAGGGGCTTTGTTTGAATTTAGAAAATGCTCTGTTATTAAATAAATAGTTTGCTCCAAGAAGTAATCCAAAAATGTGTACGCCGCCATCTTGTCTATTTCAAGTCTTCTCACTCATTGATCGAGACAGGTGAGTGTCATCATGACATGCAGCACTTTGTGGTGGACACCTACCACCTCTTGATCAATGAGAGAAGATTTAAAATGGTCAAGATGGCGACGTACACCTTGTTGGATTACTTCATGGAACAGAACTTTTATTTAATTGAATAACCAATTTTCTAAATTAAATTATGAACTGATGGTTCGAGGCCTGAATTCTGATTGGTTGAAAGCCGTTGTATGAGACCATATACCATGGGTATGACAACGTTACATTTTTACTGTTCTAATTACGTTGGTAACCAGTTTATCATAGCAATAAGACACCTCGGGGGTTTATGGTATATGGGCTGTATCCAGGCACTCCGCCTTGCGCATAAGAACAGTCCTTAGCCGTGGTATATTGGCCATATACCACACCCCCCCATGCCTTATTGCTTAAACGAACCCCTGCAACTAGACATGGACGTTTATAAGACATTGATTGTCTTCCAAGTTGGGAATTTTAGACGTATCGACAGTCTGGGTAAGGTTGGTTGAAAATTCTCTGCTACGCCAAACAGTACCTATCAGCCAGCTGGAACAGAGTAATGGTCTGACGAGGCAATATTTGTAATAACTAGCTTTCATAGTACAGTGAATGGAACATAGCTAGACAGAAGCACAAGCTTGGTGTGTTCAGAGAGAACAGTCAGGGAACACAGTTTTGACAGCACCCACCCTGTCCTCTACAGAGCACTTGCTTTCAGGTGCCATACAATGGGGTAGAAGGTAGACTTGTTTTGTATTTTGTTTGACATACAAGTATATTTACCCAATGTATGGTTTTCTTTGTAAATCCATTTGCCTAATAAAATCAAAGGCATACCATTGTGCGTTTTCCTTTGTGGATGAATGTTGGCGCGTTCGAGTGGTTCGCCTTTCAAAGTGTGTTGCATTATGGGGATAAATATTGTCTGACTTGCCGACTGCGTGAACAGACATGTCGGCTGCGTGAACTTTACAAGAACCATGTGATCAAAGCTCATGAAGACTCAACTGCAATCAACTTCAATTTTCTGCAACTTGCAGATGACGTTGTGGGAGGCACTATTTGTTGTGGGAGGCACTATTTGTCAATCAATCAATTTTGTTTTACCCACGCGAACGGGAACAAATATGTGACAAACAGGAAGCAACTTTGCCACGATTCAGATGTATATTGTGATGTACAAATGAATGTGATTTGAGGCTCTCTCCCCAATTGATAGTAAAATGAATACACTTAAGTGCTGTTATTGTAAAGTCTAGGAGCAACAATGACTCAGCTGTGAAGTGGTAGGCCACACAAGCTCACAAAACGGGACTGCTGAAGCGCGTAGTGTGTTTAAAAAAACAAAAACCAACAGCTGACCTCGGTTGTATCCAAACTGCCTCTGGATGCAAAGTCAGCACAATAACTGTTTGTCGGGAGCTTCATGAAATGGGTTTCCATGGCCGAGCGTAAGATCGCCATGCCAAGTGTTGGTTAGAGTTGTCTAAAGCTCGCCGCCATTGAACTCTGGAGCAGTGGAAACACATTCTCTGGAGTGATGAATCACGCTTCACCATACGGCAGTCCGACGGACTTATCTGGGTTTGGCGGATGCCAGGAGATCGCAACCTGCCCCAATGCGTAGTGCCAACTAAAGTTTGGTGGAGGAGGAGTAATGGTCTGGGGGTGTTTTTCATGGTTTGGGCTAGGCCCATTAGATCCAGTGAAGGGAAATCTTAACGCTACAATATACAATGATATTATAGACAATTCTGTGCTTGCAACTTTGTGGCAACAGTTTGGGGAAGGCCCTTTCCTGTTTCAGCATGATGATGCCCCACGCACAAAGGGAGGTCCATACAGAAAAGGTTTATCGATCGGTGTGAAAGAAATTGACTGGACTGCACAGAGCCCTGACTTCAACCCCATCGAACATCTTCGGGATGAATTGGAACGCCAACTGCGAGGCAGGCCTAATCGCACAACATCAGAGCCCGACCTTATTACTGCTCTTGTGGCTGAATGGAAGCAAGTCCCCGCTGCAATGTTCCAACATCTAGTGGAAAGCCTTCCCAGAAGAGTGGAGGCAGTTATAGCTGCAAAGGGTGGACCAACTCCATATTAATGCCCATGATTTTGGAATGAGATGTTTGTCGTGCAGGTGTCCACAATTTTGGTCATGTAGTGTATGTAAAAACTGTATTTTTTTGGTCGCTTGGGCCCAGATCCTGACTCTGACAATTGTCCAGTCACATTTATTTACAGTATTATGCAGCGAAGTAACAGGGTCCTGAATCCTCCTGTGGTTGCATTAAAAAAATCTAAAATATATATACACTACCATTCCAAAGATCGTGGTCACTTAGAAAAGTCTTTGTTTTTGAAAGAAAAACACATTTTTTCCATTTAAAATAACATCAAATTGATCAGAAATACAATGTAG
The DNA here is from genome assembly GCF_016432855.1 of Salvelinus namaycush. Classification (NCBI taxonomy): domain Eukaryota; kingdom Metazoa; phylum Chordata; class Actinopteri; order Salmoniformes; family Salmonidae; genus Salvelinus; species Salvelinus namaycush. The sequence goes on along the minus strand of NC_052318.1, from coordinate 53,452,274 downwards.
ACATTGTTAATGTTGTAAATTTCTTGTAGCTGGAAACGCCAGATTTTTCATGGAATATCTACAGAGGCCCATTATCCGCAACCATTACTCCTGTGTTCCAAGGGCACTAGAAAACCATTTTGCAATTGTTAGCACAGCTGAAAACGGTTGTGCTGATTTTAAAGAAGAAATAAAACTGGCCTTTAGAGTAGTTGAGTGTCTGGAGCATCAGCATTTGTGAGTTTGATTACAGGCTCAAAATGGCCAGAGCCTGACTGGCCATTTCATATGCTCTTTTTAATCACAGTAATAGGCAGTGATTTGTCAGTCACAGTGAGCTTGATAACGTGAAAGAATCCTTTTCATAGCATCACTTTCATATACTGTACATTAAGACAAATCCTTCTACGTTGAGTATTAGAACGCAGTTTACATAACCTGATAATGACTTCACAACAAGCCACATGCAGACAACTTACAAAATGCAATATTGCATTTGAGGGTTCCTTTTTCTGATGAAAATAGTTATTTGATGCATGGCCTACTATTTCTAACTGGGAAAATAAATTCCTACGTCTTTTGTGAGTAAAATCCTTTTTCCAAAATTGATTTAGGTAAATCTTTGTGAAGAGGTATGAGGGTTGTGATATGGGTCATTTAATAGTAAAATCATTTAAGGGATCAATACATTTCTATATTGCTTCCCCAGTATCTGCATGAACCATCAGGCCAAGTGTTTTTGGTTGACAATGCTGGACAGAAAGAGAAGGAGGAATCGGAAACACGCTGCATTCAAATTCAGGTCTTAGTTATTCCATTGTACTGGATCTAAAACATATTAGCATTTTACATACATTCATAAGTGTAATACTTTTTTATGACATACTGTGAAAAACTCTTGGCTGCTGGCTCTGTCACTTTCAGACATGCGCAGAGCAGACTTGAACCACAGGGGTTCTCTGTAAAGAGAGAGTAATCCAAAAGGCACAGACACACCCCTTGACTTTCAATTGGCACCGTTGACCTGTATGTATTCTCTCCTGATTGGCTCTGTGGTGCACAATCTGGCCATCTAACTAAAGTGCCAGAGGTATGAGGAGAGACATCCTCCTTTGTATTTATGGGGACAAATATTTCCTAACACTTTGGATCTTATTCTTGGACAGTTAGAAGACACAATGCATCAATGCAAAAACATTTTTATTACTAATTACTGTCCATGAGTAACCTCAACCTTGTGGGCCTATGGGTGTTTGGGCCAATAAAGTGCCAACTCAATTCTACCACTGACTAGTCTCTCATGCCCCTATGAACGGGGACACAGGGCAATAGTTTTTAATCTAAACCAGCCCCTTTTTACTGGAGTACACTAACCCCTAATTGGGGCTCTTTTCTTGACACATAGTAGCAGTTTACCAGATAAGAAGTCAAGAAGATCAAAAAGTAGATTGTTGTAACATCCTGTGCTGGCCCCATTGTCATATCCATTCTGGATTCTGAGTGGTAAAATCATAGCTGAAAAATGCTTCTATGTATGTGTATACATTTTCCGCCAAGACAGAACTGCCAAAGGGGGTGGAGTTGCAATCTACTGCAGAGACAGCCTGCAGAGTTCTGTCACGCTATCCAGGTCTGTGCCCAAACAGTTTGAGCTTCTACTTTTAAAAATCCACCTTTCCAGAAATAAGTCTCTCACTGTTACCGGTTGTTACAGACCCCCCTCAGCCCCCAGCTGCGCCCTGGACACCATGTGTGAATTAATTGCCCCCCATTTATCTTCAGAGTTTGTACTGTTAGGTGAACTAAACTGGGATATGCTTAACACCCCGGCCGTCCTACAATCTAAGATAGATGCCCTCAACCTCACCCAAATTATCATGGAACCTACCAGGTACAACCCCAAATCCGTAAACTCAGGCACCCTCATAGATATCATCCTGACCAACCTGTCCTCTAAATACAACTCTGCTGTCTTCAACCAGGATCTCAGCGATCACTGCCTCATTGCCTGCATCCGTAATGGGTCCGCGGTCAAACGACCACCCCTCATCACAGTCAAACGCTCCCTAAAACACTTCAGCGAGCAGGCCTTTCTAATCGACCTGGCCCGGGTATCCTGGAAAGATATTGACCTCATTCCGTCAGTAGAGGATGCCTGGTTATTCTTTAAAAGTGCTTTCCTCAACATCTTAAATAAGCATGCCCCAATCAAAAAATGTAGAACCAGGAACAGATATAGCCCTTGGTTCACTCCAGACCTGACTGCCCTTGACCAGCACAAAAACATTCTGTGGCGTACTGCATTAGCATCGAATAGCCCCTGCGATATGCAACTTTTCAGGGAAGTTAGGAAACAATATACACAGGCAGTTAGGAAAGCAAAGGCCAGCTTTTTCAAACAGAAATTTGCATCCTCTAGCACAAACTCCAAAAAGTTCTGGGACACTAAAGTCCATGGAGAATAAGAGCTGCTGCCCACTGCACTGAGGCTAGGAATCACTGTCACCACCGATAAATCTATGATTATCGAGAATTTCAATAAGTGTATTTCTACGGCTGGCCATGCTTTCCACCTGGCTACCCCTACTCCGGTCAACAGCTCTGAACCCCCCACAGCAACTCGCCCAAGCCTCCCCCATTTCTCCTTCACCCAAATCCAGATAGCTGATGTTCTGAAAGAGCTGCAAAATCTGGACCCCTACAAATCAGCTGGGCTAGACAATCTGGACCCTCTCTTTCTAAAATTATCCGCCGCAATTGTTGCAACCCTTATTACTAGCCTGTTCAACCTCTCTTTCGTATCGTCTGAGATCCCCAAAGATTGGAAAGCTGCCGCGGTCATCCCCCTCTTCAAAGGGGGAGACATTCTAGACCCAAACTGTTACAGACCTATATATATCCTACCCTGCCTTTCTAAGGTCTTCGAAAGCCAAGTCAACAAACAGATCACCGACCATTTCTAATCCCACCGTACCTTCTCCGCTATACAATCTGGTTTCTGAGCTGGTCATGGGTGCACCTCAGCCACACTCAAGGTCCAAAATGATATCATAATCGTCATCGACAAAAGACAGTACTGTGCAGCCATATCCATCGACCTGGCCAAGGCTTTTCGACTCTGTCAATAACCGCAATTCTCGGGCCGACTCTTTTCTCTGTATACATCAATGTCGCTCTTGCGGCTGGTGATTCTATGATCCACATCTACGCAGACTACACCATTCTGTATACTTCTGGCCCTTCTTCGGACACTGTGTTTAACTAACCTCCAGACGAGCTTCAATGCCATACAACTCTCCTTCCATGACCTCCAACTGCTCTTAAATGCAAGTAAAACTAAATGCATGCTCTTCAACCGATCGCTGCCCCCATCTGCCCACCCGCCTAACATCACTACTCTGGACGGTTCTGACTTAGAATATGTGGACAACTACAAATACCTAGGTGTCTGGTTAGACTGTAAACTCTCCTTCCAGACTCACATTAAGCATCTCCAATCCAAAATTAAATCTAGAATCGGCTTCCTATTTCGCAACAAAGCATCCTTCACTCATGCTGCCAAACATACCCTCGTAAAACTGACTATCCTACCGATCCTTGACTTTGGCGATGTCATTTATAAAATAGCCTCCAACTCTCTGCTCAGCAAATTGGATGTAGTCTATCACAGTGCCATCCGTTTCATCACCAAAGCCCCATATACTACCCACCACTGCGACCTGTATGCTCTCGTTGGCTGGCCCTCGCTTCATATTCGTCGCCAAACCCACTGGATCCAGGTCATCTATAAGTCCTTGCTAGGTAAAGCCCCACCTTATCTCAGCTCACTGGTCACCATAGCAGCACCCACCCATTGCACACGCTCCAGCAGGTATATTTCACTGGTCACCCCCAAAGCCAATTCCTCCTTTGGCCGCCTTTCCTTCCAGTTCTCTGCTGCCAATGACTGGAACGAATTGCAAAAATCACTGAAGCTGGAGACTCATATCTCCCTCACTATCTTTAAGCATCAGCTATCAGAGCAGCTTACAGATCATTATCATATTTTTATTTATTTATATATATATATTTTGTTTGCCTTCACCTCCCTTATCTCACCTCACTTGCTCACATTGTATATAGACTTATTTTTCACTGTATTATTGACTGTATGTTTGTTTTACTCCATGTGTAACTATGTGTTGTTGTATGTGTTGAACTGCTTTGCTTTATCTTGGCCAGGTCGCAATTGTAAATGAGAACGTGTTCTCAACTTGCCTACCTGGTTAAATAAAGGGGAAATAAATAAAAATCATTGCACCTGTACGTAGCCCATCTGTAAATAGCCCATTCAACTACCTCATCCCCATATTGTTATTTTTTTATTTCTTTTTTTTAAATAGCTCCTTTGCACCACAATATCTCTACTTGCACATTCATCTTCTGCGCATCTCACTCCAGTGTGTATTTGCAAAATTGTAATTATTTCGACACTACGGCCTATTTATTGCCTTACCTCCCTAATCTTACTTCATTTACACACACTGTACATAGACTTTTGTATTGTGTTATTGACTGTACGTTTGTTTATTTCATGTGTGACTGTGTTGTTGTTTGTGTCACACTGCTTGGCTTTATCTTGGCCAGGTCGCAGTTGTAAATGAGAACTTGTTCTCAACTGGCTTACCTGGTTGAATAAAGGTGAAATAAAAAAATAAAAAAAATACTGTATGTGGGAATGTCTTATGTCCGTCCTACATGTAGTGTTGGTACATGGAATATTCCTCAACTGCATATATCATAAATTGCTATTGCAAATAGAAGTATTATGTTCAACAACTGACATTTTCAGATATTATTTTGACAACCACACTTTGGTGCTTACAATTCATTCTCTATTGTCATAGATTTGGTGGGCACTGTCATCTGTGATCTTTGTGATAGGACTTTCTTTAAGCACGTACTGATGAAATTGTCCCTTAATATTTTTTTCTTAAAGTCTACAAACGCTCTACATTTATTCACTCTGATAGGGTTGGATCCTATATGCTACTTTTATTATTGTCCTGTAAATGGTTCAGTGCCTATAATTTAGGCTGTGTAGACTGGGGCATAAAGGAAATTACCTCTGCTAATAAATTACTACTAGATTATAGTGATAAAGAAAACAGCATACACATTTGGCTTGTGTATTCATTTGCCTATAACTAATCATAATTCCATTTATTTTTACATAAAAAAGAGAATACTTCAAAATGAGAAGATCCTGCCATGGAAAAGACGACTGGGCGGACATAAAGTGTAAAGGAGGGGAAATAACTCACCACATGCAGCAAGACACCTTCAGCTGTGGGGTCTTTGTAATGCAGGTTTGATAGTTATATTTTCAATAATGATGGGTTAGCTATTATGTGACAATTAGGTAAAAAACGATTTTATTTTTTGGTGTAGATGGCCAAGGAAGTTGCACAGAACTTCCCCAACATCCCCTCCCAAATTGATATAGAACCTTCAAAAACACATGGAGCAACTGTGAAAAGAAATGGCTGAGGATATACTAAAAATGTCTGGTATGTAATTACATTTAATTCAAAGTAAATGTAAATTCTTTATTTTTATGTAGTTGTGTGGGACAGCCAAATGTTCAGTTCATGCCTATGATTTCAGAGTTCAACAAAGCCAACAACTGCTTCATGTGTGCCACTGATAAAGAACCTGGATGTGGCCCAAAGACTGACTGGGTTAGTAACTTTATTTAACATGTTTATAATCTTTTGACAACAGTGACGGCATGTAAGACAATTTATGATATAACAATGGATGGCTAATTCGTCATACTGCATTGATATTTGATTGTATTTATAACGTGTTACGCTTTGTTTTGTTTTGATTGAATGTTTTGCATGCTAACAGTGGTTCCATGTGCTGTAACTAGGAATGAAGACAAAAGTTCAACAGAGTAGAGAACACAAACTGGAGGTGCTGTCTTTGTTGTTGAAAATGTATGCTATACCAGATCCACACTGAAGAGGCTCTGAAATGTTCATCAACCAGGGATAAAGAGAAAGTTAACACTGTGAAATGCTTCATACTTATTTGAAGTTAAGTGTCTGACGTTGGAAAAGATTAAAGGTCTACAATTTCTGTTTTAATTTGTCAATATTACATTTTTATTCATGGATTTACTGGCCACCATTACTGTGGTTACATGTTCAGTATATGTTTTGACCAGCAAACCCACTGCAGACTAGCTCACTCTCCATCCCTTCTTTGGACAATTAATAGCATGACTCTCGTACTTTGCCCTTTTCCTTTATGGTTGATATTAACGATGAAAGGAGATACTATCTGTCTCTCTCCTATTGTGTACTGCTGTTAAAGACTGGAAAAATAAAATAAAAACGGAAAATAAGTACTTAGAACTACCAATTATTGTAGATAAATATTAAAGAAAAGGGTAAACACAACACTGGACTGAACCCCCTAATTGTCAAACTACTATTAATGTACAACAATATAGAAAATACAGAACTAGAGGTAATGCAATATGGGTGTATATCCACTGCATGCTTCTTAGGTGTGTAATTGACATGACCAAGGAGCTATTGCAAATTTGAAACTATGAAAAATGTACATTACACCGCGTGATTTTACAGTACACAAACAAGAGTGCAATATAGAAGGGTAGTCAGTGGACATTAGGTCAAATGACAAAGGATCTATTGAAAATCTAAATTTTGAAAAATGTATGTAAAACCATGTGAGATGAAAATAGACAAACTAAAGGGTGTGCAATGTGTGTCTATGTCATCGGGTTAGCTACAACCAGTTTTGAAAGTGTAAGGAGTAATGGTTAAAGAGCTATTGAAATTTGAAAAAATTGATTTGTCACTATGTTGACGGTCCCTAACTGCTGTTGGTGGACGTAAGGAAAACTACAGGCGAATATCCGTTGAATATCCAACCTGAAACTGTCTTTACCTCGGTAATCTGAAGATGGTGCTGGCTAAAGCTAAAACTGGAGAGTGTAGAGAGTATAGGGATATTGTTATCCACGTTGGCACCAACGATGTTAGGATGAAACAGTCAGAGGTCACCAAGCGCAAAATAGCTTCAGCATGTAAATCATTGTCTCTGGCCCCTTCCCAGTTAGTGGGAGTGATGAGCTCTACAGCAGAGTCTCACAACTCAATCGCTGGTTGAAAACTTTTTTCTGCCCCTCCCAAAAGATAGAATTTGTAGATAATTGGCCCTCTTTCTGCGACTCGCACACAAACAGGACCAAGCCTGGCCTGTTGAGGAGTGACGGACTCCATCCTTGCTGGAGGGGTGCTCTCATCTTATCTACGAACATAGACAGGGCTCTAACTCCCCTAGCTCCACAATGAGATAGGGTGCAGGCCAGGCAGCAGGTTGTTATCCAGCCTGCCAGGTTAGTGGAGTCTGCCACTAGCACAGTCAGTGTAGTCAGCTCAGATATCCCCATTGAGACCGTGTCTGTGCCTCGAACTAGGTTGGGCAAAACTAAACATGGCGGTGTTCGCCTTAGCAATCTCACTGGAATAAAGACGACCTCCATTCCTGCCATTATTGAAAGAGATCGTGATACCTCACATCTCAAAATAGGGCTACTTAATGTTAGATCCCTCACGTCAAAGGCAGTTATAGTAAATTAACTAATCACTGATCATAATCTTGATGTGATTGGCCTGACTGAAACCTGGCTTAAGCTTGATGAATTTACTGTGTTAAATGAGGCCTCACCTCCTGGTTACACTAGTGACCATATCCCGCAAAGGCGGAGGTGTTGCTAACATTTACAATAGCAAATGTCAATTTATAAAAAATAAAAAAAATGTTTTTGTCTTTTGAGCTTCTAGTCATGAAATCTATGCAGCCTACTCAATCACTTTTTATAGCTACTGTTTACAGGCCTCCTGGGCCATATACAGCGTTCCTCACTGAGTTCCCTGAATTCCTATCGGACCTTGTAGTCATAGCAGATAATATTCAAATTTTTGGTGACTTTAATATTCACATGGAAAAGTCCACAGACCCACTCCAAAAGGCTTTCGGAGCCATCATTGACTCAGTGGGTTTTGTCCAACATGTCTCTGGACCTACTCACTGCCACAGTCATACTCTGGACCTAGTTTTGTCCCATGGAATAAATCTTGTGGATCTTAATGTTTTTCCTTATAACCCTGGACTATCGGACCACCATTTTATTACGTTTGCAATCGCAACAAATTATCTGCTCAGACCCCAACCAAGGATCATCAAAAGTCATGCTATAAATTCTCGGACAACCCAAAGATTTCTAGATGCCCTTCCAGAATCCCCCCGCCTACCCAAGGACGTCAGAGTACAAAAATCAGTTAACCACCTAACTGAGGAACTCAATTTAACCTTGCGCAATACCCTAACCTTGCGTCCACTCCTAAAAACCAAAAACATTTGTCATAAGAAACTAGCTCCCTGGTATACACGAAATACCCGAGCTCTGAAGCAAGCTTCCAGAAAATTGGAACGGAAATGGCGTCACACCAATCTGGAAGTCTTCCGACTAGCTTGGAAAGACAGTACCGTGCAGTATCGAAGAGCCCTCACTGCTGCTCGATCATCCTATTTTTCCAACTTAATTTAGGAAAGTAAGAACAATCCAAAATTTATTTTTGATACTGTCGCAAAGCTAACTAAAAAGCAGCATTCCCCAAGAGAGGATGGCTTTCACTTCAGCAGTGATAAATTCATGAACTTTTTTGAGGAAAAGATCATGATCATTAGAAAGCAAATTACGGACTCCTCTTTAAATCTGCGTATTCCTCCAAAGCTCAGTTGTCCTGAGTCTGCACAACTCTGCCAGGACCTAGGATCAAGGGAGACACAAGTGTTTTAGTACTATATCTCGACACAATGATGAAAATAATCACGGTCTCTAAACCTTCAAGCTGCATACTGGACCCTATTCCAACTAAACTACTGAAAGAGCTGCTTCCTGTGCTTGGCCCTCCTATGTTGAACATAATAAACAGCTATCTATCCACCGGATGTGTACCAAACTCACTAAAAGTGGCAGTAATAAAGCCTCTTTTGAAAAACCCAAACCTTGACCCAGAAAATATAAAAACGATCCGCCTATATCGAATCTCCCATTCCTCTCAACATTTTTTGAAAAAGCTGTTGCGCAGCAACTCACTGCCTTCCTGAAGACAAACAATGTATACGAAATGCTTCAGCCTGGTTTTAGACCCCATCATAGCACTGAGACTGCACTTGTAAAGGTGGTAAATTACCTTTTAATGGCGTCAGACTGAAGCTCTGCATCTGTCCTCGTGCTCCTAGACCTTAGTGCTGCTTTTGACACCATCAATCATCACATTCTTTTGGAGACATTGGGAACTCTAATTAGTCTACACGGACAAGCTCTGCCCTGGTTTAGATCTTATCTGTCAGATAGATATCAGTTTGTCTCTGTGGATGGTTTGTCCTCTGACAAATCAACTGTACATTTTGGTGTTCCTCAAGGTTCCGTTTTAGGACCACTATTGTTTTCACTATATATTTTACCTCTTGGTGATGTCATTCAGAAACATAATGTTAACTTTCACTGCTATGCAGATGGCACACAGCTGTACATTTCGATGAAACATGGTGAAGCCCCAAAATTGCCCTCGCTAGAAGCCTGTGTTTCAGACATAAGGAAGTGGATGGCTGAATTTCTACTTTTAAACTCAGACAAAACAGAGATGCTTGTTCTAGGTCCTAATCTGACAATTAATCTTGATGGTTGTACAGTCGTCTCAAATAAAACTGTGAAGGACCTCGGCATTACTCTGGACCCTGATCTCTCTTTTGACGAACATATCAAGACTGTTTCAAGGACAGCTTTTTTTACATTTACGTAACATTGCAAAAATCAGAAACTTTCTGTCCAAAAATTATGCAGAAAAATTAATCCATGCTTTTGTCACTTCTAGGTTAGACTACTGCAATGCTCTACTTTCCGGCTACCCGGATAAAGCACTAAATAAACTTCAGTTAGTGCTAAACACGGCTGCTAGAATCTTGACCAAAACCAAAAAGTTGATCATATTACTCCAGTGCTAACCTCTCTACACTGGCTTCCTGTTAAGGCAAGGGCTGATTTCAAGGTTTCACTGCTAACCTACAAAGCATTACACGGGCTTGCTCTTGCCAATCTTTCCGATTTGGTCCTGCTGTACATACCTACACGTACGCTACGGTCACAAGACGCAGGCCTCCTAACTGTCCCTAGAATTTCTAAGCAAACAGCTGGAGGCATGGCTTTCTCTTATAGAGCTCCATTTTTATGGAATGGTCTGCCTACCCATGTGAGAGATGCAGACTCGGTCTCAACTTTTAAGTCTTTATTGAGGACTCATCTCTTCAGTAGGTCCTATGATTGAGTTTAGTCTGGCCGAGGCGTGTGAAGGTGAACGGAAAGGCACTGGAGCAACGATCCGCCCTTGCTGTCTCTGCCTGGCCGGTTCCCCTCTCGCCACTGGGATTGTCTGCCTCTAACCCTATTACAGGGGCTGAGTCACTGGCTTACTGGTGCTCTTCCATGCCGTCCCTAGGAGGGGTGCGTCACTTGAGTGGGTTGAGTCACTGACGTGATCTTCCTGTCTGGGTTGGCGCCCCCCCCTTGGGTTGTGCCGTGGAGGACATCTTTGTGGGCTATACTCGGCCTTGTCTCAGGATGGTAAGTTGGTGGTTGAAGATATCCCTCTAGTGGTGTGGAGGCTGTGCTTTGGCAAAGTGGGTGGGGTTATATCCTGCCTGTTTGGCCCTGTCCGGGGGTATCGTCGGATGGGCCACAGTGTCTCCCGACCCCTCCTGTCTCAGCCTCCAGTATTTATGCTGCAGTAGTTTATGTGTCGGGGGGCTAGGGTCAGTCTGACATATCTGGAGTATTTATCCTGTCTTATCCGGTGTCCTGTGTGAATTTAAGTATGCTCTCTCTAATTATTTTCTTTCTTTCTCTCTCTCTCTCGGAGGACCTAGCCACCGTGCTTTTTCCTAGCCACCGTGCTTCTACACCTGCATTGCTTGCTGTTTGGGGTTTTAGGCTGGGTTTCTGTACAGCACTTTGAGATATCAGCTGATGTAAGAAGGGCTTTATAAATACATTTGATTTGTTGTTAATAAAAGAGGACTTGTTTTCATGCCAATTCTTTCATTGACATACTGCACCAAACGTCTTAGTTAGATGAAAAATTGCGCGACTAAGATCTCTGCAAAAACAAAAAAATGAATGAAAGTGATCTAATTCGGACTATTTTGAGGAAGTGTATACTGGCTACGGTGTCTAAAAGAAGATGAAAGAAGATGGAACTGACTGAGTTACAAAATAAATTGGATAATATATGTAGATTAAATAAACTGGATAATATATATAGATTAAATAAACGGGATAATATATATAGATTAAATACAACTGGATAATATATATTGATTAAAAGCAGAAGGAGCCTTTATTAGATCAATGAAAAAATGTCTTGAGGGAGAACAGATTTCATCTTATTTCTTTAGACTTGAGAAATGTCACTCTACAAATAACACTATCCATAATTTAAACATTGATGGTGTTATTACAGATGACCCAAAAAAGAATTGCTAACTTCTGTAGCAATTTTTTCAGGAAATTGTATAGCTCTATGTACTCTCAGGAAACCACAGATGATTTTTGCCTCACTGAATAATGTTCACTCTATCAGTGATACAGAATCTAAACAGTGTAATAAACCCATCATAGTTGCTGAGATTATCGAGTCTATCAAACATCCTAAAGAACAATAAATCCCCAGGTATTGATGGAATTACAGCAGAATTGTACACGTTATTTTCTGAACAAATAGCTCCCTTCCTATTTGGAAGTCTTTTGAGAGAGTATTAAAACAACGTTCTCCCTCCTACAATGAGTCCGGGGTTAATAACACTGATACCTAAGCCTAAAAAAGAAGTGATGCTCATCGATAACTGGCGTCCAATTTGTCTTCTTAATAATCATATTAGCCTTACTACTTGCAAAAATATTAAAGAAGTCCTGGATGCAATCATTGATGAAACACAGTCTGGCTATATGAGGAACAGACATATTTCTAACAATATCAGACTAGTATAAGACATACTTGACTACTCAGACCTAATAACCGAGGATAGCTTCATATTATTTTTAGATTTTTATAAAGCATTTGACACAGTGGAGCATCAGTTCCTCTTCCACTTCCTTGAGAAATTTGGCTTTGGGGATTTTTTTCTGTAAGGCTATACGAATGGTAACAACTCTATCAAACTGAAACATGGCACCTCACCTAGATTTGAGTTAAAGAGAGGAATTAGGCAAGGTTGTCTAATCTCACTTTATCTAGATTTTTACTAATCACCCAACTTCTTACAAATTATTTAAATAATAGTCCTGTACAAGGTATTTACATGGCTGATAAAGAAATAAGCCAGCTGGCTGACAATACTACACTTTTTCTGAAAGACGCTAGTCAGATTCCCATATCGATCAATGTGATAGACCAGATGCTTTGGAAAAGGATTCTATGTCTTAACATTAATAAATGTGAACTCATGGCTGTCAAAGATTGTGTGGCACCCTCATATTATGGTATTCCAGTGAAAGAAGAACTTACATATTTATGCATAACCATTACTAAGGATCAGAAGTCTAGATGCTTACTAAATTTTAACCCTCTTATTTAAAAAACCCAGATGAAGCTAAATCAATGACTACAGAGGGACTTACCTTTAAAGGAAGAGTTCTAAACGTATCTCTAGATTAACATATGCCCCTCTATCTTTATATCTTGACGGTAAAATAAGCAGAGATAGAACAGATGCTTTTCAACTTTCTGTGGAGAAACTGTACCCATTACATTAGGAAAACTGTTGTAATGAACACTTATGAGTATGGTGGGCTGAATTTTCTGGACTTTACTACCTTAATACTTTTAAGATCAATTTGATATAACAATTCCTAAGAAGACCCACTTCTTTGTGGAACTTTATTCCTCATCATGTCTTCTCTACTTTTGGTGGACTTAACTCCAGTGAAACTCTGCTCAGAACATACCTACAATTAACTTTGTTGACTCATCAGTAGGAAAGATTAGTTTTTCTTTTAATCCATTCAACAACAATAGAGCTATACGAGCCTTGTTTCAACAGAATGTTGTATTTATACCTTATGTCATGCCTTATTGGAATTAGTGATGCACCGATATGACATTTTTGGCCGATATCCAATATTTTCCTTGCCAAAAAAAACGATACCGATATAAAAAAAATTGTGGCCTGGTAAGTATTCTAGTACAGTTAAATAGTTACCACACACACATGGACACAGCAGTCTAAGGCACTGCATCTCAGTGCAAGAGGCGTAACAGTCCCTGGTTCGAATCCAGGCTGTATCACATCTGGCCGTGATTGGGAGTCCCATAGGGCGGCGCACAATTGGCACAGCGTCGTCCGGGCCGTCATTGAAATAAGAATATATTCTTAACTGACTTGCCTAGTTAAATAAAGGTTACACACACACCACACTGACCAAAAAGTTATGTTGTTGGCATTTGCGTTTGTCCCCATTACCAGTAAAACATAATCAAAACCTATTTCTTTCACTTACTTGCTGTGCTGTTTCATTGTTAATTTGTTCAGTCATTTCATTCTCAACCAAGATGTCTATGGAACACCGTTTGGGTCTTTGTGTCAAAAAAGATACACATCAAATAACACTATTTGATGTGTCAAATAAGCTTGTTGACCAATCAGGACCTGAATATGACTGCACGTCACATAATAATTTAACGCGTTCATAATTTAACGTAGTTATTACACATTGATTACACTCGTATTTCATATGTCACAACATTCATCGATACGTATGCTATGATGCTGGTGAAGTTGTCTCGCGCATCTACAGTGCTGGTCATGAAAAAATCTAGTTAGCTCATGGATGCAAACAATGGTCTTCCCCAAAAACACAGCAAAACGACATCTGTTTCAGTAGCTATAGTTAGCTAGGTGTCATCATCTAAAATAATCCTCATTTATAGGACCGTTCTTAATTGAATAATGGTGGTCGGATCCATCTATGTGAAGCTAGCCACAATAAGGATTAGCCACAATAGTGGACTTTGCGGTTAGCATTCAAAATAAAAGTATGGCATAATTATACTATTTGTAATCTTTGCATCACTGTCAATGATGTACTTTTATTTTAAAGGCAAACTGCAAATTCCACTATTGTGCCTAATCCTTATTGTGGATAGCTTCACAACACATAACCTGGTCCGGTCGAGCCTCATTAGCCAGATGAAGCTAGCTGGCTGCTTATAACATTAGCTTTGGGCAACAGGGTTAAGTAGCTGGCTAGCTATTCATTTTCATTAAATGAAGTTCCTGACATATAGCACCACCCACTGGGAAAAATGGCATGAAAAGAGTGGCTGTTTTCCAGAGAATCAAAACGACTGACTGATCTAAACTCAGGAAAAAAGAAACGTCCTCTCACTGTCAACTGCGTTTATTTTCAGCAAACTTAACATGTGTAGGTATTTGTATGAACATAACAAGATTCAACAACTGAGACAAACTGAACAAGTTCCACAGACATGTAACTAACAGAAATTGAATAATGTGTCCCTGAACAAAGGGGGGGTTAAAATCAAAAGTAACAGTCAGTATCTGGTGGCCACCAGCTGCATTAATTACTGCAGTGCATCTCCTCCTCATGGACTGCACCAGATTTGCCAGTTCTTGCTGTGAGATGTCACCCCACTCTTCCACCAAGGCACCTGCAAGTTCCCAGACATTTCTGAGGGGAATGGCCCTAGCCCTATCCCTCCGATCCAACAGGTCCCAGACGTGCTCAATGGGATTGAGATCCGGGCTCTTCGCTGGCCATGGCAAAACACTGACATTCCTGTCTTGCAGGAAATCACGCACAGAACGAGCAGTATGGCTGGTGGCATTGTCATACTGGAGGGTCATGTCAGGATGAGCCTGCAGGAAGGGTACCAGATGAGGGAGGAGGATGTCTTCCCTGTAACCCACAGCGTTGAGATTGCCTGCAATGACAACAAGCTCAGTCCGATGATGTTGTGACACACCGCCCCAGACCATGACGGATACACCTCCAAATCGATCCCGCTCCAGAGTACAGGCCACGGTTTAACGCTCATTTCTTCGACGATAAACGCGATTCCGACCATCACCCCTGGTGAGACAAAACCGCGACTCGTCAGTGAAGAGCACTTTTTGACAGTCCTGTATGGTCCAGCTATGGTGGGTTTGTGCCCATAGGCAACGTTATTGCCGGTGATGTCTGGCGAGGACCTTCCTTACAACAGTCCTACAAGCCCTCAGTCCAGCCTCTCTCAGCCTATTGCGGACAGTCTGAGCACTGATGGAGGGATTGTGCGTTCCTGGTGTAACTCGGGCAGTTGTTGTTGCCATCCTGTACCTGTCCCGCAGGTGTGATTTTCGGATATACTGATCCTGTGCAGGTGTTGTTACACGTAGTCTGCCACTGCGAGATCGATCAGCTGTCCGTCCTGTCTCCCTGTAGCTCTGTCTTAGGCGTCTCACAGTACAGACATTGCAATTTATTGCCCTGGCCACATCTGCAATCCTCATGCCTCCTTTCAGCATGCCTAAGGCACGTTCAAACAGATGAGCAGGGACCCTGGGCATCTTTCTTTCTGTGTTTTTCAGAGTCAGTAGAAAGGTCTCTTTAGTGTCCTAAGTTTTCATAATCGTGACCTTAATTGCCTACCGTCTGTAAGCTGTTAGTGTCTTAACGACCGTTCCACAGGTGCATGTTCATTAATTGTTCATGGTTCATTGAACAAGCATGGGAAACAGTGTTTAAACCGATTTTTACGAATGATCTTTTAAAGACATTGTCCTGAAAAAGGGACGTTTGTTTTTTTGCTGAGTTTAAATATCACCTTGCAGCATAAATAATGACTCATTATTTTTAAATGACAGTCACAATTTACCAATTATACATTGCGGTTCTGATCCTCTCGAACCATTCTATTTATTTTGTATTTTATTAAACAGTAACATGCAAAACACAAGAAAACAGAACAGCCAGAGGGATTCCACAAAGAAATTAGATACATTTTTAAAAATAAAATACAAATCCACATTATATCAATTAAAATACAGACATGTAGCGAATACATATTTTTTACATTTTGTTTTGTATACGTTTGAATGATTCTAAATAGTTTTCCATATCAGATTTTTAAAAATGAAGGGGCTTTTTCTTTTTTATTATTTGTGTATGAAAATGTTTCCAAATAAGAGATTTATGACCTACTCGCGTTCATTTGTGGAATCAGTGGAGTAAAATATGTCAAACTTAGATATTTCAATGGTTGCATGCATTTTGTTGCCAAGATATAGTTTTACATCAGCCCAGAACACTTCATTATGTAAACAATTACAGAATAAGTGTTCAATAGATTCAGTTTCTAGTTCACAAAATCTGCATTCACTGGTAACATCAGGAATATATTTAGAAATCAAGCTATTACACGGATAGAATCTATGGATAATCTTAAAGGAGATCTCCTTTACTTTATTGGTCACCATAAATGTGTGTGGAGTGAGCCAAGCACAGCGCCAGTTTACATCAAACAATGAATCCCAACAAAATATCACAGAGGGAATAGACTTCCTGTAGAAATGATCCCTTAATAAACTAATGTTGAGTATCTTATCTAGTAAACCTATGCCATTCACCTGGATATCGCTTACAATAGATGTTCCAAAATATGCATTATTCTGAAGTAAAGATTTTATCCCACTAGGTTTAGCTTTTATAACAGTCATATTCCTTGCATGAAACCTCAAAGTTGTATCTTTCCATAAATTCTCTCTGCGTAAATAGATTCCCACTAATACTAACTAATTGGCTGACAAGGACAATGTTTTCGAGAACCAGTTACGGTAAAATAACATCTTGTTTCTATGAAATACCGACCCATTAATCCATATAAAACATTTGAGGTGAAAAGTTGTGTTTATACAGCAAAGTCCAGCACATTAAAGCCTGCTTGTGAAAAGCTGCCAATTTCACAGGAAGTTTACCCACAATAGAGGGACAATGTATTAAAAAATGAAGGCCTCGGAGCTTCTGAAAAACAAAATGAAGTATAATATTCCAGAAACTATGAAGATTTTTTAAGTACCTTTTAACCCAGTTGACTTTTGATATCTGATTAAAGAGAGTGAAGTCTAAGACATTTAGACCGCCATCACAAATGCTGTTGGTGATACCATCTCTTTTCATCTTATGTGGCTTGTTTTTTTCCATAGGCTTTGTATAACTTCATATCTAAAAGGTACAGCAAGTGGATTTGGGAATGTCAATAGAAGAAAAAAGATAGCCCCTCAGCTTTGGATAAAAGCACACTTCCTTGAAGACTTAAATCCCTCCCTAACCATGATGATACTTTTGGGGGGACAGATTCAGTTACAGGATTCAAATTAAGATCATTCACAGCCTTAAGATTTTTGGTGATCTTTACACCGAGGTAGGTTACAGTATCTTTTTCAGAGATGTTACAATCTGCTGGATTGACAGCTACTTTCAGAACAAACATCTCACATTTGGAAAGACGTAACACCAAACCTGAGATTTTGGAGAACTGCTTCACAATATCCAATGCTAATCTAACTTTTGACACATTTGTCAAAAAAAGTGAGGTGTCATCTGCCGGTTGGGATATTTTGATCTCTCTGGCATGGAATGAATATAATGCCTTCAAATTGACTTTGATAAACTAATGAGCATAAGATTTGAGATACTAACAAAAAGAAGTTGAGATTGGACAACCTTGTCGTATTCCTTTGTAAATGTTAAATCTTGAGGGTGTTCCATGACAGAGTTTGATACAGCTATTGCCACCATTATACAGAGTTCTAATAACAACACAAATTACCAAACTTAAAATGCTTAAGTCAAAGATAAAATTGTGACATAAGGTATCAAATGCTTTCTGAAAATCCAAAAATAAGATAACAGGGAAGTCATCCAATAGATCACAATACTCAACCAAATCTATCACCAGTCTCAGATTATTAGATATATGGTGCCCTTTCATAAACCCTGATTGTCATTCATCAATCAGATCATTCAAGCATGACTTTAACCTTTTTGCAAAGATTGAGGCTATAATTTTGTAGTCCTTATTTAGGAGTGTTGATTGGGCGCCAATTATCAATATTTAAGAGATCCTTGTGTGGTTTAGGTATAAGAGTATAATAACCCCTTTCTTCAGAGAGGCAGGTAGTTCTCCCTTTATAGCCTGTAATGGCAGATTTCCTCCTCTTCGTCTGAAGAGGAGGTGTAGCAGGGATCGGACCAAGACGCAGCGTAGTTAGTTTTCATCATGTTTAATAACGACAAAACCGTGAACACTACAAAATACAAAATAACAAATGTGGCAAAACCGAAACAGTCCTATCTGGTGCATAGCCACAAAGACAGAAGACAACCACCCACAAAACCCAACACAAAACAGGCTACCTAAATATGGTTCCCAATCAGAGACAATGACTAACACCTGCCTCTGATTGAGAACCATATCAGGCCAAACATAGAAACGTGAAAACTAGACACACAACATAGAATGCCCACTCAGCTCACGTCCTGACCAACACTAAAACAAAGAAAACACAAAAGAACTATGGTCAGAACGTGACATAGCCTCATTAAAGGTTTCAAGTAAAAATTCTGCAATTTCTTCAGAGAAGGTTTTGTAAAATTCAGAGCTTAATCCATCACAACCTGGAGATTTGTTATTTTTTCATTGAGCAACCCCATACTGGATGTCCATAATGGATAAATCTTGACAAGACTGATTGAATTCTTCACTAACTGAGTTAACATTCTCTATAGAATCAAGGAGATCCTTAGTCACTCAAACTGTTATCTAAGGAGTAAACATTCTCATAAAACTTAGTGGTAAAGTCTGATAACAACTCTCTATCCTCAGTGGTCACCCCATTAATCTTAAATTTCTGAAGTGTGTTGAGTTCCCCTCTCCTATTTTCCAAATTAAAAAAAGTATCTACTGTTCTTTTCACCTTTTTCAAGACATTGTTTTCTGGATCTTATGAAGGCTCCTCTAGCATTTTCCTTATAAAATGTATCTAGTTGATTCTGTAAAATCATTCAATTTAGCTCTCTCATTAAGATCAAGATGCTCAATCTCTGTGATATCTAGGGTTGGAAAAAGGGTTGGATATTTTCCGGTACATTTCTGGAAATTTTCCGTGGGAAGTTAAGCCCGGAAATGTTGCATAAATTGATCCCAAAACATTGCTGATAACAGTGAACCTTTTTTTGGGATACACAAGGCAATTCTCAGTCTTGTGGCATATTTTGGTTAAACTATCCCCAATTCAATGGAATTGCAACCCTCTGCATGCACAGTGCGTTCTTCTATCACATGTGCAGTGCACTCTTCCATCACATGTACAGCTGATTCTCAAGATCTTGCACACTAATGAGATGCTATTGAGCCCACACTACTACACTGTCTGAGCCAAGGACTACATGCTTTCTGGTAAGTTTTGATTACAATACTGGGTGGGGTGAAAATATTTTATGACATACATAATTTTTTGTTAACTTGTAAATAGTAGCCTACAGCAAAGTGTTTTTAAATCATGTCTAACTTGTTAGCAATTTCTGCTAGTTAGTTTTTGCTACCATGTGGGTTTTAGCTTGCTTGAGCCTGCTAACTGAGGAGTGTTAATTCACCTGTTTCCATACATGTTTCATTTTAAAACATTTATCTTACAAAGGAGTTGTTTAATCTAACTGCTTAACTATTTATCTGCACATGGAATTGTATTTATTTATTTTTATACTCATTTTTCTAATCTTTACAGGAAAATGCCACGGGCACTATCTGATGTGTGGAGACATTTCACTGCAGCTAATGTAGAAGGAAAAGCCGTGTACATTTGCAAATACTGTGCCAAATCATATGTGAAGAATGCAACAAAGATGCAGAATCATCTGGCCAAGTGCATAAAGTTCCCTTAGTGCTCACAACAAGCAACCTCTGACAAAAGTCCATCTACTTCTATTTGAGGTGAAAATTATGAGTCAGACACCTCATCAATAGCAACAGCTCATGGTCCTCCTGGAATCAGAAGTCTTTTTTCACTCAATGGAGGAACAAAGTCAGATAAATGCTGATGAAAGTCTTGCTGTGTATGCAACTGGTTCACCTCTGATGCTCACAGGCAATGTGTATTAGAAGAGATTTCTGAATGTTCTTCGCCTAGCATACACCCCTCCAACCAGATATGCTTTATCTACTAATTTACTGGATGCAGATTTCAAGTGAAGGTCAAGCAAATCATAGAGAAAGCAGACTGTATTGCAATCATCTCTGATGGGTGGTCGAATGTTCGTGGCCAAGGAATAATGAACTACATCATCTCCACCCCGCAACCAGTATTCTACAAGAGCACAGACACAAGGGACAACAGACACACCGGCCTCTACATTGCAGATGAGCTGAAGACAGTCATCAATGACCTTGGACCACAGAAGGTATTTGCACTGGTGACAGACAATGATGCAAACATGAAGGCTGCTTGGTCTAACGTGGAGGAGTCCTACCCTCACATCACACCCATTGGCTGTGCTGCTCATGCATTTAATCTGCTCCTCAAGGATATCATGGCACTGAAAACAATGGATACACTACAAGAGAGCCAAGGAAATGGTTAGGTATGTAAAGGGTCATCAAGTTATAGCAGCAATCTACCCCACCAAGCAAAGTGAGAAGAATAAGAGCACCACATCGAAGCTGCCCAGCAACACCCGTTGGGGTGGTGTTGTCATCATGTTTGACAGTCTCCTGGAGGGGAAAGAGTCTCTCCAAGAAATGGCCATATCACAGTCTGCCGACATGGACTGCCCCACCAGGAGGATCCTCCTGGATGATGTATTTTGGAAGAGAGTGGTAAGCAGCCTGAAACTCCTGAAACCTATAGCAGTAGCCATTGCACAGATTGATGGAGACAATGCCATCCTGTCTGATGTTCAGACTCTGCTTGCAGATGTAATAGAAGAAATCCACACTGGCCTGCCTACTTCACTGTTGCTCCATGCAGAGGAAACTGCAGTTCTGAAATACATCAAAAAGCGTGAAGACTTCTGCCTGAAGCCCATACACGACGCAGCATACATGTTGGACCCCAAGTATGCTGGCAAGAGCATCCTGTCTGGTGCAGAGATCAACAAGGCCTATGGTGTCATCACTACTGTGTGTCGCCACCTTGGCCTGGATGAGGGCAAGGTTCTTGGCAGTCTGGCAAAGTACACTTCCAAGCAAGGGCTTTGGAATGGAGATGCAATATAGCAGTCGTGCCAACATATCTCATCAGCCACCTGGTGGAAGGGACTTTGTGGATCTGAGGCTCTTTCCCCTGTTGCCTCCATCATCCTCGAAATCCCACCAACATCAGCCACCTCAGAGCGCAACTGGTCCTTGTTTGGGAACACACACACCAAAACACGCAACAGGCTGACCAATACAAGGGTTTGAAAAATTGGTGGCCATCTGGACAAATTTGAGGCTTTATGAGCCTGGCAACGAGCCATCCTCAACAAGGTTGGAAAGTGACAGTGAAGATGAGGCCTCAGAGTCTGATGTTCAAGAGGTGGACATTGAGGAGGTCCAGGGAGAAGACATGGAAGCCTGAGAGGAAGACAACCAAAGTTTTAGTTTCTAGACTATCATTTTACAGATGTATGTTGAAAACATTTTTGGGAGATGCGATGGTTCATTGGGGATCATTCAATATTCCCTTTCTTTTGTTGTTCAGTGAAATCATCCCATGTGAAGTCAACTCATTTAATAAAAATTACATTCGTAACTAGATCGTTTTTTTTATATTGGAAGGATTTAATCATTTGCAATTATGTCTACTTATGATAAGGTAAAAGGTTTATGTTTGTCTCCATATGATATGGTAAATATATCCAATGCAAAAAACATCTACATTTAAATGGTATTAATATTAATTTGCATATATTTCTGTTCATTCCCATATATTCCCATGAATTCCCATATATTCCTTGTTGATTCCCACCTCTGAATATTCCCAAAATGTGCATCCCTAGTGATATCCGCAATTGTCTAATAGAGTTCAGCTACCTCACATCTCCTTTCTTAAAGCAAGCCGTTTTCCATAAGTAATACAGGCTGAGCGGATTTTACATTTCAGCAGGTCCCAATATTTGACCATATTCTGCATTAGATGTAGCTAAATTCCAGTAAACAGAAATGATATTCTTAATCACATTTTCTAAATCATCATGCAATAACATTGAGTTATTTAATTTGCAATAACCACCAGAGTATTTCTTATCATCATTACTGCACATTCTTAATCAGCCATATGACTTTATGATCCGTCAGGACTGCAGGCAGTTTTTTACCTCTACAGTGTTGGGCTCAAGACTAAAGGTTATCACCCACAAATCAATTCTAGATTGTAGTGGACGATCTCTATTACTCCATGTGTATTGTTTCTCTCCAGGGGTTTTAACTCTCCATATGTCAATTAAGTCCTGGCTTTGGCAGAAATTCCCCAATTTGTTCACACCAATGTTAGGCCTATGGGGCACTCTATCAGTCTCTGTATAATAAACTATATTAAAATTCCCACCAACTATAATCTGACTGGATGGATATTTTCTCAGAAGACTTAAGAATTTCCTGAATTTCCTCTAGAAGTAAGTCATTTGGAGGACTAGAACAGTATCCATATACATTACACAACACAAATAATATCTCCATGTGGTTGATGACCGCTACTAGCCAATGTCCATTTGAGTAAAGAAAAATGTCCATTTAAAATTGCAACCCCAGTTGAATGATTAGTCCCTTGGGCCAAAAAAATGTCACTGCCCCACTGATTTTTTCCAAAAATTATATCTTTGCATGAATGTGTTTCTTGAACGAATACAAGATCTGTGTTGCAGTCCTTAAAACAACAAAAAAATTGCTTCTCTCTTCAACAGGTTTCGTATCCCCCTGGCATTGATTGACATAAACTTCAAGTCCATATATATAGAAAGAAACATCCTATGCAAACTCAACTCCACCCTCTCTATAAAAAGTTGCTTCATATATGTATTAACAAAGTCTTAACTTGTAAACCAAAACACCACAATTCAAAACTAGAACGCTCAGTTCGCTGTGGGGAAGGCGCTACCTTGTAAACGTACCGGCGGAACAAATCACCCCGGTAGTATTTATTTTCCATCCGCGAAGAAGGCTCTGATTCCCATGTAGTATCCACCCTTTCCTTGATTTTTTGCCTGTTGGACGAGAGGCCACAACTTTGCATTTGCTGCTGCTGTCAGGTCCTCACCGAATCTAAATTATCTATCTTTCAGAAAGGCGCTTTCCTTTGCTTTCTTTCCTTTCTTTCAAACTGCATCTCTCGTTGTGCGAAAAGCAAACTTGTTGATGATCGAGCGGCTGCCGATGGCATCTTGCTTCATCCCAATACGATGAGCGACATCCACAGCCATGTCCATATATCCATCGGGGAGGTCCGGTGCCACCTATGCGCTTCACATTCTCACCGTGGTCCCCGGGGACACCGTAAAGCCGTAGCCCCCACCTTCTCCGGTATCGCTCTGCTTTAGCTAAGCCCTCTTGCTTGTCAGAGATGGTCTACTCCTGTGCAGTGCATTTATCAGAAGAAGCAGTGTTTGCAAGTTTAAGCTATATACTATTTTATGCATGATTCAGAGAGGTCTGGAGGTCAACGATTTTTCGTAGATAATTTTCTCCAGACCATTGGCTCTTTCGTTTATCTTTGCAGAGACAGCATCGATTGTTGACCTGGAGAATTAAAAAAATATATATAAAAAAATAAACAATGTTGACCTGGAGTTCGCGCAAAGACAATTATTTTTGTATTTTTGGGTGTGGGACTATTGACTGGATTTTCTAAATCAACCGAATGTCCAGATTCCTCAATTTCTTCACATGAGGAATCAGGTGGAGGTTTTTCTCCGGTGTATGATCAAATTAGCGGTGTTCTCTATTGTGTTTACTATAAACCAAGTTGTTATATTTAAGTAAGTTTTTATTTTTGTAAAAAACTACTTTATATCGAAGGAGTGCCTTTGATTTGACAGCCTGCCCATGCGCAGTTCGGAGCTAGACTACCTTTAGACCTGATTATGTGTTTCTACGCATGAGCATAGCCAACGTCGCTGCGATATGACATCGCCGACAAGTGTGATCGGGATTTCTATGGAGAAGCCGTTTCAGACGATCTTCATATTGTACTGTGAAAGTGTCTATGTATTAAAGGGAATTTACAACTAACCCAAGATAGACCACAGCCTGTCGTTTCCAATGGGAACAAATGAGCCATAGTGGGCAGAACAAGCAAGGAAAGAGGGTTAGAGCCAATCATGAGTTAGCGAGATCCTATTGGCGCGTTCTAGCAGATATTTGCATATTGCCGTTAGGGAGCGCCTACCCTGAAATACGTGTGCAATAAAAAAATCCATCTATTCTCCCACTGCCGTCCACTGGGCTTCCTCTCATCACCATATTTGGTAGTGAGTGGGAAGCGGCAAACCGGATGCTTCACACTTATACATCCGTTTAAATATCTGTCTCATTATTCTAGCTGTGGTAGTGCCTTTATGGCAACTGTCCCGTACACCGTCAGTGGAGTCAAACGACTGCATCCGGTCTTTAGGAGGAATGGAAAGAGAGCATGTGATGTTACTTTTGGACGTTAACATCCATTAACAAGGGCAAACTCCATCTTAACTCCTCCTCCACGTTTACTCGATTGGTTGAACAGTGCAAAAGAGAACCTCCCCGATAGTTATTTTCTCTCGTCAGGACCAGAAAGAAATAAACACCGTTCAGGCGTTTCTTTTAAGAATGCTGAATTACTCTACTTAGGTTGTGTTGTACGACAGTAGATACGGCTGAACTTCAGACTGGTGACAAGACAACACCATAGTTAAACTCGTTTAAATTACACAATTTATCTTGTTTGAGCGGCTTGTGTTGAGAAGTTGAGTTTCCTCTATTTTGCAGTTGCACAATACAACGGACCTTTCTTTTTCAGAGACTCTCGGCAGTTAAGGTGAGTGATATTCACATTCGATTCCGTGAAGTTTTGGGTATACAAAACTACTACCAATTGCGCTTCCTGGGTATTCACAATTCACTGGAGGTAGTAATACTGTTGATTTAACCAGAGGTGTATTAATTAGGCCGATTCGGTTGCAAAACGTTTCTTAAAGGGAAGCAAACTGAACGAAACGGGGAGGGTCCTACCTGAATTTGTCCCTCGTTTTAGTTGCAAAATTGTCTCCCATTTTAATTACATAACGGAATGCAGCTGTTTGAGCTAATGATTACACCCCTGTTCACCGGAGGTGCTGTTTTTTATTTTTTCAGTGTTGACCGCTGGCCTAGCTAGCTTACATAACCCTAGCTGATTTTTGGAAATTAGCTTGTCAAAAAATGTTAAATACAATTTAAATGTACTTCGATTGAATGTAGGCTTGGAATGTCGATTGAATGTAGGCTTGGAATGTATCATCTAATGGAAAGTATATTTAAACATAATTTCCCAACTTTGGTTTGTTGTAGTTCCTCAGCAAGTTCAGTTTCTCTTAGCCTGAAGACCCAAGAATTGCAAATAATTATATGTCGGGCAGAAATTAGCGTTCAGATCAGGGAAGATTCCTCTCATGACCTCTACAAACCAGAATGTTGAATAAAATGATGCTTCACTGGTTGTCCATGTGGTTGGTCCTTTTGGAGGCAGGAATGTGAGACAAATATCCACATCAATCAGACATTCAGTATGCTAGTTTGTGTAAATATATCTTGTTTTTAATTTCAATACTAATGCAATTCACATGTGACAAACACTTGCACTATATGGCAGTGCCTAACAGACCAGCAAACCTCTTCCAACTGAGGGCTTTGGTGGACTAAATTCGACTATTGTTTACATATTGTGCATCACAAGCAATGCCTCAACAGATTGAAAATACAAGGGACAGAACCTACCAACACCGCAAAAAGTAGGGTAAACGCCTTCCTTTCTCCACCTCCTACTGCCAAAAGGACCAACAAAATATACAACCAGTACATGGGGCGGCAGGTAGCCTAGCGGTTAAGAGCGTTGGGCCAGTAATCAAAAGGTTGCTGGCTTGAATCGCCGAGACGGCAAATGGAAAAAATCTTCTGTTCTGCCCTTGAGAAAGTCAGTTAACCCCCAACAACATCTCTCTGATTCAGAGGGCTTGGGTTAAATGTGGAAGACAAATTTCAGTTGGATGCATTCAAATAAAATGTTATTTCTCACATGTGCAGAATACAACTGGTGTGGACTTGACAGTGAAACGCTTACTTAGTTGTGCAACTGACTAGGAATTCCTTAAAGTAAATGTAATTGTAGTCAATATTCTGGCTTGTAGAGACTTGCATCTTTTTTTGTGACTTTCAGACTGATATTCATGGTGTAACCATTGTAACAGTCTGATGTTTAGGCAAAGTTCCTCTCTGCTTACCTCATTTCAAAATAGAAGTTCCCCACAAGTTCTTGCTTTTTGTGCATGTGCAGGACTTTTATTTTTGATATGAGTGAAGCAGAGAGGAAGTGGGTCCACAACAGACCCAGATTTGCTAAGTCTGTTTACGTTCTATTCAGGTTTTTTTTTCTTTCTCTACCCACCCCGCATAAGGACCAAACCTACGGACAATCGGCAGAGTAAGTTGAAATAGAATTTTGGCAGACTATTGCGTTTTTTTTTGCAAGCTAATTCCTATCAACGCTAGTGTGTAAATACTTGTGTTTCTAAAAGCAGCTAACTTCACCCTACCCCTCATGACCAGATGTTCACTGGTTATTCTGCCTGGTCTGTTATGTCATTTACAGTGACAAGAAAAAGTATGTGAACCCTTTGGAAATACCTGGATTTCTGCGTAAATTGATCATAACATTTTATCTGATCTTCATCTAGGTCACAACAATAGACAAACACGGTCTGCTTAAAGTAATGACACATAAACAATTATACATGTTCATGTCTTTATTGAACATACTGTGTAAACATTCACAGTGCAGGGTGGAGAAATTATGTGAACCCTTGGATTTAATAACGGGTTGACCCGCCTTTGACAGCAATTTTGGACCATTCCTCTTTACAAAACTGTTTCAGTTCAGCAATATTCTTGGGATGTCTGGTGTGAACTGCTCTCTTGATGTCATGCCACAGCATCTCAATCGGGTTGAAGTCAGGACTCTTACTGGGCCACTCCAGAAGGTGTATTTTCTTCTGTTGAAGCCATTCTGTTGTTGATTTACTTCTGTGTTTTGGGTCGTTGTCCTGTTGCATAACCCAACTTCTGTTGAGCTTCAATTGGTGGACAGATAGCCTATTCTCCTGCGAAATGTCTTGATAAACTTGGGATTGAATTTTTCCATCTGATGGCAAGCTGTCCATGCCCTGAGGCAGCAAAGCAGTCCCAAACCATGATGCTCCCTCCACCATACTTTACAGTTGGGATGAGGTTTTGATGTTGGTGTGCTGTGCCCTTTTTTCTCCACACATAGTGTTGTGTGTTCCTTCCAAACAACTCAATTGTAGTTTTATCTGTCCACAGAATATTTTGCCAGTAGCGCTGTGGAACATCCAGGTGCACTTTTGCAAACTTCAGACCGCAGTGGCTTCTTCTGTGGTGTCCTCCCATGGACACCATTCTTGTTTAGTGTTTTATGTATTGTGGACTCGTCAACAGAGATGTTAGCATGTTCCAGAGATTTCTGTAAGTCTTTAGCTGACACTGATTCTTCTTAACCTCATTGAGCATTCTGCGCTGTGCTCTTGCAGTCTTCTTTGCAGGACGGCCACTCCTAGGGAGAGTAGCAACAGTGCTGAACTTTCTCCATTTATAGACCATGTGTCTTACTGCTGACTGATGAACATCAAGGCTTTTAGAGATACTCAACAATTCTTAATCTTATGTCTTCTGAGATCTCTTTTGTTCGAGGCATGGTTCACATCAGGCAATGCTTCTTGTGAATAGTAAACTCAATTTTTTTGAGTTTTTTTATAGGGCAAGGCAGCTCTAAGCAACATCTCCAATCTCGTCTCATTGATTGGACTCCAATTAGCTTTTGGAGGAGTCATTAGCCTAGGGGTTCACATACTTTTTCTAACCTACACTGTGAATGTTTAAATTATGTATTCAATATAGACAAGAAAAATACAATTTGTGTGTTATTAGTTTAAGCACACTGTTTGTCTATTGTTGTGACTTAGATGAAGATCAGATCAAATCTGATGACCAATTTATGCAGAAATCCAGGTAATTCCAAAAGGTTCACCTACTTTTTCTTGCCACTGTAGGTTAACATCCTGGAGCTCAGTGTCCGATAGAGAATCGTGGAATAATCCTACACACACACACACACACGTTCTGAGCTATCACATACCTGGCAATCTCTAACACACACATTTAGGGCAGTTCTGGACTGTTTTTCGACAGTGCATTCTCACATAGCCTTGCTAATCCCATCCCTATGGTCACACACTGTTGAAGTCCTGCATTCAAATAGGCCTTGCTATGTTTGTGGTTGAGGGCTCCT
The DNA here is from genome assembly GCF_016432855.1 of Salvelinus namaycush. Lineage (NCBI taxonomy): Eukaryota > Metazoa > Chordata > Actinopteri > Salmoniformes > Salmonidae > Salvelinus > Salvelinus namaycush. The sequence goes on along the minus strand of NC_052318.1, from coordinate 53,423,591 downwards.
GACTGGTTGTACAGATCTAGCCAATCCGTCCATAGAACTCCAGCGGAGATTAACGTTGACTTAACTATTTAATTGTAATCCAATAATGGAAATAGTGGATTCGATTCGGCGCCCATGTTGGCTTTAAGACACGGTTACAACGCACACTATAGAACAAAATAAATGGCAACTGTCGCCTTATTGCGCACCTGATGCTGGCTATGTCATTGGAAATGAAAGGGGAAGCGCAGTGTCTGGACTAGACTGAATGAATTCAAAACCTTCTCATTCGTGGTCGTCACACTACTCATGCTGAAATAACAGCCTATATAATGTACATAATAATAATCATTTATTATTTACCAATTTCTGTCCAGTGTTCACATTCAACATCCTCATCTGTCAGAAATGTAACAAGTTGCCTCCAGGGTGGCGCAGTGGTCTAGAGCACTGCATCGCAGTGCTAGCTGCGCCACCAGAGTCTCTGGGTTCGCGCCCAGGCTCTGTCGCAGCCGGCCGCGACCGGGAGGTCCGTGGGGCGACGCACACTTGGCATAGCGTCGTCCGGGTTAGGGAGGGTTTGGCCGGTAGGGATATCCTTGTCTCATCGCGCTCCAGTGACTCCTGTGGCGGGCCGGGCGCAGTGCGCGCTAACCGAGGGGGGCGGGTGCACGGTGTTTCCTCCGACACATTGGTGCGGCTGGCTTCCGGGTTGGAGGTGCGCTGTGTTAAGAAGCAGTGCGGCTTGGTTGGGTTGTGCTTCGGAGGACGCATGGCTTTCGACCTTCGTCTCTCCCGAGCCCATACGGGAGTTGTAGCGATGAGACAAGATAGTAATTACTAGCGATTGGATACCATGAAAATTGGGGAGAAAAGGGGATAACATTTTTTTTTAAAGAAAAGAAAAAAAGAAATGTAACAAGTTGGCTAGCTAGTACTCCAATTCAGAAAGTGGGTGTTGCCTCCCTGTTTCAACCAGAGGCCCAGTCTTCCACATCCACTGAACAGACAGGAGAAGAGAGCCAATGAGACTGCTCTGTAGCCTACTCTTCATTCTGGGACAGATTACATTTGAGTCCCTAATGGCACCCTATTTCCTATATAGTGCACTACATTAGACCAGAGTGTCATTCCATTTGATTTCAATAACTTTCGACAACCTGTTTGTAAGCTTTTAAATAATATCAAAATGGTGGGGAATGCAAAATGGGCCAACTTTGAGCACCTCTATCTCCTAAATGTTTTGGCATTGTTAGGTTCTAAATGAACCTGTTAACACTCAAGGACGACTAGTAAAGCTTAAACCAAGTTTATTCACCTATTGGGTCATACAGCTGTATAAAACAAATACATGGTTCCACCAGTGGTAGTGTATACAGTTGAAGTCGGAAGTTTACATACACCTTAGCCAAATACATTTAAACTCAGGTTTTCACAATTCCTGACATTTAATCCTAGTAGAAATTCCCTGTTTTAGGTCAGTAGGATCACCACTTTATTTTAAGAATGTGGAATGTCAGAATAATAGTAGAGAGAATGATTTATTTCAGCTTTTATTTCTTTCATCACATTCCCAGTGGGTCAGAAGTTTACATACACTCAATTAGTATTTGATACCATTGCCTTTAAATTGTTTAACTTGGGTCAAATGTTTCAGGTAGCCTTCCACAAGCTCCCACAATAAGTTGGGTGAATTTTGGCCCATTCCTCCTGACAGAGCTGGTGTAACTGAGTCAGGTTTGTGGGCCTCCTTGCTCGCACACGCTTTTTCAGCTCTGCCCACAAATTTTATATAGGTTTGAGGTCAGGGCTTTGTGATGGCCACTCCAATACATTGACGTTGTTGTCATTAAGCCATTTTGCCACAACTTTGGAAGTATGTTTGGGGTCATTGTCCATTTGGAAGACCCATTTGCGACAAAGCTTTAACTTCCTGACTGATGTCTTGAGCTGTTGCTTCAATAAATCCACATAATTTTCCTGCCTCATGATGCCTTCTATTTTGTGAAGTGCACCAGTCCCTCCTGCAGCAAAGCACCCCCACAACATGATACTGCCACCCCCGTGCTTCACGGTTAGGATGGTGTTCTTCGACTTGCAAGCCTTCCCCTTTTTCTTCCAAACATATTGATGGTCAGAGGACTCTCCCGAGCACTTTGGGGAGTTGCAGCGATGAGAAAAGATTGTAAGCACGAAATCTGGGAGTAAAAAGGCGAAGAAAAAAAACAAGTGTGGATGTAAACCCTTATTACTCCCTTCAGGGGATCTGACCTCAACCTCTCCTTTGCCTAATCCACAGATGTCCATCCGCTTCCCCTATAGCAATCCTGTGATCTCCTCCCGTCCACCCAACACATTCCAAAGCCATCTGTCTTTCTACGGAGACCCATTACCTCCTGACATAAAACCCAGTTTCTTTCACTCCTTATACACTATGCGTCTGATCTATCATTCTCTAATATCTCAATGTTCAAAGTTTACCCTGAATCCAACACTAGGAAGAAACCTGGAGAGGAACCATACTCTTGAGGGGTGGCCATTCCTCTTCTGGCTGTGCCGGGTGGCGATTTATAAGAGTACTTCGAGATGATCAAACATTGATAAATAAGGAGCAGCAGGGTCAAATAATAATCAGTGGTTGTAGAGGGTGCAACAGTTCAGCACCTCAGGAGTAAATGTCAGTTGGCTTTTCATAGCTGAGCATTGAGGTAGAGTGGGAGAGAGCATACTTAAGTTCACACAGGACACCAGATAAGACAGGAGAATTGCACCAGATAGGACAGACTGACCCTAGCCTCCCTGCACATAGACTATTGCAGAATAGATACTGGAAGCTGAAACGGGGGGGCGGGAACACCGTGGCCCCGTCCGACGTTACCCCCATGACAGGGCCATCCAGGCAGGATATAACCACATCCACTTTGCCAAATCACTGCCCCCACACCACTAGAGGGATATCAACAGAGAAGGATGGGAGAAACTCGCCAAATACAGGTGTCACGCTTGTAACGTCATATTCAACAAGAATCAGGGCTGTAACCGCTGCCAAAGGTACTTCAACAAAGTACTAAGTAAAGGGTCTGAATACTTATGTAAATGTGATATTTGTTTTTTTAATTAATTTGCCAAAATGTCTAAACCTGTTTTTTTGCTTTGTCATTATGGGGTGTTGTGTGTGTAGATTGACGGGGGAAAATCTATTGAATCCGTTTTAGAATAAGGCTGTAACGGAAAGGGGTCTGAATACTTTCCAAATGCACTGTAATTTTAATTAATTATAGGTCATATTTCATAGAAATCTTAACACAGGACAGTTACTTTGAAGTACTTCGCTAATACAGAGACCACATGTACTTGTACAAAGCATTTGTACCTAGGCCTTTCAGAAGGGAATGAACAAAAATGTATAAATTAGGCTACACAGTCTTTGTAAATGTTTTAGGTACATTTTTGTTTTGGGTGCAAACTCTGCGTTAACACTGTGTAAACTCTTAGTAGCCTAAAACTAGCTAGCAGAGTAAATATAACTGTTGATTGTTGCAGCATGTGAGGATCGGCATTCGGCAGGCTTTTGATTCAGTTTAGTAGTGACTCATAGGATCTTAAACAAATTGCTTTGCATTGTAGTGTGGCTGAGCAAGCTGTCACTGTAGAAAAACATGGAACAGTAGCATTTAGTGGCTTTACATGAGTGTGACAATGAGGGATAGAGGAAAGAAAGAAACTGAGCTGAGAAGAAAGGGAGAGCATTGAGTTGATGGCATTTACGAGAAGGCAGCGTAACTGTGTAGTTAGTGGCTCTCCAAATGCAGGATGTGGAATATGAATGTTGCAGAAATCCAACTGCACACTCTCTTCTGTATCTCTTGGGCAGCTAGTTCAGTCATTCGTTGGGGAGTTCAATGACAGGACACATGCAGGAAGCTACAATTGTTCTGAAATTGTTCCAAAATGTAATGCGTAATAATTATGTAATAACATAGCGTGTTTTGTATGTGGTCACCAGAAGAAATAATATAAATTAAAAACAAAAATAAAAATAAGCCTTTCCTAAGGGTATTGTTGACGTGTGTGTGTTGCAGGTCCAGTATGGTGGATCAAGGATATGTACAGGGCTGGCACCCAGCTGGAAAGGACCCCTCTCAGAGCCACCTGGGGGGGTCCTAGACCGCCAGCGACGACGGGTCTCTACGTTCCTCACTACGTTATTTTCTACCCAAAGGCCTCAGTCATTCTCCCTTGCCCCTCTCTCAACCCTCTAGGTCTCAACCCACAGATTTTATACCAAATCATACCCCAAGCTCCTACTCTTAACTCCAGTCCACAGCCCATAAACCTCCAGTCTAACTGACCATGAGGGGACAGAAGGTGAGCATGTTATTGGGCTGTGCTCTCCTCTGCTCCGCCTCTCTCCTCTACCTGGGCCTGAGTGGCATCGACTGCCCTCCCCCTGACCACGCCCACCGCCATACCTGGGCAGATGCCCACCTGGGCTCCACCAATCAGAGCCAAGCATCTCCCATTTACTATGGCGAGGACACACCCCTCATTTTCATTGGTGGGTTCCCTCGGAGCGGCACCACACTGATGCGGGCCATGCTGGATGCCCACAATGCAGTGCGTTGCGGGGAGGAGACACGGGTGATCCCGCGTCTCCTTGCCATGCGTGCCACCTGGAGTCGCTCGGCCAGAGAGCGGGTCAGACTGGACGAGGCCGGGGTCACTGACCAGGTGTTGGACTCAGCAGTGCGGGCGTTCTTACTGGAGGTTAGCCATGGTGTTTGTCTCTCCTGTTTGTCTTCTCACTTTACATCAGGTCATCCTGAAACATGGGAAGGTTTGCCTAGGCTGGGATGCTGCAGTGTAATTAAATTGTAACTGCACCATTTTCTATAGCTTTGCGACTTGATTCATTGCTTGATTGATTGATTTCTTCCACCAGGTAATAATAGGTCATGGGGAGCCAGCAGCCAGGCTCTGTAACAAGGATCCATTTGCTCTGAAGTCTCTGTCCTACCTGGCCCGTATTTTCCCCCAGGCCAAGTTTGTTCTCATGCTACGGGATGGAAGGGCTACCGTCCACTCCATGATCTCACGCAAGGTAGCAACTGCTGTTGTGTGGGGTGGGGGAGGGGGTTCCCTCTGCATGCTGTGGTCTGATGAGCTTCCATTCATGAGCTCTCCAGACACTTCACTCTCTTCTCTATATTTCTCTTTAACACAGACTCCTTCTCCCTCCTCTCTTCTTGCAGGTGACCATCTCTGGTTTTGACCTGACTAGTTACAGGGACTGTCTAACTAAGTGGAGCCGTGCGATGGAGGGCATGTACTCCCAGTGCCAGGGGGCGCCTGAGGGCAGCTGTCTGCCTGTGCGCTACGAGCACCTGGTACTGCACCCAGAGGAAGAGATGAGGAAGCTGCTGAGCTTCCTGGGGTTGCCGTGGGACCCGGCCGTGCTACACCACGAAGACCTCATTGGCAAGGCCGGTGGAGTGTCGCTGTCCAAGTGAGCGAAAGAGAGCGAGTTTGTCTTTATGTACATGCATGACAAGCACCCTCCTAAGAATCATTATTTCCTTTCCCCTTTAACCTTTGCTGTAGAAGATTATGGCTCACAGGTGTACTTAGTATTACTCCTTACACAGGATTCACACATTACACAGTCTGTCTTCACAACGCACACGTCTCTCTCTCACTTACACACTGCCTCAATAAATACACATAGACACATACAGAAATTCCCTGCTCAATCTCACACACACACACACACACATACCTCACCCGCTTGTCTCATCTTCTGGTGATTGCATACCAGACGTTTGATGCGTTATGGTATAGTTCGCAATAAAGAGATGCCTGAAGAATAGGTAGTTATCTTCCATTTCCGAATGATAGAATAAGTGGACACTGACAATGCTCATGAAGCGTACAGGGGTCAGTCACAGTCTGGTTTTTCCAGCTGTGCGGTGCAGTACAGACCTGGGTTAAAATACTATTTGACATTTTCAAATACTTTTAGTGTCTGCTCTTGTTTGCCTGGAGTGCCAAATGGACAGGGTTTTCTTTTCACCTTTTTGACTATTCTGCTCAAACAATCCCAGATAAAGTATTTTAAATGAGTTCAAATAGCATTTGAAGCCAGGTCTGGAGCTGTATGTATGTATGAGGGTTTAATGGAAGGTTTAGAAGAGAGATGAGACATAATGTGAAGCCAGCTGTGGTAGTCAGTGAGCTGCTTTATATAATACTTCTGTCTTATGCAATCATTACATCTTGTCATAACCATATGCACCTCTCAAAGCCAGGACAAAAATAGATGCGCGCACACACGCATTGGAATTAGTCTAGACCCTTGTAGGTTGGAGAGGTCAGGTGGAGAATCAAGTCTCACACAAACACACAGACACTAATGTTATATCTGTCTGTTCTCCCCCTGTAGAGTGGAGCGGTCCACAGACCAGGTCGTGAACCCTGTAAACACAGACGCCCTCTCTAAGTGGGTGGGTCACATCCCCTCTGATGTGCTGCGTGAGATGGATGACATCGCCCCCATGCTCGCCCGCCTCGGCTACGACCCCCTTGCAAACCCCCCAGACTACACCCGGCCAGACCCCATCATAGCCCCCAACAACTACACACTGGTGAGACCTGACTCACCAAATCAGAATTTACATCCTTTCATATTTGTATTCTTATGGACAGTATCATTTGTAAGGGAGACGCGTACAGATGGAAAGTCTGATAGGAAGGGCAACATGCATATCCTCGTGATGCTGGAAATGAAGAACCCCAATGCTCAGTGATCATAAATAAGTAATATACTCCTGCACCACAGGAGACTGGTGAGGGAAGGACTGCTCATAATGGCTGGAATGGATTAAGTGGAATGGTATCCAACACATGGAAACCATGTCTTTATGTTTGATACCAATCCATTAATTCCGTTCCAGCCATTACGATGAGCCCGTCCTCCCCTATTAAGGAGCCACCTGTGTCATGCACATATTTTCATATCTGCATGTGCTCTTCCTTAAAGACTGATGCTGATTTTCCTCTCCTCAGCTTCAGAGAACAGAAATCCTACATCCCAGTTAGGTGGAAAAGAAAGGAGGAGGAGGTATACACAATGCACTTTGGACATTCTAGAACCCTCTCCAGTTCCACGCTACTTTCCCATTGGCTCTCAGCCCACCATCAACCCCACTGAAGAGGATTCTAAACTGCATCTGTGTTTTTGCTTAGGCCACTGTGACCGTTAGCCTATGTTGTGTTATTTCAGTGGAATGAGGGCATCAAATATGGATCCGTTTATTGCGCCACAATTCTGTGGGACAGTGGATGCCACTGTGTGGGAACTCCGGTGCCTCTTCCCTTGACTCATTCTCAGGAAAGTCCCCTGTCTGAAATTCTGCCTCCACTCCCTCCACAGACCCCTCCATGTACCAATAGTGTTGCAGTGTAATGTGAATTTGTACCACAATTGTTGAACCTGGTACCATTTCTATGTTTCTTATTAACTTCCTGTCACTCATCCAAAATCTGTGAACATGTTTTTGGAAAGATCTGCGAGAGTGTGTGTGTGTATATATATGTGTAAGTAGGCATACATTTATATTTTTCAAGATGTCATGTTTATTTTCTTAATAAATTATTTTGTTGGAGCATTCATTCAGTATTAGATTTTGTAGCTTGTTTTGTCAAAATAAATAAGGCAAATCACTGTATAACAAGTATTTGTCTGTAAGCATTTATTTCAGGTTTCTTTGCTAAGGACTTACAGTACCCACCAAAATCAGCCTAAGGTTTATCTTTAAGTGTTTTATGGTGGATATTTTTTTCCCGTACTGCCGGTAAAGCACTGTATGTTGTCAATGTGTATATAATGTTTTTTTTTTAAGAAGAATCTTATCACCGCTGAAACTCAATGCAGGGCACTACGATTAATGTACGCAAGTAACTCAACATAATAAAATCTAGCTAGGGAAAGCAAGCATAAAACAATTGAATTTACACAATTCAAAAATCTGTCATTCTCACATACTCTACATCAACTCTTCTACTCATCATTGAGCCCAGTTTTTTACTTATTCTTTCAAAAAAAATGGAAAGTTTAGTTTGGACCCCCTCTGTCAGAGGGGGACCTTTCCAGCAGAGCGTCAGGTTAGTATGATGGATTCCAGGGGCTCACGAACAGGTGGCTGGGGCTCTACGTCCAGGGGCGAGATGGTCATGAAAAGGCTCCTCAAGGCTTTCTACATCCAGGAAGCAGAGCAGGCTCTCCAGTTCTGTACCAGCTGTGTTGGGGTGTGTGACGGTTTGGCCTCGTTTCGTTATGCCTGGGTTGGACTGTGGCAGATGGGTCCTTGTCCAGGTCTTCTGTGGACTCAGAAGGGGACATTTCTTTGTCAAAGGTCCCTGCAGGTCATCAACTGTCGATTAGTGTCTGTTCTCGATCGCCTCAGCCTGGCCTTTCTGTCCACCACAGGAGGAACTCCCTAGGCTCCGCAATGTCCATCCCTGACTTAATAGTGGTCTGTCTTTCCTTTCCCTTTTTCAGGAACTCTGCTATCTCGGTTAGTTTCTTCTCAAAGTCCATGCCCATCTCCTGCATTGCTCACTCCTCTCTGTATCAGCTGCCCTCTAAACTCCTCAAACTGGGAACTGATCTTGGCTTTGAGTCGGCTGTTTCTCTCCCGTGTGCTCGCCGTGATGCCTTGCTCGCTCTCCAGGGAGTTGGAATGATAAACAGATCGGGGACCACGCTAGGAGTGTCTATTGAAATAATGAGAGGGGGAAAAAGTATTTATACAATATAGCACTATAGGAGTCATTTTATGACATTTAATTGTAGTAGTTTAGTAGTAGACACTCCATACTGTTCAAGAAAATTCATGCATTATAATATAACATTATGAAAAGAAGTCTTCGCACCTTTGAAGAAAATGCAGCCGTGCAACCTTATAACAGACGCAAGTTTGTGGTGCATGGGCTAACCTTCCGGCCCAGAACAACCTTTATTCGTCAAAGCATACAGCCAAATACAGTGATATGCTGTGGTCTATTGTGTTTACCAGGATCCTCTGACTAAGGTAGTTGATGTTCATTGAAAACTTGGTCGTTGTTGTTGACCAAACACTTAGCATGTTGATAGAACATTGATTTGCCTCTCAATTAGGAGTTCCAGAAATGGAGAGAGAGAGATAATGTATCTATATCAAAGTATTTAATAAGTGCTGAACTCAACAGCAATATAGACTCTATGCATCATCAAGAGATAATGGTAGGGGAAAACCGTTGACAGTGAACTTTGCTGTGGAGGTCACCTTCATTGTTGTAGGATAGTTGGGTCATTTCCTAGGACAAAACCGAAGCGCTGACACCTTCATAGAATGAATGTTTGGGTAACTGTTGATATGTTGCACGGACTAAATGTGTATTTCTCTCTTCCTCTTTGCTGTTAATCCCCCTCTATCCAGCAAGGAACATTCACAGCATGTATCAAATGCAATAACTACAGTATCTCTGGCGCAGAGATCTTCTTAAATTACTCGAGGGGATGGGTTCATAAACCCTCATAATTCAAGAATGTGCTAATAATGGCAGCGATTTTGGTAAAGGAGAAATCCAAACCGTCTGATTGGAATGAATAGAATTAGGCATAGCTCTTGCTTTTACTTATTCAGGGAAATAAAAGGCATATGAGATATATCAGAAATTGTGTAATATAAATATTGTCAACACAATATTGTAATATAATTATAAATGCAGCATGTAAAGGTTTTATACCTATTTTCTGTATAAATGAACTAAACAAAAAAAGAAACGTCCTCACTGTCAACTGCGTTTATTTTCAGCAAACTTAATGTGTAAATATTTGGTATGAACATAAGATTAAACAACTGAGACATAAACTGAACAAGTTCCACAGACATGTGACTAACAGAAATTGAATAATGTGTCCCTGAACAAAGGGGGGGTCAAAATCTAAAGTAACAGTCAGTATATGGTGTGGCCACCAGCTGCATTAAGTACTACAGTGCATCCCCTCGTGGACTGCACCAGATTTGCCAGTTCTTGCTGTGAGATGTTACCCCACTCTTCCACCAAGGCACCTGCAGGTTCCCTGACATTTCTGGGGGGGAATGGCCCTAGCCCTCACCCTCCGATCCAACAGGTCCCAGACATGCTCAATGGGATTGAGATCCGGGCTCTTCGCTGGCCATGGAAGAACACTGAAATCACGCACAGAACGAGCAGTATGGCTGGTGGCATTGTCATGTTGGAGGGTCATGTCAGGATGAGCCTGCAGGAAGGGTAGCACATGAGGAGGATGTCTTCCCTGTAACGCACAGTCTTGAGATTGCCTGCAATGACAGCAAGCTCAGTCTGATGATGCTGTGACACACCGCCCCAGACCATGAAGGACACTCCACCTCCAAATCGATCCCATTCCGCGTGGTCTGCCACTGCGAGGACGATCAGCTGTCCTTCCTGTCTCCCTGTAGCGCTGTTTTAGGCGTCTCACAGTACGGACATTGCAATTTATTGCCCTGGCCACATCTGCAGTCCTCATGCCTCCTTTTAGCATGCCTAAGGCACATTCGCGCAGATGAGCAGGGACCCTGGGCATCTTTCTTTCTGTGTTTTTCAGAGTCAGTAGAAAGGCCTCTTTAGTATCCTACATTTTCATAACTGTGACCTTAATTGCCTACTGTCTGTAAGCTGTTAGTGTCTCTTAACGACCGTTCCACAGGTGCATGTTCATTAATTGTTTATGGTTCATTGAACAAGCATGGGAAACAGTGTTTAAACCCTTTACAATGATTTTTACGAATTATCTTTGAAAGACAGGGTCCTTAAAAAAGGGATGTTTCTTTTTTTGCTGAGTTTATATGTAACCTTCCGGTTCTAACTCCTTTCTGAGGCAACCAATCAGCAGTCATTGACATGATGGTACAGGAGCTCGAGCAATCTTTTTTTTCTTTTTTTCTGAGACACAATAACATACACAGCAGTGTTCGTTGACTTATGGCCTCTCTCACACTCCTCCAACATAAAATAACTGGTCAAAAATGTTGAACCTTCTAGGTTTGGACGGGGTGCACATGTTGAAAACAAGCTAGCTAGCAGTGTAACGAAAACTAACTCACTTTTGTACATCGCGCTGGTCCGTACAATTGACCTTATTTTAGCGCCCAGAAAATGTAATACTTCCAGATCAACTGTAATATCAATACCATTGTAAAGCACAATTTCTCCCCTTTCCAACAAAATCAATGACGAGTCCTTCATGATGCCCATCTCTGCATGATTCAAGAAGTCAATGAACTCCGTTGGGTCTTTTTAAAAATGGCGGGTGGGGAAGCGAAACCTATTGCGTGATAGTGAGGAGAGATGTCGTGTGGGGAAACTGCTTTTTTTCACTCGATCTGTCCAACTTATCACCTTATCGCCTCTAAAAATGTAAATATAACACTATAAAGAGTTTATATAATGGGTCATTACATACCTATTTGAAGGTTTGTGTCGAATTTGAATCGGGTTTTAGGCGGTGCTAAAGTGATCTTCAGAAGTAAACAGCGGCTTTTGAGAGTCATGATAGCTTGCGGTGATGACGCAAAAAATGACTAGGTATCCCCCTTTACCCTGTCTTGTTTTTAAACAGTGAGAGAAGTGCTACACCTGGTGGAGAGAGGCTGTAAGACAGAATTAGTTGCTTTATGCGTGCTGCTGTACGTTACGCCAAGACACGTCACGATGTAACGTACAGTCAGAGGTGTCAGTTTTTTACAACTTTTCTCCAATACTATAGAGCCATTACCATGTCAATCAATGCAATAATAGAAACGTAGTTCCCACCCCAGATGTTGATGTCAACACCGTCGCTACATTAGTTTTCTTTGCAGCCTCGTTTGAATGTCGCGGTTGCGCACATTTGTATGGAATGTGTTAGGGTTGCGTCAATTCAATCTGGTATAAGGATAAGTATGACAATGAGTCACCAATTGTATGCTATGTATTTTTTATTAACTAAGTAATAAATGGCAAATGCAATTTTCGTATATACGGGTTCAATGTATCATCACGCAGGATAAAACAGGGAACTGACTTGTTCCTGACAAAGATATTATAATATACTCTGACAGAGGTAGTTCCTGCTTCCGAGCCGGCCTGTCACAGAGTAGAGACTGGGCGTGGTTTAGACTCACCCAGCCTATCGCCGGCGCTCAGGCTAGTCCTAGCCTCTTTGCGCTCTTTGGTGTCCCGGCGCTGTTGCTGTGTAGATTACGCTCCCTCACCCCAGAGGCTGAGGTCAGACAGCTCTGCAACATTGTCTGAGCTATTTGCACCTGTATACAAAAGCACACTGTTCTCGCTCAAGGCTAACCACAGCTTCCCAGCACTTATCTGGGGCTAACTGTTACTTCCAGCACACACACACAGACACCCAGGTGCCCAGGCCAACAGGTGCTAATATTCAATCACGTGTGATATAGTATTGGGTTATAGTGCATAACTCAGAACCTCACAAATGGTGTTAGCTTACGTTACATTGCTAACAGGACGAGAGCTAGCATAGCTAACAAGTTAGCATGAGAACTCTGTTAAAACAACCAAAATACACTTCACATTATGACAAACTATATGTCATTACATTGTACATTTGTTAATGTAATATTCATATGTGTAAACATACTGAATTGTAATTGGATGCATTTTACCGCCATATCATACTGTGCTATGATTGGTTAAGACCACCCAAATGATTAGTTCATGGTCAGTTTCATCCTGGTTGGCGAAACGTGAACATGCCAGTTATAGCTAGCTAATAAAGAGCTACGTTAAGAAATATCCTGTAGTACTGCATTTTATTATTTTGTACAAAGTGTGCAAAACAAGACAGTTAATACATATTCTGAGACAATTTGGACGTAATTATATCAAAAGAAAGTCTTTATCTGGGAAAGGAGTGGAGAAGCATTTCCTACCTAACGTTACTATTAATTCCATCAGCACGAAACAGTCTGAGGGAAAATGGTGCGCAAAAATAATACAACAGCTGGGGTGCAATACGGTCAACAAACCACACGATGTCAGTCAAGTACCCTTGAAACCTGTCAATAGGAATAATTGAAACTAAGACCTATTCAAACATTAACTCAATAACATGAATTCAATGCTAATGAAACTAATTCTGGAGAGCTAAACGAATAAAACAGGATAGTTCTTCTCTGTTACATATACAGACCATAAGTGTCTCCGTGTAGTTTTTTTTTTTGGAAAGGTGTGAGTGATACAATATCAGTACTTGTTGCATTTGCAACTCCTTCAGCCAGTGTATGGCTGTGGATACATACTGCATTGTTTGGAACATGGAATGTTGGCAGTAAAAAAACAATAATATATTACATTTAAACTTTATTTAACTAGGCAGGTCAGTTAAGAACAAATTTGACGATAGGCCAAATTCGGCACTGATGCCTCAAGCACAGATGCAGTGCCTTAGAACGCTGAGCCACTCGAGAGCCCCATATATACAGTACCAGTCAAAAGTTGCAAGAAATTTCCAAGAAACTGAAGATCTTGTGCAACGCTATGTACTCCTCCCTTCACAGAACAGCGCAAACTGGCCCTAACCAGAATAGAAAGAGGAGTGGGAGGACACTCACAACTGAGCAAGAGGACAAGTATATTAGAGTGACTAGTTTGAGAAACAGATGCCTCACAAGTCCTCAACTGGCAGCTTCATTAAATAGTACCCGCAAAACACCAGTCTCAACGTCAGCAGTGAAGAGGCGACTTCGGGATGCTGGCCTTCTAGGCAGAGTTCCTCTGTCCAGTGTCTGTGTTCTTTTGCCAATCTTAATCTTTTATTTTTATTGGTCAGTCTGAGATACGTATTTTTCTTTGCATATCTGCCTAGGCCAGCATCCCGGAGTGGCCTGTTGTGGATTGTTGTGCAGTAAGCAGGCTCAGGTGTATAACTGTGGCTTCCACCTTCAAAGAATAGGCAAGAGGGCCAACCATAGAGAATAGTAAGACACTTCATTATTTCTATTTATTTAACTACACTATATTGTTTCTCCTCGTGTGTCTGTTTATGTTTTTCTGCTGACAGTGTGGACACCATGTGAGGCTACAGAAACAGATTCCTGTTGAACACTGTCTATTTAAGCACCTTATTTTCTCAATAACAGTCTCCTCACTTCATCCCTCTCCCCCTTCCCCCTAAATCCTCTTGGTTATATCAGCTGTATCAGCTGTGCCAGTGAACCCATCCCGCATCTGAACTGGCCAGGAAGTACCCGTGCTAAGGACTATCCAGCTCTGGTCTGACCAATCAGAATCCACACTTCAAGATTGTTTTGATCACACAAACTGGGATTTGTTCCAGGTAGCTTCCTAGAGTAATATTACTGATACGGTGACTGAGTTTTATCAGGAAGTGTATAGGAGATGTACCCACTGTGACTATTAAAACCTACCTTAACCATAAACCGTGGATAGATGGCATCATTCGCTCAAAACTGAAAGCGCGAACCACCCCATTTAACCATGGCAAGGTGACTCGGAATATGGCCGAATACGAACATTTTAGTTATTCCCTACGCAAGGCAATCAAACAGGCAAAACGTCAGTATAGAGACAAAGTGGAGTCGCAATTCAACGGCTCAGACACGAGACGTATGTGGCAGGGTCTACAGACAATCACGGATTACAAAAAGAAAACCAGCCACGTCGCGGACACCGACTTCTTGCTTCCAGACAAGCTAAACACCTTCTTCACCTGCTTTGAGGATAACACAGTGCCACCGACGCAGCCCGCTACCAAGGACTGTGGGCTCTCCTTCTCCGTGGCCTACGTGTGGATAAGACATTTAAGCGTGTTAACCCTCGCAAGGCTGCCGGCCCAGACTGCATCCCTAGCCACGTCCTCAGAGCATGCGCAGACCAGCTGGCTGCAGACCTGCCAACATGCACGCATTTTGCATACCAACTACGCAATTCTCTTGTCCATGTACGCAGGTACAAGATCCAAGTTTTAATAAAAAATCAATCTGAGTAAATCTAACATCCCGATTCTCGAGCTGCAACACACAGACATGTACGAATTTGTGTCAACGGACATGGAGATTAATACATAATTATTTGACGTAGCTACCCGGTGTCCACCCCTCCTCCTGTTTGTTGTGATGCTGAGTTTGCTGACTATCAGCTGTATGTAAACACATGGACAAATCCCTTTTCGACTCCATGTGTTGTGGGAAGTGTCACGAGAATTTTCAATCCCAATGATAATAACTAACAATCAATAAGCTTTGACCAATCCCGAGGTTTGTAAGACCCTGGGTTTAATAATAATTAGGCAAAGCAAAAGGTTCGTACAGTTTATTCACGAGAGCGCTCTGAAGTCCATAATACAAAGACATCCATTTTATAACTCACTCCCTATTTACGCACATACATACACACGAACAGTAGATATCCTACGTACATACATACACACGAACAGTAGGTGAGTTGTATCCACTGTTTATCACTACCAAGCCGACAGTTCCATTCCCCCGAGATTAGAGGAACCTTGAAAGGACTCCCAGTCCTATCATAAGTTTCTCAGAGTTCTAACCAGGTCAGGTCAAACACAGTTGAATTGTTCTCTGTATTTTCTTAGACACACACACACACATTTCTCTCCCTCATATGTCTCTACCAAACCTTATTGGACCTACGTTTAGTACTTTAATCATTCATTATACATGCTACATGAACTAATAATCACTAATAGTTACGTTTCAGGGTGGAATTCTTGAATTCATTACCTTTAAGCATATAATTCCCTTATCAGGAAGGTAAACACTAATTGTTTCAAGCTAACGTTAGCGAACATAAGATGGACATTCAGTTGGCTCTAAAGTGCCAGCAATTCACTTGCATTTGCATGTGAAAGAAATTAAATGCAAATACGAAAAATAACTGGTCGCATTTGTGCAAGTGTGAAATACATTTAATTCTGCATCCCATTAGTTGTAGTTTCCATGTAACATTACGAGGATCACGCAATCTGAAAGACTATAACTGTAATTATGATCCCTTATCCTGTGTCCTCAGATCAGTGCACATGAAGGAAAAAGATATTGAGATGAACCGGTTTTAGAGTATTTACATGATGCATAGGAAGTGTAGTGTACTGTTTTTTTAAATTCTATTTCTGTATATATGAATTACAAATCAGCCTGTAACTAGTTCAATCATATTTTTAGTCTATTACAGTTACAATGTGTAACCATTGATGTCCCAGGACCAGGATTGGTAAACATTGTTGAAGTGTATAATTGTAATACATACATGCAAACACAGCATCATTAAAAGACTGGAGTTTGATACTCCTGGTAAAATATGGGTTGTTTATGAATTCAAAGGACCAATAAAAAGGGCTAAAAAAAAATTAGGCCGGTAGCAACCACCACAGGGTGTCCGTTCAGAACACGAGGAAGCAGTAGTTCCATTTCAAGGGTTTAATGAAGATCCACACACACATACAACACCTATCTCTCTTGTGGTTCTGTAAAGAAAAGAGGAGAACTTGGGCTATAGGACAGTATGGGAAAAAAATGCCTATTTGCATGTCAACAAACGAAACAGGCTATGTGGACCCAAACACGTGGTAGATGCACAAAGAAACAATAGAGCAATGTAGAAATATCTACACATTATAAAACATAAGCATGACCGATCTACAACCGAAAATAGCCTAGCACCACAGACAAATGCTAACAAATGCTAATCCCTAATATGTATGCTAAATAGTAATGCAATCCAGATGACAATGCTAATGATAACAATAGCGGGAGTAAGTGAGCTAGCTAGCTTGCAAGTTTAACAAAAAATGTTTATATTTAGAACAGACACTATTTAGCTCCAAACAACAAGACATTGGGATTTTGGCACTTACATTTAGCTCCACACACAATAAAACATGAGAAAGAAAAGCAATTATTTCTCGGGAGGTAGAATAAGCAGGAGAGAAAAAATGGTTGGTCATCAGAATGGAAACTTCCCGAGGCCCTGCCTGATCGGATATTATCCTGAGGCTCTGCCTGATCGGATATTATGCTAAGACCCAGGGGGAAAAGGCTGCTGATTGGATAATAAAATGATGATGATTGGCGTGACTTTGTTTCAATAAGAAAACCAAAAGAAAGTTGGGGTCTTGGAAAGGAGAGCTGGCCATTTTTACAGCTGCCCCCAAATGTGTTGTACATATTTGCTTCAACTGACAAGCCAGCTAAGGGTCCGTAGCTTCTTGAGAAAGAGCGGTTAGCTGGATGAGCAACAGGCCTGACGTAGGTTCTGTCCTTGACTTGGATCTCTGCTGTCCTCACTTTCCCGTCTGCTCCAGGGATAACTGACTTGACAGTTCCAACTTGCCAGAGTGCCCTAGGAGACTGATCATCCACGATCATCACAACGGTCCCAACTACAAGGTCTTCCTTATCCTTGTGCCACTTATGGCGGCCTTGAAGTGCAGGTAAGCAGTGACAGAAATGATGGGCTAGAACCTGGCTGTTTCCCCATCTTTTGCGACTGAGCAGTTCAGAATCTGGGTAGACCACCTGTGGTAGTTACTAGTCTGGCCGCCCCATGAGAAGAGAGTTAGGAGTGATTGGATCCGGATCCGCGATGTCCGACAACACATATCCCAATGGCTTGGAGTTCAAGATCCCTTCTATTTCTATTTGAACAGTCCTCAGCACCTCTTCAGAGATGGTCTGCGCACAAAGGGTGGTTTGCAGGGCAGACTTGATGGATCTGATCTCCCTCTCCCAGCATGATCCAAAGTGTGGGTTGAAGGCAAAGCAAATCTTCTGACTGGCTAACTGTTCCTGGAGCTGTGAGTGGAATGTCATGAAGGCCTCCTGTAGCTCTTGCTCTCCTCCCTTGAAATGTGTTCCTCAATTGGACAAGATCTCAAGGGGCTTTCCTCTTTGAGAGATGAAGCGTCACAACACCATTAGGAACAAATCGGAATCCATGTTTGTTAGTAGGATCGGTGTCTCGCTAGAGGGACAACTTCCAGTGAAACTGGAGGGCGCGCAATTCAAATAAATAATCATAAATATTATGGATTTTAAACATTTAGGTACATATAAGTGTCTTATATCGGCTGAAAGCTTAAATTCTTGTTAATCTAACGGCACTGTCCGATTTACAGTAGCTATTACAGCGAAAACATGCCATGTGATTGTTTGAGGATGGCGCCCCACATCAAAATATTTTTACACCGGCACAGGTTTCATACATTCACATATAACGATTAAATATTCACTTACTTTTTGAAAATCTTCCTCTGATTTGTCATCCAAAGGGTCCCAGCTATAACACGTTTTGTTAGATAAAATCTTTCTTTATATCCCAAAAAGTCAGTTTAGTTGGCGCCATCGATTTGAGTATACTTGCAGAGAAACGAATCCGAAAATCTACCCCCTGAACTTTGTTTCAACAAGTCAAAATACGTTTCATTTTACTCCTCAGATAATTTAAATTGTAATCAAACTGTAATATTTATTTCGGAAAGAAGTATGTTCAATAGGAAACCGATTTTAGCAGGTGCGTAATGCCTTTAAAACTGTTAGTTTACTTGGGCATGTCATTCAGGCAGGAAGTGGAGAAAAAGGGGGCCTTGCCCTAAGAAGCTTTAGTAGATCCAAGTGTACAGCCCGGGTGGTCATACACTGAAAGATGATGCCCTATCTCTTTTAATTTCTTCGGCCAATCTAGATGATATACAGTCCAAAGCAGTCCATGCCTGTAGAATAGAATGTTGGCTTGTGGCCCCACAGTCTGGCTGGAGGCAGGTCAGCCATCCTAGCCACATCTGGCTGGCCTCGCCACTTCCTGCATTCGGTGCAACCAAGCTGAAAATGGCGAAAAGCTGCCCTCCATCTCAGAAACCAGAACCTCTTGACGTAACTCAGCAAACACCCTCTCTGGGCCCGGGTGCCTCAACTGCTCATCATATTTCTTGATCAGCAACCTGATGAGCGGGTGACCTGGGTCCAGAACCACTGGGTGAAGAACGTCAGGACCCAGATGGTCACACCTCCGAAGGCGACCTCCAGAACGAATCAGTTCGGTGTCATTGTCATACTCCGGGCCAGCGTCACCAGACGGCTGCTCGGTGGGACTGGCTTGCCTGCCTCTAGTAGGGAGAGGTCTTCTGGGAAGCTTTCAGACTGAGCATGTCTGAGTACTTGGAGTTTTGCTTGAACTGGGCAACATCAGGTAGAGAAGACTTGGTGTCCGCAGACAGGAGTCCACAGAAGGTAGGCTACCGCAGCTCCTCTGCTTCGTCAGCATGTACTTGATCTGGTCTTCTCGGCCAGGATGACTGGGCCTGCCACAGGAATGGAGGACCTTGACTCCAACGGTTGTGTTCTGAAAGCTGCCGTGAGTGATATCGTCAGACGGATTTCTCTCCGTGTCCACGTAACGTCAGGACTGGGAGCTCCTGTATTTCTGTGACTCTTGTGCCTACAAATACTTTGTACCTACAGGAGTCTGACTGGAGCCAGGTTAAGACTGTTGTAGAATCCGACCAGTACGTGACCTCATGGATTTCCAGGGTGAGTTCTTTTCTGATGACCACTGCAAACTGGGCACCAGTGAGTGCAGAGCTTGAGTCTTGGCATCGACTGCTTTCGTTTCGGGGCCACTTTTGATCTTGCTGCAAGAATGCCACTTGGATCCGTCCATTGGTGTCTTCAATACGGAGGTATGCAACGGCACCGGACATATGTTCTGAGGCATCACTGAAGACGTGAACACTTCTTGTGCTGTTTGGGAGATCCATGTCGGAGCTGACGTAACACCTTGGCAGTGTGACCTGAGACAGCTGTGGAAGTTCGGTCTCCCAAATAAGCCACGCTTGAAGAAGATCTTCAGGTATGTCTGGGTCATCCCACCCTCTTTTCTTATTCCAGAGCCTCTGGAAAACAACCTTGGCACGTGTTATGTATGGGACGATGAACGCATGCTTCTGAAGGGCAAACGTGGCACAGCAGGGGTTACATGTCTTCCCAAAGGGAAGATGATCAGGGTAGGTCTCGCCACAGTTTAGGTCTTGCCACAGAAACCGGAGAAGAGGCTGGTCTTCGGGTAGCAGGCGGACTTGATGGAACATCCCCTTTATGTCACTGCTGATGGCCACAGAGTGTTCCTGGAAACGGAGAAGGACTCCAAGCAGAGTAGCTCCCAAGGTAGGTCCGGGAAAGCTCTTGCCTCTGTAGTTGAAGAAACAGTTGAAGACGACTCTGTTTTTCCCATTGTGATGGACCATATGATGGGGGAATGTACCAACCTTAGTACTCTTCGACTGCTACTAGGTATACCTTCTTGACGTGGCCGGACTCCACCAACTTGTGAACCTCTGCATTGTACACTACTGCTTTCTCTGGATCCTTGGACAGATGCTTTTCTGTCCCTCCCAGATGAGCCAGTACTGCCTCCTTTGGAGCTTCCAAGGGAAGAAGGTTTTTCTTTCACAAAAGTGGAGTGGTGTACCTTTGAACCCTGTCCACTTCAACCCTGACTGTCTTCTCCTCTAGTAGATGCATGGCTTCTACATCTTGTCTGGACCATGTGACGAGTCTCTTACTCCTTATGCTAGCGTATTCAACTGTCAGAGCTTCTCTACATGGCTGAAGAGCTCTGCAGATGGAGAGATGAGGGATGGATGAAGGCACTGTGGTGGAGAAAGACTTTGCTGCAAGAACTTTGAAGGGCCTTGAAGGGTCCACCCGAGCTGAGTTTTGATGGTGGTAGTATTTGGATACCTGGGGTATCCAAATACATTGGCTCTGTCGTAGTGATTAGATAGGGATAATCTGATCCGATGAGCAGTACTGGCTGAGCCTGATCCAGAGGTTAAAGGGAAGGTGCCGATATCTTTTCTGAAGGGCTTCGACAGGGTAGGTATGCGGTGCAAGGCCCAACTCTTCAACTGTGAAGGCTCAGTGGATGTCAAAGGACCTGTTTGGTGAGTAACAGGGGCCACAGAGAGGCACACAGAAGCTCCATGGATGACTCGGATATCTTGACGCACAGTACGAAGTGCCAAGTCCTCAGGATTGCCTTGGATGCCTAGCTGCTCTGCTGTTTCATGCACCAACCCGTCGTCTAACAGGGCGTACGTGTCAAATTACTTGTTGCCGCTCCACAAGATGACTCGACTCATCTTCAGCAACACCTTGCTGCTTCCGGAAGGTCGATCAATGTAGAGGGTCTCTGCAGTGGAGCTCACCAGGCAAATGCTCTCTGTTGGCACCTTGGTGCTGGCGGTTTTCATAGCATTTGTGCTAGCGTTCTTTGCAGCAGTCGGGCTAGTGTTGACCTCGTTGAGAATGTCAAGATGCTTCTTCTCACACTTCTTGCACTTAGCCTTGAGAGTACACTGAGCTGCTTGGTGTTCACGTCCACACTTCCAACATCTTTCATTTGTCTTGATCCAGGATTCTTTCTGGTCTTTCAAAAGGAGCTGAAAGTTGGTGCATTGATTCATGTAATGCTTTGTGGTGTTGCAGAACGGACAATACTTATTTGGCTCCTCCCGTGACCTTTCCTCCGGAGACTGGTTCTGTGAAGAGACTTCGGCTTTGTCCTTTCTCTGCTCACCTCCGTGGAGGATGGTGGTGGTCTTGGGGAAGGACTTGTCTTTATGTTGGTCAAGGGCGTGAGCTACGGTGGTCCCTGCTTTGGTCGCTACTGAACTGCGTGCCATCTTCTTCCACTCTCACCTCGTACTCGAGCCACTCTGCCAGGTGAATGAGGGTTGGAATGGGTGTCTTGATGGGTTTCACACATCTCTTGAAGCTGGCTCTTAGGTCATGTGGTAACTTAACTAAGAGGCGGGAGACGTTTGAGCCACACCTCAGTTCTGTCTGTCCATTACTCCCTAGCTGATCCAACATGCCAACCAAGGCACGCACCCTCAGAGAGAATCTTCAGAATGCCTTGATGTCACCACTCTTGATGTTGCGGCCATCCATTAACCCTGCGATGCATTGGAGGGCAAGCTGGTGGGTTTGGCCATACAGTTCTGTGAGGGACTTCATGGTGTCACTGTATCGGTACCTGCTGTTGCGCGAGCAGCCTCTTCCAAGCCTCTTCCAACTTCAGGTGGTCCCCCAATATCTGAAACTTGAAGCACGCTGTTGCATCTACAGGCAGCACATTGTCGAGGGCCACCTTCAGCCCTGCAAACACTCCCGGCTAGGTGAAGAAGGAGTGCGGTAGCGGACAGGCGAGAGCTGACGATGACCGAGAGTGTAGGCCCGGCGGCGATGGTCAGGCGAGTAGTCACAGCGGCGATGGTCAGGTGAGAGCTGACAACAACAGTCAGATGAGTAGTCGCGGCGGTGACGGTCAGGTGATTAGTCGTGGCGGCGACATTCAGGTGTGGACTGACAATGGCAATCAGTTGAGGCTTTACGACGGTAATCAGGCGTAGGCTAACCTTAGAGGTCAGGTGAGTAGTCGAGGCAGCCACAGCAGTTGCAGTGGCGACGGTCAGGTGTGCGCTGACGGCGGCGATCAGGTGTAGGCTGACCGCAGCGGTGATGCGAGGGCTGACGTTGGCGATCATGTGAAGTCAGCCCTCTAGGTGGCACTGTAGGGCTACAATGAAAAGACGACCGGTTTCGCTGGTGCGATGGCTGACGGCGGCGAGTGGTTGACTAGATGATGACAATGAGGATGACTGGTCTGAGAAGGAGAGCCCTCTCATCCCAAGGTTTTCAATGAGCTGCTCTATCTTATCATGCTGCCTTTGTGACTGCAGTTTATCATCTCTGGTTGTCACCAGCTGTGCCCGCTACAGCTGACTTTGAGGATGACAATCTCGAGTCGAGGTGTGCCTGCTGTTGGGGGCTCCATCCTCACTGTTGGGGACCCATTAAGGGGGATGAATTTAACTCTTCCGATTGCTCCGGTATCTCCCGTGTCAACTTCTCAGTTTCCTCTCCTATCAGCTTCAGGCACGTTACGACTGTTCTGCAAGAAAACGGGTTTCTGTCTCATCTTGTACAGGAGGCTAGCTGCTGCTGGTCTTGTTGTGAGAGTAATTAATTCCACTCACAGTGCCCTCTGCTCGTGGTCCCTTGTTGGAGTGGTGTGTTGTTATGTGTGGTGTTGTCTGCCTTGACTCGTAGCTTAACTCAAAGTCGACCAGACAATGGGGGGAGGGGGAGGGGGGTGCGAGTCAGACGGCGGGGAGAAACCACAACTTGTGAAGGATCTTCTCTGGTGACTGGCATCCTTGGACTCTGGCAGTTACTGCATCCGGCTTGTAAAGACCTGAGGTTCAAAGCTTGGTTCTGAACTAATATTTATACCAAACGTTTTAGGGTCCATACACAGATCAACTACATAGCTAGCTACAGATCCATAGGCATACAGGTATTTTATCCTCCACTACACAATTACCAAGAAAATATTTAGCTAGATACGTTACTTCAGTTGCAGTGCATCAAAAATATTAGCAAGGCAAGTTTACAAAATTGTAGTTTAAATTTGCAGAAAATGCTTCAGCTAGCTAGATTCTTTACATCCACTGTTTCACAAGACGGCAGCCTGGTTTGCTGGTTTTCTCAGGAGTACCTAAAACATTAAACAACACAAATTATAATTTCATGCTCATGTCACCACACCTATAAAGCTAGCTAGCTGGCTAATGTTAGCTAGTCAGCTAGATTGCTAAATAGCGATTTTCAGAAATTAACTTCATGACAAAAGAATATGCACAGTATTTTTGTCAGCCATCTTTGCTAAAGAAAGTCTCCAATGTTGGGTCGCAAAGCGTCAAATTTGTCATAGGAACCACTCGATATGATTGGTCATCGCCCAGCGGTCGCTGCTGGTGATTTGCATGAAGTTGGGAAAGTGTGACCAATCCCTATTGTGCCTTCGCTCCCTCCCATCCTTCCTCTTCACCTCCCCCCTCCTTCCCCCCCACGGGCTCATGTTGTGCACAGAACAAAACATCATGCATAACTCGTCTTGTGTTTGTAAAATTATTTGTGGGAAAAAGACACATGGATAGAATTACCCTGCATACATCGATATTCGATACAGTTTTTCAAAAAACAATAAATAAATTCAAACATAATAGCATTACATTATAAGCTTTTGACCTTTTTGACTGCTCTATTAAATTAATCTAATGTTGTTTCCTTTGCACCGTTTACACGAGCTATGGTTAGCTCTAGTGAAAGGACGTCAAGGAAGTTTTGTAGCCATCGAGTTATGCTAAGCTTCTGTGGAGGTTTCCATCTCACCAACTGTCACGCCCTGACCTTAGAGAGCCTTTTTATTTCTCTATTTGGTTAGGTCAGGGTGTGATTTGGGTGGGCATTCTATTATTTTTGTTTCTTTACTTTTGTCCGAGTGTGGTTCCCAATCAGAGGCAGCTGTCTATTGTTGTCTCTGATTGGAGATCATACTTAGGCAGCCCTTTTTCCCACCATTAGGTTGTGGGATCGTGTTTTCTGTTTAGTGTTTCTGCCTGACAGAACTGTGCGCTATCGTTTTCATGTTTATTATTTTGTTTGAGTGTTTTTTGAAATAAAAGAATCATGAACACTTACCACGCTGCGCCTTGGTCCACTCTTCATACCACCACCGAGAGCCGTTACACCAACATTCTTTTTGCCGCCGAATTTATTACTCTCCAGAGAATCATACTCGTTTTGGGGAACTGTGAGAGTCAGTGAAGCGTCATCGTTCGACAATAGTATATTGGGAAAAGATAGGGAATGGCAGGACAACCTATACTCGACACAGACCTGGCAACCTGTGATCAGGAGATCTTCACACTGGGGCAGTCCTACATCATGTGCATGTAGGTTCCAATATTTCTTTGAGAACACAACAGACATATTCCCATTGGTTTACGGAGGGTTTCTAGTTGTTTTTTATATATAGATTGGATACAAAACCTCTACTTGTGTTCTGACTACCAGCAACTCAGCAGGTGGATGGAGTGGGAGTGGTTGACTCCATGGGTGTAATGAACACGATGGGAGACAGAGAGCTGGTTTCAGGCGCAGGGCACAGCAGGTGTTTATTGTAAAGGACCACAGGAGGAGGCAGGTAGCTGGGTCCAGCGGCAGGCAGAAGGTCATACACAGGGGGTCCAACAAGGCAACAGTACAGGCAGGGAAAAGGCTAGTAATGTCATCTGGGAGATCAGGCAATAGGTTGATAACAGGAAATCCGATAGGCTAAGGTACAGGCAGGGAATAGGCAAAAGGCGTCGTTAGTGAGGCAGGCAAAAACTATCATACACGAGAGGATTAAATTACGGGAAAAAACAGAGCCCCGAATAGAAGTGTGTCACAAAACAAACAATACCTCACAATGATGGGGTGCAAAGAACTTAACTAAATAGTGTGTGATGACATACAGGTGTGTGAACAGGTGATCAGAATCCAGGTGATTGGGATGTGGAGAGTGAGCTGCGTTCAGGGGATCTATGTGTTTGAGAGTGTGAGCTGGAAAGTGGGCTGGAAAGTGAGCTGCGTTCAGGGGATCTACATGTTTGAGAGTACCGATATTTACTGATAAGACGGCTTGTTACACAATGGAAAGGGGGTGGGGAAAGATAAAGAGAGTGGACTTATCGTACATACATTTGGAAACTACACTCACCGTAAATATGAATATTTAGCACCCTAACACGCTCATTCAGATATGAAATGCAACATATGTTTACGCGTAAATGTCTTTCTCTGTCGTCTCTGTTGAAACCACTCGGTCCGTCTATGGGCAGTAGTTCGATACAAGTCTCTGGTTGTCCACCAGAGGTCACAATGTCCTTCTTAGTTGTAGGCTTCTTTTGTTCTGGAGTGTTCTTAGACTGGATATTTCAGGTGTACCACACAGTGGTGAGAGGGATCTGTTCTTCCCTCCCATCTTTTGTCAAATATACTAGACTACTTTACATACCAGCTGCAGACGGAATGTCAAATCAAAATCAAATCAAATCAAATGTATTTATATAGCCCTTCTTACATCAGCTGATCAGCTGATATCAAAGTGCTGTACAGAAACCCAGCCTAAAACCCCAAACAGCAAGCAATGCAGGTGTAGCACGGTGGCTAGGAAAAACTCCCTAAAAAGGCCAAAACCTAGAAAGAAACCTAGAGAGGTTTCGCCGGAGGCTCCGGACTGAGGACCGTCGCTGGAGGCTCCTTGCCCTGGATCTTCACTGCAGGCTCCGGGCCATGGATCATCACTGGAGGCTTCGTGGCATGGATTATCACTGGAGGCTTCGTGCCATGGATCATCACTGGAGGCTTCGTGGCATGGATTATCACTGGAGGCTTCGTGCCATGGATCATCACTACAGGCTCCGGGCCATGAATCATCACTGGAGGCTTTGTGCCATGTATCATCACTACAGGCTCCGGGCCATGGATCATCACTGGATGCTTCGCGCCATGGATCATCACTACAGGCTCCGGGCCATAGATCATCACTGGAGGCTTCGTGTCATGGATTATCACTGGAGGCTCCGGGCCATGGATTATCACTGGAGGCTTCGTGCCATGGTTCATCACTACAGGCTCCGGGCCATGGATTATCACTGGAGGCTTCGTGCCATGGATCATCACTAGAGGCTTCGTACGTGGAGCCGGAACAGGTCTCACCGGAGTGAGGAAACGTACTGGAGGCCTGGTTCGTGGAACCGGAACAGGTCTCACCGGACTGGGGAGATGCACTGGAAGCCTGGTGCGTGGAACAGGCACCAGATACACTGGGCCGTGGAGGCGCACTGGAGGTCTCGAGCATAGAGCTGGCACAACCTGTCCTGGCTGGATGCCCACTTCCGCCCGGCAAATGCGGGGCGCTGGCACAGAGCGCACCGGCCTGTGATTGCTCACTGGAGACACCGTGCGCATCACCGCATAACACGGTGCCTGACCAGTCACACGCTCCCCACGGTAAGCACGGGGAGTTGGCTCATGTCTAAACCCTGAGACCTCCAATCTCCCCGTGTGCCCCCCCAAAAATTGTTTTGCTTTGTTGGTATAACTCCTCGTAACGTCGCCGTTCCGCTTTCGCTGCCTCCATCTCCTCCTTCGGACAGCGATACTCCCCGGCCCTTGTCCAGGGTCCAGGATTTCCTCCCAGGTCCAGTCCTCCTGACCACACTGCTTGGTCCGTTGGTGGTGGGATCTTCTGTAACGTCCGTCGTTAGAATGAGACCAAGGTGCAGCGTGGTAGGCGATAATTTTCTTTGAATTTAAATGTTCCACCAAAAACAATAAACAACTCAACGAACGAAAAGCTAGGAGTGCAAACACATGCAACATACCAGGAACTGCCAGGAATAAGCGTCATAGCTGATGACGTCCTACAGCTGGGATACAATGGAAGAAGCAGTGCAGGACTCAGCTCATACAAAGAGCAAGGGAGATGAATCTAAGGCTGAATAAAGACAAAGTTAAGCTCAGGCTCACAAGTATTCCATACATGGGACATCTCTTGACAGCTGAAGGCCTGAAGCCAGACCCCAAGAAGGTGGAGGCAGTACAGAAAATGCAGCCATCTACAGACGCTAAGGCAGTGCAGCGACTGCTTGTTTTGTAAATTACTTAGCCAAATTCTTACATCCTCTGTCTGACGTATCTGAGCCATTGCGTCAGCTGACCAATAAAGATGTACTGTGGGCATTGCTTCCTCAACATGGAGCAAATCAAGAAATTGGTAAGCAGCTAACCAATTTCTGAGGTACTACGACCTCTCTGAGGAAGTGACCCTACAATGTGATGCAAGTAACAAAGGCCTAGAGGCTGCACTCCTGCAGCATTGCATTTGCTTCAAGGACATTGACACCCACGGAGAAAGGATATGCCCAAATTGAAAAGGACTGCCTAGCCATAGTGACCGTTTTGAAAGGTTTTGTTGGGCTTTTTCTTAAAATAGAAAAAATAAATGTTACGGGGACTTTATCTCGGTGCACACTGATCACAAAGCCGCTTGAGGTTATCTTCAAAAAACCTCTTCTGTCCGCCCCGAATTGACTACAAAGGATGATGCTAAAGCTTCAGCGTTATCAACTATAGGTAGTGTACAAGAAAGGAATAGAGCTTCACATTGCAGATTTGTTTGTCCAGGGCAGCACTAACAACAACTAGTCACCCACGATATTGGACAAATGAGACAGTATATCCTCTACAGGCTGAGGTTGAAGATGTGAACCATGCTACTGACCAAAACATCTCCCCGCAGACACGGGATGCTATTAAAGCTCATTCAGCAGAGGACACTACTTCTCGGGTGCTTCAGTCTTTTATCCTAAGAGGCTGGCCGGACACAAGAAAGAATACACCCATCTTGTTGAGGGACTACTGGTCATACAGAGACAAACTGACAATGCAGGAAGAGGTCGTCTACAAAGACGACATTGTGGTAGTGCCAGAAACTCTACACCCAATGATTCTCTCTCGTATCCATGCAGGGCACTCAGGGGTCGAAGCCAGTCTCAGGAAAGCCAGAGACTCAGTATTCTGGACCAACATGACCCAAGAAATGAAACATTTTGTGGCTGTGTGCAGCATATGTAATGCTAATCTACCTAAGCAGCAAAAGGAAATGCTGCACCCACATGACGTACCAGCATGTCCTTAGTCTAAAGTGGGAATGGATCTGTTCACAGTAAAGAATGTTCCTTTTCTGATTATAGTGGACTACTATTCAGATTTTTGGGAAGTGGAGAAAGTGATTGACATAACAGTGCTTGCATGATCGACTGTTGTAAGCAGCAGTTTAGTAGATATGGCATACCTGACAGTGGTGTAGTTACGGATAATCGTCCCCAGTTCATGAGTCAAGACTTTGCTATGTTTTCAAAAGCCTGGGAGTTCCAACATGTGACCTCCTCACCCTATCACAGTCTGAGTAATGGTAAGGTGGATTCAGCAGTGACAATAGCAAAGACTCCCATCACAAAGGCTATGCAGGAAGGTGCAGATGTGTGGCAAGCGATTTTGGCATGGAGAAATACCCCCACAGAGGGCTTCGGCAGCAGTCCTGTCTTGACGCACTCGCTCTCTGTTGCCAACAACTCCCAAGCTCCTTGCACCAAAAGTCATTAGGGATGTTCAGGCACACAAGCATGCACGTCAGGACAAGTCAAAACATTACTATGACCAGCATGCAAAAAATCTGCCTGTAATAAAACAAGGCCAAGCTGTCAGAGTGCTCCTGTCACCTCAAGCCAGGGATGCCACATGGAGTCTTGTCACATGCATAGGGCACATCAGCGTAAGGTCATATGACGTGTTAATAAAGGGCCGAAAGTATTGAAGGAACCGGAGGGACATACGCGCAGTTCAGGAGAGAATAGGGCACAGGAGGGCCACATGGGAAGACTGTGAATATCCTCTGGATGGTGTGGGCAGGACACATAATGAGGAGACGGGGAAGACCCCATCAGGGCAGTTATCTCTGCCGACCGTGCCACCACAATTTCAGAAAGATGTGGCAGAGGAAGGAGAGGCCCTGAGGCTCCTAGAGGTGCCTAACATCCCAGAGATGCCAGGAGAGGTCCTGAGGCTCCCAGAGGTTCCCAACATCCCAGAGGTGCCTTAAGAGATGGACAATTAATTGTATTATTTTAAAAAAGTGTTGACAAATAGGTATTTTCACTGTGGTATGAAGAGCTCGTGCTAATTCTATATGAAAAAGAAGATGTTGAGGTAATGGGCATAATGCCAACCCAGAGATGGTGCTAGTTGGGCGCCTATCTAGGATAGATAAACAGGTGCATTATAAGTATCTGATTAGGATGTCATGATCTGTAACGTAATACCGTTATACCGTTGCACACACATATTAACAGCTAGTAAAGCTCGCAATTGCTTGTATTATTATTACTACAGTTAGACTAAATAAATAGTACATTTTACAGGTTTTGATCATAACAACAACTAAGTCTCTGACATAATAAAGAGGGAGAATGGTAAACATGCACTTCGAACAGACATGTCTGTTATCTTTGTGTTTTGGGTCACTGCTGTGTTCTTCTTGTACGGTTACGTCGCGTGACGTCACGTGACATTGATACTCCTTTGTAGGAAGGGTATTGTAGCTGTATTGTAGCTGTATCTGTCTGTAATTTGAATCACGTTTACGTTTGCTTATACAATAACCGTTTTTTATGAAATCATATATTTACAAAATCATCAGAGCAAGGAATAAGTTAGCCCTAAATATTTCTAAAACTAAAAGCATTGTATTTGGAACAAAACACTCACTAGACCCTAAACCTCAACTAAATCTTGTAATAAATCATGTGAAAATTGAGCAAGTTGAGATGACTAAACTGCTTGGAGTAACCCAGATTGTAAACGGTCATAGTCAAAACATATTGATGCAGTAGTAGCTAAGATGGGGAGAAGTCTGTCTATAATAAAGCGATGCTCGTTATCAACAAGGCAGGTCCTACAGGCCCTAGTTTTGTCGCACCTTGACTACTGTTCAGTCGTGTGGTCAGGTGCCACAAAAAAGGACTTAGGAAAATTACAATTGGCTCAGAACAGGGCAGCACTGCTGGCCCTTGGATGTATACAGAGGGCTAATATTAATAATATGCAAATCAATCTCTCCTGGCTGAAAATGGAGGAGAAACTGACTTCATCACTACTTTTATTTATGAGAGGTATTGACATGTTGAATGCACTGAGCTGTCTGTCTAAACTACTGGCACACAGCTCGGACACCCATGCATACCCCACAAGACATGCCACAAGAGGTCTCTTCACAGTCCCCAAGTCCAGAACAGACTATGTGAGGCACACAGTACTACATAGAGCCATGACTACATGGAACTCTATTCCACATCAAGTAACTGACACAAGCAGTAAAATTAGATTTAAAAAACAGATTTAAAAAAAATACTTATGGAACAGCGGGGACTGTGGAACAGCGGGGACTGTGAAGCAACACAAACATTGGCACAGACACACGCACGCACACACACATGCATTTCCGTTTTAAATTTCCGTTTTTATTTTTAAATAATTCTAAAAAGCTGTTTCTGCTTTGTCATTATGGGCCATTGTGTTCAGATTGATGAACAGATTGATCAGAAAAAAACGATTTAAAAAAGTCAAGGGGTCTGAATACTTTCCAAAAGCACTGTATATCAATCAGCATTGTGCCTATCTTACTAGGGTATAGTTTGTGAACTGTATACTGTAAAATTCTATATTTCTTTAGACCATGAATATATTCATTTACATCAATGAAGTTTGGTAAAACAACTATCAAATCATATGCTTCTGTAAATAGGCATACGCTATTGTACTTCATCAGCCAGTAAGCTTCAATAGGACACATGGAAAGAGACCCTATGTCCTACCATTTGAAATTATGGTGTAGGGTACAATGCACTGCTAAAATATATGGGTTGGGAAACAGTACATTTCCCTGGATGGGTTCAGAAGGTGAGGGGTCAGGGGTTAACGCCGGGGGACCAGGCTGCTCCTGAGAGAGGTGGAGGCGGCCTTCTCTCTCCTGCGGGAGAGAGAGAAACCGAGAGAAAGAGGCAGGGGCGGTGTATGATTTCAGAAAGCATAGCAGTCGTCATCTGAGCTCTCAGCAATAGGACTTGTATTTTCATCTGAGTTCTCTTCTACATCAGAGTCATCAAAAATATCCCCTTCTCCCAGAATCAGATTGTGGTAGGTATTCCTGGTGTTGACTTGGTCTTGTGTCAGTTCACTCAATCTTCTCTTCAGGTGACAGAGAAGGCCATTCCTCCCTCCCTCTGACAACTCCACTGCATTGCCTAAAAGTGACATGTAAAGCAGTAAATTATGTACAGTTCCAGTACACAAAATAGTGTGGAGGGTATTTGTAAAGCCAGACCAAAAGGTTCAGTCCAAAGATAGTATAAACCTCAACTTCCTCTGAACTTGCAGCTGCTGGGACAGTGCCTCCAGAGTTCCTGTGGCTCTTTGTAGGCTCCCCAAGTGGCTCTTCATCTCCTGCACCAGGATCCTCTCTTCCTCCTGCAGTCTGTTCACCAACACCTGTCTGTCCAAGATTGCCTTTTTGATGGCAAAATGGATGTTGCCTGTGAAATGTAAACTCACAGAGGTATATAACAGAACAATAGCAATGATTGCAGCCTACGCTGAATGTAAAAATTAAATCACAACAGATACCTTCTGCAATCATATACTTACTGGTGGCAAGTCTCTCCCATGGCCACACAAAGTTGTCAGTATTGATCAGCTCATCCACTGTGGGGAGCCTAAACTCTGCCTGCTGCTTGTGAAGTTGAACAATGGCAGCTGTCAAGGCTGCCTTGTCCTCAATAATTTCTTTCAGAATCTGATGCCTCCTCTTGTTGCTGTTTGAATAAAAGGGGTGATTAGACGGACTGTAGATTCAGATATATTCCATTACTATAAGTTACAGAGCTACTATAGAGGCACAAACAGAGTACAAAGCAATCAACTCATTTGTTGTCATGCAGGTATAACATTATACAAGGCACGCAGAGTTGTGGCTCACAAGGTACTGTTAACCTGTTTGGGCTGCAGGGGCAGTATTGAGTAGCCAGATAAAAACGGCCTCGTACTCAATTCTTGCTCGTACAATATGCATATTATTATTACTATTGGATAGAAAACACTCTCTAGTTTCTAAAACCGTTTGAATTATATCTGTGAGTAAAACAGAACTCATTTGGCACAAACTTCCTGACCAGGAAGTGGAAAGTCTGAAAACTATGCTCTGTTCTATGTCCTGCCTATAAATGGGCATGATACGTATTAGTATACATGCACGTCATACACCTTCCACTAGACGTCAAGAGGCAGTGAGAGAAGAAATGGAGTGTTTATCTTGGTCTGAGTTGGAATAAATCCTCTTGGAATGACGTGTCACCCATTTCCTGTTTTCAGGAAGGCGCAAGAAGGAACCGGGGATTGCCTTTTGAAAAGCTGTCGTTATAGGCAACTACTATCTCCGGCTTTGATTTTATTTGATACATGTGACAATATCATCGTAAAGTATGTTTTTTCAATATAGTTTTATTAGATTTTTGAAATTTATTCGGGACGTTAGGCGTGTTGCGTTGTGTGCCTTTGTTCAGGAAGGAGAGCTTCGCGCCACTTGGCTAGTGCGCTTGCTAATTCAAGAGGGAAAAAGGACGTTCTAAATCCAAACAACGATTGTTCTTCACAAAGGACCTCTTGTACAACATTCTGATGGAAGCTCATCAAAAGTAGGACCCATTTTATGATGTTATTTCATATATCTGTCGAACTGTGTACTATTAGTTTTGCGCCCAGGTTTTGGGCACTCGCTCGCCATAACGTAAGCCTTATGTCGTAATGAAGTTATTTTTAGAATTCTAACACGGCGATTACATTAAGAACTAGTGTATCTATCATTTCCTATACAACATGTATTTTTTAGTTATGTTTATGAATAGCTATTTGGTCAGAATATGTGTGTCAGAAAAAGTGTCAGAAAAATATCCGGACGTTGTGGGAAAAGGTAGCTACGTTAGCACAATGTATAACCACTGATTTCAGCTCTAAATATGCACATTTTCAAACAAAACATAAGTGTATGTATAACCTGATGTTATAGGACTGTCATCTGATGAAGCATATCAAGGTTAGTCAAAAATTATATATCTTTTGCTGGTTTGTTACGATCGCTAACTTTTGCTGCTGGGAAATGTTTGTGTTTCTGGCTATTGTAGTAAGCTAATATAACGCTATATTGTGTTTTCGCTGTAAAACACTTAAGAAATCGGAAATATTGTCTGGAATCACAAGATGCCTGTCTTTCATTTGCTGTACACTATGTATTTTTCAGAAATGTTTTATGATGAGTATTTAGGTATTTGGCGTTGGTGTCTGTAATTATTCTGTCTGCTTTCGGTGCAATTTCTGATTGTAGCTGCAATGTAAACTATGATTTATACCTGAAATATGCACATTTTTCGAACAAAACATAGATTTATTGAATAACATGTTATAAGACTGTCATCTGATGAAGTTGTTTGTTGGTTAGTTTGGTTGGTTCTTGGTTAGTTAGGTTGGCTTTGTGCATGCTACCTGTGCTGTGAAAAATGTCTGTCCTTTTTTGTATTTGGTGGTGAGCTAACATAAATATACGTGCTGTTTTCGCTGTAAAACATTTTAAAAATCGGACATGTTGGCTGGATTCACAAGATGTGTACCTTTCATTTGCTGTATTGGACTTGTTAATGTGTGAAAGTTAAATATTTCTAAAAAATATATTTTGAATTTCGCGCCCTGCACTTGAAGTGGCTGTTGTCATATTGATCCCAACTTAGGGCTTGCAGCCAGAAGAAGTTAATGAACATGTAATTTCTCAGTTTAATGAAATGTTTTACATCAGATCAATTAATAGCATAGGTCATGCCTACATTTGATCATCAACATGTTCTGATGTGTATGACTAATGCATTTTCTTTCACAAATGAGTTTTACCGCTTGATTAATAATGTGTTTGAGGTCATATTGTTGTTGGGCCTTACCTGTCAACGGTAGAGGTAGTGTTTCCTCTGTTTCACACTGAGGTAAAGACCTGTCTGCCCTGTCTGACTATCCTGTCTAATGGTAGAGGTAGTGTTTCCTCTGTTTCACACTGAGGTAAAGCCCCTCAATCTTCTTCTGGATAAGGCGGGCCAGCTGCTGTGGAACTAGGACAATGAGGGATGTGGAACTCAACTCAAGATAAGTCAATATTTGAAGAGAGAAGACACTGCTGGGAGGGGGGCCATAGGGGTCCACCCTGAAGACTATCTGACTACAGTCCTATCCCATATTCACACACTTCCACGCCCATGAGGGTCCTAGATTTAGGCAGGGCCATGACAATACCAGTTAGAGGAACAGACTGAGTTTCTGCCTAACAACAGAGAAGGAGTGTTTATCTAAGACATGCAAGGCGCTGACTCCGCCTATTCGGAAGGTATAAATATATGCTTGTGTTGAATAAACTTGATTTGAGCTTTTTCTGGTTGTCCGTTTGAGTTTTTGCTCTAATTCTTGAGAACCTAACATAACTTCAGGCCACTGTTGCACCTCAGCAACCCACTCATGAAGCACAGCGTTGCTGATGTCCAGCTCTGCCTGTTTTTCTTCAAGGAAACTGGTCTCCCCCTTCAGTCTTTTGACATTCTGAAAAAAATACAATTCAATTAAGGAATGACATAGGTGAAGGTTCTAATTTTTCAAGTGAATCACACTAAAAGATTTGACTTTAATGTATACAGTCATCCTGATGTTTTCCTACATCAAGATGACTAATAAAATACTAAAAAGCTGAGCCAGGATTGCAGACGGAAGATCAGACTTGTAGAAATAGAGAAACAAGAATGAGAAAGCAGATACAGGTAAAAAAAAAATCATTTTATGAAACCCCGTCCCCCCAAAAATACCTTCATATATCTCTTTGCCAACTTGCGATCCACGTTGGCGAACTTCCTCTTATTCCAGACCATTGTCAGGAGTGGGATAATGTCTGTCCGTACTGTTGGAAAAACATCTTCGGTCAGCATTTCTAATAAATTACTACTGTGTGCCTAACCAATCAACATAAAGACTGCAATTACAGTCATGTGTAAGATATAAAAACAACAACAATAAAATCATTAACATAGCATAACATAACATCATCATAAGTTAAGGCCAAAAAGTAAATGTCCTTCACTGTCAGCTTCTCCCTTCAGCAGTAACATGTGTCCAAGAACATGTCCTGCTATGGTGCAATTTATTTGGTTTCCATTCATCAATGTTTGAGTTTTTACCGGGGTGGGGTAGTTAGGCCCATGCCTAACCCCCAACATGGAGGATCATGGATTGCTTTGTCTGCCTCCTACCCTTCGACCTGACCGGCTTGGCTGCACCCCCTCCAGCTTTGCGCTCAAGGTCATTGGAGAACGCAAGCCTCTCCATCGTGGCATGGTGACAGTCCAGGAGAGGGGCAATTAGGTTTATCTTTGTCACGCCCTGACCTTAGAGAGCTTTTTATGTCTCCATTTTGGTTTGGTCAGGGTGTGATTTGGGTATTCCTTTTTTAATTTTTTTGTTTTGGCCGGGTATGGTTCTCAATCAGGGACAGCTGTCTATCATTGTCTCTGGGAACCATACTTAGGTAGCTTTTCCCCACCTATGCTTTGTGGGTAGTTGTTTTCTGTTTAGTGTTTTGCACCAGACAGGACTGTTTCGGTTTCGGTTATTCACTTTGTTATTTTTGTTTAGTGTTCACTTTAAATAAAAAGTCATGAACACTTACCACGCTGCGCTTTGGTCCGATTCCTCTTCATCCGACGACGACACATGTTACAATCTTATTAACTACTAAGTGTGCTGGAGCTCAAATATAAGGACCACTTTATAGTTAAACATTATTAAGGGATTTATGTTGCAATCCTAAACCTTCTTCAGCCTCGGACATGTACGTTGTCGTGACAGCAGCTCTGAATATAAAACTTGACTATAATGTAATGCCATATGACACTGTCGTAGAAGCCTTTCTCAACACTCAATAGAGTCAGACTGCAAGATGACATCACAAAATGATACATCAAACAAAACCACCAGGGGGTGGCAAGTAGCCTAGAGGTTAGAGAGCTGGGTTGCTGGTTCACATCTGACTGTGTTTCTCCAACCTCTGTGTGTGTGTGTCTGTGTGTGTCTCGGAGGGGGTTGGGATAAAGCAAAAAGACAAATCACTATCCCATAATTTTTCTTAATGGAAAATGACCTAGTTAACAATGAATGTTCTTAAAAGAAGACCAACTGCAATATAACATCACAAAAATATGCTTCATAACAAAAAGATCAGCATGCACTTCAAAAAAGGTATAATTATACCCTGAACAAAACATCAACACATAAGAAGGTAGTACAAACCCTGAGGCCTCCCGGAAGCGGTATTCCACTGATTGCATGCATCTCCTGTGAGCAGGCGGGACAATGGAGGAGATCGCTTCCACAAAGCCTGTCTATTTCAAACCGCCTGTACGTCTACTCGAGGAATGCCTTCTGGAATGTCGCCACATATCTTTCCACTCTAATAACATGCAAAACATACAGAGGTATAAGTAAGGGGCAATTTTTTATATTAGGGGCAAATATGAATCACAAATGTATTCAATCGTTTGATGAGCATATACACACTTATCCTGCCAAAGTGCTTTTTTCTTCCATCAAACATTCCCACAAAGGCTTGATGGGAGCATCCCGGGGCCAACACCTGCATGTCTTCAAAGAACTTGTGGTCTGACCACTGTCTGACCACTGACCACTCGTCTGACCACTGTGAAGGTGGTCAGACGAGTCACGGTGGCTGCCCAGTAGCCATTCTTTGAAACTTTGTCCAGCCCCACTGTCCCAATGTCTCAGACACCCGGATCAGTTTAGAGCAGGAGGGAACAGGTTGAAGCGCCCTGAGTCAGGAGTAATTATTAGGAAGTAATTAATTACATTCTTTAAAACAACCATACAGCTGTGGCACAGCCATGGACAAAATACAAACTAGAAACCAGAATGTGACACAAACAAAATCCAAATTAAATTGTTCTATATATTTGGACTGTAAATACTGATGCACTGAAAATTGTGCAGCATGACTCAAAAGTATTGCAGGAGGTGCTATCAGATTTGATTTGAAACACCTAAACAATAAACACACACCTTTCTCCTGGTATGTAAGAGACCCCTCATCATCCTGATGAATTACGGTGGTTGGGGACAAGGGGCGATAAAACCCTTCAAACTGAGACTTCCTGTGGTGCAAAACCTTGATGCTATGCGTGGCTATGTCTAATGCGGCACAGAGAAGATGCCTGCACCGCACAACAGCATCCTCACTGTTGCAATTCTGACACTGGCCCAACACAGTACTTTCAGCAGAGAGCATGCTGTCCACCAATACCAATACTGCCACTGGCCCAACACAATGCCTTCAGCAGAGAGCATGTTGTCCACTATTACCAATACTGCCACTGGCCCAACACAATGCCTTCAGCAGAGAGCATGCTGTCCACTATTACCAATACTGCCACTGCCCCAACACAATGCCTTCAGCAGAGAGCATGTTGTCCACCATTACCAATACTGCCACTGGCCCAACACAGTACCTTCAGCAGAGAGCATGTTGTCCACCATTACCAATACTGCCACTGGCCCAACATATTACCTTCAGCAGAGAGCATGTTGTCCACCATTACCAATACTGCCACTGGCCCAACACAGTACCTTCAGCAGAGAGCATGTTGTCCACCATTACCAATACTGCCACTGGCCCAACACAATGCCTTCAGCAGAGAGCATGTTGTCCACCCTTACCAATACTGCCACTGGCCCAACACAAGGCCTTCAGCAGAGAGCATGCTGTCCACCATTACCAATACTGCCACTGGCCCAACATAGTACCTTCAGCAGAGAGCATGCTGTCCACCAATACCAATACTGCCACTGGCCCAACACAGTACCTTCAGCAGAGAGCATGTTGTCCACCATTACCAATACTGCCACTGGCCCAACACAGTACCTTCAGCAGAGAGCATGTTGTCCACCATTAACAATACTGCCACTGGCCCAACACAGTACCTTCAGCAGAGAGCATGTTGTCCACCATTAACAATACTGCCACTGGCCCAACACAATGCCTTCAGCAGAGAGCATGTTGTCCACCATTACCAATACTGCCACTGGCCTAACACAATGCCTTCAGCAGAGAGCATGTTGTCCACCATTACCAATACTGCCACTGGCCTAACACAATGCCTTCAGCAGAGAGCATGTTGTCCACCATTACCAATACTGCCACTGGCCCAACATAGTACCTTCAGCAGAGAGCATACTGTCCACCATTACCAATACTGCCACTGGCCCAACACAGTACCTTCAGCAGAGAGCATGTTGTCCACCATTACCAATACTGCCACTGGCCCAACACAATGCCTCCAGCAGAGAGTGTGCTGTCCACCATTACCAATACTGCCACTGGCCCAACATAGTACCTTCAGCAGAGAGCATGTTGTCCACCATTACCAATACTGCCACTGGCCCAACACAATGCCTTCAGCAGAGAGCATGCTGTCCACCATTACCAATACTGCCACTGGCCCAACACAGTACCTTCAGCAGAGAGTGTGCTGTCCACCATTACCAATACTGCCACTGGCCCAACATAGTACCTTCAGCAAAGAGAATGCTGTCCACCATTACCAATACTGCCACTGGCCCAACACAATGCCTTCAGCAGAGAGTGTGCTGTCCACCATTACCAATACTGACACTGGACAAACATAGTACCTTCACCAGAGAGAATGCTGTCCACCATTACCAATACTGCCACTGGCCCAACATAGTACCTTCAACAGAGAGTATGTTGTCCACTATTACCAATACTGCCACTCCCCGAACACAGTACCTTCAGCAGAGAGCATGCTGTCCACCATTACCAATACTGCCACTGGCCCAACACAATGCCTTCAGCAGAGAGCATGCTGTCCACCATCAGCTTCTGTAGTTCCTGCATCAGGGAGTCTTGTGGAGATAAAGACAGTTATTTTTTTTTTTAAACATGACAGAACCCATGAAGATAAAAGATTGGCTATATTAAAAAAGTTTAATGTTGGCATGGCATTTGTTTGGCATTGTAGCAAACTTTACCTGTATCTTGTGGGGATAGGTGCAGGAGCCTGGATACTGCAGGAGGATGGGTACTGGTACTAGATACTATTAAATACAAATTGTGTTATATTTCTTCATCAACACAACTTAAAGGCATTAGTATAACTGTGTTTTTTGGGTGAAGAGATGAGAATCCACTTCGACAGACATACGTCATAAAAGTATGATATACTTTACGTCGTTATATTAGATATATATATATCATTAAATGACATGTGCGTAACTATGTGGTTTTAATGTACATTAGCTGTGGTTCTTCTTATTTT
Source organism: Salvelinus namaycush (assembly GCF_016432855.1). NCBI lineage: Eukaryota > Metazoa > Chordata > Actinopteri > Salmoniformes > Salmonidae > Salvelinus > Salvelinus namaycush. Next base: position 53,383,585 of record NC_052318.1, on the reverse strand, counting down.
GGGAGTAATATGCAAATTTGAATCTATTTTCAATACATGCAACCTAAGAGTTCATGCCTGCAAGTTAGAGGCTTAGGTTACAGTCAGTCAGTCTGAGGATTTGAACGTTTTATAGCACTACTTTGTATTTAATCCCACACTGAAATGAAAGCCAGTGAGCTAGCTGAAATTGGTCAGAATATTGCAACTGCAAATAGTACTAGTTAGATATTTCCTAACAAGGCAGTCATGCTACCTGACAAGTTGAACGACGCTAGCCTTGATGAGACCCTTACTCTCTTGGGGTTGGAGTGTGTAGCTTGATTTCCTTAGAGTCAAGTGACCTGGATTCAAGCCTACCTCAGGTCAAAACCCCCTCCTACCATTTGATTTCCTTAGGGTCAAGTGACCTGGATTCAAGCCTACCTCAGGTCAAAACCCCCTCCTACCATTTGATTTCCTTAGAGTCAAGTGACCTGGATTCAAGCCTACCTCAGGTCAAAACCCCCTCCTACCATTTGATTTCCTTAGAGTCAAGTGACCTGGATTCAAGCCTACCTCAGGTCAAAACCCCCTCCTACCATTTGATTTTCTTAGGGTCAAGTGACCTGGATTCAAGCCTACCTCAGATCAAAACCCCCTCCTACCATTTGATTTCCTTAGAGTCAAGTGACCTGGATTCAAGCCTACCCCAGGTCAAAACCCCCTCCTACCATTTGATTTCCTTAGTGTCAAGTGACCTGGATTCAAGCCTACCTCAGGTCAAAACCCCCTCCTACCATTTGATTTCCTTAGGGTCAAGTGACCTGGATTCAAGCCTACCTCAGGTCAAAACCCCCTCCTATCATTTGATTTCCTTAGGGTCAAGTGACCTGGATTCAAGCCTAACTCAGGTCAAAACCCCCTCCTACCATTTGATTTTCTTAGGGTCAAGTGACCTGGATTCAAGCCTACCTCAGGTCAAAACCCCCTCCTACCATTTGATTTCCTTAGGGTCAAGTGACCTGGATTCAAGCCTACCTCAGGTCAAAATCCCCTCCTACCATTTGATTTCCTTAGGGTCAAGTGACCTGGATAACAGCCTACCTCAGGTCAAAACCCCCTCCTATCATTTGATTTCCTTAGGGTCAAGTGACCTGGATTCAAGCCTACCTCAGGTCAAAACCCCCTCCTATCATTTGATTTCCTTAGGGTCAAGTGACCTTGATTCAAGCCTAACTCAGGTCAAAACCCCCTCCTACCATTTGATTTCCTTAGGGTCAAGTGACCTGGATTCAAGCCTACCTCAGGTCAATACCCCCTCCTACCATTTGATTTCCTTAGGGTCAAGTGATCTGGATTCAACCTACCTCAGGTCAATACCCACTCCTACCATTTGATTTCCTTAGGGTCAAGTGACCTGGATTCAAGCCTACCTCAGGTCAAAACCCCCTCCTACCATTTGATTTCCTTAGGGTCAAGTGACCTGGATAACAGCCTACCTCAGGTCAAAACCACCTGCTACCATTTGATTTCCTTAGGGTCAAGTGACCTGGATTCAAGCCCACCTCAGGTCAATACCCCCTCCTACCATTTGATTTCCTTAGGGTCAAGTGACCTGGATAACAGCCTACCTCAGGTCAAAACCACCTGCTACCATTTGATTTCCTTAGGGTCAAGTGACCTGGATTCAAGCCCACCTCAGGTCAATACCTCTCCTACCATTTGATTTCTTTATGGTCAAGTGACCTGGATTCAAGCCTACCTCAGGTCAAAACCCCCTCCAACCATTTGATTTCCTTAGGGTCAAGTGACCTGGATTCAAGCCTACCTCAGGTCAAAACCCCCTCCTACCATTTGATTTCCTTAGGGTCAAGTGACCTGGATTCAAGCCTACCTCAGGTCAAAACCCCCTCCTATCATTTGATTTCCTTAGGGTCAAGTGACCTGGATTCAAGCCCACCTCAGGTCAAAACCCCCTCCTACCATTTGATTTCCTTAGGGTCAAGTGACCTGGATAACAGCCTACCTCAGGTCAAAACCACCTGCTACCATTTGATTTCCTTAGGGTCAAGTGACCTGGATTCAAGCCCACCTCAGGTCAATACCCCTCCTACCATTTGATTTCTTTATGGTCAAGTGACCTGGATTCATGTCTACCTCAGGTCAAAACCCCCTCCAACCATTTGATTTCCTTAGGGTCAAGTGACCTGGATTCAAGCCTACCTCAGGTCAAAACCCCCTCCTACCATTTGATTTCCTTAGGGTCAAGTGACCTGGATTCAAGCCTACCTCAGGTCAAAACCCCCTCCTATCATTTGATTTCCTTAGGGTCAAGTGACCTGGATTCAAGCCTAACTCAGGTCAAAACCCCCTCCTACCATTTGATTTTCTTAGGGTCAAGTGACCTGGATTCAAGCCTACCTCAGGTCAAAACCCCCTCCTACCATTTGATTTCCTTAGGGTCAAGTGACCTGGATTCAAGCCTACCTCAGGTCAAAATCCCCTCCTACCATTTGATTTCCTTAGGGTCAAGTGACCTGGATAACATCCTACCTCAGGTCAAAACCCCCTCCTATCATTTGATTTCCTTAGGGTCAAGTGACCTGGATTCAAGCCTACCTCAGGTCAAAACCCCCTCCTATCATTTGATTTCCTTAGGGTCAAGTGACCTTGATTCAAGCCTAACTCAGGTCAAAACCCCCTCCTACCATTTGATTTTCTTAGGGTCAAGTGACCTGGATTCAAGCCTACCTCAGGTCAATACCCCCTCCTACCATTTGATTTCCTTAGGGTCAAGTGATCTGGATTCAACCTACCTCAGGTCAATACCCCCTCCTACCATTTGATTTCCTTAGGGTCAAGTGACCTGGATTCAAGCCTACCTCAGGTCAAAACCCCCTCCTACCATTTGATTTCCTTAGGGTCAAGTGACCTGGATTCAAGCCTACCTCAGGTCAAAACCCCCTCCTACCATTTGATTTCCTTAGAGTCAAGTGACCTGGATTCAAGCCTACCTCAGGTCGAAACTCCCTCCTACCATTTGATTTCCTTAGGGTCAAGTGACCTGGATTCAAGCCTACCTCAGGTCAAAACCCCCTCCTACCATTTGATTTCCTTAGGGTCAAGTGACCTGGCTTCAAGCCTACCTCAGGTCAATACCCCCTCCTACCATTTTCTACTCTGATGAGCAGAAGTAGGATAGTGTATGAGGGTCAAAAGCATGTCATGTTAAGGTGTGAGGGATTTGTGATAGAGAAGCACAGGTTGTGTTTTCTGAACCGAGGGAGTAGTGTAACGATCCTAGCCTTGATAAGCCTGTTAGGAAATCCCCAAAGGGAGATCTCGCTCTTGGCATCCCCCCTGGGGTTCCTTAAGGGCAGGCTATACCAAACCTCTCCTCGGGCCCCTCCAGACGTTTCACATTTTTATTTTAACTTTTAACGGGCATAAATGGTTCAATTAGTCAATTAATCATCAAGCTTTTGACTAATTAAATCATGTGGTATAGTTTAGGGTTAAAACAGAAATGTGAAACTTCTGGGGGGGCCGGTGGAGAAACCGTGTTTTAGGGTCAGATTCCCCAGGGTCAAACTCTATTTTGGGCGATGCTCACCCCCGCCATTAGCTGCAATATGGTGACCTGTTCCGGTAAGGTCCATGTCCTCCTCTGTGACCTTTGATGACAATAATATACAATTAAAATTTTCTTATTTTCTTTATTTCACATTTATTTAACCTGGTAGGCCAGTTGAGAACAAGTTCTCATTTACAACTGCGACCTGGCCAAGATAAAGCAAAGCAGTGCGACACAAACAACAACACAGAGATACACATGGAATAAACAAAAGTACAGTCAATAACACAATAGAAAAAATCTATATACAGTGTGTGCAAATGAGGTAAGATTAGGGAGGTAAGGCATTAAATAGGCCGTAGTGGCGAAGTAATTACAATTTAGCAATTTAACACTGGAGTGATAGATGTGCAGAAGATGAACGTGCAAGTAGAGATACTGGGGTGCAAAGGAGCAAAGAAAGTTATTTTTGTTTTTATTTGTATTATTTTATTTCACCTTTATTTAACCAGATAGGCCAGTTGAGAACAAGTTCTCATTTGCAACTGCGACCTGGCCAAGATAAAGCAAAGCAGTTGGACACATACAACAACATAGAGTTACACATGGAATAAACAAACATACAATCAATAATACAGTAGAAAAATCTATATACAGCATGTGCAAATGAGGTAGGATAAGAGAGGTAAGGCAATAAATAGGCCATGGTGGCGAAGGAATTACAATTTAGCAATTAAACACCGGAATGATAGGATGTGCCAAAGATGAATGTGTAAGTAGCGATACTGGGATGCAAAGGAGCAAGATAAATAAATAAATACAGTATGGGGATGAGGTAGATTGGATGGGCTATTTACAGATGAGCTATGTACAGGTGCAGTAATCTGTGAGCTGCTCTGACAGCTGGTGCTTAAAGCTAGTGAGGGAGGTAAGAGTCTCCAGCTTCAGTGATTTTTGCAGTTCGTTCCAGTCATTGGCAGCAGAGAACTGGAAGGAGAGGTGGCCAAAGGAAGAATTGGCTTTGGGGATGACCAGTGAGAAATACCTGCTGGAGCGCGTGCTGCAGGTGGGTGCTGATATGGTGACCAGTGAGCTGAGATAAGGCGGAGCTTTACCTAGCAGAGACTTGTAGATGACCTGGAGCCAGTGGGTTTGGCAATGAATATGAAGCGAGGGCCAGCCAACAAGAGCATACAGGTCGCAGTGGTGGGTAGTATATGGGGCTTTGGTGACAAAACGGATGGCACTGTGATAGACTACATCCAATTTGCTGAGTAGAGTGTTGGAGGATATTTTGTAAATGACATCGCCGAAGTCGAGGATCGGTAGGATGGTCAGTTTTACAAGGATATGTTTGGCAGCATGAGTGAAGGATGCTTTGTTGCGAAATAGGAAGCCGATTCTAGATTTAATTTTGGATTGGACATGTTTAATGTGAGCCTGGAAGGAGAGTTTACAGTCTAACCAGACACCTAGGTATTTGTAGTTGTCCACATAATCTAAGTCAGAACCATCCAGAGTAGTGATGCTGGACGGGCGGGCAGGTGTGGGCAGCGATCGGTTGAAGAGCATGCATTTAGTTTTACTTGCATTGAAGAGCAGGAGGTAAGTTGTATGGCATTGAAGCTCATCTGGAGGTTAGTTAACACCGTGTCCAAAGAAGGGCCAGAGGTATACAGAATGGTGTCGTCTGCGTAGAGGTGGATCAAAGAATCACCAGCAGCGAGAGCGACATCATTGATGTTTTCAGAGAAGAGAGTCGGCCCGAGAATTGAACCCTGTGACCCATAGAGACTGCCAGAGGTCCGATTTGACATACTGAACTCTATCGGAGAAGTAGTTGGTGAACCAGGCGAGGCAATCATTTGAGAAACCAAGGCTGTTGAGTCTGCCTATAAGAATGTGGTGATTGACAGAGTCAAAAGCCTTGGCCAGGTCGATGAATACGGCTGCACAGTATTGTCTTTTATCGATGGCGGTTATGATATTGTTTAGGACCTTGAGCGGGGCTAAGGTGCACCCATGACCAGCTCGGGAACCAGATTGCATAGGGGAGAAGGTACGGTGGGATTCGAAATGGTCGGTGATCTGTTTGTTAACTTGGCTTTCGAAGACCTTAGAAAGGCAGGGTAGGATAGATATAAGTCTGTAACAGTTTGGGTCTAGAGTGTCTCCCCCTTTGAACAGGGGGATGACTACGGCAGCTTTCCAATCTTTGGGTATCTCAGACGATACGAAAGAGAGGTTGAACAGGCTAGTAATAGGGGTTGCAACAGATGCAGCGGATAATTTTAGAAAGAGAGGGTCCAGATTGTCTAGCCCAGGGGATTTGTAGGGGTCCAGATTTTGCAACTCTTTCAGAGCATCTGTCACGACTTCTGCCGAAGTTGTTGCCTCTCCTTGTTCGGGTGGTGTTCGGCGGTCGACGTCACCGGTCTTCTAGCCATCATTGATCCATTTTCCATTTTCCATTGGTTTTGTCTTGTCTTCCTACACACCTGGTTTCAATCCCATTCATTACCTGTTGTGTATTTAACCCTCTGTTTCCCCTCATGTCTTTGTCAGAGATTGTTTATATGTCAGTGTTGTATTTATGTCTGTATAGGTGTGCGACGGGTCCTCGTACCCACTTTTGTTTTTGATGTACATTTAGTGTTTGGAGTATGTTTAGTGGACTGCTATTAAAGAGATTCCATTACACTCCATTTGACTCTCCTGCGCCTGACTTCCCTGCCACCTATACACACGACTCTGACAGCATCAGCTATCTGGATTTGGGTGAAGGAGAAATGGGGGAGGTTTGGGCAAATTGCTGTGGGGGGTGCAGGGCTGTTGACCGGGGTAGGTGTTGCCAGGTGGAAAGCATGGCCAGCCGTAGAAAAATGCTTATTGAAATTCTCAATTATCGTGGATTTATCGGTGGTGACAGTGTTTTCTAGCCTCAGTGCAGTGGGCAGCTGGGAGGAGTAGTTGGTGAGGAGGCTTCTAATGTTAACATGCATGAAACCAGGGCTTTTACTATTACAGAAGTCAACAAATGAGAGCACCTGGGGAATGGGGGTGGAGCTAGGCGCTGCAGAGCCTGGATTAACCTCTACATCAACAGAGGAACAGAGGAGGAGTAGGATAAGGGTACTGCTAAAGGCTATAAGAACTGGTCTTCTAGTGTGTTTGAAAAAGAGAGTAAAAGGAGCAGTTTTCTGGGCATGGAAGAGTAGATTCAAGGCATAATGTACAGACAAGGGTATGGTAGGAAGTGAATACGCCGAAGCATTGAGTGACGATGAGAGAGGTTTTGTCTCTTGGGACATCATTTAGACCAGGTGAGGTCACCACGTGTGTGGGAGCAGAAACAAAAGGGCTAGCTAAGGCATATTGAGCAGGGCTGGAGGCTCTACAGTGAAATAAGACAATAATCACTAACCAAAACAGCAATGGACAAGGCATATTGACTTTAGGGAGAGGCATGAGTAGCCAAGTGATCATAGGGATAGCTAGCCGAGTGGATAGCTAGCCGAGCTGGAGACACGGCGATTCAGACTGCTAGCGGGCCGGGGCTAGCAGGCCGGCAGAAGGGCCTTAGGGGGACGTCGCGACGGAAGAAATCTGTTGTAGCCCCTTTGGACGGTTTATGTCGGCAGACCAGTCGTGTTGGATCGGCAGGGCTCTGTGTAGGCAGTAAAAGGGTCCAGGCCAATTGGCAAAATAGGTATTGTAGCCCATGAGGCAGCCAGGACTGGCATATGTTATCTATTTAGAAAAATTGGTTACACTTTACATGCGTAAACCAACACACAAAACGAAATAGGTACATAACACTTACCATGTCTGTAGGCCTTCTTAGACCTTTTTAGTCCAGGTCTTCGGTGAATTATGTTGCCTTTGCTGTCCCTCTCTATCCATTGGACAGGAGCAAGGCTAGTGGCAGGAGCAGGTGACTGTCGCTTTGCAGCTCGCTCCTTCTGATCCTAAAGTATTTATTAAAATCAAACATAGAATGGAAATCAAATCAAATCAAACTGTATGTGTCACGTGTAGTGTAGACCTTACCATGAAAAGCTTACTTTACAAGCATCTAACCAACAGTGCAGTTCAAGAAGAGTTAAGAAAATATTTACCAAATAAACTAAAGTAAAAAATAATAAAAAGTAACACAATAAAATAACAATACCGAGGCCACCGGGAGGTACCGGTACCGAGTCAATGTGCGGGGGTACAGGTTATTCGAGGTAATTTGTACATGTAGGTAGGGGTGAAGTGACTATGCATAGATAATAAACAGCGAGTAGCAGCAGTGTACAAAGCAAATGGAGTGGGGATGTCAATGTAAATAATCCGGGGACCATTTGATTAATTGTTCAGAAGTCTTATGGCTTGGGGGTAGAATCTGTTAAGGAGCCTTTTGGTCCTAGACTTGGCGCTCCGGTACCGCTTGCCGTGCGCTAGCAGAAATAACAGTCTATGACTTGGGTGACTGGAGTGACAATTTCTTAGGCCATCCAAAAAACGTAACGATGCGGTTGGAGTCGTGTTTGGCCACGCAGTCGTGGGTGAACAGGGAGTACAGGAGGTGACTAAGTACACACCCCTAAGAGGCCCCAGTGTTGAGGATCAGCATGGCAGACGTGTGTAGTAGCTGAATCAGAATTAGTTAGGTAACATAGATAAATAAGATGTTTAACTTTCATAATATGCTTATGTGAGATACTTGTCATTACAATGTCTGTTTTTGGACTATACTGTCGGCAGTTGCATTTTCCTTTCTTCTCTAGGGAAAAGTCACTTGGGGCCTAGAGAGGGGAGAGGTCAGGCTTGTCTTTTACATGTATGGTAATATGCAGAATATCCGAATGGAACATTGTCTTCATATGTGAACAGGTTTGAACATTGTCTTCATATGTGAATGTATCTGTTAAACCATGTGAAGGGCTCCACAATGTCTGTACTCCAGTCACTCCCTCCTTTTCCCATTGGGGGGAGGAGAATGGCAGTGTCTGAACCATTGTATTACCCCTCTGATGTTGCACTAATCTTGAGATAGTATATGACCTAGAAGTCACTCCCCTCAGTGAGCTTGTCCAGGAGGGGGAGAAGAGGGGGTGTATTTGAGATGGGAGTATCTAAAGTTGACAATTGAGTTATGCCATTGGATGAGGTAATGTTTTCGTACTATGAAGTACCAAGAACGAGATTAGAACCTCGTCTTAGAGAGCATACTGAACGATAATTTATAGCTAATGCTATCTGGCTATGGGATACTCCTCTCTCAAGTAAAAGGCCCTTTGTGAAGTTTCTGAGATCTGTGGTTCGTCATGTGAGTTGAGAGGGGTGTATCTTGGCTATAAAAGATACTAGAGTTATTTTGTAAGCACTCTCAGAATTAATTTATAGACACTGAATTGATCTGAGAGTCAAAGGGCTATGGTGAAGCTCATTTGATTAAAGATGAAGTTTAAATATAACTCTGACTTGTGTGTGGTTTGTAAACTCTCCTCATTTAGTAATACAGGAAATTACCACGACACGTGTTGTTGCCTACCCTTACCACCTGGGGGCGGCCCGTCAGGAAGTCCAGGATCCAGTTGAAGAGGGAGGTGTTTACTCCCAGGGTCCTTAGCTTAGTGATGAGCTTCGTGGGCACAATGGTGTTGAATGCTGAGCTGCAGTGAATGAACAGCATTCTCACATAGGTGTTCCTTTTGTCCAGGTGGGAAAGGGCAGTGTGGAGTGCGATTGAGATTGCGTCATCTGTGGATCTGTTGGGGCAATATGCAAATTGGAGTGGGTCTAGGGTATCTGGGAGGATGCTGTTGATGTGAGCCATGACCAGCCTTTCAAAGCACTTGGCTACCGACGTGAGTGCTATGGGTAGGTAATCATTTAGGCAGGTTACCGTCGCTACTTTGGGCACAGGGACTAATCTGTCTGTGATTAAAATTACAACACAACAACATTGTGGTATGTACCCACAATTCAACTGCCCTAAAAATATACTGGGGTAATGTGAAAAAATATCACTCACAGCTACATGTTGAAACTGTAACCCTGTGCGATAGATTTCACGAAGTATGTCCTCAAATGCTACTTGTGCCTCATTGCCGCTCTTTGCTCAAGCTTTTTCCGCTATTTGGTTGAACATAAATGTTATTGTATAAACAAGTACCAAAATGTGTGATCATGTACTGTGAGACACAATCAAATATACAGTTGAAGTCGGAAGTTAACATACACCTTAGCCAAATACATTAAAACTCAGTTTTTCACAATTCCTGACATTTAATCCCCGTAAAAATTCCCTGTTTTAGGTCAGTTAGGATCACCACTTTATTTTAAGAATGTGAAATGTCAGAATAATAGTAGAGAGAATGATTTATTTCAGCTTTTATTTCTTTCATCACATTCCCAGTGGGTCAAACGTTTACATATACTCAATTAGTATTTGGTAGCATTGCCTTTAAATTGTTTAACTTGGGCCAAACGCTTCGGGTAGCCTTCCACAAGCTACCCACAATAAGTTGGGAGAATTTTGGCCCATTCTTCCTGACAGATCTGGTGTAACTGAGTCAGGTTTGTAGGTCTCCTTGCTCGCACACGCTTTTTCAGTTCTGCCCACAAATTTTATATAGGATTGAGGTCAGAGCTTTGTGATGGCCACTCCAATACATTGACTTTGTTGTCCTTTTAGAAGAATGTTTGGGGTCATTATCCATTTGGGAGACCCATTTGCGACCAAGCTTTAACTTCCTGACTGAGATGTTGCTTCAATATATCCACATAATATTCCCTCCTCATGATGCCATCTATTTTGTGAAGTGCACCAGTCCCTCCTGCAGCAAAGCACCCCCACAACATGATGCTGTCACCCCCGTGCTTCACGGTTGGGATGGTGTTCTTCGGCTTGCAAGCCTCCCCCTTTTTCCTCCAAACATAATGATGGTCATTATGGCCAAACAGTTCTATTTTTGTTTCATCAGACCAGAGGACATTTCTCCAAAAAGTATGATCTATGTCCCCATGTGCAGTTGCAAACCGTAGTCTGACTTTCTTTATGGCGGTTTTGGAGCAGTGGTTTCTTCCTTGCTGAGCGGCCTTTCAGGTTATGTCGATATAGGACTCGTTTTACTGTGGATATAGATCATTTTGTGCCTGTTTTCTCCAGCATCTTCACAAGGTCCTTTGCTGTTGTTCTGGGATTGATTTGCACTTTTCGCACCAAAGTACGTTCATCTCTAGGAGACAGAACGCGTCTCCTTCCTGAGCGGTATGACGGCTGCGTGGTCCCATGGTGTTTATTCTTGGGTACTATTGTTTGTACAAATGAACGTGGTACCTTCAGGCATTTGGAATCTGCTCCCAAGGATGAACCAGACTTGTGGAGGTCTATAATTTTTTTTTTCTGAGGTCTTGGCTGATTTGTTTTGATTTTCCCATGATGTCAAGCAAAGAGGCACTGAGTTTGAAGGTAGGCCTTGAAATACATCCACAGGTACACCTCCAATTAGCCTATCAGAAGCTTCTAAAGCCATGACAACATTTTCTGGAATTTTCCAAGCTGTTTAAAGGCACAGTCAACTTAGTGTACGTAAACATCTGACCGACCGGAATTGTGATACAGTTAATTATAAGTGAAATAATCTGTCTGTAAACAATTGTTGGAAGAATTACTTTTGTCATAGACAAAGTAGATGTTCTAACCGACTTGCCAAAACTATAGTTTGTTAACAAGAAATTTGTGGAGTGGTTGAAAAACGAGTTTTAATGACTCCAACCTAAGTGTATGTAAACCTCTGACTTCAAATGTATATAAAAGGTTCACTCATGACAGAAGTAAATTGGTATACATTATGGATGGTTGATTTTCATTATCGTGGGAACTGTGTTATATTGTGCAAAAGCAAAAGGCAAAGCCTCCACAGTTAACACTAAAATGTTTTGTTATTTATCAGCTTTAAAACATTAAGATCTTAGGTGAGAACAACGCTCAAATTATTATTTATTAACTAGATGTTGTAATATTCATATGTGTAAACATACTGAATTATAATTGGATGCATTTTACCGCCATATCATACTGTGCTATGATTGGTTAAGACCACCCAGATGGTTAGGTCATGGTCAGTTTGATCCTGGTTGGCGATACGTGAACATGCCAGTTATAGCTAGCTAATAAAGAGCTACGTTAAGAAATATCCTGTAGTACTGCATTTTATTATTTTGTACAAAGCGTGCAAAACAAGACAGATGTGTATATTCACATTTACACAATCAGTATACAGACAGCAGTTTAAAATGTTCAGACACCAGTGTAGCTATGGAATCATATTTATATGAGACACATACAGGCCATAAATAAACGAGCTACGCCATCAAAGATCTAATTAAAAGGCTAACTAGTTTATTCTGTTATATGTTATTGTCACGCCCTGGCCTTAGTTATCTTTGTTTTCTTTATTATTTTAGTTAGGTCAGGGTGTGACAGGGGGGGATGTATGTGTTTTGTAATGTCTAGGGGTTTTGTATGTTTATAGGGCAGTGTCTAGTCTTGGTGTATGTATGTCTATGGTTGCCTAGATTGGTTCTCAATTAGAGACAGCTGTCTATCGTTGTCTCTGATTGGGAACCATATTTAGGCAGCCATATTCATTAGGTAGTGCGTGGGTGATTGTCTATGTCTATGTGTAGTGTTTAGTGTCAGCACTATTTTGGATTATAGCGTCACGTTTGTTGTTTTTTGTAGTTTGTAAAGTGTTCTTCGTTTTCGTCTTCATTAAAAATAGAAGATGTATTCAAACCACGCTGCGCTTTGGTCCTCCTCTCCCACCATATAACGATCGTGACAGTTATGTATTATATGCAGAGTAATTGCTCATTTTAAGTTGGGTGCGGTATTCAACACAACCGCAGGTGTAATAAGAACGAACACAATGGTCAGTTCTGGTACAAATGATAAAACGTCAGTTCCAGTACTACGGAATCATGGGAGATTGAGTTTCACAGTCCGTCACTCACAGCCAGACACTTTTAAGTCATGAAATAAATAGCTCAATAATTTGCTAAAAAGTATTCCTATGTGCTTATACACAATTGTTATTATTGATTATATTTTTACATAATTAATAACGGCAAGCAGCTAGCTAAAAAGGACCAATGTTCACTGGGGTTGCATCTGGCAGGAACCAAAAAGCTAACGTTAGCATACAAGATACTATTGTGTAGTGCGAATAAATATAACTTACTGTCTACAAGATGAACCAATATACGTAACTGTCTGAAATAAAATAAGAGTTGGCCTGACATTTGCCACAGCCCTTTTCAACCACTTTTGATTTGGTTTAATAAAATATATTGATTCCAAAAAAGAGGGGCAAAGTGCTGTTTTTTAGAACCATTTGCCTCATGATTTGTCAATTCGCACCCAATTTCTCCATCCTTATGACACATACAGTCTATATCGCTTTTGAGTTCAGCACTGATAAAGACATTGATATAGATACATTATATCTCTTTATGGATCTGTGCATTCTTGCATTCTCTTCAAGGGTGGGGAAACGTATTTTTATAATGTTACGACATTCATTTTATTAAACATTATATGGAGTTTCTGCAGTGATTATAGGCTCTGATTGACAGCCTATTTCTGGCAGTTACAGCATGATACCTATAAAGTACCACACCCCAGGTCATATAATGATTCCCATAGTGCTATATAACAATTACTGAATGATATTTTGAGAGCAAAGTCGACTTCTCTTCATGCTTTCAAACCAGAGACTCCTAGCCTGGTCCCAGATCTGTGTATGCTTCATTCCAAGTCCTTGATTGCATTCGGTTGTACAACTGACTGACTTTCCCTTCCTTTCCCTTTCCCTTGTCATGCAAAGAGTAGTGTCAATGAGTGGCATGATGGCATGAACAGACTGGTACCCAGGCTAAGACACTCCTACACTTTCTTTCTCATTGTGGGAGGATATACAGAAAGCTCAGGTAGGCACCTTCCTTTTCTCTCACTTCTGACACATCTGCAGTCATTCCAGTATGGCCACAGCCTCCTCTTCCCTCACAGACCACCTCCGCTGTTCGATCTGCACAGAGGTCTTCACTGAGCCTGTGTCTCTCAACTGCCACCACACCTTCTGTAAGAGCTGCATCCAACAAAGCCTGAAGACCCTTCAGCAATGTCCGTTGTGCGGATCTTGCCTATTCAGAGACTCAACCTTTGAAATCAACAAGCCTAAACCTAAACCTAGACTTAAATCTAAACCTGAAGGGGTGGAACAGTCTTCCGATCACGGTGAATGGAGACAGAGAACCACAGCAGGACAAGACATGTGTTCTAAACACAATGAAATCTTGCAATTGTTCTGTGATACAGACAAACGGTTCATCTGTGTTGTCTGCAGAGACGGGAGAGCCCACGCAGGACACAAGTTCAAACCTGTGAAAGAGGCGCAAGATGACGTTATGGAGAAACTAGTCTCTGAATTAATCTACCTTCAAGAGGATATCAACATGGTGGTCAGGTTCCTGGAGAGCGAGCGAGGCATCACGGCGAACACGCGGGAGAGAAACGTCAGACTCAAAGCCGAGATAAGCTCCCAATTTGAGGAGCTCAGAGAGCAGCTGAGACTGAGAGAGGAGCAAGCCATGAGGGAGATAGAGGACATGGACATGGACTTTGAGACTAAACTAACCGAGATAGAGGAAGTGTTGGCAGAAGGCTGGGAGAGACAGGCCATCTTAAAGTCAGCGATGAACATTGCTGAGCCCAGGGAGTTCGTCATGTGGTGGACAGAAAAGGGTGAGGCCGAGGCGAGGCTGGTGAGGGATGTTGGAAAACTGCAGGGACCTTTGATGAGGAAATGCCCCCCTCCCAGTCCACAGAAACCCTGGACAATCCTGGGCCTATCTGCTACACAGTCCAAACCATCCATCACACTCCCCAACTCAGTCAGGATACAACGTGGCCCAGCCGGGACAGAATTGCAAAGCCTGCTTGGCTTCCTGGACTCAGAGGGTCTGAAGAAAAGTCTTTCCAGAAGCATTTCTCAACCCACAGAGACCAAATCCAACAATTTATTCTTCAAAAAGAGTAATTCTAAAAAAGATAAGAGTAAGTTTCATGTCAGTTTTTAGATGCTGAGTCATGTCTCAAAGTGACTTTCCTCTTTACAAACTGATTGTGCTCTTGTAATCTGATTATTTTTATTGATGTGATTGAGTTGAATGAATAGTTTGTATTATTTTTTACAGTTTTATTTGAATTGTGGCACTGAGAAAACAATTATTGTGTGCATTTGAAATGTGTAAAGAAGCTCATATAGATTTGAGATTATATTTAGATTGAACATTTCTTGTTAGATTTTAGCATTAGCAATTAATCATGCAGGTATAATGCACTCAATTCTCAAGATCAATGGACTTATATGAATACATTCAAAAAAGTGTCAAACTGTGACCTAAGCAAGGAAGCCATAAATATTTGAAAACATGGTATACAGTGCTAAACCTATTTTATTTATCCTCTACGGGATCGGTGTCCCTAAACCGGGACAGTTTTTGCTCAATATGCGATATTGTGACTAGAAGGACGTTGTAAACAACAGACAACTTCCGGGACATAGACGTCTAATATGGGCAGAAAGCTTAAATTCTTGTAAATCTAACTTCAATATGCGATAATGTGACTAGAATGACGTTGTAAACAACAGACAACTTTCCTGGACATAGACGTCTTATATGGGCAGAAAGCTTAAATTCTTGTTAATCTAACTGCAGTGTGCAATTTACAGTAGCTATTACAGCAAAAAAATACCATGCATTTTTGTATGTTCGCTATAGTTATGTACTTGAAAATGTATAAATTGACCAATTCAGGACATTTGGGCAAACTCCTGACAGACTTGATACAAAATATTGTGTAGTGATGTAATTCTTAACTGGATCAATCTGAAACTTTGCACACATACTGCTGCCATCTTGTGGACAACATCTAAATTACACCTAGAATCCTACATCACTGTCTGGCCTTTCTACTACATTTCAAAGACAATGAAACAAAAAATAAAATAGAAAATACATGTTTTTTTGTTTGTATTATCTTTTACCAGATCTAGTGTGTTATATTATCCTACATTAATTTTAAATTTTCCCAAACTTCAAAGTGTTTCCTTTCAAATGGTATCAATAATATACATAACCTTGCTTCAGGTCCTGAGCTACAGGCAGTTAGATTTGGGTATGTCATTAGACGGTCCGATCCTTAAGAGGTTTAACCGAAACACTACAAGTCACATCTATTTCTGAATTACCAACAAAATAATGTAGGCTATTATCTGTATAAGACAGATCAACTTTGTAATAAATTACATATCACATATTTTAACCTCCCTGTACCAATGTCTATTTCCACAGCCTTCCAAGTCCAAAGCATGAAGGCAATACCTACACAATACTCTGACATTACTCCCATTTATATTCCATTAGTCCTTCCACACCGACATCGTCATTGTCTGACCAATTCGGTTATCTCACTTTCAGAAAGATCATTTGAATAATGTGATGACAACCATGTGATTGTTGCCTGAGGTGAGTGAAATAGATTTTGTCAGTGCTGTTCATTCTCTATGGTAAGTCTCATCACTACGAGTGAAATATATTTCTGTCCACTGGTTGGTTTTGTGTCGGTTTTGTCGCGCTGTTCCACTCTCCATAGGCCACTGTAGAAAGGACACTTAGAACAATGAGATAGATATTTCACCTGATGTATAAATGTGAAGCATCCGCTGGGAATTTCCACTCACTACCAAATACGGTAGTGAGAGGAAGCCCAATGGCCAGCAGTGGGAGGAGATGAAACAAGATACATTTTGGCTGACATTGTGCACATTTTCTCATAGATAAAACATTTGATCTCAATACAGTTTTCAGTTTCCTAAACTAGAATCTGTTACGAACAGAGTGGACTAAGTTTAGTAGACTTTACCCTTTGCCAAAGTCTTTGAAATTGATTGTTTCTTTGTAGTTATCTAGCTTGGTTGTAGTCTGCAGGCTACAGTAGGCTAGTACAGCAACGTTACAGTTGCTAGCTACACCTTTACTGAATGACAACAATGTAGCCT
This sequence comes from Salvelinus namaycush, assembly GCF_016432855.1. Lineage (NCBI taxonomy): Eukaryota > Metazoa > Chordata > Actinopteri > Salmoniformes > Salmonidae > Salvelinus > Salvelinus namaycush. The sequence continues at coordinate 53,366,932 of NC_052318.1, read as the reverse complement.
TAACACTGTTCTGTGTAGCTAGCTGGGCATATAAATACATTAACATATGGGGAGATCACACATTCATGTAGCTTCGGTGGTGCTTTAAATAATGAACATTCTCAAGCCTTTATCGATAAAGGTCTCCTATGAAAGTAATGTTGACTTTCAATGGGACAGCCAGGTAATTAAAGATTAAATGTTGCGTGCTCTCTCTCACTAGATAGAAGTGTGTGGTTCAGTGGCAGATTTTCAAAAGAAAATATACAAAGATAGTATCAGTGTTGCCAACTAATTTTCAGGGGAAGTTGCTAGAGTCAGGTCGATTTGTTGCTAAAAGTTGCTAAATGACGGTGTGATGTCATTGCGTGATGACGTCATTATGTAATAACGTAAAACTGCATCATTACGTAGAATACACAATAACGTTACTGGCCATCTCGGCAAAAATATGATTTGACATTTGTTAGTTTAGATTTTTATTTATTTATTTATTATCATATATTTTTTTTTGTAAAAGTAATATAAACACAACACATTTTATATGATCAGATATTTTTCTTTTAAACACAACACATTGAATTATTAAACAATTACACATTATTGAACAATTACATTTGATTTATTTTCTTTTCAACTAGTAAACCTACACAATCTGAACAATTATAGTTTTAAGCAGTGTATTGGTAGTTAAGATGCTACCTAACTGATCAACAATTATAGGTACAAGCTAATAACAAGGTATATATGCTATCTTATTGAACAAGCAACTTAACTCACAACAAAGCTCTCTCCAGGTTGTTGAGCTGCTCGGCTGGCTAGCTGCTCAATGGTTTCCTCCAGATATTGCCACTTTTCTCGCACACACTGCAATACACACTGCCACCATCAGCTGTGTGTCTCCGCCAGTTCCAGAAAGTCCACTCCTTGCATACGTACTGTAAATATGATGAATCATAGATTGGCAAGGAAATCCTCGTAATCTTCACTGTCCAACTGCATTGTCACGGAGCTGGAACCAGCAGTAGAGGATGGAGGGGCCTTAAAGCTGTATGCTGCTGTGGTGCCAAACTGCTGCAGAACTTCACTTCGTAGTTTATGCTGGTAACTTGTATCACCAGCCAGCTTCAGTCCATACCGCACCAGGAGTATGGAGTTGAGAGTGTGCAGTGACATTCTATTTCTTAACTTTGACTTGACCACACTCATTTGGCTGAACAGCCGTTCAACCTCCGCATTTGAGTGTGGCAAGGAGAGGGCAGTGAGTGCAGCTTTGCACAGTTCTTCAAATGGATTTGACCCGGAAGAGTCCGTGTAGTTATTGACTTCACTCCAAAGTCGACTGTATTTTCAGTTGAGTCCCACCTAAACAGATGGATGTTTCTCCATTGGGAAACAATTTGATCAATTGTTTGGGGCTGGTATTCCAGTAGCTCAGCTACTTTAATAATTTCAGTGGTGCCTTTATTATGCTTTAGTGCTTCCTTAACACTGAACAAGGCCATGTTTCGCAAGGCTTCAAGGTTGTCTGGGAGCCTTGCTTGCAGCTCCTTGCTTAAAGCAACAATGTAGTTGATGCACCGTCTCCGAATTACCTTTTTGTACTCTGGCGCAAGACAGAGTTGGTAGACCGTGCTCTCAAAAAGGTACCCAAGGTATGGTGATGGACTGAGATGTCCATCAATGGCATCCTTCAGGACATCAATTTTTGAAATAGAGTTGACTACTCTGCTGCAAATTGATGTTAAGAGGTGTACCAGATTGTCCAAAAGCTTGACAGGATCTGTTTGCTCTCCCTCAAATGACTTCCCTGCAACTTGTACATCAGACAGGATTAATTACAAGAATGTCAGGTAGACATAGTTGGACGTGGAGCACATCCGTCATGTAGCAATGCTCACTGGCCTTGGTCACCTCAAAGTGGAGTTTCAGTTCTTCCCACTGGCTCAATATACGAGTTACTGCAGGCTCAATCGATAGCCAACGTGTGGCACACACTTTGGTGATCTGCAGGGGTTTCTGGCCACAATTAATGGTGGCATACACTGCTTTGTACTCCTCGCGCCGTTTTGGGGAAATCGAAAACCAGTTGTAGGTTTCCCTGATTAAGTACTCAACACTCCTAGGGATGGTTTCTTTGGATGCTGCACTGACAGCCAATTGTAAAGAGTGGCACACACAGCGGATGAGTACCAAATTGGGCAATGCACATTCTTCCTTTAAAATCTTGTGAACCCCATTGTGCAACCCAGTCATCACGGACACATTATCAGTGCCAATACCCTGAAGATTCTCTTTTTTAAGGTTACACTTCTCAAGAAACTCAACTACCACCTTTGCTATTGTCTGGCATCGCCCTCCTCCAATTCAACCAGCCCAACAAATGTGGACACAACGGTTCTTTTTTTAGCACTGAAATACAGAATCACCACACCCAGGTATTTCGAGACACTGACATTAGTGGACTCATCCAAAAGGAGACTGAACTTTTCATCCCCCACATCTGATGTTACCCTTTTGAGAAAATAAGGTGCCAGTACTCCCCTAATCATTTCTGTGCACTTTGTGCGGTGCATTTGGAAGTTTGTTGCTGCCACAGAATCTGAAAAGGCAGCTTTGCAAGCCATACCTAAATGGTCGCATGCTAGCAGCGAACAATGCTCCACAATGGCCATTGCCATAGTAGCTTCTGCGCTTTTGCAGTTATCCACTTTCTTACCAACTGTGGTAATGTAGACTGCGTTGTGGGGTTGTACAGTTTTGATTTATTTATATGCTTTGCTGTAGCACAATGTTTTTTGATGTCATACATTTTTGCAAGCATATCTGATTTGCAGTATGCACAGTATGCCCGACAATTACTGGCTTCAGCCACCCTTTAAATTCAGGTACAGACTCCCACTCTTTTCTGTACTTCTGGCTGTACAATTTTGATTGAGACATGTTGATTGATGTTGTAAGTTCTGTTCAAGATCAAACATTCGTGACCAACTATATTCATTGGGTTTGTCTCGTCGAATGCATACTACTGCTGCAGTCAGCCAACAATGACTTGCAATTTGCTGAAATTGCTGCTGGCCTGCTGCTGCCTGTGCACGAGCTGAGCGCCTGCTGCTGACTTCACTCACAATGCACTTTTGCAGCGAGGCACGTGTGTTGTGACTGAGTGTGTGACAGAGAAAATCGGTTTTGTGTCATTTAGAGGGAAAATGCCTTTTAGCGTTTGAGTCACTTTTCAAAAGTTGCTAAAAGTTCCAAATTTAAAAGTAGCTACATTTGTTGCTAGGTGCTGTTTGAAAAACAAATTGCCAGGGTACTCTGAAAAGTTGCTAAATCTAGCAACAAAATTGCTAAATTGGCATCACTGGATAGTATCAGCAATTTTCAATCAGATGAGACACGCCTGGTCTCATTAATTGTGAGACGTTACTTATACTGAACAAAGATATATACTGAACAAAAATATAAACGCAAAATGAGACAATTTCGAAGATTTTAATGAGTTACAGTTCATATAAGGAAATCAGTCAACTTAAATAAATAAATTAGGCCCTAATCTAAGGATTTCACATGGCTGGAAAGGGGTGCAGACATGGGTGGGCCTGGGGGGCATAAGCCCACCCACTGGGCAGCCAGGCCCAGCCAATCATAATGAGTTTTTCTCCACAAAAGGGCGTTATTACAGACAGAAGAAATCCTCAGCACCGCCCCACCATCCCTCAGAAGATCTCGCAGGTGAAGAAGCCGGATATGGAGGTCCTGGGCTGGTGTGGTTACACGTGGTCTGCGGTTGTGAGGCCGGCTGGACGCCCTGCCAAATTCTCTAAAACGATGTTGGAGGCAGTTTATGATAGGGAAATTAACATTAAATTCTCTGGCAATAGCTCTGGTGGACATTCCTGCAGTCAGCATGCCAATTGCACGCTCCCTCAAAACTGATATCTGCATATTTTAAAGTGGCCTTTTACTGTTCCCAGCACAAGGTGCACCTGTGTAATGATCATGCTGGTTAATCAGCTTCTTGATATGCCACACCTGTCAGGTGGATGGATTATCTTGACAAAGGAGAAATGCTCACAAATCTTGAGAGAAATAAGCTTTTTGCACAAATTGGAACATTTCTGGGATCTTTTATTTCAGCTCATGAAACATGGGACCATGTTGTGTTTTATATTTTATTCAGTATAGATTGAGAAAAATGTCCATATCGATAAGAGCGTCTGCGAAATGACAGAAGTGTAAATGTAATGTAAATGTTACTGCTCATGGTAACTCATGGTAACTATGTGCTGTTTTTAATCACACAGCAAACCAAACGTTGCTGCCATTGCTGTGGGTTCCAGAGATACAACGGGGGTAAATCTCATTCAAATTGAATTTTATTCATAAATGTGGCCACTTAATTTACTGTGTTATAAGTTATTCATACGTCATGTTAATATTCTATTGTCCTCAATTCCCGAACGTGAAACTGCCTGACCCTAGCAGAAAAAAAGGACCAGAGAAAAGTGTTGGCCTGAGGTATGACTTCTTATTGAATAAAATTAAGATCACTTAAGTTCTTACTTAGATTTAGTATTGACTGACATAAATTGGAGCATGAACAGGCTTAGTCTACACATTAATGCGTATCACAACAGTTGAGAGGTGTGTACACACTTGCAATTTAGCCTAGATCCGTTAAACTCGAGTGATGACTGAGCTCTAGAGGTTTTGTAACTTCACATGAGTAAGACTATGTCAATACTGTACACTGTTGATGGTAGTTGATGCCTGTCACGTTCGTTGTTGGAATGAGACCAAGGTGCAGCGTGGTAGGCGTACATTTTTATTTTATTAAAATGACACAGAAAAACAACAAAATACAAAAACGAACGTAAAGCTATATGCAGTGCAGAAAGCAGCTACACACAAACAAGATCCCACAATCTAAGGTGGGGAAAAAGGGCTGCCTAAGTATGATCCCCAATCAGAGACAACGATAAACGGCTGCCTCTGATTGGGAACCATACTAGGCCAACAAAGAAATAGAAACATAGATTTGCCAACCCGGGTCACACCCTGACCTAACCAAATAGAGAATAAACAAGGCTCTCTAAGGTCAGGACGTGACAATGCCAAAGCTAATCACTGGACTCAGTCAGCTTGACAAACTTCTGAGGCATATGAATACACATACACAAGGGGTTGCCAGGTTGAGTACACTGAGCAGTCAGGAAAAGTTCCTATTGTGAACTTAGTGACTGAATGGAACAAAGAAGAAACAGCACAGCGACATGATCACACAGTTCACTCTCCACCTCTCAATCACACAGTTCACTCTCCGCCTCTCAATCACACAGGTCACTCTCCGCCTCTCAATCACACGGTTCACTCTCCACCTCTCGCTCACTCACTAACATGGCCTTCTGGTTCTCTTCTCTGCTGAGACCAATCCGACCCCAGCAGAGCAGGCACCAGCTCTAACAGTGGTCCTCACTGAAGGCTGTCTTGATCTTCTCCCTTTTAGCACCAGCTCAACCAGTGGTCCTCCCTGCATGCTGTCTTGCGCATCTCCCCTTTAGTACCAGCTCAAACAGTAGTCCTCACTACAGGCTATCCTGCTCCCCTTTATCACCAGCTCTACCAGGGGTCCTCCCTACAGGCTGTCCATGCTCCCATCCCATTTAGCACCAGCTCTAACAGTGGTCCTCCCTACAGGCTGCCCTGCTCCCCTCCCCTTTAGCACCAGCTCTAACAGTGGTCCTCCCAACAGGCTGTCCTGTTCTGCTCCCCTTTAGCACCAGCTCTAACAGTGGTCCTCCCTACAGGCTGGCCTGCTCCCCTCCCCTTTAGCACCAGCTCTAACAGTGGTCAAACCTACAGGCTATCATGCTCCCCTTTAGCACCAGCTCTAACATTAGTCCTCCCTACCGTCTATCCTACTCCCCTTTAGCACCAGCTCTAACAGTGGTCAAACCTACAGGCTGACCTGCTCCCCTCCCCTTTAGCACCAGCTCTAACAGTGGTCAAACCTACAGTCTATCATGCTCCCCTTTAGCACCATCTCTAACAGTACTCCTCCCTATAGGCTGACCTGCTCCCCTCCCCTTTAGCACCAGCTCTAACAGTGGTCAAACCTACAGGCTATCATGCTCCCCTTTAGCACCAGCTCTAACAGTGGTCCTCACTACAAGCTGTCCTTCTCCAATCCCCTTTAGCACGAGCTCTTACAACGGTCCTCCCTACAGGCTTGCCTGCTCCTCCTTAGCACCAGCTCTAACAGTGGTTCTCCCTACAGGCTAGCCTGCTCTCATTTAGCACCAGCTCTAACAGTGGTCGCTACAGGCTAGCCTGCTTCCCTTTACCACCAGCTATAACAGTGGTCCTCCCTACAGGCTGTCCTGCTCCCCTCCCTTCAGCACCAGCTCTAATAGTGGTCCTTCCTACAGGCTAGCCTGCTTCCCTTTAGCACCAGCTCTAACAGTGGTCGCTACAGGCTAGCCTGCTTCCCTTTACCACCAGCTCTAACAGTGATCCTCCCTACAGGCAGGACTTCCTCCCTTCCCATTTGGCACCAGCTCTAACAATGGTTCTCCCTACAGGCTCTTCTCTTCCCTTCCCTTTAGCACCAGCTCTAACAGTGGTCCTCCCTACAGGCTGTCCTACTCCCCTTTAGCACCAGCTCAAACAGTGGTCCTACCTACAGGCTGGACTGCTCCCCTTTAGCTCCAGCTCTAACAGTAGTCAAACTTAAAGGCTATCATGCTCCTCTTTAGCACCATCTCTAATAGTGGTCCTGCTTACAGGCTGTTTTGCTCCCCTTCCCTGTCGCACAAGCTCTCAGTGGTCCTCCCTACAGGCTAGCCTGCTTCCCTTTAGCACCAGTTCTAACAGAGGTCATACCTACAGGCTGTCCTACTCCACGCCCTTTTAGCACCAGGTCTAACAGTGGTCCTCCCTACAGGCAGTCCTGCTCCCCTCCCCTTTAGCACCAGCTCTAACAGTTGTCCTTCCTACACGCTGTCCTGTTCTGCTCCCCTTTAGCACCAGCTCTAACAGTGGTCTTCCCTACAGGCTAGCCTGCTTCCCTTTAGCACCAGCTCTAACAGTGGTCGCTACAGGCTAGCCTGCTTCCCTTTACCACCAGCTCTAACAGTGGTCCTCCCTACAGGCTGTCCTGCTCCCCTCCCTTCAGCACCAGCTCTAACAATGGTCCTCCCTACAGGCTAGCCTGCTTCCCTTTAGCACCAGCTCTAACAGTGGTCGCTACAGGCTAGCCTGCTTCCCTTTACCACCAGCTCTAACAGTGGTCCTCCCTACAGGCTGGCCTGCTTCCCTTTACCACCAGCTCTAACAGTGATCCTCCCTACAGGCAGGACTTCTTCCCTTCCCATTTGGCACCACTTCTAACAATGGTCCTCCCTACAGGCAGGACTTCCTCCCTTCCCATTTGGCACCAGCTCTAACAATGGTTCTCCCTACAGGCTGTCCTGTTCCCTTCCCTTTAGCACCAGCTCTAACAGTGGTCCTCCCCACAGGCTGTCCTACTCCCCTTTAGCACCAGCTCAAACAGTGGTCTTACCTACAGGCTGGACTGCTCCCCTTTAGCACCAGCTAAAACACTAGTCAAACTTAAAGGCTATCATGCTCCCCTTTAGCACCATCTCTAATAGTGGTCCTGCTTACAGGCTGTTTTGCTCCCCTTCCCTGTCGCACAAGCTCTCAGTGGTCCTCCCTACAGGCTAGCCTGCTTCCCTTTAGCACCAGTTCTAACAGGGGTCATACCTACAGGCTGTCCTACTCCACGCCCCTTTAACACCAGCTCTAACAGTGGTCCTCCCTACAGGCTGGCCTGCTCCCCTTTAGCACCAGCTCAAACAGTGGTCCTACCTACAGGCTGGACTGCTCCCCTTTAGCACCAGCTCTAACAGTAGTCAAACTTAAAGGCTAACATGCTCCCCTTTAGCACCATCTCTAATAGTGATCCTGCTTACAGGCTGTTTTGCTCCCCTTCCCTGTCGCACAAGCTCAAACAGTGGTCCTCCCTACAGGCTATCCTGTTATGCACCCCTTTAGCACCAGCTCTTACAGTGGTCCTCCCTACAGGCTGTCCTGTTCTGCTCCCTTTAGCACCAGGTCTAACAGTGGTTCTCCCTACAGGCTGTCCTATTCCCGTTTACCACCAGCTCTAACAGTGGTTTAACCAAAATGCTTTCATGCTCCCCTTTAGCACCTGCTCTTACAGCGGTCCTCCCTACAGGCTAGTCTGCTCCCCTTTAGCACCAGCTCTAACAGTGGTCCTCCCTACAGGCTGTCCTACTCCCCTTTAGCACCAGCTCAAACAGCGGTCCTCCCTACAGGCTAGTCTGCTCCCCTTTAGCACCAGCTCTAACAGTGGTCCTCCCTACAGGCTGTCCTACTCCCCTTTAGCACCAGCTCAAACAGCGGTCCTCCCTACAGGTTAGTCTGCTCCCCTTTAGCACCAGCTCTAACAGTGGCCCTCCCTACAGGATGTCCTGTTCTGCTCCCCTTTAGGACTTGCTCTAACAGTGGTCCTCCCTACAGGCTAGCTTGCTCCCTTTTAGCAACAGCTCTAACAGTGGTCCTCCCTACAGGCTAACCTGCTTCCTTTTAGCAACAGCTCTAACAGTGGCCCTCCCTACAGGATGTCCTGTTCTGCTCCCCTTTAGGACTTGCTCTAACAGTGGTCCTCGCTACAGGCTAGCTTGCTCCCCTTTAGCACCATCTCTAATAGTGGTCCTGCTTACAGGCTGTGCTGCTCCCCTCTCCTTTAGCAACAGCTCTAACAGTGGTCCTCCCTACAGGCTAACCTGCTCCCTTTTAGCAACAGCTCTAACAGTGGCCCTCCCTACAGGATGTCCTGTTCTGCTCCCCTTTAGGACTTGCTCTAACAGTGGTCCTCCCTACAGGCTAGCTTGCTCCCTTTTAGCACCAGCTCTAACAGTGGCCCTCCCTACAGGATGTCCTGTTCTGCTCCCCTTTAGGACTTGCTCTAACAGTGGACCTCGCTACAGGCTAGCTTGCTCCCCTTTAGCACCAGCTCTAACAGTGGTCCTCCCTACAGGTTCCCCTGCTCCCCTCCCCTTTAGCACCAGCTCTACCAGTGGTCCTCCCTACAGGCTAGTCTGCTCCCCTTTAGCACCAGCTCTACCAGTGGTCCTCCCTACAGGCTGTCCTACTCCCCTCATTTTTAGCACCAGCTCCAGCAGTGGTAGTCCCTTCAGGCATCCTACTCCCCTATAGCACCAACTCTAACAGTGGTCCTCCCTACAGGCTGGCCTGCTCTGCTCCCCTTCAGCACCAGCTCTTACAGTGGTCCTCCCTACAGGCTATCATACTCCCCTTTAGCACCAGCTCTAACAGTAGTCAACTCTTAAAGGCTATCATGCTCCCCATTAGCAGCAGCTCTAATTGTGGTCCTCCCTACAGGCTGGACTGCTCCTTTTTAGCACCAGCTCTAACAGCGGTCCTCCATACAGGCTCCCCTGCTCCCCTCCCCTTTAAGCACCAGCTCTAACAGTGGTCCTCCCTACAGGCTCCCCTACTCCCCTCCCTTTTAGCACCAGGTCTAACAGTGGTCCTCCCTACAGGCTGGTCTGCTCCCCTCCCTTCAGCACCAGCTCTAACAGTGGTCTTCCCTACATGCTAGCCTGCTTCCCTTTAGCACCAGCTCTAACAGTGGTTGCTACAGGCTAGCCTGCTTCCCTTTTCCACCAGCTCTAACAGTGGTCCTCCCTACAGGCTGGCCTGCTTCCCTTTACCACCAGCTCTAACAGTGATCCTCCCTACAGGCAGGACTTCTTCCCTTCCCATTTGGCACCAGCTCTAACAATGGTCCTCCCTAAAGGCAGGACTTCCTCCCTTCCCATTTGGCACCAGCTCTAACAATGGTCCTCCCTACAGGCTGGCCTGCTCCCTCCCCCTTTAGCACCAGCTTGGACAGTGGTCCTCCCTACAGACTGCCCGCTCCCCTCCACTTTGGCACCAGCTCCTGCTACAACAAACGTGGATTGCTCTTTAGAGTTGCTGCTGGATACAGGCATTTCAAATGATATCACACACATACCTATATGTGTAGGCACACACACACACTGAAGGGGGGACCACTGTTAGATCTACTGCTAAAATGGAGGGGAGATGGACAGCCTGTCCCTCTCTTTCAGATCTGCCAAACACACCTCTGCCAGCCACACAACCACTGCCTTTGACAGCTTCTCCACTGGCCCCATCAAGAGATGAGGTTGCGTCTTCATCTTGGACCAACGCTGATAGATAGAGCCCTGCTTCCCTGCCCTTTAGCACCAGCTCTAACAGTGGTCCTCCTTACAGGCTGTCCATGCTCCCCTCCCTTTTAGCACCAGGTCTAACAGTGGTCCTCCCTACAGGCAGCCCTGCTCCCCTCCCCTTTAGCACCAGCTCTAACAGTGGTCCCCCCTACAGGCTGTCCTGTTCCCTTCCCTTTCGCACCAGCTCTAACAGTGGTCCTCCCTACAGGCTGTCCTGCTCTGCTCCCCTTTAGCACAAGCTCTAACAGTGGTCCTCCCTACAGGCTGACCTGCTCCCCTCCCCTTTTGCACAAGCTCTAACAGTGGTCATCCCTACAGGCTGACCTGCTCCCCTCCCCTTTTGCACAAGCTCTAACAGTGGTCCTCCCTACAGGCTTCACACACATGTCAGGAAAATATCTACTATTTGTTTTTTGTATGCTGTTCTTTGTATGTAATTTTAATATTTGAGAATTAACCAATGATATTAGGCCACTCTTGGCCATGATTACAGACACCTGTGTGTCTTTTGGCACTATATAAGCAAGTCATCCCGCTGTGTTTGTGATTATACCCTGATGAAGACAGCTTGGCTGTCGAAACGTTGGTAATTAAATCTTTGCATCAGAGCTCGTAGAGTGTGCGGCTCTCCTTTATTTTTAGGAAAATATCTACTGCCTAGGCAAAGTGTTTTCCCTATACCTGGCACAGGGCATTGGGAGGGAGCGCCAGCAGTCTGCCTTTTATAAGACTGAAAGTATAGATTGGATGGTAGAGAAGGAAGATTGACTCTACACACACACATACAGAAATAAATAGGAGCTGAAAATCTATTTCCATTGATTGAAGGTGTTTGGACTCTTGTTTGCTTTGTATTTATTTCCCAGGTACTGTCCATTCTTTTACATTACTGTACATACATTGCTGTATACAACTGTATATGTTTTTTTTCATTGCTATTTAGCGTAAATGTTGCACAAAGACCAACATGTTATTCTAATCGCGGTGAATATGTCTTGTATTATAAACCAATTGCTATAAAGTTGGTGTGTGAATAACTTTATTGTACAAGGGATTGTGCTCCAACACTATCATAAATATATCTTGATTTAGCTAAAGTAAACCTAGAAATAAAGCAATCTTTTTTAAATGTTTATATATTGTCTTTATATGCATTAAAATGACAATTGCAGCGTCCTCCAAATGTAAGACATCCTCCAGCGATTTCTACATTTTTGAAAAGTGATCTCCCAACTATAAATACAGTACACACACTAAAGTGTAACAAAATAGTATTTTTTTTGAAAACTTTTTAGGCATTCAAGGAGTTGGTCTGATGGGAATCCGTGACGTCATCAGCCGCCCCCTGCATGAAGAACAATAGTGGAGCAATCAAGAACAAAAGGGGAAAGCCCCTCCCCCCACCCACATGTGCTATGCCATGGCCCATGACTTACCAGGCCCACCTATCGAGATGTGCCTTTTGAATAAATCAGTTGTTAAATGAGTAAAAGGAGTGCCATTTAATGAAAATAAAAAGCTCTGCATTTTAGTTTGCATATCAAACTGTTTACACTAAACAGACCTAAAACTACCCAGGTTTGTTGCATGAAGAAATTAATAAATTGGTGTTGCTCTTGAAAGAGGTACAATATGGAACATTCCATTTTATGTGTTTGTCTTCAGATTTTGCTTTTATTGACCTACTTTGCATCTCACATGATATGGAGGCACTCAGTTAATCATAGTGGGTCCCCTCCTCTCCTGTAAAACTCGTTAATCATAGTGGGTCTCCTCCTCTCCTGTAAAACTAGTTAATCACAGTGGGTCCCCTCCTTTCCTGTAAAACTAGTTAATCGTAGTGGGTCTCCTCCTCTCCTGTAAAACCAGCAAATCATAGTGGGTCCCCTTCTCTCCTGTAAAACAAGTTCATCACAGTGGGTCTCCCCCTCTCCTGTAAAACTAGTTAATCACACTGGGTCCCCTCCTCTCCTGTAAAACTAATTAATCACACTTGGTCCCCTCCTCTCCTGTAAAACTGAAAGAAACCTGAAAGATGGTGCCGATAGAGATGGCAGCTTCGCTTCTAGTCCTTAGAAAACTGTGCAGTATTATTTTTTTTACTGTATTATTTCTAACATTGTTGGCCCAGAAAACCTTTAGTGGTATTACACACACCCAGGAAGAACTATTGGATATCAGAGAGACGTCAATTCACCAGCACAACCAGCACTACAACTGGGAATACGACTTTCCCAAAGCGGATCCTTTGTCTGCACCTCCCAGGGCATTCGAACTGATTCCAGAGGCTGACCAAAAACAACGCCGTAGGAGGAGAGGGTGCTGGAGCGGTCTCCTAGTGAGGCTTCGGATGCGCACACACCACCAACCACTTCCGAGTATAATACTCGCTAACGTCCGGTCTTGACGCTAGGAGGCAGAATTTTTATGTTTGGAAAAATAACGTTCCCAATGTAAACAGCCTATTTCTCAGGCCCAGATGCTAGAATATGCATATAATTGACAGATTAGGATAGAAAACACTCTAAAGTTTCCAAAACTGTCCAAATATTGTCTGTGAGTATAACAGAACTGATTTTGCAGGCGAAAACCTGAGGAAATCCAACCCGGAAGTGCCTCTTATTTTGAAAAATCCCTGTTCCATTGCCTGCCTTTCCTTCATTTAAAGGGATATCAACCAGATTCCTTTTCCTATTGCTTCCTCAGGGTGTGAACAGTCTTTAGACATTGTTTCAAGCTTTTATTCTGAAAAATGAGCGAGATTTATCAAATCGCATCAGTGTCCTTGATTAGTTCTTGCGCGCGAAAGTGGTAGCTCGACATTTTATTTCTGTCTTGTATTGAATAGTTTACCCTCCGGTTGAAATATTATCGATTATTCATGTTAAAAACAACCTGAGGATTGATCATAAAAAACGTTTGACATGTTTCTACGAACTTTACGGATACTATTTGGAATTTTCGACTGCCCTTCATGACCGGCACGAGCCTGTGGAATACTGAACATAACGCGCAAACCAAATGGAGGTTTTTGGATATAAAAATCATCTTTATCGAACAAAAGGAACATTTATTGTGTAACTGGGAGTCTCGTGAGTGCAAATGTCCGAAGATCATCAAAGGTAAGCGATAATTTTTTTTGCTTTTCTGACTTTCGTGACCAAATGCTGCTAGCTGTTCGTAATGTTTTGTCTAGTGATCGATAAACTCACACAAACGCTTGGATTGCTTTCGCTGTAAAGCATATTTTCAAAATCTGACACAAGCTAAGCTGTGTTTTGCTATATTGCCCTTGTGATTTCATGAATATAAAAAAAAATTGCCTTTTTTTTTTACATTTGGCGCTCTGCAATTCAGTGGTTGTTGATGAAAATGATCCCGCTAAAGGGATCCATCCATCAATAAGTTAATTAACAAACTCAACGAAATTAGGGCAAGAGTTGCTTTCCAAAGATATATCCGGGATTGTAACATACTCTGTTTCACGGAACATGGCTAGCTTGGGACATGCTGTCGGAGTCAGTACAACAAACAGGATTTTCAGTGCAATGCGCCGACAGGAATAAACATCTCTCCAGTAAGAAGAAGGGCGGGGGTGTATGTTTCATGATTAACGACTCATGGTGTAATTGCAACAACATACAGGAACTCAAGTGCTTTTGTTCACCTGAACTAGAATTCCTCACAATCAAATGTCAACCGTATTATCTCCCAACGGAACTCTCCTCCGTTATTGTCACAGCCGTGTATATCCCCCTTCAAGGGGATACTGTAACGACTGCGCTAAGAGTCGGGAAACAAGTACAGTAATTGAGTGTTTTAATAAATAAACAAAACAATAAAACACAAAACACAAACAATGCACCGACATGAATTAGAGTCAATTAAACCTGAGGAAAGAACCAAGTGGAGTGACAGATATGGAGAATATAATCAAGGAGGGGATGGAGTCCAGGTGAGTGTCATGAGGCGCAGGTGTGCGAGACGATGGTGACAGGTGTGCGGAATAATCAGCAGCCTGATGACCTAGAGGCCGGAGAGGGGGTATACGTGACAGATACCAAGACGGCCATCAAGTAACTTCACTGGACTTTATGCAAACTGGAAACCATATATCCTGAGGCTACATTTATTGTAACTGGGGATTTTAATAAAGCTAATTTGAGAACAAGGCTACCTATATTCTATCAGCATATCGATTGCAGTACACGAGCGAGTAACACGCTCGACCATTGCTACAAGGCCCTCCACCGCCTTCCTTTTAGCAAATCTGACCATGACTCCATCTTGTTGCTCCCCTCCTATAGGCAGAAACTAAAACAGGAAGCACCCGTGCTTAGGTCTATCCAACGCTGGTCCGACCAATCGGATTCCACGCTTCAAGATTGCGTTGATCACGTGGACTGGGATATATTCCGGGTAGACTCAGATAACAACATTGACGTATACGCTGACTCGGTGGGTGAGTTTATAAGGAAGTGTACAGGAGATGTTGTACCCACTGTGACTATTAAAACCTTCCCTAACCAGAAACCGTGGATTGATGGCAGCATTCGCGCAAAACTGAAAGTAAGTATCCCTGCATTTAATCTTGGCAAGGCAACTGGGAATATGGCCGAATACAAACAGTGTAGTTATTCCCTCCGTAAGACAATCAAACAAGCAAAGTGTCAGTATAGAGACAAAGGAGTCGCAATTAAACAGCTCAAACATGAGACATATGTGGCAGGGTCAACAGACAATCACGGATTACAAAAAGAAAACCAGCCCCGTCGCGGACATCGACGTCTTGCTTCCAGACAAATTAAACAACTTCTTTGCGCGCTTTGAGGACAATACAGTGCCACCAACGCGAACCGCTACCAAAGACTGTGGACTCAGCTTCTCCGTGGCCGACGTGAGTAAAACATTTAAACGTGTTAACCCTCACAAGGCTGCCGGCCCAGACATCATCCCCAGCCGCGTCCTCGGAGCATGCTCAGACCAGCTGGCTGGTGTGTTTACAGACATATTCAATCAATCCCTATTACAGTCTGCTGTCCCCACATGCTTCAAGATGGCCACCATTGTTCCTGTTCCCAAGAAAGCCAAGGTAACTGAACTAAATGACTATCACCCCATAGCACTCACTTTGGTCATCATGAGGCGCTTTGAGAGACTAGTCAAGGAACATATCACCTCCACCTTACCTGTCACCCTAGACCCACTTCAATTTGCTTACCGCCCCAATAGGTCCACAGACAATGCAATCGCCATCACACTGAACACTTCCCTATCCCATCTGGACAAGAGGAATACCTATGTGAGAATGTTTTTCATTGACCACAGCTCAGCATTTAAAAACATAGTAACCTTCAAACTCATCATTAAGCTTGAGTCCCTGGGTCTCGACCCCGCCCTGTGCAACTGGGTCCTGGACTTCCTGATGGGATGCCCCCAGGTGGTGAAAGTAGGAAAAAACATCTCCACATGGCCACTCCTCAACACTGGGGTGCGTTATCAGCCCCATCCTGTACTCCCTGTTCACCCACAACTGCGTGGCCATGCACGCCTCCAACTCAATCATCAAGTTTGCAGACGACATAACAGTGGTAGGCTTGATTACCAACAACGACAAGACAGCCTACAGGGAGGAGGTGAGGGCCGTCGGAGTGTGGTGTCAGGAAAATAACCTCTCACTCAATGTTAGCAAAACAAAAGAGATGATCGTGGACTTCAGGAAACAGCAGAGGGAGCACCCACCTATCCACATCGACGGGACAGCAGTGGAGAAGGTGGAAAGTTTTAAGTTCCTCGGTGTACATATCACCGACAAACTGAAATGGTCCACACACACAGACAGTGTGGTGAAGGCGGCACAATAGCGCCTCTTCTACCTCAGAAGGCTGAAAAAATGTGGTTTGTCACCAAAAACCCTCAAAAACTTTTACAGGTGCACAATCGAGAGCATCTTGTCAGGCTGTATCACCGCCTGGTACGGCAACTGCACCGCCTTCAACCGCAGGGCTCTCCAGAGGGTGGTGGGGTCTGCACAATGCATCACCGGGGGCAAACCACCTGCCCTCCAGGACACCTACAACACCCGATGTCACAAGAAGGCAAAAAATATAATCAAATCAAATCAAATTCATTTATATAGCCCTTCTTACATCAGCTGATATCTCAAAGTGCTGTACAGAAACCCAGTCTAAAACCCCAAACAGCAAGCAATGCAGGTGTAGGAGCACGGTGGCTAGGAAAAACTCCCTAGAAAGGCCAAAACCGAGGAAGAAACCTAGAGAGGAACCAGGCTATGAGGGGTGGCCAGTCCTCTCCTGGCTGTGCCGGGTGGAGATTATAACAGAACATGGCCAAGATGTTCATATGTTCAGAAATGACCAGCATGGTCAAATAATAATAATCACAGTAGTTGTCGAGGGTGCAGCAAGTCAGCACCTCAGGAGTAAATGTCAGTTGACTTTTCATAGCCGATCATTAAGAGTATCTCTACCGCTCCTGCTGTCTCTAGAGTGTTGAAAACAGCAGGTCTGGGACAGGTAGCACGTCCGGTGAACAGGTCAGGGTTCCATAACCGCAAGCAGAACAGTTGAAACTGGAGCAGCAGCACGGCCAGGTGGACTGGGGACAGCAAGCAGTCATCATGCCAGGTTGTCCTGAGGCATGGTCCTAGGGCTCAGGTCCTCCGAGAGAGAGAAAGAAAGAGAGAAAGAGAGAATTAGAGAGAGCATACTTCAATTCACACAGGACACCGGATAAGACAGGAGAAGTACTCCAGATATAACAAACTGACTAGCCCCCCGACACATAAACTACTGCAGCATAAATACTGGAGGCTGGTGTCAGGAGACACTGTGGCCCCATCCGATGATACCCCCGGACAGGGCCAAACAGGCAGGATATAACGCCACCCACTTTGCCAAAGCACAGCTCCCACACCACTAGAGGGATATCTTCAACCACCAACTTACCATCCTGAGACAAGGCCGAGTATAGCCCACAAAGATCTCCGCCACGGCACAACCCAAGGGGGGTCGCCAACCCAGACAGGAAGATCACGTCAGTGACTCAACCCACTCAAGTGACGCACCCCTCCTAGGGAGGGTATGGAAGAGCACCAGTAAGCCAGTGACTCAGCCCGTGTAATAGGGTTAGAGGCAGAGAATCCCAGTGGAGAGAGGGGAACCGGCCAGCCAGAGACAGCAAGGACGGGTCTTTGCTCCAGAGCCTTTCCGTTCACCTTCACACTCCTGGGCCAGACAACACTCAATCATATGACCCACTGAAGAGATGAGTCTTCAGTAAAGACTTAAAGGTTGAGACCGAGTCTGCGTCTCTCACATGGGTAGGCAGACCATTCCATAAAAATGGAGCTCTATAGAAGAAAGCCCTGCCTCCAGCTGTTTGCTTAGAAATTCTAGGGACAATTAGGAGGCCTGCATCTTGTGACCGTAGCGTACATATAGGTATGTACGGCAGGACCAAATCGGAAAGATAGGTAGGAGCAAGCCCATGTAATGCTTTGTAGGTTAGCAGTAAAATCTTGAAATCAGCCCTTGCCTTAACAGGAAGCCAGTGTAGGGAGGCTAGCACTGGAGTAATATGATCAAATTTTTGGGTTCTAGTCAGGATTCTAGCAGCCGTATTCAGCGCTAACTGAAGTTTATTTAGTGCTTTATCCGGGTAGCCGGAAAGTAGAGCATTGCAGTAGTCTAACCTAGAAGTAACAAAAGCATGGATTAATTTTTCTGCATCATTTTTGGACAGAAAGTTTCAGGTTTTTGCAATGTTACGTAGATGGAAAAAAGCTGTCCTTGAAACAGTCTTGATATGTTCGTCAAAAGAGAAATCAGGGTACAGAGTAACGCCGAGGTCCTTCATAGTTTTATTTGAGACGACTGTACAACCATCAAGATTAATTGTCAGATTCAACAGAAGATCTCTTTGTTTCTTGGGACCTAGAACAAGCATCTCTGTTTTGTTCGAGTTTAAAAGTAGAAAGTTTGCAGCCATCCACTTCCTTATGTCTGAAACACAGGCTTCTAGCGAGGGCAATGTTGGGGCTTCACCATGTTTCATTGAAATGTACAGCTGTGTGTCATCCGCATAGCAGTGAAAGTTAACATTATGTTTTCTAATGACATCCCCAAGAGGTAAAATATATAGTGAAAACAATAGTGGTCCTAAAACGGAACCTTGAGGATCACTGAAATGTACAGTTGATTTGTCAGAGGACAAACCATTCACAGAGATAAACTGATATCTTTCCGACAGATACGATCTAAACCAGGCCAGAACTTGTCCGTGTAGACCAATTTGGGTTTCCAATCTCTCCAAAAGAATGTGGTGATCCAACCACAGTGTCCGATTTCAAAAAGGCTTTTCGGCGAAAGCAGAACATATCATTATGTTAGGTCAGCAACTAGTCACAGAAAGCATACAGCGATTTTCCAACCAAAGAGAGGAGTCACAAAAAGCAGAAATAGAGATAAAATGAATCATTAACCTTTGATATTCTTCATCAGATGACACTCCCGGGACAACATGTTACACAATACATGTATGTTTTGTTCGATCAAGCTCATATTTATATCCAAAAACCTCAGTTTACATTTGGCTTTGCCTCCAAAACATCCCGTGAATTTGCACAGAGCCACATCAATTTACAGAAATACTCATAATAAACATTGATAAAAGATACAAGTGTTATTCACAGAATTAAAAATATACATCTCCCTAATGCAACCGCTGTGTCAGATTTCAAAAAAACTTTACGGAAAAAGCAAACCATTAGTAGACCATCTGAGTACGGCGCTCAGACAACAAATCAAGCCAAACAGATATCCGTCATGTTGGAGTCAACAGAAGTCAGAAATAGCATTAGAAATATTCACTTACCTTTGATGATCTTCATCAGAATGCACTCCCAGGAATCCCAGTTCCACAATAAATGTTTGATATGTTCGATAAAGTTCATCTTTATGTCCAAATACCTCCTTTTTGTTCGCGTTTAGCCCAGTAATCCAAATTCATGACGCACGATCACTAGGTGCAGACGAAAAGTCAAAAAGTTCCGTTACAGTCCATAGAAACATGTCAAACAAAGTATAGAATCAATCTTTAGGATGTTTTTAACATAAATCTTCAATAATGTTCCAACCGGAGAATTCCTTTGTCTTCAGAAATGCAATGAAACTCAAGCTAACTCTCACATGAACACGCATGGTCAGCTCATGGCACTCTGGGAGAGACCTTACTCAATCCCCTCTCATTCGCCCCCACTTCACAGTAGAAGCTTCAAACAAGGTTCTAAGACTGTTGACATCTAGTGGAAGCCTTAGGAAGTGCAATATGACCCCATAGACACTGTGTATTCGATAGTCCAAGAGTTGAAAAACTACAAACCTCAGATTTCCCACTTCCTGGTTGGATTTTTCTCAGGTGTTTGCCTGCTATATGAGTTCTGTTATACTCACAGACATCATTCAATCAGTTTTAGAAACTTCGGAGTGTTTTCTATCCAAATCTACTAATAATATCCACATCTTAGCAACTGGGACTGAGTAGCAGGTAGTTTACTCTGGGCACGCTTTTCATCCAAACGTGACAATGCTGCTCCCTATCGCAAACAGGTTAAGGCAGTCTACCCTTAGTCAATGGCAATGCCCTCTCCCTCTTCATATTGGTCCAAATCACAAATATGGCTAAGAACTAAAAACTTAATCATAATTATCAATATTACAAATTACCTTAAATTCATTATCCAAATGGCTTTCCAATGAGGGTGATCAAACCACACTGGAAAGTCAGGACAGAGGTCAGTGGTCATACAAACCCTTCAAATAAGTGTTTCTTACTATATTAGATAAATTAATGAAAACAGTCAAACATTTCATACATGTCGTATCCTAGGTTTCCAGTACATTTCTTTATCCAAATAATTCATGTGTTTAATTATAACTCAGAAAATAAAAACTTCTGAAAATCCCATGTGTGTGTGTGCCCCTTTAAGATACTTCGGCACTAAGACAAATGGAAAACTCACTAAACCCAAAGGAAATAGAACACACAAATCAAACATAGTATTTTAAAAACACCAACAAATAGTCATAACAAGTGTGTTGTGTGTGGGTATTTGCAAACCTTAAGGTAAAAACAAACAAAAATTGCCAGGCCTTATTTAATTTGGTAGTTTACGGCCTTAATCTCACTCACTGCTCTTCCCAAGACCACAGCCCCGGGAAACATTTCAAAGAGAGACAATGAAACCCCCATTCTCCAGGAAAAAACACAAAACACGTCGTTAGCATTCATTATATTACACTGATTCAGCAACCCACAAGTTTTAACTACAAACAAAACCTGATAATCATGATAAGTCCACTGTACTCCCTCAAATCATTAATCATTTGTTTTAATCTACCTCAATGTTTATTTGCGCTTAATTTAGCATGTGCTACCCTTAGACACAGCAACATGTATCTCGCCACCGGGTCTAACAATTCACACCCATATTATATTATATGACTGATCTCTTTGTTCCATAACCATATAAAATTATCCTGGCATCGTTACTGGACCAATGTCCAACAGATATGTGATAGCTGTTTCGCCTTAGATAGTTCCTGTAACCCCTCTAAATGTAATACTTTTTCCTGTCGCAAATGTAGTCAATTTCTCAGCGTAAGGAGTCAGTGATATTTGATCCCAGGCAGTTAGTAAAAAGTTGTTTGTGACGTGTTCTCCTATGTCTCCCTTAACATACATACTGTAGGGTACTTCCATCAGTCCCGGAAAGAAGATTCCTACTAAAAACACATCTAAACAAACTTGTAACCCCTTTCCAATAATCTAAACATGTCAACCTGTTGCATTAATTTAGTAAAAATATAAACCTGTTGTTTAACAAATCTAGAACCTTTAAAAAGTTGGTGCTGTCTCATCAGCGTAATAGTCAACACTAACTGTTGCCCACTCGTAGCTACTGTTCAGCCTGTACATTAATGATCTGCCTTCTGTCTGTACTGGGTCTGAAGTTCAAATGTATGCAGATGATACAGTGATATATGTGCACGCAAAGAGCAAACTACATGCTACAGAAGAACTCACTACTGTAATGGTCCAGGTGACAAAGGGGCTCAGGCACTCATGTTCGCATCTCAATGTAAAAAAAACTATCTGCATGTTCCTCACAAAGAGAACAACTGATGCCACTGAGCCAGATGTCTATGTGTCAGGGGAAAAGCTCCAGACATCATACTTGATTAAGTACCATGGCATCATACTTGATTCCAACCTCTCTTTTAAAAGCAAATGAAAAAGGTAACATAAATAACCAAATTCAACCTAGCTAATTTCCAATACATTTGAAATTGTTAGACTACAGACGAAGCAAAACTGTACTTAAAATCTATGATACTTGACTAGTTGGGCCCAAGCTTGACTAGTTGGGCCCAAGCTTGCTGTACAACATTAAAACCCATTCAGTCTGTCTGCAAATAGGCTCTCAAAGTGCTTGATAGGAAGCCCAATAGCCATCATCACTGACGCATGTCTTGTATTCATGATCTTAAATGGCCTGGCTCCCCCTCCACTCAGTACTTTTGTTAAACAGAAAACCCAAACCTATGGCAGCAGATCCACAAGGTCTGCCATGAGAGGTGACTGTATAGTTCCCTTAAGGAAAAGCACCTTTAGTCAATCTGCTTTCTCTGTGAGGGCTTCCCATGTCTGGAACACCCTGCCATCAAACACACACAACTGTGATTAATGTGCACTGTCCCTGTAAAAATAAAAATAAACTCAAACTGCAATCCACTTTAATGACCGGACATTGTTCCACGTAATGGAAACAGATTATAATGTTAGAATACATTAACTTCCTGCTCAAATTCCCTGGTGTTACCTAAACAATAAACCCCAGCAACAGTAATCACAAATGATCACAAAACGTTTCCGATTCAACTATTCAGACCTGAATCCCTTACAGCCCGATATAGACCAGCGAGCACAACTAAGTCTCCTATTCTTACCAGTAGGCAAATATATAACCCATTCTCAAACAACGCTCTGCGCTTACCTCTATCATAAGATTAAAAACAAACTTGGCAACTTTCTCTTCTCTTTCGGCTTCACGCTTATGAAATGTCCAAGACTTTAAAAATAACATTTAATGCGCCAAATTTATAAAATACATCAGTCAAAATCCATAAGAATTTTTAAAAAACACAGAGGTAAAGACAGTTTCAAGTTGGAGATTCGACGGATATTCGCGCTTTCAAACCTCAATAGCTTTCAAACCACTTGAGCCACAGACTCCAAATAAGTGTCATGATGTTGTAAAAATTGCGCACAACATTGCACAGGTCTTATTTTCATGATTTGGACATTAATTCGCTTTCCAAAGCTAATAAACATGTGGAAATGTGAGCAGCATTTTGTATTCCAAGTTGAATTAGTTAGGGAGCGTAAAAAAAGTACAAACTTCTTTTACATTCAAATTTCAATAGCTCCTTGGTCATGTGACCTAGAATGTCCACTAAGTGAGCCTACACACTGCACAACCTTTGGTGTGTAAATTTTTGGTTTAAATGGTTTAAAATGAATTTTTCAGAATTTAGAATTTCAATAACTCCTTGGTCATGTGACCTAAGGACTTCAAACACGATTCAGTATGTCCAATGACTACCCTTCTAAGTTGCACACCCTTTAGTTTGTCAATTTTCATCTCACATGGTTTTATATGAATTTTTCCAAATTTAGTCTTTCAATAGCTCCTTGGTCATGTGACCTAGTGACTTCAAACAAGGTTCAGAATGTCCACTCAGTGGGCCTACACGTTGCACACTCTTTAGTTTGTCCATTTTTATCTCACATTTGATTTTACATGAAATTTTCAAACTTTCAAATGTCAATAGCTTCTTGGTCATGTGACCTAATGACTTCAAACAAGGTTCAGAATGTCTACTCAGTGGGCCTACACATTGCACACCATTTGTCCATTTTCATGTCACACATGATTTTACATGACATTTTCAAGCTTTCAAATTTCCATAGCTCCTTGGTCATGTGACCTAATGACTTCAAACAAGGTGCAGAATGTAAACTGACTACTCTTATATATTGTACACCCTTTAGTTTGTCCATTTTCATCTCACTTGATTTTTTTTATTTTTTTTTATTTTTTTTATTTATCCCCTTTTCTCCCCAATTTTCGTGGTATCCAATCGCTAGTAATTACTATCTTGTCTCATCGCTACAACTCCCGTACGGGCTCGGGAGAGACGAAGGT
This sequence comes from Salvelinus namaycush, assembly GCF_016432855.1. NCBI lineage: Eukaryota > Metazoa > Chordata > Actinopteri > Salmoniformes > Salmonidae > Salvelinus > Salvelinus namaycush. The sequence goes on along the minus strand of NC_052318.1, from coordinate 53,343,376 downwards.
CGAAAGCCATGCGTCCTCTGAGGCACAACCCAACCAAGCCGCACTGCTTCTTTAACACAGCGCGCCTCCAACCTGGAAGCCAGCCGCACCAATGTGTCGGAGGAAACACCGTGCACCTGGCCCCCTTGGTTAGCGCGCACTGCGCCCAGCCCGCCACAGGAGTCGCTGGAGCGCGATGAGACAAGGAAATCCCTACCGGCCAAACCCTCCCTAACCCGGATGACGCTAGCCCAATTGTGCGTCGCCCCACGGACCTCCCGGTCGCGGCCGTTTTAAATTTTTCAGAATTTAAAACTTAAATAGCTCCTTGGTCATGTGACCTACAAACTTCAGACTGTCCACGGACTAGCCTTATATATTGCACACTCTTGTTTGTGTACTGTAAAATCACGCAGTGTAACGTACATTTTTCATAGTTTTAAATTTCAATAGCTCCTTGGTCATGTCAATTACACACCTAAGAAGCGTGCAGTGGATATACACCCATATTGCATTACCTCTAGTTCTGTATTTTCTATATTGTTGTACGTTAATAGTAGTTTGACAATTAGGGGGTTCAGTCCAGCGTTGTGTTTACCCTTTTCTTTAATATTTATCTAAAATAATTGGTATTTCTAAGTACTTATTTTACCTGTTTTTTTATTTTGCCACAGTATTCTAATAGCGGTACACAATAGGAGAGAGACAGATAGTATCTCCTTTCATCGTTTAATATCAACCATAAAGGAAAAGGGCAAAGTACGAGAGTCATGTTATTAATTGTCCATAGCAGGGATGGAGAGTGAGCCAGTAAGGTAGGCTGCAGTGGGTTTGCTGGTCAATACATATACTGAACATGTAACCACAGTAATGGTGGCCAGAAAATCAATGAATAAAAATTGAATATTGTCAAGTTAAACAGAAATTGTAGACCTTTAATCTTTTCCAACATGTCAACAGATACTTTACTTCAAATAAGTACAAAACATTTCACAGTGTTAACTTTCTCTTTATCCCTGGTTGATGAACATTTCAGAGCCTCTTCAGTGTGGATGGGGTATAGCATACATTTTTAACAACAAAGACAGCACTTCCAATTTGTGTTCTTCACTCTGAACTCTTTTGTTTTCATTCCTAGGCACAGCACATGGAACCACCGTGTGCATGCAAAACATTCAATCTAAAACATAACAAAGCGTAACACGTTATAAATACAATCAAATATCAATGCAGTATGACGAATTAGCCATCCATTGTGTTATATCATAAATTGTCTTACATGCCGTCACTGTTGTCAAAAGATTATAAACATGTTAAATAAAGTTACTAACCCAGTCAGTCTTTGGGCCACATCCAGGTTCTTTATCAGTGGCACACATGAAGCAGTTGTTGGCTTTGTTGAACTCTGAAATCATAGGCATGAACTGAACATATGGCTGTCCCACACAACTACATAAAAATAAAGAATTTACATTTACTTTGAATTAAATGTCATTACATACCAGACATTTTTAGTATGTCCTCAGCCATTTATTTTCGTAGTTGCTCCATGTGTTCTTGTGAAGGTTCTATATCAATTTGGAAGGGAATGTTGGGGAAGTTCTGTGCAAATTCCTTGTTTGACCTAATTGTCACATAACAGCTAACCATTTATCATTGAAAATATAAATTATGTGAGTTATTTCCCCTCCTTTCCACTTTATGTCCACACAGTCGTCTTTTCCATGGCAGGATCTTATCATTTTGAAGTATTCTCTTTTTTATGTAATTCTGATTAGTTATAGGCAAATGAATACACAGGCCAAAACTGTATGCTGATTTTCTTATCACTATAATCTAGTAGAGGTAATTTACTTTATATCCCATTCTACACACAACCTAAATTATAGGCACTGAACCATTTACAGGAGAATAATAAAAGGAGCATATACTATCCAACACTATCACAGAGTGAATAAATGTAGAGCGTTTGTAGACTTTAAGAAACAAATATTAAGTGACATCAGTGCGTGCTTATAGAAAGTCATATTACAAAGATCACAGATGACAGTGCCCATCAAGTCTATGACAATAGAGAATGAATTGTAAGCACCAAAGTGTGTTAAAGTGTGTTTGTCAAAATAATATCTGAAAATGTCAGTTGTTGAACAAAGTACTTCTATTTGCAATAGCAATAGCAATATATTATATATGTAACGGATGTGAAATGGCTAGCTAGTTAGCGGTGGTGCGCGCTAGCAGCCTTTCAGTCGGTTACGTCACTTGCTCTGAAACCTAGAAGTTATGGTTCCCCTTGCTCTGCAAGGGCCGTGGGTTTTGTGGAGCGATGGGTAACGATGCTTCGTGGGTGTCTGTTGTTGATGTGTGCAGAGGGTCCCTGGTTCGCGCCCGGGTCGGGGCGAGGGGACGGTCTAAAGTTATACTGTTACATTGATGCTGTTGACCCGGATCACTGGTTGCTGCGGAAAAGGAGGAGGTCGAAAGGGGGGTGAGTGTAACGGATGTGAAATGGCTAGCTAGTTAGCGGTGGTGCGCGCTAGCAGCCTTTCAGTCAGTTACGTCACTTGCTCTGAAACCTAGAAGTAGTGGTTCCCCTTGCTCTGCAAGGGCTGCGGCTTTTGCGGAGCGATGGGTAACGATGCTTCGTGGGTGACTGTTGTTGATGTGTGCAGAGGGTCCCTGGTTCGCGCCCGGGTCGGGGCAAGGGGACGGTCTAAAGTTATACTGTTACATATATGCAGTTGAGGAATATTCCAGGTATCAACACTACATGTATGACGGACATAAGACATTCCCACATACAGTATACACATACGCAGAGGCATTTTTCAGCTATGATTTTACCACGCAGAATCCAGAATGGATATGGCAATGCGGCCAGCACAGGACGCAATACACCCTTACAACAATCTACCTTTTGATCTTCTTGACTTTTTATCTGGTAAACTGCTACTGTGTGTCAAGAAAATAGCCCCAATTAGGGGTTAGTGTACTCCAGTAAAAAAGGGCTGGTTTAGATTAAAAACTATTGCCTTGTGTCCCCGTTCATAGGGGCATGAGAGACTAGTCAGTGGTAGAATTGAGATGGCACTTTATTGGCCCAAACACCCACAGACCCACAAGGTTGAGGTTACTCATAGACAGTGATTAGTAAAAAAAAAAAAAAAAAAAAAATGTCGCATTGATGCATTGTGTCTTCTAACTGTCCAAGAATAGGATCCAAAGTGTTAGGAAATATTTGTTCCCATAAATACAAAGGAGGATGTCTCTCCTCATACCTCTGGCACTTTAGTCAGACGGCCAGACTGTGTAAAAACTTTATGATGGGGCCGGCAACGGAGCTCCCATTGACTAAGCACCACGGAGACCAATCAGGAGAGAATACATACAGGTCAAGGGTGCAAATTGAAAGTCAAGGGGTGTGTCTGTGCCTTTTCGATTACTCTCTCTTTACAGAGAACCCCTGTGGTTCAAGTCAAGTGCTACCCTTCCCTTTCAGTCTGCTCGGCGCATGTCTGAAAGTGACAGCCAGCAGCCAAGAGACTTTTTCACAGTATGTCATAAAAAATTATTACATTTATGAATGTACGTAAAATGCTCATATGTATTAGATCCAGTACAATAGAATAACGATAGTCCACTGACTATATAAGGGTAGTCAGTGGACATTCTGAACCTTGTTTGAAGTCAGTAGGTCACATGACCAAGGAGCTATTGAAATTTGAAAGTTTGAAAAATTCATGTAAAATCATGTGAGATGAAAATGGACAAACTAAAGGGTGTGCAATATAGAAGGGTAGTCAGTGGACATCCTGAACCTTGTTTGAGTCAGTAGGTCAGATGACCAATAAGCTACTGACATTTTTAAGTTTGAAAAAGTTATGTAAAATTGAGTGAGAATAAAATGGACAAACTAAAGGGTGTGCAATGTGTAGGCCCACTGAGTGAACATTCTGAACCTTGTTTGAAGTCAGTAGGTCACATGTCCAAGGAGCTATAGACATTTTTAAGTTTGAAAAAGTAATGTAAAAACATGTGAGAATAAAATGGACAAACTAAAGGGTGTGCAACGTGTAGGCCCACTGAGTGAACATTCTGAACCTTGTTTGAAGTCAGTAGGTCACATGACCAAGGGGCTATTAAAATTAAAAAGTTTGAAAAATTAATGTAAAAACGTGTGAGATGAAAATGAACAAACCAAAGGGTGTGCAATAATAGAAGGGTAGTCAGTAGACATTCTGAACCTTGTTTGAGGTCAGTAGGTCACATGACCAAGGAGCGATTGAAATTTGAATGTAAAAAAAGTTTGGACTTTGTTTACGCTCCCTAGAATACTAAGAATACAACTAATCAACTAAGAATACAAAGTGCTGCTCATATTTCCACATGTTTATTAGCTTTGGAAAACGAATTAATGTCCAAATCGTGAAAATAAGACCTGTGCAATGTTGTGCGCAATTTTTCCAACATCATTACACTTATTTGGAGTCTGTGGCTCAAGTGGTTTGAAAGCGCAAATATCCGTCGAATCTCCAACTTGAAACTGTTTTTACCTCGGTCACTTTATGTTGCGTTTATATTTTTGTTCCGTGTATATACATCTATTTGAAGCCAACTCTTAAGAATAGCTTTGGCTTTCAATAAATTGTTTTCATGATTTGATTTCACACGGCTCACTGTCCTTTGTGACAAAAACTCCCAGATATGCAACTGTACTTTTTTTAATGGATTTTTTTACTGTACTGTCTTTAACTCGACTCTCACTGCACATTCACTAAAATTAGGCACCAGGCGTGTCGGTATAGCCTTTCCCTGCACACTCACGTCTTCCTGCTTCGAAAGCGTTTGCGGACCGAGTGCTAGGACCATGGCGGCAGTGCGCAGTCTACGGGTGTCGGTAAAGCCAGACAGTGGGCCAGACCACTCAGAATCGGACTCGGATTCAGACTCGGACCGAGGTGCCCGTGAATCTGAACCGATGGAGGTGGAGGAGGGTGAACTCGAGGTGGAAAACATCCCCGTTAACCGGTCTTTGAAGGAATTGTTGCCGGTGAGGGAAGTAGGCCTCACCAGATCGCGGGCTCGCGTACCTTCGGGGGCCTGTGAATATTGCCTTGGTATTTGAGGAGCTCAGCGTGCCTTATGCTAACAAGATAGCTCGGTAGCTCATGACTAGCTAGTGTTACCCAGTGTAGCTAGTTGATATTAACATCATACCTGTTTGTGTTGTTACAGTATATTGTTGATTCTAGCGTAAGCAAGCTAACTTTACATATTTTATGACAAACGGCTATCTTAGCACTTAACTCTGCTTAACTACCGGTGGCTAGCTAATTCACTTGACGTTAAGTTTCATGACAGAAACCCCCTCGCTACATAGTTAATAATACAACGTACTAGTGAGTTACACTAGTTAGCTAACTCATTTTAACATCCCCAAGGACAGAGGTTTGGTGCGAGATCTTGCCACTTTCAATTTGCCAGCTTTTTTTGGGGGGGGGGGTTGTATGATAGACTCAATGCACACTTTCTTGTTTTGTCGACAGTCATTCATCGTTCAGAACAAACATAAGCTGTCAGATCAATACATTGTTATCTAGGCTACCCCACAGTAAGAAAGTGCATCTCTAATGTATACATATTTGTTGACATTTAACCAGGACACAAGTCGGCGGTATGAGAACAAAGCTGGCACATTCATCACTGGAATCGATGTCACATCAAAGGTACAGTATTGTAACCACACCTGAAAGTTATCTGGCAAACATTCACACTAATACTAGTTCCATCACTTAAAAGTGAGAGGGTAAACCAACAGTTAAACTTTAACTGCCATAACTCGTCTTGTCATAACTGTGTGTGTGTGTTTCTAGGAGGCGATTGAGAGGAAGGAGAAGAGAGCGGAAAGGTTTCACTTCCGTGCAGAGGCCAACCTGGCCCAGAAGAACGTGGTGTTGGACAGAGACACCATGAAGAAAGGTAGATACACACACGTACAGTGCCTTCAGAAAGTATTCATACCCCTTGACGTATTCCACATTTTGTTTTACAGCCTGAATTCAAAATAGATTAAATATCTTTTTTTCTCATCTATCTACACACAATAACCCATAATGACAAAGTGAAAACATGTTTTTGGAATTTTTTTGAAAATGAAATACAGAAATAACATTTACATAAGAATTCACACCCCTGAGACAATACTAAGTAGAAGCACTTTTGGTGGCTGTTACAGCTCTGATTTCTTGGGTATGTTTGTCTCACATTTGCACATCTAGATATGGGGATTTTCTCCCGTTCTTCCTTGCAGATTTTCTCAAGCTCTTAAGTTAGATGGGGAGCGGTAGTGAACAGCAATCTTCAAGTCTTTCCAGATATTCAATGGATACATTTTTTTGTCTCATCAGACCACAGAATTATTTGCCTTATGATCTGTCTTTCGCATGCCTTTTTGCAAACTCCAGGTGTGCTGTCGTGCCTTTTTTCTCAGGAGTGGCTTCCGTCTGGCCACTCTCCCATAAAACCCAGATTGGTGAAGTGCTATCGAGACGGGAGACCCTGCCAAAAGGACAACAATATCAGCCTAATTCTGTCAGTGGTCATTGGCTTCTTGGCAACCTCACTGACAAGGTCCTTCTTGCCCGGTTGCTCAGTTTGGTTGGACGGCCAGCTCTAGGCAGAGTCTGGGTAGTTCCATCATTTTTATATTTCCCAATGATAGAGACAACTGTGCTCTTGGAAACTTTCAACACTCTAGAAATTGTTTTATACCCTTCCCCAGATATATACCTCATCACAATTCTATCGAAGATCTACGGACATTTCCTTTGTACTTCATGGAGTTAACTGTGTTCGAATACTCATACTGACCGCACTAACCGTACCATTTGTGACGTGAATTGAGTATATAGTATGCTTATTGGTCATAGTATGGATATAGTTAGTATGCCAAAAGTTCCCAGATGTCATACTAAATTTGCCAAAATGCGAAGTATACATGCAGAGGACACTATTTACCTACTTTTAGGGCCCATAATGCAATACTTCAGGAAATGGGTGTGGCTTCACGTTTTCAGATTTGAAGAAAATAGCGGAAAATATGCAGGCGAAGTCCGATGAGAGCGAATACAAATTAATTGAACTAATGACAAATGTTAAGAAAATGTTGAGCAATGTAATGACTTTAAATATGTTAAATTACACGTTATGTTGGCTGACAATTTGTTAGCTACACTATCCTTACGAACCGCATAGCATTACAGCAGTATGTACCGGTTTATTAGCTAGTTGCTTAACGTTAGTTGGATACTAATACATCGAACTTGGCAGGCAGTATATTAACTAACTAACCAACGTTTATTGACTTGATTATTCACATAATTCCTAGCTAAGTGGTATAGTCGTTGTGCGTTTCAATGGACATTGTTCATTCTGGCTATCTATTCCGGTTTCAGAGTGTTCTCGTTGAATATGGCTGGTGTCAGTAAATGTCGGCAAAAAAACCCTAAATAAATTGTTGCCAGCAGCACAGTTGGTCACCAACGCTCTGGATAACATGAAAACAGCCTAACCAGCTATGCTATGGCGAGTATAATGGTCAGTGAGGTGTTCTCTCAATTGTGTCTGGAAGTAGCTAGCCAACGTTAGCCAGTTAGCTTGGGCGCTTGACTGCCGTTGAACACTCGCATCAACCCTAGTGTGCGCTCTGAACGCTCTGAGTTTACAATCTGACAACGCTCTGGATTTACAGAGTGCCCAGAGCTCACTCTGGCACTGCAGATTGAATTTACGAACACACCAACAATCGTAAAATGTTTAGCTAGTCATTTGTTATGCTAACAAGCTAGCAAGAGGTTGCATAGCAACAGCATCAACTTCCGGTACCATTTGTTTACAGTATACTAAAATGAACTAATAGAATGTAGTATATACTCATTAATTATGTAGTGTACAGTATATTAGTATGGGTATTTGAACACAGCCATCGTTTCTGCTCTGACATGCACTGTCAACGGTGGGACCTTATATAGACAGGTGTTTATTTTCTATATCATGTCCAAACAATTGAATTGGCCACAGGTGGATTCAAAGGAAATTGGATGCTCCTGAGCTCAATTTGGACTGTCAGAGCAAATAGGTGTGAATGCTTATGTAAGTGAGATATTTCTGTATTTAATTTTCAATAAAGGTTTTTACTTTGTCATGGGGTATTGTGTGTAGGTTTTTAATCCATTATGAATTCAGGCTGTAACACAACAAAATGTCTAAAGTCAAGGAGTATGAATACTTTCTGACGGTACTGTATATATACACACACACACACACACACAAAGTGCTGGATAAAGATGAAAGGTACACACTTACCTGGCTTTTTATCACTTAAACACTAGGGCTGTGACTAGTATCGCTATATTTGTTCCATGGCAAAAATGAAAACACAAAGCAGACTACACTTTTGTCCTTTAAAAACCAACTGTATGTAAAATATTGTGTATTATAGCTTGGAAAATAAATAAACTCAGCAAAAAAATGAAACGTCCTCTCACTGTCAACTGTGTTTATTTTCAGCAAACTTGTGCAAATATTTGTATTAACATAACAAGATTCAACAACTGAGAGATAAACTGACTAACAGAAATGGAATAATGTGTCCCTGAACAAAGGGGGGGTCAAAATCAAAAGTAACAGTCAGTATCTGGTGTGGCCACCAGCTGCATTAAGTACTGCAGTGCATCTTCTAATGGACTGCACCAGATTTGCCAGTTCTTGCTGTGAGATGTTACCCCACTCTTCCACCAAGGCACCTGCAAGTTCCCGGCCGTTTCTGGGGGGAATGGCCCTAGCCCTCACCCTCCGATCCAACAGGTCTCAGACGTGCTCAATGGGTTTGAGATCCGGGCTCTTCGCTGGCCATGGCAGAACACTGAAATCACACACAGAACGAGCAGTATGGCTGGTGGCATTGTCATGCTGGAGGGTCATGTCAGGATGAGCCTGCAGGAAGGGTACCACATGAGGGAGGAGGACGTCTTCCCTGTAACGCACAGCGTTGAGATTGTCTGGAAAATTACAACAAGCTCAGTCTAAAAATGCTGTGACATACCGCCCCAGACCATGACGGACCCTCCCGCTCCAGAGTACAGGCCTCGGTGTAACGCTCATTCCTTTGACGATAAACGCGAATCTGACCATCACCCCTGGTGAGACAAAACCGCGACTCGTCAGTGAAGAGCACTTTTTGCCAGTCCTGTCTGGTCCAGCGACGGTGGGTTTGTACCCATAGGCGATGTTGTTGCCGGTGATGTCTGGTGAGGACCTGACCTGTAAGGCAGGCCTACAAGCCCTCAGTCCAGCCTCTCTCAGCCTATTGCGGACAGTCTGAGCACTGATGGAGGGTTTGTGCGTTCCTAGTGGAACTCGGGCAATTGTTGTTGCCATCCTGTACCTGTCCCGCAGGTGTGATGTTCGGATGTACCGATCCTGTGCAGGTGTTGTTACACGTGGTCTGCCACTGCGAGGACGATCAGCTGTCCGTCCTGTCTCCCTGTAGAGCTGTCTTAGGCGTCTCACAGTACGGACATTGCAATTTTATTGCCCTGGCCACATCTGCAGTCCTCATGCATGTTCATGCAGATGAGCAGGGACCCTGGGCATCTTTATTTTGGTGTTTTTGAGTCAGTAGAAAGGCCTCTTTTAGTGTCTTAAGTTTTCATAACTGTGACCTTAATTGCCTACCGTCTGTAAGCTGTTAGTGTCTTAACGACCGTTCCACAGGTGCATGTTCATTAATTGTTTATGGTTCATTGAACAAGCATGGGAAAGGCAGGGTCCTGAAAAAGGGAGGTTTACATGTGACTGGATTACATGTTTTGTTTCCAACATTAGTGCTGTTTTCTTAAAGAAGTGAATTCCGCTTCGTGTTTTGTTTCCTTGCCACGATACTAACGAATATCGCGATATTGCGCGCACACACACTGAATACACTCTCCTTCCCTTTCTCAGCCATCCCTAACTTGCGCCTGGAGGCGTTGCACGTGGCGGGTGTTGATGATATGAGCACCCAGGATGTGTTTGGCTACTTTAAGGAGTACCCTCCAGCACACATCGAGTGGATTGACGACACCTCCTGTGAGTAACACACACACAGAAGCGACTGACAACACGTGGGCTGTTTTTAACATGCCGTTAAATATTGTTTCCTAGGTAATGTGGTGTGGCTGGATGATGTCACTTCCACCCGGGCTCTGATCAACATCAGCCGCATGCCTGACCCAGAGGTGGTTACCACGGAGACAGACAGCACCAAAGAACCTGGTGATCCCACCCAGGAGAGCACGGGTGAGTGCTGTGTGTCCATGCACTGTCCAGTGTGTGTCCATGTTCCAATGTTCACTGTCTTTGTATGTTTTATGATTAGTGTAGTGGGTAATTCTGTGTTGGTCAGGACTGCGACGTGTTTGTGGTCAGTGTGTTTTGTCAGTCATATGAGGCATGTACTTAATGTGCTTTGTCACTGAGTGTTGCTTGCTGTTCTCTCAGCTCGCAGAGAACGAGGCTCGGATGACGATGATGGAGAGGCGGATGAGGAGGAGAAGGAGATGGTGAAGGAGAATGAGGGGAAAGCCTGCGAGGGAGAGACGGAGAAGAAAACAGAACCTGAGACCACCCAGGTAAAACTGTGTTCAAGACTGTGGGTGTGTGTGTGGGGAAATGTTGCATATTAGTTACCTGTGTGTTTGTGCGTGTGCATTTGAGGTGGACCTGCTGTCTCAGGCAGAGAGTGAGTCTCTGCTCCGGAACGACCTACGACCGGCCATCAAACCCTTCAAGGGCAACAAACTCTTCCTGAGGTTGGCCACTCACGGTGAGAGACAAACACACACACACCAGGGTCTCCCTAATGAAAATGTGGCACCGGATATTTGACCGGCAGCATTTAAATTTACCGGACATTTGAGAAATTCACCGAACCTATATGCATTGGCTGCGTAACCTGATTAGTTCGTCCTCCCACGGTGCTCAGAATGACAGAAATCACATTTAGATTATGGTAATTAATCTTTACAGAACATGCAAGTCTAGGATGCAATGATGTATGTCCTTACCACGCACTTTGAATATGTTAGAATAACTGTCCACGTTTACGTTTCGTCAGCCAACAAGACAAGTAACGAACAGCAAATTCACTAGCGCGTGAGTTATATTTGGGGGAGCAAATTTTAACCATAAAAATTCGACTTTATAATAAAGCATTCCATGTACAGCATCACCCCATTTGCAGACTTATGTAAGTTAGCCTACTATTTGTGATGAGTAGATTGGATAGTCAAAATTTATGCTAATATAACTCAATCACTGTTTGCAAAAAAATACATTTCAATGCATGGCTGAGTGCGTAGAGGCCTGGGCTATAGGCTGTATCGGATACGTTTCTTTGCACGGGAAAACACATTTCATGCAATTCTACTACACTATGACTGGAGACATAAGATGCATATTCTTTTATACCACAAATGACAGGGTAGCCTACTCTGCTGACACTGACAAACAGATCAATAAAAACAAAGTTTTTCATATAATAGGCCTACAAGACACAAATAGAATATGACGTCCATCAAAACTGGAGGTGGAAATGATTGTTCAAAAACAAACTTATAACGTGGCACTGACCCAGCAATGATAATATGCGAAGTGCGCACTCACTGGGGGTATGGCCAATGCTCTTCGCTGGTGCCAAAAAGTTTTCCCCCCACAAAATTAGTCAGTGCAGTTAACTTCTTGAGCCTATGGGGGCGCCATTTCGACTTTGTTAAAATGAGTTCCCAAATTAAACTGCCTCGTACTCAATTCTTGCTCGTACAATATGCATATTATTAGAAAACACTCTCTAGTTTCTAAAACCGTTTGAATTATTTCTCTGAGTGAAACAGAACTCATTCTGCAGCACATTTCCTGTCAGGGAGTGAGATTTCAGAAATCGAGGTCCCTGTTCTGAGGCCAGTTTATAAGTCCCCATGTAAGCCATCGGGCTACATGCACTGCATACGTCTTCCTCTAGATGTCAGTAAGCGGGGAGAATTTGAATGGAGTGGATTGCGCAATCTGGGCCCTATATATAGACCGTGGAACGGAAGTACCGTCCTTTTCAACGGTGCGCTTGACGCATGAAGACATCACAATGGCGTCCTGCAAACGCTTTCGTTTTAGTAGTTCTATATCTCCGGTCATGTTTTTATTCGTTATAGGTGTTAAAGACATAAGGTAGTTAATTTAAACCGACTTAGCAGTTTATAGCAGTTTATTGCGATTTTCTGGGATTTCTTTGCCATGCGCTTTCACGAGTTGGACACCTCCAGTTGGCGGCTAACATTAGCGGCTATTTCGACCGGACAAGAGGACATCTTTCAACCCAAAGACGATTGTTCTGGAGAAAGGACACCTTGCCCAAGATTCTGATGGAAGCTCAGCTAATAGTAAGCAGTCTTTATGCTGTTAATTCGTACTTATGTTGACAAATGTCAGATAATAATTCCGCCATGAATTATGGTGCGGTCTCGCTTTAGCGCACGCTGTATGCTTGAAGTAACGTTAATTTTTAAAATGTAACCCTGCGATTGCATTAAGAACTAATTTGTCTTTCAATTGCTGTCCAACCTGTATTTTTTAGTCAAGTTTTGGAATAGTTACTGATTAGAATAGGTGCCTCTTCAAAGATTTCTCCTGCCATTTTCTGGGCAGCTTTGCTACTTTTCTCATTGTATAACCACGATTTGTGCCGCTAAATATGCACATTTTTGAACAAACTCTATATGCATTGTGTAATATGATGTTATAGGACTGTCATCTGAAGAATTCTGAGAAGGTTAGTGAAAAAATGTATATCTTTTGGTGGTTTATACGTAATCGCTATGTTTGGCTTGAATCAATGCGGTTGTGATGTTTGCTATTGTGGTATGCTAATATAACGCTATATTGTGTTTTCGCTGTAAAACACTTAGAAAATCTGAAGTATTGTCTGGATTCACAAGATCTGTGTCTTTCAATTGCTGTACGCTGTGTATTTTTAAGAAATGTTTTATGATGAGTAATTAGGTAATACACGTTGCTCTCTGTAGTTATTCTAGTCGAGTTGTGATGGTGGCTGCAATGGTAAACTATGATTTATACCTGAAATATGCACATTTTTCTAACAAAACATATGCTATACAATAAATATGTTATCAGACTGTCATCTGATGAATTTGTTTCTTGGTTAGTGGCTATTTATATCTTTATTTGGTCGAATTTGTGATAGCTACTGATGGAGTAAAAAGCTGGTGGAGTAAAAAAAGTGGTGTCTTTTGCTAACGTGGTTAGCTAATAGATTTACATATTGTGTCTTCCCTGTAAAACATTTTAAAAATCAGAAATGATGGCTGGATTCACAAGATGTGTATCTTTCATCTGGTGTCTTGGACTTGTGATTTAATGATATGATGCTAGTATGATGCTAGTATTTACTTGTGACGCTATGCTAGGCTATGCTAGTAGCTTTTCTACTGATGGGGGTGCTCCCGGATCCGGGTTTGGGAGGTGTTAGAGGTTAACACAAAACATATTATTTTCCGTTTTACAGTCGAACTAGACAATAGGCTATAAAGTCCTGGGACATTTGTAATTTCAATAAAACCAGAGAGGAAGAGGCAAACTTTAGGATACTTTGTGAGGCATACAAGACATTGTGAGATACAGATTACCAAGACAGTGCATTCAGAAAGTATTCAGACCCTTTTTCCACATTTTGTTACGTTACAGCCTTATTCTAAAATTGATTAAATTGTTCCCCTCCCCCCTTCATCAATCTACACACAACACCACACAATGACAAAACAAAAAAACAGTTTTTTAGACATTTTTGCAAATGTATTAAAAATGAAAAACGGAATTATTACAATTACATAAGTCTTCAGACCCTTTACTGAGTACTTTGTTGATGCACCTTGGGCAGCAATTTCAGCCTCGTGTCTTCTTGGGTATGACACTAAAAGCTTGGCACACCTGTATTTGGGGAGTTTCTCCCATTCTTCTCTGCAGATCCTCTTAAGCGCTGTTCAAGTCCGGGCTCTGGCTGGGCCATTCAAGGTCATTCAGAGACTTGTCCTGGAGCCACTCCTGCGTTGTCTTGGCTGTGTGCTTAGTGTCGTTGTCCTGTTGGAAGGTGAACCTTCACCCTGTTCTGAGGTCTGTTCTGGAGCAGGTTTTTATCAATGATCTCTCTATACCTTGCTCCGTTCATCTTTCCCTCGATCCTGACTAGTCTCCCAGTTCCTGCCACTGAAAAACATCCCCTCAGCATGATGCTTGCTGCCCCCACAATGCTTCACCGTAGGGATGGTGCCAGGTTTCCTCCAGATGTGATGCTTGGCATTCAGGCCAAAAAGTTCATTCTTGATTTCATCAGATCAGAGTATCTTGTTTCTCATGGTCTGAGAGTCTTTAGGTGCCTTTTGGCAAACGCCAAGCGGGCTGTCATGTGATTTTTACTGAGGAGTGGATTCCGTCTGGCCACTGTACCATAAAGTCCTGATTGGTGGAGTGCTGCAGAGATGGTTTTCTTTCTGGAAGGTTCTCCCATCTCCACAGAGGAACTCTGGAGCTCTGTCAGAGTGACCATCGGGTTCTTGGTCACCTTCCTGACCAAGGCCCTTCTCTGACCAAGGCCCTTCTCCCCTGATTGCTCAGTTTGGCCGTGCGGCCAGCTCTAGGGAGAGTCTTGGTGTTTCCAAACTTCTTCCATTTAAGAATGATGGAGGCCACTGTGTTCTTGGGGACCTTCAATGCTGCAGAAATGTTTTGGTACCCGTCCCCAGATCTTTGCCTCGACACAATCCTGTCTCAGAGCTCTGTAGACAATTCCTTCGACCTCATGGCTTGGTTTTTGCTCTGACATGCACTGTCAACTCTGAGATCTTATATAGACAGGTGTGTGCCTTTCCAAATCATGTCCAATCAATTGAATTTACCACAGTTGTAGAAACATCTCAAGGATGATCAATGGAAACAGGATGCACCTGAGCTCAATTTTGACTCTCATAAGCGAAGGGTCTGAATACTTATGTAAATAATAATTAGGCCTATATTTCAGTATTTATTTAGGCTAATGTATAAATCCCAGTCATTCATGATGTGAAATGCAATCAAGCATAATAAACTTTGAAATAACAAAGTGACCATTGAATAATTAGCGTAAACAATAAATACGCCGGAAATTGCATTCACGAATGAATGCGACTGTTTTTAGTCTTTGCTGTAATGAAGGCTTTACAAAAAAACGTTACAACAGTCTCTCTGGTACACTTATGATTTATTTAGTGTTTGCATTCTTCTGAACGGTTAAAAAAATGAAATTGTAATCTAACAGCACCTGTTTGGCACACACAATATGCACACAGCGCTTACTCATTATTCTTGATCTCCAGTATTTTCCACAACTAGTCAAACTTATTCCACACATCTGACTTCCCCTTTACCTCCTGAGCAACCAGTAAACATTCGTCCTTTTCGAGTTTGTCATGTCCTCTGCATCCATTTTGCTGTCACGTGTCAGTGTTCCGAGTTTATAACCAATTTATTGATGTGATTATGATATGCTAAAGGTCAGGCCCTATTAGTCACATGCATACATGTGTCACGTTAAGAGAGCAAGGGTTGAGGGAAGAGGGAATGTTTTTCCTAAACAAATTAGGGATTTCGTTAACACAATTTCATTCAGAAATGAATGTGGCAGCTTCAGCAACACGGACAGCACTATACACACTGTTGATGTGTCGTGGTTGCTGCATCGGGGAGAGTGTGACAAGCACCTGTTGTCTCTGTGTTAAAAAAGAAAGGCATTGAGTGACTGACTAGCACCTGTTGTCACTCTCTGTCACTCAATGTCTTTTTTTAACACAGCTCAGCGTGTCTGAGCCAAGCGGCACAATAAAATCAATTGTGGTCAGACTCCCTCTAGTCATTTGTCTTAATTATTTAATCGTTTAAAGCTTCAGACACACTCAGTGCATATAGTTGATTTGATTAAAACGCATAGGATGTGTATATAGAAAAATAGACATTTAAAAAAAATTCAACCAATCGATTGCTCGAAATAAGATTTTTTTCTAGCCAACTGAAAATACTCTGGATAACTTCAGTAACATAAGAAAAGGGTTTGAGTGAGAGGACTAACGTGTGTCTCCAAGTGGCCCCACACCTTCAAAGTGTGCACAGTTCCGAAGCAATATCAACGATAAGGTACTTTTTTTTGCTTTCCTAGCTGTGCCGTTGAGGAACTAGAGCAAGGACACTTGTAGAAGTGCACATTTGGGCTCACCAGTGTTTTGGTGTGCTTTTATGACATGAGAGCAGTATTTATTATAATCAACATCTTATCTTTCAAAATAAATAGAATCCTCATAATCTACAGCATTTCCCTCACTTGGACAACAGAAAATGTTCAAAAGTTGCCCAATTACCAGGTGGGATGGGGGCAACTTCTTGTAGCGTGCATTGCTCAAGTTCAGAATGTCTGTCAGTCAAACCCCATACAGAGATGTGAAACGCGGAGCCAGAGCTCTGTCATGTAAAAGGATGTTACTGTACAGTAGTGCTGAGCAATTAGTGCTTTTTGAGGTCGGTTCGGTTTCTATTAGATAAAAAAAAAAGATCACTTTTCAATTTAGATTTTTTTTAATACATTACGTGGGTAGAATGCTGTAACACATAATACAACAATTATAAGTCCCATGATGGTAGGGACTGCCCATTACTGCTAATCATTTATTCACAATTACTTTACTAAAATATTTCATTTGAGTAGATTACACTTCACGAAAGTTTACATACACTTTAGCCAAGTACATTTAAACTCAGTTTTTCACAATTCCTGACATTTAATCCTAGTAAAAATGTCCTGTTTTAGGTCAGTTAGGATCACCACTTTATTTTAAGACTGTGAAATGTCAGAATAATAGTGGAGAGAATTATTTATTTCAGATTTTATTTCTTTCATCACATTCCCAGTGGGTCAGAAGTTTACATACACTCAATTAGTATTTGGTAGTATTGCCTTTAAATTGTTTAACTTGGGTAAAATGTCTCAGGTAGCCTTCCACAAGCTTCCCACAATAAGTTGGGTGAATTTTGGCCCATTCCTTCTGACAGAGCTGGTGTAACTGAGTCAGATTTGTAGGCCTCCTTGCTCGCACATGCTTTTTCAGTTCTGCCCACAAATTTTCTATGGGATTAAGGTCAGGGCTTTGTGATGGCCACTCCAATACCTTGACTTTGTTGTCCGTAAGCCATTTTTCCACAACTTTGGAAGTATGCTTGGGGTCATTGTCCATTTGGAAGACCCATTTGCGACCAAGCTTTAACTTCTTACGGATCATTGGGACGCTAGCGTCTCACCTCGACAACATCCGGTGAAATTGCAGAGCGCGAAATTCAAATTACAGAAATTGTTATATTAAACATTCATGAAAATACAAGTGTCATGCATCATTTAAAAGCCTAACTTCTTGTTAATCCAGCCGCGTCAGATTTCAAAAAGGCTTTACGCACACCATGCGATTATCTGAGGACAGCGTCCCGCACATAAAAGCATTACATACATTTTTCCAACCAAGCAGAGGCATCACGAAAGTCAGAAATGGAGATAAAATAAGTCACTTACCTTTGAAGATCTTCATCTGGTTGCAATCACAAGGGTCCCAGCTACATAACAAATGGTCCTTTTGTTCGATAAAGTCCTTATTTATATCCCAAAAAAGTATGTTTCATTGGCGTGCTAGACTCAGTAATCAACCGGTTTCCCTCGTTCAAAATGCATACAAATGAATCTCATAAGCATTACCAATAAACTTCGACCAAACATATCAAACAACGTTCCTAATCAATCCTCAGGTACCCTAATATGTAAATAAACGATCACATTTAAGACGGAGAATACCGGAGACCATTACCGGAGACAAATAACGAAGTACGCGCACTCACCGGAATGCGCAACAAACACTACAGCCAAAATGGGAGCCACTTACTAAAACTACAAATTCAAGCTCATTTTTCAAAAAACAAGCCTGAAACTCTTTCTAAAGACTGTTGACATCTAGTGGAAGCCCTAAGAACTGCAATCTGGGAGGTATTCCTTTTATATTCCCATTGACAGCCATAGTAATCAAGGGTGAGCTGGGAAAAAATACGTTTTTCGCCTGCCATATCAGTTCTGATATACTCACAGACATTACTTTAACTTCTACTTCATCACAATCCCGGATCCGGGAGCACCCCCATCAGTAAAAAAGCTGACTAGCATAGCCTAGCATAGCGTCACAATTAAATACTAGCATCTAAATATCATTAAATCACAAGTCCAAGACACCAGATGAAAGATACACATCTTGTGAATCCAGCCATCATTTCTGATTTTTAAAATGTTTTACAGGGAAGACACAATATGTATTTCTATTAGCTAACCACGATAGCAAAAGACACAACTTTTTTTTCCCACCATTTTTTCCCTGCATAGGTAGCTATCACAATTTCGACCAAATAAAGATATAAATAGTCACTAACCAAGAAACAACTTCATCAGATGACAGTCTGATAACATATTTATTGTATAGCATATGTTTTGTTAGAAAAATGTGCATATTTCAGGTATAAATCATAGTTTTACATTGCAGCCACCATCACAACTCTCACCAAAGCAACTAGAATAACTACAGAGACCAACGTGAATTACCTAAATACTCATCATAAAACATTTATGAAAAATACACAGCGTACAGCAAATGAAAGACAAAGATCTTGTGAATCCAGCCAATATTTCAGATTTTTTAAGTGTTTTACAGCGAAAACACAATATAGCATTATATTAGCTTACTACAATAGCCAACCACACAACAGCATTGATTCAAGCCAACAATAGCGATAACGAATAAACCAGCAAAAGATATTAATTTTTTCACTAACCTTCTCAAACTTCTTCAGATGACAGTCCTATAACATCATATTACACAATACATATACAATATACAATACACAAAATGTGCATATTTAGCGGCACAAATCGTGGTTATACAATGAGAATAGTAGCCAAGCTGCCAACAAAATGTCGGGAGAAATCTTGGGAGAGGCACCTAATCTAATCAGTAACTAATCATAAACTTGACTAAAAAATACAGGTTGGACAGCAAATGAAAGATACATTAGTTCTTAATGCAACCACTGTGTTAGATTTTTTAAATGAACGTTACTACGACATACAGCGTGCGTTAAAGCGAGACCGCACCGAAATTAATGGCGGAATAGGAGTTTTACATTTTTCAACAGAACAACGAATTAACATCATAAATACTTCTTACTTTTTGATGAGCTCCCATCAGAATCTTGGGCAAGTTGTCCTTTGTCCAAAAGAATCGTTGCTCGGTTGTAGATTGTCGCCTTCAACTTTGGAATTAGCAGTAAACATTAGCCATGTGGCCCAGACGTGCCCAACTCACTATAACGCAGCACAAAGAAATATCCGAAAATCGCAATATACTGATATAAACTGATATAACTCGGTTTAAAATAACAACATTATGATGTCTTTAACACCTATATCGAATAAAATCAGAGCCGGATATATCTAAGGCCTATAACGGGAGCTTTCCAGAACGCCATCCTGAGGTCTGTCTTGCGTCATGGCGAATGTTGAAAAGAGTGCACCCCACGTTCCAAGCCCATTTATATGGCCTCAGATCTGCCTAGCAACTCCATTCCAATTCTCACTATTTGCTGACATCTAGGGGAAGGCGTATGCAGTGCATCTCGACCAATAGAAGACATGCAAATTAATAAACTGACCCCAGAACAGCCTGCCTGATTTCAGATTTCTCACTTCCTCACATGAAGTTTGCTCCAACTTGAGTTCTGTTTCACTCACAGATATAATTCAAACGGTTTTAGAAACTAGAGAGTGTTTTCTATCCAATAGTAATAATAATAATATGCATATTGTACGAGCAAGAATTGAGTACGAGGCAGTTTAATTTGGGAACTAAATTTTTACAAAGTGAAAACAGCACCCCCTATTGAGAAAAGGTTAACAGTTTTAGAAACTAGAGTGTTTTCTATCCAATACTACCAATATATATGCATATCCTAGCTTCTCGGCCTGAGTAACAGGCAGTTTACTTTGGGCACCTCATTCATCCAAACTTCCGAATACTGCCCCCTAGCCCGAAGAAGTTAACTTCCTGGCTGATATCTTGAGATGTTTCTTCAATATATCCACATAATTTTCCTACCTCATGATGCCATCTATTTTGTGAAGTGCCACAGTCCCTCCTGCAGCAAAGCACCCCCACAACATGATGCTGCCATCCCCGTGCTTCACGGATGGGATGGTGTTCTTCGGCTTGCAAGCCTCCCCCTTTTCCCTCCAAACATAACGATGGTTATTATGGCCAAACAGTTCTATTTTTATTTCATCAGACCAGAGGCCATTTCTCCAAAAAGTACAATCTTTGTCCCCATGTGCAGTTGCAAACCGTAGTCTGGCTTTTTTTATGGCGGTTTTGGAGCAGTGGCTTCTTCCTTGGTCTACAATTATTTTTTTGAGGTCTTGGCTGATATCTTTTGATTTTTCCATGATGTCAAGCAAAGAGGCACTGAGTTTGAAGGTAGGCCTTGAAATATATCCACAGGTACATCTCCAATTGACTCAAATGATGTCAATTAGCCTATCAGAAGCTTCTAAAGCCATGACATCATTTTCTGGAATTTTCCAAGCTGTTTCAAGGCACAGTCAACTTAGTGTATGTAAACTTCTGACAAACTGGAATTGTGATACAGTGAATTGTAAGTGAAATAATCTGTCTGTAAACAATTGTTCAAAAAATGACTTGTTTGATGCACAAAGTAGATGTCCTAACCGACTTGCCAAAACTATAGTTTGTTAACAAGAAATTTGTGGAGTGGTGAAAAACGATTTTTAATGACTCCAACCTAAGTGTATGTAAACTTCTGACTTCAACTGTATACACACTACCGTTCAAAAGTTTGCGGTCACTTAGAAATGTCCATGTTTTTGAAAGAAAAGCACTTTTTTTGTCCATTAAAATATCATCAAATTGATCAGAAATACAGTGTATACATTGTTAATGTTGTAAATGACTATTGTAGCTGGAAACGGCAGATTTTTTGAAAAATGTATGGAATATCTACATAGTCGTACAGAGGCCCATTATCAGCAATCATCACTCCTGTCTTCCAATGGCACGTTGTTAGCTAATCCAAGTTTATCTTTTTAAAAGGCTAATTGATCATTAGAAAAGCCTTTTGCAATTATGTTAGCACAGCTGAAAACTGTTGTTCTGATTTAAAGAAGCAATAAAACTGACCAACTTCTACATTTGGGCTTTGGATAGATATATATTTTTTTACTGTTCCCAAATGCTCTGTGGGACACCACCTGCCAATGTGGCTGGTGAAATAGTCATTCTTAAACGCCAATGCCAAAATCTACCCGTGGGTTGTCATTTCCCAGCCTGATTGTGTGTAGGGGGAAAAATATATATTTTAATCGATTTTGAAATCCGGCTGTAACACAAAAAAAAATTGGAATAGCTCAAGGGGTATGAATACTTTCTGAAGGCACTGTATTATGATTGTGACGGTTTTCTTTCTGTGTTTTCAGGTGATAAGAAGGAGCTGGGTGCTGCGAGGAAGAGCAGATATTACATGAAGTACGGCAACCCGAACTACGGAGGCATGAGGGGCATCCTCAGCAACTCTTGGTAACCACACACACGGATGCTTCCTTGGCCAACACTGACTTTATTCATACATGCTGGATAGGCACCCTGTGGTGAGTCTCCATGGTGATTCAGAGGACAGTGTGCTAAACCAGGGGTTCCCAAACTATTTCACTCAGGCCCCCCTTCCAGCATGTACGAATATCTTGTGCCCTGTCTATTTCTATGGGCACAAGCACTGTTCATGAAACAAACTGTTCACACCCCTCTTTTTGGGGGAGAGAAAATGTTGCAGGTTTAAAGGTTATTTCCTGCAATTCTACACATTTTGTCATGGGGTGCAGAGAAAATGTTGCTTTTGTAAAAGCTAATTGTCTTGCAATTTGATACGTTTTGCCACTTCAAATGTGTAATCATGTGATATTTGAGCGACAACCATTACAACAAAATCTATGGGCTGAAAAACATCTGACATGGGCTAGTTGATCTGGACATTTCTGACAAGTTATAAATAGATCTCTAAGGTATGCAATAACTGACATGACGAGGATAACTGATGCACTTCCCAATTTGTGCGTTCCACTATTACAACCTTCAGGAGTATCTTGAAAGCTGGACTGAGTTCCTTTTAATTAGTTTCTTGTTTTTCTTTGTTCTAAACCATCATGGTAGATCCTCAGCATCACCAGCCAGATCCTCAGCACCACCATGGCTGACTGTAACTGATATGCTGCTACACTGTTGTACATTGTACTGCTTTTGTTTCTTTCACTTTCCTAACATTTTCTCTTTCTTTCCTTTCACTTTTTCTTTGTTTGCACCTTCCCGTATTCCAAAAAAAAACGTTTGTGTATAGTAGTACCAACATCTATGTTTATCGTCCTCTGCTTGAACATGTCATTCTGCCCCCCCCCACCTTCTATCTATAACTTTTATCTCTCTCTCATTTCCTCTACTTCTCTCATCTGTTTTCCCTGATTTTCTTTTTTTTTTTTTTTTGCTTTTGACACCCTTCCTGCTATCAGGAAAAAAGACATGCTGGTTAGTCGAGAACCCTCAAATTCAAATCTGGACCGGGAAGCCACTGTTTGCTTTTAATTCTTCCCCTCTAATCAGGACTGATTTAGACCTGGGACACCAGGTGTGTTAAATAAATGATCAGGTAGAACAGAAAACCAGCAATAGGCCAGATCAAATAGGGTAAGATTTCTGTTCTTGAAGGTTAAGGGGATATGGTTAGGTTAGACGTTGAAGGTATAGGGTGGGTATTAGGTGAAGTATAGACTGTACGGGGTGAAGTATATAGGTGGGTATGTTGTTGCTAATATCTCTCTGTCACCTTCTGCAGGAAGAGACGGTATCACACGCGCAGAATCGTGAGCAAGAGCAAGAAACCCCTGATAGGGGACAGCATGGGGGACACATCACCCTACACACATAGACACTCTGGTAAGAACACACACACCATCCCTGATAAGAAAACACACCCTGCCCTACACACACCATCCCTGGTAAGAACACACACCATCCCTGGTAAGAACACACACCATCCCTGGTAAGAACACACACCATCCCTGGTAAGAACGCACACCCTGCCCTACACACACCATCCCTGGTAAGAACGCACACCTTGCCCTACACACACCATCCCTGGTAAGAACGCACACCTTGCCCTACACACACCATCCCTGGTAAGAACGCACACCTTGCCCTACACACACCATCCCTGGTAAGAACGCACACCTTGCCCTACACACACCATCCCTGGTAAGAACACAAGCCCTGCCCTACACACACCATCCCTGGTAAGAACGCACGCACGCCCTGCCCTACACACACACCATCCCTGGTAAGAACACACACCATCCCTGGTAAGAACACACACCATCCCTGGTAAGAACACACACCATTCCTGGTAAGAACACACACCATTCCTGGTAAGAACACACACCCTGCCTTACACACACCATCACTGGTAAGAACACACACCCTGCCCTACACACACCGACACTCCGGTACGAACACACACTCATACTACCCTACAGACATTTAGGTGGGAAGACTCACACAAACGTTTACAGACCAGGCCTAATTGTTATGCTCTAACATTTATATATTTATCTCATGTGGTAATCTGTGACTTCCTCTTGCTCTCCTTTCTCCTCCCCCTCTGTCTCATCCCTCCATCCTCTCCTCTTCCTCTCATCTCTCTCACTCTTCTCTCTCCCCATCCTTTCCGTCTCATCTCTCCTCTCTTCCCTCCTTTCTGTCTCATCCCTCTCTTTCTTCCTTTCCTTCTCATCCCTCCGTCTCTCTCTCCTTCCTTTCCGTCTCATCCCTCCTTCCTTTCCGTCTCATCCCTCCGTCTCTCCTCCCTTCCTTTCCGTCTCATCCCTCCGTCTCTCTCCTCTCCCTTCCTTTCCGTCTCTCCTCTCTCCCCCTCCTTTCCGTCTCATCCCTCCGTCTCTCCTCTCTCCCCCTCCTTTCCGTCTCATCCCTCCGTCTCTCCTCTCTCGCCCTCCTTTCCGTTTCTCTTCTCTCGCCCTCCTTTCCGTCTCTCCTCTCTCGCCCTCCTTTCCGCCTCTCCTCTCTCGCCCTCCTTTCCGCCTCTCCTCTCTCGCCCTCCTTTCCGCCTCTCCTCTCTCGCCCTCCTTTCCGCCTCTCCTCTCTCGCCCTCCTTTCCGCCTCTCCTCTCTCGCCCTCCTTTCCGCCTCTCCTCTCTCGCCCTCCTTTCCGTCTCTCCTCTCTCCCCCTCCTTTCCGTCTCATCCCTCCGTCTCTCCTCTCTCGCCCTCCTTTCCGTTTCTCCTCTCTCGCCCTCCTTTCCGTCTCTCCTCTCTCGCCCTCCTTTCCGTCTCTCCTCTCTCGCCCTCCTTTCCGCCTCTCCTCTCTCGCCCTCCTTTCCGCCTCTCCTCTCTCGCCCTCCTTTCTGTCTCATCCCTCTCCAGCTGACCTAGTCAACCTACCAGAAGAACCAATTGAGGAAGAGGAGGAGGAAGATGAGGAGGACATGGACTCAGACGACAGGGTGGTGGAGTACAAGGAGAAGGAGAAGGAGAAGAGGGAGAGGGGGGGAGGTCCAGGGGTGGCCCTGCGGAGTCGTTTGGGCAGGCCCTCCTCTTCCCCCTCTGTCTCGTCAGACTCAGACGAAATGGACTATGACCTGGAGCTCAAGATGATCTCAACCCCCTCTCCCAAGAAGAGCATGAAGATGACCATGTACGCAGACGAGGTCGAGACCAACCTCAAGACTATACGGTCAGTGGGTGTGTGTGGTGGACAAAAGTTTGTGTGGAGGTGGGTGACATGACCATGTGTGCTTACATGACCATGTATGCTTATGTGTGCAGAATGCGGACCTTTTAACGTAGGTAACATAGTAAATTAATAGTTGATGTTCTCCCTGTCTGTTCTTCAGACACTCTTCTGTTCGCAGTGACAGCGGCTTGGGGGGTAGTGGCGTCCGGAACAGGATTGGTGGAGGAGGAAGTGGAAGTGGAGGATCGGTGGGCGGGACCAAAACCAGTGCAGTGGAGAAAGTGATGGATGTGAGGCAGCTATTGGAGGAAAAAAGACAGAGCCAAACCCAGAATAGACAGCGCACCCCTGTGGCCAGTAGTGGAAAGACAGGTCAGTTATCCACTACTCTACACAGTCAATATCAATGTAATCTAGTTCCAAGACATTTCAAACTCTATTGGACCAACACATCAAACTTGGCCTTTGTTAGCCAATACAGAAAGATCGGGAAGAACTCTCCATGCATTGGCTTAATCTACCAACCAATCATCTCCCACAACTCATGTCTTGTTTCGAGGTGTTTTGACTCTTGTCACATCTATGCTAATATGGCAAAATTTCACTAGCTAGCTCACCATCAACTATAAGGATTAGGGATCTAACGATTCACCGGTACATATCAATCCCCGATTCAAATGTTTAAGATATGAGTGTACTGGTCTGCGGGACCCCAAACCGATCCAAATGTAGCATGCATCGGTCAGAAAATCCATTCAAACCTTGCTAATTGCCGGTTCACTAAACATTTTCTCAAATTACTTTCTTTCTACCTTACGAAAATAACTCATCTTTTGTGGCAACTTTGTCCTCTCCTTCAGTGTCGAACTGTATGTAATTATGTTGACAGTTAACATTAATCTACAAGTCATTTTGAATGCCGAACAAACCTTACTGAGAGGTAGGCCTAGTCCTGATCTGGCGCATCTGTGTATCACTTTAAGCATTTTGTAAAATGGCTTGCGCAAGATTATGCTTTATTAGTTGAATGACAACCAATGTAATTTGCTAGATTCTTTTTTAATAAAATGCGCTGAGAATTGTGTTTTGCCCGATTTAAAAGTAGCCTAAACTCATCTGGCTATAGGTAGGCTACATGCTAATCGAAGCTTACATTACATCTGATTGTTCAGGTTCATCAATAGTTTTGGTATTTTTGCCTGGAACAATCAGTATATATTGTCATGTTTAGATATACAGGGTAAAGTTGATCATTTCATAACGAGGACAGCAGAAGCAGAAGCTCACTGTCTGTCATGTGATTTATAAGATGGATGAAATCCAAAGTTGTGCTCAATATTAATTTACTATGTCATAACAATTTTTTTTAAAGATAAAAATTGATACATTACTAGCTATTAACACTTTTAATCTGCAAAATTACAAATTAGTTAGTGGGTGATTTCAGATCAAAAGGGGGGGGGGGGACAGAACGCAAACATTGTCCTGATAGTGGGGTGGTAGATGTCCAGTTTCCCTTATGGCGTAGCTCAGGTGCCTACATACAACATAGACATATACTGTACTTGAATTACACACACACAAAAGTTGGCTCAGCCTGATCCAGCTCAGAGAGACCCAGCTCTTGAGCTCCATCAGCAACAGATTTTAATTTGGAATTTAATGTGTTTATGCAACAAATGTTAGTGCACCGAATCGCATCGATTCATTCCTCAAATCAAGCTAAAACGTATCGTATCGGAGTCCATGTGTCTAGATAGATACGCATCGAATCGTCTTGAAAGGGAAAGATGCACATCCCTAGTAACAATGTATTTGTTTTCAATAACAATTTGGAGAAGAAATATAGTTTCCATGTTGCCAACAATCCTTTGATTCTAAGCCAACCCACCTGTTTTGCTCTACGGTTGCTAAACAACCCACCCGTCTAAAGATATCTATGGTCACTCCCACTTAGGCCAACTTTGAATCATTGATGTCCCAGACTTATGTGCGCAATATCCTGGGGACCAGGTTAATATCAATGATGTGGTATAATGTTTTTTTTCTGGTTTGTGTGTATAGTGTATTTAACCTTGTGTTGTGTGTAGATGTGAGGCAGAGGTTAGGGAAGAGACCCTACTCTCCTGAGAGACGACACTCCTCCTCCCCTGTCGCCTCCCGAGACTCACCCCCTCCCCGAGAGCCAATCACAGACGTGCACAGCCGACTGGGCATGGCCAAACTCGACTCCCGCGGCCTCTACTCTGATTCGTCCAAAGACAGGAAATCAAGTAAGGAAGAAAAACACATCTACTGCTATTAGTCAATAATGCAGTACATTAGTTGAAAAGACACTGAAAGTGCTTTAAAATGTAACCCTTGCTCCCTCCCCCAGGTCGTCTGTGGAGCAGGCTCGGCCCCTCCTCCCATAAGGGTGGTGTTCCCGAGCGGAAGCCTTCTAGTCGCCGTGCGGGGTCGGGATCAGCCAGCTCCAGGTTGGGGGGGCAGGAAGGAGAAGAGGAAAATGAGGAGGAGGACGACTCTGCACTGCAGAAGGTGTGGGGGGCCTTGATCAAACAGAAGGAACAGCAGACCCACAAGATGAAGAAGAGTCGGCTTGACAACCTGCCCTCACTACAGATTGAGATCAGCCGGGAGAGCAGTAACGGATCTGACTCAGACTCCTGAGCCCGAGGGGGAGAAAGAAAGAGTGGGAGATGTGTGGATTTGGTCATGCCTTCATCTAGAGCAGAAAGGTGATCATCCACCCTCGCCTTCCTCTTGAGTTACCTCTCTTTCTCAGTGTCTGGAGGACTCTTGATCCTTGGGCCCCTGTCGCTGTGGCCTGATCCATCGTACAAACATAAAAGAAAAGACTCTATAAAGAGAAATGAGAAAATAAACTGGACAGAATTTTTTGAAAGACTGAGACGTTCTGTTTCAGAACAGAGGCCATTTTGTTTTTGTATTACATTATCTCTGCAGCCCATGGGACTGTTGTTCTGATCAAACCTGTTCCCATGACATTTCACCCTCTGATAGCCTACCTACATGTCCAATCATTAATGAGCAATATAAATGTCTCTATAACCTCCTGTGAAGTTGACTACAGAAGAACTGTGACAGAGTAAGAGGCAGATACTGAGCTTGCTCCCTCTGTTTCTCTGTATGTGGAACCAGACACTGTATCGTATGTGGTATCTGTGTGAGTGACTGAACAACAACATATGGTTTGTGGCATTTTTTTTCCTTCCAAAGGCTGGGGCCATAGAGAAGACTACACCAGATGAATCGATTCTCTACTGAAAGGTTTTGTACTTTCTGACTGTTGGTATTATGTGCCAATGGCCAATGTTGATAATATTATGTTATTCAAGGCGGAAGAGGGTGCGTGCCAAATGGAACCATATTCCATATGTAGTACACTACTTTTGACCAGGGCTTTAAAAGTAGTGCACTATGTAGGGAAATGGGTGCCATTTGATATGTACACCTACATTCCCAGATGGAAAACAAATTGATTTAAGGTGTCAGCAGAAATAAAGAGATTTGTCTTGTTACTGCTTGTCTTGTTACCATTACTATCACAACTGGCTGTAAGCGAACGAGTGATGCGCGTTTGGCGCAATACTGGCTGTATCCAAGGCTCAGCCCATCGTTTACATAACAACAGAATGAATCACCTGAAGAGACAACCAATTTACTAGTTACAGCATCAGTGAGTGCTCTGGAAAGGCAGCTTGTCAGTTACAGCAGAGTGTCCCCTGAACGATAACGAAGAGGTAACGTTAGGTGAGAAGCCTGACCATGGAGACGGGGGTGAGAAGGTGATGAAGCGTACTTCGTGAGCTGTAACCGAAAAACTGGCATTTGGAACGTTTGAGGTGAGGGAGAAAGTGTGGTGGAACAACTATTAGCATTGTTAAGTAACTTGCTACCTTGATCCAATTCTCCCTTACTATCTTAGCTAGCCAGAGAAATGTTGAGGAACAGTAGCCAACTCATCTGATCAAATAGTTGAGTTTGGTGTGAAAATTAGCTTTCTAATAAAGTCAGAGCTAACGGCTAACGTTACATCAGATGAGCTGACATTAGTAACCTAACCAATTCGTTAACTGGTATACGACTCCTTGCTGTTCCTCAAGTTATAACGCGTTAGTTGCTTACTGTACCCTGGCAATCTGTGAAATGTTAACTAGCTAACGAACTAACCACTATCTGTTACTAATGTTTTCTCTCTATAGTATGTGGTTAATTTTCAGAATGAGAGAATTAGGTGAAAATGAGGCATTGCTTGTTAAACAAGTGGATTCAGGGATCAAGTGTAGCTGGAGCTGGGCCTGGCATAAGATGGATGCCACTATAGAGGTGAAAGGAACACCACACACTTTCCCTCTTTCTCACTTTTGCTGGCACATTGTAGAACAGATGTCCACAGGCAGAAAGTGTACTATGCAATAATAGTGCAGTGTAGCCCAAAGATATTGCTTTTGTTGTGTTGAACTTGACTAACACGTGTGCATGTGAGGGGGGATTATACTTTTCTTTATTCAGTGAACGTTATTTTTAAGAGACAGGTTATTGTTTTCCATAAACTAAGGAGCTCTATAGTGATCTGTTGTATTAGTAACAGGACAGCTATGAAGTAGCTCTGGAAAGATGTTGAATTGCTGCATTTCTTCATTGGATTCAGTTAAGTGTCACATTGCCAATTTGGAAACGAACCATACTCTCAACAAATGAGATCAAACAAGTGAAATGATTATACTTACCAAGTCCTCTCTCTTTGAAACCTGGCGTTTTGGTGACCACACACACCAGCTGCTCAGGTTTTTTGTTTTCAACTGATGTGCTTGCTTTGTTTTTTAAAAATGAAGGCAAACATTTGGATTATCAAATGGATACAGGTAGCAAATGTTTCTAAACCCTCCTCTTGGTTGGTCTCCCACAAGCATAAGCAGCCTTCTGTTTTCTTTCTCCAGTCTTGTGATGTTTTCCATTTTATCTAGTTTTCTCTCCAATCTTTCTACTCTTTGCTTTAGGTGGTCACTTTCAAGATTCTAAGGAGAAAGACTGGAATAAATAGTATATTATTGTCCATTTGCTGATCATTTGTGTCTGCATCAAACAAACACACAACTATTTTGAAAATCAAACAAAACTGCAGAACATTTTGAGAGTGCTTACATTATGCCTTGGCAGAGAGGACAGCCCCTCCATACTGTCCTTTGTCCTTGTCTCCAACTAATAGAACTAGTTGTTTTTCAGTTCATGGTATGTTTAGAATCTGTGAGGCAAGTTCTCATTTAGCCAAACTATCTTTACATTTAAGCTTGAAACGGTATACTTTGTATTTGGCCATTGGCCCAATTTTACTGCAATGAATTCTAATTGGTCAACCACAGGCTAGGCGTTTGGCATAAACTACATCATGTCTCTTTGTTTCAGCGGAGAAACAGCGAGAAAAGGAAAGAACGAAGAACTGTGAACTGTGAAATTTACAGAAGCTATTACTGTGAAAAAATACCATGATATTGTTTGTGGAGAGTGCACTATTATGAACTTGAAAATGTATTAATAAACCAATTAGGCACATTTGGGCAGTCTTGATACAACATTTTGAACAATAATGCAATGGTTCATTGGGTCAGTCTAAAACTTTGTGTCTGGGCTGGAAGAATACATTATGGCCTTTCTCTTGCATTTCAAAGACGATGGTACAAAAAATACAAAAAAACACTTTTTTCTTTATATTATCTTTTACCAGATCTAATGTGTTATATTCTCCTACATTATTTTCACATTTCCATAAACTTCAAAGTCTTTCCTTTCAAATAATATCAAGAATATGCATATCCTTGCTTCAGGTCCTGAGCTACAGGCAGTTAGATTTGGGTATGTCATTTTGGGTGAAAATTGAAAAAAGGGTTCGATCCTTAAAAAGTAGGAAGAATGTACAGTGGCAAGAAAAAGTATGTGAACCCTTTGGAAATACCTGGATTTCTGCATAAATTGGTCATACAATTTGATCTGATCTTCATCTAGGTCACAACAATAGACAAACACGGTCTGCTTAAACTAATAACACACAAAAAATTATACATTTTCATGTCTTTATTGAACATACTGTGTAAACATTCACAGTGTAGGGTGGAAAAAGTATGTCAACTCTTGGATTTAATAACTGGTTGACCCTCCATTGGCAGCAATAACCTCAACCAAACGTTTTCTGTAGTTGCGGATCAGACCTGCTCAACGGTCAGGAGGAATTTTGGACCATTCCTCTTTACAAAACTGTTTCAGTTCAGCAATATTCTTGGGATGTCTGGTGTGAACTGCTCTCTTGATGTCATGCCACAGCATCTCAATCGGGTTGAAGTCAGGGCTCTTACTGGGCCACTCCAGAAGGTGTATTTTCTTCTGTTGAAGCCATTCTGTTGTTGATTTGCTTCTGTGTTTTGGGTCGTTGTCCTGTTGCATCACCCAACTTCTATTGAGCTTCAATTGGTGGACATATAGCCTAACATTCTCCTGCAAAATGTCTTGATAAACTTGGGATAGCAAGCTGTCCAGGCCCTGAGGTAGCAAAGCAGCCCCAAACCATGATGCTCCCTCCACCATACTTTACAGTTGGGATGAGGTTTTGATGTTGGTGTGCTGTGCCTTTTTTTCTCTCCACACAGTGTTGTGTGTTCCTTCCAAACAACTCAATTGTAGTTTCATCTGTCCACAGAATATTTTGCCAGGAGCGCTGTGGAACATCCAGGTGCACTTTTGCAAACTTCAGACGTGTAGCAATGTTTTTTTTGGACAGCAGTGGCTTCTTCCGTGTGGTGTCCTCTCATGAACACCATGGAACCCTGACCTGTTCACCGGACGTGCTACCTGTCCCAGACCTGCTGTTTTCAACTCTCTAGAGCACATATGTCAGAGTCAAGGCCCGCGGGCCACATCCGGCCCGCGAGAAGGTTTTTTACGGCCCCTGGGATGATCTTGATTTATTATTAGAACCGGCCCGCAGACCGCAGCAAGCCGGCAGCCCGCAGATCTTTTACACGCACCAATACTACATTTCCCACAATGCAACGGTGACGCACCGAGCAGTAGGCTGCTTCATTTCAATATTTATTGGCACAGCAGTCGTCAGCATCACAGTAAAATTAACTTTCAGATACCCATCAAAAATGGCAAAACGGAAGGTGGACACTGAGAACCGGGGGTTTCAAACAAGGTGGGAGTCGGAGTATATGTTCACGGAGGTAGCTGGAAAACCTGTGTGTCTTCTGTGTGGAGAAAGTGTGGCGGTACTGAAAGAGTATAATCTGAGACGACATTATGAAACGAAACACGCGGACAAAAACAAGAATATGGACATGGAACAAAGGCTACAAAAGGCTAGATTTTTGCACTTTATTTTATTGTATTTCAATCCAATTATATTTTAAAAATATTTCAGTTGAGTGGATGATAGAAAATTGCTATTATTGTTTTTTTCTTTGAAGTAAATTTAGCCCACTTTTGCTAAAATAGAAAATATAGGCTACTGATGGTGCCTTGAATACCGGTTTCTTTCATTTAATGTTCATGTTATGGGGATTTTTATATAAAGGAAATTTGTCTTTTGTGTCTGTTGAAAATTAAAGATTACTGACAGAGCCATAAGAAAATATTGCTTTATTTATCTGATCATATTGGAATATATTTGTTAGGTTTTCAGTAGGTTCAATTAGGTTCACTAGACTATATGCGTCATTTAAAAATTTTTCAATGAACATTCGAACAGTCCGGCCCTCGGCTTGTAGCTAAATTTTTTATTTGGCCCTCCGTCCATTTGACTTTGACACCCCTGCTCTAGAGACAGCAGGAGCTGTAGAGATACTCTCAATGATCGGATATGAAAAGCCAACTGACATTTACTCCTGAGGTGCTGACTTGTTGCACCCTCGACAACTACCGTGATTATTATTATTTGACCATGCTGGTCATTTATGAACATTTGAACAACAGCCATGTTCTGTTATAATCTCCACCCGGCACAGCCGGAAGAGGACTGGCCACCACCCCTCATAGCCTGGTTCCTCTCTAAGTTTCTTCCTAGGTTTTGGCCTTTCTAGGGAGTTTTTCCTAGCCACCGTGCTTCTACACCTGCATTGCTTGCTGTTTGGGTTTTTAAGCTGGGTTTCTGTACAGCACTTTGATATTTCAGCTGATGTAAGAAGGGCTATATAAATACATTTGATTTGATTTGTTTTCTGTTTGACGTATCGTAGACTCGTCAACAGAGATGTCAGCATGTTCCAGAGATTTCTGTAAGTCTTTAGCTGACACTAGGATTCTTCTTAACCTCATTGAGCATTCTGAGCTGTGCTCTTGCAGTCATCTTTGCAGGATGGCTACTCCTAGGGAGAGTAGCAACAGTGCTGAACTTTCTCCATTAATAGACAATTTGTCTTACTGCTGACTGATGAACATCAAGGCTTTTAGAGATACTTTTGTAACACTTTCCAGCTTTATGCAAGTCAACAATTCTTAATCTTATGTCTTCTGAGATCTCTTTCGTTCGAGGCATGGTTCACATCAGGCAATGCTTCTTGTGAATAATAAACTCAAATTTTGTGAGTGTTTTTTATAGGGCAAGACAGCTCTAACCAACATATCCAATCTCGTCTCATTGATTGGACTCCAGGTTAGCTGACTCCTGACTCCAATTAGCTTTTGTAGGTTAGCTTAGGGGTTCACATACTTTTTCCAACCTATGTTTAAATTAATGTTTAAATTATGTATTCAATATTTTGTATCGTCTGAGATCCTTAAAGATTGGAAAGCTGCCGCGGTCATCCCCCTCTTCAAAGGGGGAGACACTCTAGACCCAAACTGTTACAGACCTATATCCATCCTGCCCTGCTTTTCTAAAGCCAAGTTAACAAACAGATCACCGACCATTTAGAATCCCACCGTACCTTCTCCGCTATGCAATCTGGTTTCGGAGCTGGTCATGGGTGCACCTCAGCCACGCTCAAGGTCCTAAACGATATCATAACCGCCATCGATAAAAGACAGTACTGTGCAGCCGTCTTCATCGACCTGGCTCGACTTTGTCAATCACTGCATTCTTATCGGCAGACTCAATAGCCTTGGTTCCTCAAATGAGTGCCTCGCCTGGTTCACCAACTACTTCTCAGACAGAGTTCAGTGTGTGCGGTGCTCTCACTCTAGTGGTAGCATGAGACGGAGTCTACAACCCACACAAGTGGCTCAGGTAGTGCAGCTCATCCAGGATGGCACATCAATGCGAGCTGTGGCACATTTGTGGCCTGCTGGAGGTCATTTTGCAGGGCTCTGGCAGTGCTCCTCCTTGCACAAAGGCGGAGGTAGCGGTCCTGCTGCTGGGTTGTTGCCCTCCTACGGCCTCCTCCACGTCTCCTGATGTACTGGCCTGTCTCCTGGTAGCGCCTCCATGCTCTGGACACTACGCTGACAGACACAGCAAACCTTCTTGCCACAGCTCGCATTGATGTGCCATCCTGGATGAGCTGCACTACCTGAGCCACTTGTGTGGGTTGTAGACTCCGTCTCATGGTACCACTAGAGTGAAAGCACCGCCAGCATTCAAAAGTGACCAAAACATCAGCCAGGAAGCATAGGAACTGAGAAGTGGTCTGTGGTCACCACCTGCAGAACCACTCCTTTATTGGGGGTGTCTTGCTAATTGCCTATAATTTCCACCTTTTGTCTATTCCATTTGCACAACAGCATGTGAAATTTATTGTCAATCAGTGTTGCTTCCTAAGTGGACAGTTTGATTTCACAGAAGTGTGATTGACTTGGAGTTACATTGTGTTGTTTAAGTGTTCCCTTTATTTTTTTGAGCAGTGTATTAAGTGGCATTGTTTAAAGTGGCTAGTGATACATTTTTGATCAATTTCCATCAATTCCATTATTAAAGTGAGCTGGAGTTGAGTCAGTATGTTGGCAGCAGCCACTCGATGTTAGTGGTGGCTGTTTAACAGTCTGATGGCCTTGAGATAGAAGCTGTTTTTCAGTCTCTCTGTCCCTGCTTTGATGCACCTGTACTGACCTCGCCTTCTGGATGATAGCGGGGTGAACAGGCAGTGGCTCGGGTGGTTGTTGTCCTTGATGATCTTTATGGCCTTCCTGTGACATCGGGTGGTGTAGGTGTCCTGGAGGGCAGGTAGTTTGCCCTCAGTGATGCGTTGTGCAGACCTCACTACCATCTGGAGAGCCTTACAGTTATGGGCGGAGCAATTGCCGTACCAGGCGGTGATACAGCCCGACAGGATGCTCTCGATTGTGCATCTGTAGAGTGTTTTTGTTTGTGAGTGCTTTTGGTGACAAGCCGAATTTCTTCAGCCTCCTGAGGTTGAAGAGGCGCTGCTGCGCCTTCTTCACAACGCTGTCTGTGTGGGTGGACCAATTCAGTTTGTCCGTGATGTGTACGCTGAGGAACTTAACTTACTACCCTCTCCACTACTGTCCCGTCGATGTGGATAGGGGGGTGCTCCCTCTGCTGTTTCCTGAGGTCCACAATCATCTCCTTTGTTTTGTTGACGTTGAGTGTGAGGTTATTTTCCTGACACCACACTCCGAGGGCCCTCACCTCCTCCCTGTAGGCTATCTCGTTGTTGTTGGTAATCAAGCCTACCACTGTAGTGTCGTCCGCAAACTTGATGATTGAGTTGGAGGCGTGCATGGCCACGCAGTCGTGGGTGAACAGGGAGTACAGGAGAGGGCTCAGAATGCACCCTTGTGGGGCCCCAGTGTTGAGGATCAGCGGGGTGGAGATGTTGTTACCTCCCCTCACCACCTGGGGGTGGCCCGTCAGGAAGTCCAGTACCCAGTTGCACAGGGCAGGGTCGAGACCCAGGGTCTCGAGCTTGATGACGAGTTTGGAGGGTACTATGGTGTTAAATGCTGAGCTGTAGTCGATGAACAGCATTCTCACATAGGTATTCCTCTTGTCCAGATGGGTTAGGGCAGTGTGCAGTGTGGTTGCGATTGCGTCGTTTGTGGATCTATTGGGGCGGTAAGCAAATTGAAGTGGGTCTAGGGTGTCAGGTAGGGTGGAGGTGATATGGTCCTTGACTAGTCTCTCAAAGCACTTCATGATGACGGAAGTGAGTGCTACGGGGCGGTAGTCGTTTAGCTCAGTTACCTTAGCTTTCTTGGGAACAGGAACAATGGTGGCCCTCTTGAAGCATGTGGGAACAGCAGACTGGGATAAAGATTGATTGAATATGTCTGTAAACACACCAGCCAGCTGGTCTGCGCATGCTCTGAGGACGCAGCTGGGGATGCCGTCTGGGCCTGCAGCCTTGCGAGGGTTAACACGTTTAAATGTTTTACTCACGTCGGCTGCAGTGAAGGAGAGTCCGCAGGTTTTGGTAGCGGGCCGTGTCAGTGGCACTGTATTGTCCTCAAAGCGAGCAAAGAAGTTATTTAGTCTGTCTGGGAGCAAGACATCCTGGTCCGCAACGGGGCTGGTTTTCTTTTTGTAATCCGTGATTGACTGTAGACCCTGCCACATACCTCTTGTGTCTGAGCCGTTGAATTGCAACTCTACTTTGTCTCTATACTGACGCTTAGCTTGTTTGATTGCCTTGCGGAGGGAATAGCTACACTGTTTGTATTCGGTCATGTTTCCGGTGACCTTGCCCTGGTTAAAAGCAGTGGTTCGCGCTTTCAGTTTCTCGCGAATGCTGCCATCAATCCACGGTTTCTGGTTTGGGAATGTTTTAATAGTTGTTGTGAGTACGACATCGCCAATACACTTTCTAATGAACTCGCTCACCGAATCAGCGTATTCGTCAATGTTGTTGTTGGACGCAATGCGGGACATATCCCAATCCACGAGATCGAAGCAGTCTTGAAGCATGGAATCAGATTGGTCAGACCAGCGTTGAACAGACCTGAGCGCGGAAGCTTCTTGTTTTAATTTCTGTCTGTAGGCTGGAAGCAACAAAATGGAGTCGTGGTCAGCTTTTCCGAAAGGAGAGTGGGGGAGGGCCTTATATGCATTGCGGGAGTTAGAATAACAATGATCCAGGGTTTTACCAGCTCTTGTTGCGCAATCGATATGCTGATAGAATTTAGGGAGTCTTGTTTTCAGATTAGCCTTGTTAAAATCCCCAGCTACAATGAATGCAGCCTCAGGATATGTGGTTTCCAGTTTACATAGAGTCAAATGAAGTTCGTTCAGGGCCATCGATGTGTCTGCTTGGGGGGAATATATACGGCTGTGATTATAATCGAAGAGAATTCCCTTGGTAGATAATGCGGTCGACATTTGATTGTGAGGAATTCTAAGTTAGGTGAGCAGAAGGACTTGAGTTCCTGTATGTTGTTATGATCACGCCACGTCTCGTTAATCATAAGGCATACCCCCCCCGCCCCTCTTCTTACCAGAAAGATGCTTGTTTCTGTGACTCCAATAGCGTCTCTCGAGTGAGCCATGTTTCCGTGAAGCAAAGAACGTTACAGTCTCTGATGTCTCTCTGGAAGGCAACCCTTGCTCGGATTTCATCAACCTTGTTGTCAAGAGACTGGACATTGGCGAGTAGTATGCTAGGGAGTGGAGCGCGATGTGCCCGTCTCCGGAGCCTGACCAGAAGACCGCTTCGTTTGCCCCTTTTACGGCAACGTTGTTTAGGTTCGCCGGCTGGGATCGGATCCATTGTCCTGGGTGGAAGGCAAAACACTGGATCCGCTTCGGGAAAGTCATATTCCTGGTCGTAATGATGGTGAGTTGACGTTGCTCTTATATTCAGTAGTTCCTCCCGACTGTATGTAATAAAACCTAAGATTACCTGGGGTACCAATGTAAGAAATAACACGTAAAAAAACAAAATACTGCATAGTTTCCTAGGAACGCGATGCGAGGCGGCCATCTCTGTTGGCGCCGAATTACGCATATCCAAAGGGCATGCGCATAGATTAGATAAACAGAAGCAGGAATTGGCTATTGCGCTAAAAAAAATAGTAAAAGCCTAAATCAGGCATTAGAGAGAGCCCTTGAGGATAGACAAAAACAAATAAAACAACTCAGGGTTGCGCTTCAACAGTATCAAAACACGTGTGGAGGAGTATGCAATTGCCACTCCTCCGCAATTTTCCCCATGCTATAAGGTGAAACAGGTCACATCTGGTGGGCCACCATTATACCCCTCTCTTAAAGAGGAAAATGGTTTGTGAGAGGCAGAGGACTGGCACATTACGAGTCTGGATAGTGGATCAGCATGATCCAGGTAATCATAGAAATGTGCACCCGGTTACATATTATCTGGGATTGACGCGCATTCCCAAGTACGGATCCAAACTCAGCATCACCATCATCAGCCACTGAGCATGAGTGAAATGCGCAATATTATGAAAGAGGTGCCAGATCCAGTAAGAGAGGGACAGGAATTTATCCGTTTCCTAATGAAACAGGGTCGAATTTTTGGGTTCCGTGCTGGTGATTCCGATCATATTGTACGCTTGCTTTTGCCAAGGGCCATGTTGTCAACACTCGTACAGGGATATCAAACATCTGCTTGGTCATCGGGACGCAAAGAGTGTGATCAAGCGACAGCAAATTACAAAATTGAGGGATTCTTAACTACAGTTGGGAATGTATTAGTTCAACCAGATGTGAGTAAAATTTGTAACTGTACTCAGGGTCCGAAAGAAGGAATGTGCGATTATGTGGATCGGATGGATGATGCGTTATGTACTAATCTGACAATGGGGGGGATATATACGATCAAAATGCAGGAATTTGTACGTCTGCTTTGATGGTTGGATTGAAACCTGTTATCAAAACGGCTATTGCAGGGGTAGTGGACCAACATTCTCACTGGGATGAAATAGTACAGGCGGCATTGAGAGTGGTTCCACTCACTCCGCAGCCATACGAGTGGTTAATGCCGCTACAGTGAGTCACTAACAGTGGTTTCAATGGCCCAAGTAAGACAAAGAAACAGTGAGGAAAGGGCAAATCATCAGAGCCCTGTTTTAAGTGTGGGGCTGTTGGTCATATGAAAAGGGAGTGTAGTGTTGTGGCAATTTCCTGTATTACCAAATGAGGAGAGTTTACAAACCACACACCAGTCAGAGTTATACTTAAACTTCATCTTTAATTATATGAGCTTCACCATAGCCCTTTGACTCTCAGATCAATTCAGTGTCTATAATGAATTCTGAGAGTCCCTATAAAAGAATACCAAGATCTTTTATAGCCAAGATACACCCCTCTCAACTTACATGACGAACCACAGATCTTAGGAAAACTTCACAAAGGGCCTTTTACTTGGGAAAGGAGTATCCCATAGCCAGATAGCATTAGCTATAAATTATCGTTCAGTTTGGTCTCTAAGACGAGGTTCTAATCTCGTTCCTGGTACTTCATAGTACCAAAACATTACCTCATCCAAGGCATAACTCAATTGTCAACTCTATATTCTCCCATCTCAAGTAAACCCCATCTCAAGTAAACCCCTTCTTCTCCCCACTCCTGGACAAGCTCACTGAGGGGAGTGACTTCTAGGTCATATACTATCTCAAGATTAGTGCAACATCAGAGGGGACATACAATGGTTCCAGACACTGCCATACTCCTCCCCCCAATGGGAAAAGGAGGGAGTGACTGGCGTACAGACATTGTGGAGCCAAGAGATAATTGGTTCCCCCTTAATCACGCCATCCCTTCACATGGTTTAACAGATACATTCACATATGAAGACAATGTTCCATTCTGACCTCTCCCCTCTCTGGGCCCCAAGTGACTTTTCCCTAGCTGAGAAGGGAAAAGTGCAACTGAAAAACAGTATAGTCCAAAGGGAGACATTCTAATGACAAGTATCTCACATAAGCATATTATGTAAATAAAACATCTTATTTATCTATGTTACCCAACTAATTCTGATTCATCCTCCACAGTAGGGTAGTACTGGAGCCTACTGCACCCGCTGCATTTGGAGGGAATGCTCTGATGCAAGCGTTTGCATCTTTGACAAAAGAACAGCAGTAAACACTTTTGAAAGCAGCGGGGTAGGGAACTTTCACATAGCGGTGTATAGTGATTCATAGAGATGACGGTTTCTATGTGAAGCGGGACATACGAGGTCATGTCTCACACAACTTTCGAATAGATACCTGCGTTCAAATATCACTGTTTCCTTACGATGAGAAATTGGCAAACTTTGCGACAGTAAAAAGTATCACATTTAGCGGGGTAACAGGTGCATAATCTAAGGCGATACAGCTATTACCTATGTCTTTGAACATAGGTCCAGTAACAATACCCATTGCAAGATGACTCCGACAGAGATGGTTGCCTCGCTTCAGGTCCTTAGAAAACTATGCAGTTATTCGTTTTTTTTAATGTATTATTTCATACATTGTTAGCCCAGAAAAACCTCAAGTGTTATTACATACAGCCGGGAAGAACTATTGGATATAAAAGCGATGTCAACTTACCATCATTACGACCAGGAATATGTCTTTCCCGAAGCAAATCCTTTGTTCGGACCTCCACCCTGGACATGCGATCTTATCCCTGAGACTGACCCAAAACAACGCGG
The DNA here is from genome assembly GCF_016432855.1 of Salvelinus namaycush. Lineage (NCBI taxonomy): Eukaryota > Metazoa > Chordata > Actinopteri > Salmoniformes > Salmonidae > Salvelinus > Salvelinus namaycush. The sequence goes on along the minus strand of NC_052318.1, from coordinate 53,302,822 downwards.
TCGCCGCAGGAGAGACTGACAGAGCGGCTTACTGGTCAGACTCAGAAGGCGAGCAGACCATCCACCGCTTCCGAGCATATTACCGTGGTTTGATGGCAGCATTCGCGTGAAACTGAAAGCGCAAACCACCGCTTTTAATCATGGCAAGGTGACCGGAAACACGACCGAATACAAACAGTGGATCTATTCCCTCCACAAGGCAATCAAACAAACAAAGCGTCAGTATAGAGGCAAAGTAGAGTCGTATTTCAACGGCTCAAACGCGAGACCTATGTGGCAGGGTCTACGGTCAATCACGGATTACACAAAGAAACCCAGCCACATCGCGGACACCGACGTCTTGCTCCCAGACAAATTAAACAACTTCTTTGCTCGCTTTGAGGACAATACAGTGCCACTGACACGGCCCTCTACCAAAGCCTGTGTTCTCTCCTTTTCCGTGGCCAAAGTGAGTAAAACATTTAAACGTGTTAACCCCGCAAGGCTGCCGGCCCAGACGGCATCCCTAGCCACGTCCCCAGAGCATGCGCAGACCAGCTGGCTGGTGTGTTTACGAACATATTCAACCAATCTTTATCCCAGTCTGTTGTCCCCACATGCTTCAAGATGGCCACCATTGTTCCTGTTTCCAAGAAAGCTAAGGTAACTGAACTAAATGACTATCACCCTATTGCATTTGCTTCTGTCATCATGAAGTGCTTTGAGAGACTAGTCAAGGACCATATCACCTCCACCCTACCTGATACCCTAGACCCACTCCAATTTGCTTACCGCCCCAATATGTCCACTGACGATGCAATCGCCATCACACTGCACACTGCCCTATCCCATCTGGACAAGAGGAATACCTGTGTCAGAATGTTGTTGACTACAGCTCGGCATTTAACATCATAGTACCCTCCAAACTCGTCATTAAAGTCGCGACCCTGGGTCTCGACCCTGCCCTGTGCAACTGCGTCCTGGACTTTCTGACGGGCCGACCCCAGGTGGTGAAGGTAGGAAACAACATCTCCACCCCGCTGATCCTCAACACAGAGGCCCCACAAGGGTGCGTTCTCAGCCCTCTCCTGTACTCTCTGTTCACCCGTGACTGCGTGGCCATGCACGCTTCCAACTCAATCATCAAGTTTGCAGACGACACTACAGTGGTAGGGTGTTACGGTCGTCGTAATCCTCCTCCTCGGACGAGGAGGAGAGGCGAGAAGGATCAGACCAATATGCGGAGTGGTTTGTGTCCATGATTATTTTAATGAACAAATCACTGAACACTTACACATACAAAACAAGAAACGTGACAAAACCGAAACGAACCGACAAACAGTCCCATGTGGCACGAATACAGACACAAGATACAAACACCCACAGCAACCACGTGAATCACAGGCTGCCTAAGTATGATTCTCAATCAGGGACAACGATTGACAGCTGTCTCTGATTGAGAATCATACCCGGCCGAACACAAACAACCCAACAAGAAAATAACACCTCGACAACCCACCCCAACTCACGCCCTGACCAACTAAATAAACACAAGAAAAAGGAAAAACATAAAGTGCATTAAGGTGCGAACTCCGGGCGCACCAGCATAAAGTCTAGGGGAGGGTCTGGGTGGGCGTCTGTCCACGGTGGCGGCTCTGGCGCTGGTCGTGGTCCCCACCCCACCATAGTCAAACCCCGCTTCCTTGGCCTCCTCCCAATGACCACCCTCCATGTCAATCCCACTCTACCAAAGGGCAGCACCGGACTGAGGGGCAGCACCGGACTGAGGGGCAGCAACGGACTGAGGGGCAGCACCGGACTGAGGGGCAGCACCGGACTGAGGGGCGGATCCTGGCTGGCTGGCTCTGGCGGATCCTGGCTGGCTGGCTCTGGCGGATCCTGGCTGGCTGGCTCTGGCGGATCCTGGCTGGCTGGCTCTGGCGGATCCTGGCTGGCTGGCTCTGGCGGATCCTGGCTGGCTGACTCTGGCGGATCCTGGCTGGCTGGCTCTGGCGGATCCTGGCTGGCTGGCTCTGGCGGATCCTGGCTGGCTGGCTCTGGCAGCTCCTGACTGGCTGGCTCTGGCAGCTCCTGACTGGCTGGCTCGGGCAGCTCCTGACTGGCTGGCTCTGGCAGCTCCTGGCTGGACGGCTCTGGCAGCTCCTGGCTGGACGGCTCTGGCAGCTCCTGGCTGGACGGCTCTGGCAGCTCCTGGCTGGACGGCTCTGGCAGCTCCTGGCTGGACGGCTCTGGCAGGTGCTGGCTGGACGGCTCTGGCTGGTGCTGGCTGGACGGCTCTGGCTGGTCCTGGCTGGACGGCTCTGGCTGGTCCTGGCTGGACGGCTCTGAAGGCTCAGTACAGACGGACAGCGCTGGGCAGGCAGACAGTTCAGACAGTGCTGGGAAGGCAGGCAGTTCAAACAGCGCTGGGCAGGCAGGCAGCTCAAACAGCGCTGGGCAGGCAGGCAGCTCAAACAGCGCTGGGCAGACGGCAGACTCTGGCCGGCTGAGACGCACTGTAGACCTGGTGCGTGGTGTAGGCACTGGCTGCGCTGGAGAGGAGGAAGGCTCTGACAGCGCTGGACAGGTGGGAGCAGCTGGAGAGAGAACCCGGAGAGACAGCCTGGTGCGGGGGGCCGGCTTCATGACATCCGGCTCGATGCCCAACCTAGCCATACCAGTGAGTCGAGGTGGAATAGCCCGCACTGGGCTAAGCACGCGTACTGGGGACACCGTGCGCTTTACCGCATAACACGGTGTCTGACCAGTACTACGCCCTCTCACTCCACGGTAAGCACGGGGAGTTGGCTCAGGTATCCTACCCGGCTTTGCCACACTCCTCGTGTACCCCCCCCCCAAGAAATTTTTGGGTCTGACTCTCGGGCTCCCAACTGCGTCGCCGCGCTGCCTCCTCATACCAGCGCCTCTCTGCCTTCGCTGCCTCCGCCTTGGGACGGGAGGCTGAAGAAGCATGCGTTGCAGTGTGTATTTTCCCAGGTGAAAGCAGCACATGAGCAAATGCCAGGAGATAACCGAGAGCACGGGCTGAATCCTGGAGACCGAGTGTATATCAAAATCACCAGGCAGGGGTGTTGGGACGGCGTTGGTCTGGACAACACAGTACTCCTTACAGCACCTGCAGCAGTAAAGACCACAGCCTCTCCTCGGTGGGTTCACACTTCTCACGTGAAACGAGATCCAGCTGCATAATGGGTGAGCTGGAAGCCGCCATGACAGAGGAAGAGGAGCTAAAGAGAGCGAGGAAGACTAGATTCCACTGTAAACAAGCGGTGGGTTCTGGGAGCTAATTTAACCGCCATAGTCTTTGTGTCAGTTGCTTTAATGTTTACTGAACCATGAAAAAGGATAGATTGATTATTAGCATAGAATGGTTTGCCAAATATGAAGACAAGAGAATACATTAGGGTAGAGTCAGTACTAATGCTACAGATACCAGACAGGTCACTAATCACAATGGTATGGTGATCTGGGTGGAGCTACTTGATAACAAGACTAGTACATTGGACGTAGGTTGTTCAGAACAAGGTGTCGTTTTATGACAGACAGGAGTGTGGAAGGAACGTAATGACACAGAGTCTAAAGAACCAAACTAGATTTTCACTTTTTCAATCAGGTGAGGGTCAGTCAATAACTTTCAGATGAATGCTACCAGAACTCAAAACATTTCAGGAGACTGATAGCGTTGACACAATCGTTGCTGACGATGGAGCAGCAAAGGATAGTGTGGGGGAAGTGCCATCTCATAAAAGGAGATTTATTCACCAGTGATGCCCTTTAGTACAGCAACTAGAGGAGTGAAGTGGTCAAGGAAAGTTTTAGACACCAGCAGACCACGAACCTGGGGAAAGATAGCTTGTTGGGGTAATTATACTCTGGACAACATCCAAAGGGGGGGATATGGGAACCAAACTATTCTTATGGTCAAGCGTCAGGGGGAAGAAGATGCATATGAGCAGATGAAGGCATACTTACAGACTCATTTAGGGCCTGAACTAGTGACAGACAGAAATCCATCAGTGTAGATGGTATGATGGGGGGGGGGGGGGGGGTCAAGGGTCAGTCCTATGGAGTGTTAGTTTCAGATTCTGGCAGGACTAATATCAGTGCATTCTATGGAGTCCCAAAAACCAAGGCATTAACGTTACAGGGAATTGGGAAAGCAGAATTAAAATGACTGGGGCAGAGATTTGTGTGGCTAATAAATTAAGGAAGTGGGTAATAGAGTCCCTGGGGATGATACCACTCTTCTATGTATATTGTTACAGGAGATAGCTCATAGGAGAGGAAGGACAGCTAACTGTGCACAATATAGAGTCTACTATGAAGTTAAATTGAATGTAGCAGAGATAGTGTTGTCCTTTCAGACACTATTGTCAACTTTCAGCGAGGGTTTTGTTAAAGAAGGTGCAATGCTTGAAAGAATAGCCACAGATCCCTGTATACAGGAGGCCACATCACCAGAAACATGTGACTCAGAGTTTTGTAAGGTTGGATACTCTTCCAACGCCACTAATCTCTCCCCCATTCCTAACAGCCAGCTAACACTTGACACATCTCTCAGAAGATTGGGACCGAGTGATGGTAAACAGAAAGTGTCTGAAGGTGACTGCTTATCAACCGTCAGACCCAAAGGTTACACTGTAACGAGGCTGTTCACAAAGGAGTGGGGTGTAGATCGGCCTTGGGATGAGAGATGTTTACATAACCTGAGCACAGGAAAGTATTATCCACAGGTACCGACTGCAGCAGAGCACAGGAGGTCATTGGGGATGTTGGTGGCTAGGGAACCGGGTATTTAAAAAAAAAAATATATATATATTTCACCTTTATTTAACCAGGTAGGCCAGTTGAGAACAGGTTCTCATTTACAACTGCGACCTGGCCAAGATAAAGCAAAGCAGTGCGACACAAACAACAACACAGAGTTACACATGAAATAAACAAATGTACAGTCAATAACACAATAGAAAAAGTTTATATACAGTGTGTGCAAATGGCGTACGGTAAGGCAAAAAATAGGCCATAGTAGCGAAGTAATTACAATTTAACAAATTAACACTGGAGTGATAGATGTGCAGATGATGATGTGCAAGTAGAAATACTGGTGTGCAAATGAGCAAAAAAGTTAATAAAAACAATATGGGGATGAGGTAGGTAGTTGGATGGGCTATTTACAGATGGGCTGTGTGCAGTTGCAGCGATCGGTAAGCTGCTCAGATACCTGATGTTTACAGTTAGTGAGGGAAATATAAGTCTCCAACTTCAGCGATTTTTAAGGCGGGGCTTTACCTAGCAAAGACTTATAAATAACCTGGAGCCAGTGGGTCTGGCGACGAATATGTAGCAAGAGCCAGCCAACGAGAGCATACAGGTCGCAGTGGTGGGTAGTATATGGGGCTTTGGTGACAAAACGGATGGCACTGTGATAGACTGCATCCAGTCTGCTGAGTGGAGTGTTGGAGGCTATTTTGTAAATGACATCGCCGAAGTCGAGGATCGGTAGGATAGTCAGTTTTACGAGGGTATTTTTGTTGCGAAATAGGAAGCCGATTCTAGATTTAATTTTGGATTGGAGATGTTTAATATGAGTCTGGAAGGAGAGTTTACAGTCTAGCCAGACACCTAGGTATTTGTAGTTGTCCACATATTCTAAGTCAGAACTGTCCAGAGTAGTGATGCTAGTCGGGCGGGCGGGTATGAGTTGGGAGACAGGTAGGGAGAATCTGAAAGGTTCCGTCCTAGATCTATCAGTGAACCACGAAGACAATAGGAGACCAGGAGACAGATTCCATGCAATAGCTATTCTCACAGAAGTCGCTGTAGGGAAAGGGGGATACCTAGTCAGTTGTACAACTGAATGCATTCAACTGAAATGTGTCTTCCGCATTTAACCCAACCCCTCTGAATCAGAGAGTTGTGGGGGGCTGCCATAATCGACATCCACGTCTGACAGTAACTGAAGGAGAGGTAGTAGTGGTGAAGGATGCTATAGTAACAGCATGGAACTGGACTACGGTGCAAATTAGGGGTATTGTGAAGTATGCATCATGGGCAGTGTGGACAGTCATCTTCTGAGGGCAGTGTTAGTAGTAGCAGGGGTTACCTTGGTAACACTGTTGGGATATCATCTTATGAGGGCAGTGTTAGTAGTAGCTGGGGTTACCTTGGTAACACTGTTGGGATATCATCTTCTGAGGGCAGTGTTAGTAGTAGCAGGGGTTACCTTGGTAGCACTGTTGGGATATCATCTTATGAGGGCAGTGTTAGTAGTAGCAGGGGTTACCTTGGTAGCACTGTTGGGATATCATCTGAGGGCAGTGTTAGTAGTAGCAGGGGTTACCTTGGTAACACTGTTGGGATATCATCTTCTGAGAGCAGTGTTAGTAGTAGCAGGGGTTACCTTGGTAACACTGTTGGGATATCATCTTCTGAGGGCAGTGTTAGTAGTAGCAGGGGTTACCTTGGTAGCACTGTTGGGATATCATCTTCTGAGGGCAGTGTTAGTAGTAGCAGGGGTTACCTTGGTAGCACTGTTGGGATATCATCTTCTGAGAGCAGTGTTAGTAGTAGCAGGGGTTACCTTGGTAACACTGTTGGGATATCATCTTCTGAGGGCAGTGTTAGTAGTAGCAGGGGTTACCTTGGTAACACTGTTGGGATATCATCTTCTGAGGGCAGTGTTAGTAGTAGCAGGGGCTACCTTGGTAGCACTGTTGGGATATCATCTTCTGAGGGCAGTGTTAGTAGTAGCAGGGGCTACCTTGGTAGCACTGTTGGGATATCATCTTCTGAGGGCAGTGTTAGTAGTAGCAGGGGTTACCTTGGTAACACTGTTGGGATATCATCTTCTGAGGGCAGTGTTAGTAGTAGCAGGGGCTACCTTGGTAGCACTGTTGGGATATCATCTTCTGAGGGCAGTGTTAGTAGTAGCAGGGGTTACCTTGGTAGCACTGTTGGGATATCATCTTCTGAGGGCAGTGTTAGTAGTAGCAGGGGCTACCTTGGTAGCACTGTTGGGATATCATCTTCTGAGGGCAGTGTTAGTAGTAGCAGGGGTTACCTTGGTAACACTGTTGGGATATCATCTTCTGAGGGCAGTGTTAGTAGTAGCAGGGGTTACCTTGGTAACACTGTTGGGATATCATCTTCTGAGGGCAGTGTTAGTAGTAGCAGGGGTTACCTTGGTAGCACTGTTGGGATATCATCTTCTGAGGGCAGTGTTAGTAGTAGCAGGGGTTACCTTGGTAACACTGTTGGGATATCATCTTCTGAGGGCAGTGTTAGTAGTAGCAGGGGTTACCTTGGTAGCACTGTTGGGATATCATCTTCCGAGGGCAGTGTTAGTAGTAGCAGGGGTTACCTTGGTAGCACTGTTGGGATATCATCTTCTGAGGGCAGTGTTAGTAGTAGCAGGGGTTACCTTGGTAGCACTGTTGGGATATCATCTTCTGAGAGCAGTGTTAGTAGTAGCTGGGGTTACCTTGGTAACACTGTTGGGATATCATCTTCTGAGGGCAGTGTTAGTAGTAGCAGGGGTTACCTTGGTAGCACTGTTGGTATATCATCTTATGAGGGCAGTGTTAGTAGTAGCAGGGGTTACCTTGGTAGCACTGTTGGGATATCATCTTCTGAGAGCAGTGTTAGTAGTAGCAGGGGTTACCTTGGTAGCACTGTTGGGATATCATCTTCTGAGAGCAGTGTTAGTAGTAGCAGGGGTTACCTTGGTAACATTGTTGGGATATCATCTTCTGAGGGCAGTGTTAGTAGTAGCAGGGGTTACCTTGGTAGCACTGTTGGGATATCATCTTCTGAGGGCAGTGTTAGTAGTAGCAGGGGCTACCTTGGTAACATTGTTGGGATATCATCTTCTGAGGGCAGTGTTAGTAGTAGCTGGGGTTACCTTGGTAACACTGTTGGGATATCATCTTCTGAGGGCAGTGTTAGTAGTAGCAGGGGTTACCTTGGTAACATTGTTGGGATATCATCTTCTGAGGGCAGTGTTAGTAGTAGCAGGGGCTACCTTGGTAACATTGTTGGGATATCATCTTCTGAGGGCAGTGTTAGTAGTAGCAGGGGTTACCTTGGTAGCACTGTTGGGATATCATCTTCTGAGAGCAGTGTTAGTAGTAGCAGGGGTTACCTTGGTAACATTGTTGGGATATCATCTTCTGAGGGCAGTGTTAGTAGTAGCAGGGGTTACCTTGGTAGCACTGTTGGGATATCATCTTCTGAGGGCAGTGTTAGTAGTAGCAGGGGTTACCTTGGTAGCACTGTTGGGATATCATCTTCTGAGAGCAGTGTTAGTAGTAGCAGGGGTTACCTTGGTAGCACTGTTGGGATATCATCTTCTGAGAGCAGTGTTAGTAGTAGCAGGGGTTACCTTGGTAACACTGTTGGGATATCATCTTCTGTGAGCAGTGTTAGTAGTAGCAGGGGTTACCTTGGTAACACTGTTGGGATATCATCTTCTGAGGGCAGTGTTAGTAGTAGCAGGGGTTACCTTGGTAACACTGTTGGGATATCATCTTCTGAGGGCAGTGTTAGTAGTAGCAGGGGTTACCTTGGTAACACTGTTGGGATATCATCTTCTGTGAGCAGTGTTAGTAGTAGCAGGGGTTACCTTGGTAACACTGTTGGGATATCATCTTCTGAGGGCAGTGTTAGTAGTAGCAGGGGTTACCTTGGTAACACTGTTGGGATATCATCTTCTGTGAGCAGTGTTAGTAGTAGCAGGGGTTACCTTGGTAGCACTGTTGGGATATCATCTTCCGAGGGCAGTGTTAGTAGTAGCAGGGGTTACCTTGGTAACACTGTTGGGATATCATCTTCTGAGGGCAGTGTTAGTAGTAGCAGGGGTTACCTTGGTAGCACTGTTGGGATATCATCTTCTGAGGGCAGTGTTAGTAGTAGCAGGGGTTACCTTGGTAACACTGTTGGGATATCATCTTCTGAGGGCAGTGTTAGTAGTAGCAGGGGTTACCTTGGTAACACTGTTGGGATATCATCTTCTGAGGGCAGTGTTAGTAGTAGCAGGGGTTACCTTGGTAACACTGTTGGGATATCATCTTCTGAGGGCAGTGTTAGTAGTAGCAGGGGTTACCTAGGTAGCACTGTTGGGATATCATCTTCTGAGAGCAGTGTTAGTAGTAGCAGGGGTTACCTTGGTAACACTGTTGGGATATCATCTTATGAGGGCAGTGTTAGTAGTAGCAGGGGTTACCTTGGTAGCACTGTTGGGATATCATCTTCTGAGGGCAGTGTTAGTAGTAGCAGGGGTTACCTTGGTAACACTGTTGGGATATCATCTTCTGTGAGCAGTGTTAGTAGTAGCAGGGGTTACCTTGGTAACACTGTTGGGATATCATCTTCCGAGGGCAGTGTTAGTAGTAGCAGGGGTTACCTTGGTAGCACTGTTGGGATATCATCTTCTGAGGGCAGTGTTAGTAGTAGCAGGGGTTACCTTGGTAACACTGTTGGGATATCATCTTCTGAGGGCAGTGTTAGTAGTAGCAGGGGTTACCTTGGTAGCACTGTTGGGATATCATCTTCTGAGGGCAGTGTTAGTAGTAGCAGGGGTTACCTTGGTAACACTGTTGGGATATCATCTTCTGTGAGCAGTGTTAGTAGTAGCAGGGGTTACCTTGGTAACACTGTTGGGATATCATCTTCCGAGGGCAGTGTTAGTAGTAGCAGGGGTTACCTTGGTAGCACTGTTGGGATATCATCTTCTGAGGGCAGTGTTAGTAGTAGCAGGGGTTACCTTGGTAACACTGTTGGGATATCATCTTATGAGAGCAGTGTTAGTAGTAGCAGGGGTTACCTTGGTAACACTGTTGGGATATCATCTTCTGAGGGCAGTGTTAGTAGTAGCAGGGGTTACCTTGGTAGCACTGTTGGGATATCATCTTCTGAGGGCAGTGTTAGTAGTAGCAGGGGTTACCTTGGTAACACTGTTGGGATATCATTTTCTGAGGGCGGTGTTAGCAGTAGCAGGGGTTACCTTGGTAACACTGTTGGGATATCATCTTCTGAGGGCATTGATGTGAAATATATATACAGTGTTGAGTTACCTCAAGATGAGGTAAAGTTGATTAATAAAGCCACCGCACGTGTATATTGAGTGGCTATGGAGGTAGAAGGAGATGGGGAACAAAGTGAAAATGACATGGCTTGGAAACACCTCTTGGAACCTGTGGCCTGACAGGGGGAATACTGGGTGAAAGAATGAGGAGGTTTCTTAGGGCCTTCATGTTTGTGGAACCCAGCAGAAAAGTATCCCGAAGGCATAGAGTCAGGCGAAGAGAGATTGAGAATTGTCATGTTATCAAACTTTTTTCGTTGCATATATAGTTATGCATAACTTAACACATTATTAATACTCGTTATGTTTTGTATTTCTTTTTGGTTTTCAAGTTTTGTGCTATCAATCTCTTAGGAACCCAATGGAGGAAATGGAGGAACTCAAAAGCTCCAGCTGAAATGTCATTATCAGTCGTCCGACGAGAGATGGAAATAAGAGTGTGCATAGTGTGATGGTGTAAACCTAATTATCAACTGTGAATTGTTAATCATGTTTTATTCTTTGTTCATTTATAAGTCATTTCAAAGTTTATGTGATGTTGAACAATATGGAATTACTATTCAAATAGGAGGGAGTGTTGGGTTGTAATTTGAAATACTTGCTACACCAGAAGTTAATGGTTATCTGTAGGAGGAATGTATATGGTGGGATCAATTGAGGTTGGATATGAGCCATGGGCTTGGAGAGTTACTAAGTAAGGGAAAAGGCAATCACATGGTTGCAGTCACTGATAAGGGTGGATAGCTGTGGATTAGTGAGGAATGGGGGCCGAGGTCAGGTCAGATCACATGAAGGGAGAAGGAACAGTTTATGACCCACATCACTTAACCTCATTATGTAGTGAGGTTTTCCATGCTGTGACCCATTTGGCTTTCCCAACAAGATCTGGGTTAGTCAACATATTTGGATTTCGTATATCATTTTCTGGAACAATTGACGTCTTCTTATTGTGTAGCCACAAATCCAAAGCCAACATCTAGATTAGAATGAAAATTAAATATAATAATGGTTAGAGAGGCAGACAAAGCAAAGAATGGGGACACGTTCTCAATGCTGGAGACCACGCAAAGCTGTCATCAAGGCAGAGGGTGGAAACTTTGAAGAGTCTCAAATATATTTTGAAAATATATTTGTTTAACACTTTTTTTGTTACTACATGATTCCATATGTTTTATTTCATAGTTTTGATGTCTTCACTATTATTCTACAATGTAGAAAATAGTAAAAATCAAGAAAAACCCTGGAATGAGTAGGTGCCCCCAAACTATATACACTGCTCAAAAAAATTAAGGGAACACTTAAACAACACAATGTAACTCCAAGTCAATCACACTTCTGTGAAATCAAACTGTCCACTTAGGAAGCAACACTGATTGAAAATAAATTTCACATGCTGTTGTGCAAATGGAATAGACAAAAGGTGGAAATTATAGGCAATTAGCAAGACACCCCCAATAAAGGAGTGGTTCTGCAGGTGGTGACCACAGACCACTTCTCAGTTCCTATGCTTCCTGGCTGATGTTTTGGTCACTTTTGAATGCTGGCGGTGCTTTCACTCTAGTGGTAGCATGAGACGGAGTCTACAACCTACACAAGTGGCTCAGGTAGTGCAGCTCATCCAGGATGGCACATCAATGCGAGCTGTGGCAAGAAGGTTTGCTGTGTCTGTCAGCGTAGTGTCCAGAGCATGGAGGCGCTACCAGGAGACAGGCCAGTACATCAGGAGACGTGGAGGAGGCCGTAGGAGGGCAACAACCCAGCAGCAGGACCGCTACCTCCGCCTTTGTGCAAGGAGGAGCAGGTGGAGCACTGCCAGAGCCCTGCAAAATGACCTCCAGCAGGCCACAAATGTGCATGTGTCTGCTCAAACGGTCAGAAACAGACTCCATGAGGGTGGTATGAGGGCCCGACGTCCACAGGTGGGGGTTGTGCTTACAGCCCAACACCGTGCAGGACGTTTGGCATTTGCCAGAGAACACCAAGATTGGCAAATTCGCCACTGGCGCCCTGTGCTCTTCACAGATGAAAGCAGGTTCACACTGAGCACATGAGCACATGTGACAGAGTCTGGAGACGCCGTGGAGAACGTTCTGCTGCCTGCAACATCCTCCAGCATGACCGGTTTGGCGGTGGGTCAGTCATGGTGTGGGGTGGCATTTCTTTGGGGGGCCGCACAGCCCTCCATGTGCTCGCCAGAGGTAGCCTGACTGCCATTAGGTACCGAGATGAGATCCTCAGACCCCTTGTGAGACCATATGCTGGTGCGGTTGGCCCTGGGTTCCTCCTAATGCAAGACAATGCTAGACCTCATGTGGCTGGAGTGTGTCAGCAGTTCCTGCAAGAGGAAGGCATTGATGCTATGGACTGGCCCGCCCGTTCCCCAGACCTGAATCCAATTGAGCACATCTGGGACATCATGTCTCGCTCCATCCACCAACGCCACGTTGCACCACAGACTGTCCAGGAGTTGGCGGATGCTTTAGTCCAGGTCTGGGAGGAGATCCCTCAGGAGACCATCCGCCACCTCATCAGGAGCATGCCCAGGCGTTGTAGGGAGGTCATACAGGCACGTGGAGGCCACACACACTACTGAGCCTCATTTTGACTTGTTTTAAGGACATTACATCAAAGTTGGATCAGCCTGTAGTGTGGTTTTCCACTTTAATTTTGAGTGTGACTCCAAATCCAGACCTCCATGGGTTGATAAATTTGATTTCCATTGATAATTTTTGTGTGATTTTGTTGTCAGCACATTCAACTATGTAAAGAAAAAACTATTTAATAAGAATATTTCATTCATTCAGATCTAGGATGTGTTATTTTAGTGTTCCCTTTATTTTTTTGAGCAGTGTATATGCTGTGCATTCGGAAAGTATTCAGATCCTTTGACTTTTTCCACATTTTGTTACATTACAGCCTTTTTCTAAATTTGATTAAATTGTTTTTTCCCCTCAATCAACACACAATACCCCATAATGAAAAGCAAAACAGGTTTGACAAATTGTTGTAAATTTATAAAAAATGAATGATCACATTTACATAAGTATTCAGACCCTTTATTCAGTACTTTATTGAAGCACCTTTGGCAGTGGTTACAGCCTCAAGTCTTCTTGGGTATGACGCTACAAGCTTGACACACCTGTATTTGGGAAATTTCTCCCATTCTTCTCTGCAGATCCTCTCAAGTTCTGTCAGGTTGGATGGGGAGAGTTGCTGCATAGCTATTCTCAGGTCTCTCCAGAGATGTTCAATTGGGTTCAAGTCCGGGCTCTGGCTGTGCCACTCAAGGACATTCAGAGACTTGTCCCGAAGCCCTCCCTGCGTTGTCTTGGCTGTGTGCTTAGGGTCGTTGTCCTGTTGGAAGGTGAACCTTTGCCCCAGTCTGAGGTCCTGAGCACTCTGGAGCAGGTTTTCATCAAGGATCTCTGTACTTTTCTCTGTTCATCTTTGCCTCGATCCTGACTAGTCTCACAGTCCCTGCCACTGAAAAACATCCCCACAGCATGATGCTGCCACCACCATGCTTCACCGTAGGGATGGTGCCAGGTTTCCTCCAGATGTAACGCTTGGCCTTCAGGCCAAAGAGTTCAATCTTGGTTTCATCAGACCGGAGAATCTTGTTTCTCATGGTCTGAGAGTCTTTAGGTGCCTTTTGGCAAACTCCAATCTGGCTGTTATGTGCCTTTTACTGAGGAGTGGCTTCCGTCAAGCCACTCTACCATAAAGGCCTGATTGGTGGAGTGCTGCAGAGATGGTTGTCCTTCTGGAAGGTTCTCCCATCTCCACAGAGGAAATCTAGAGCTCTGTCAGAGTGAAAATCGGGTTCTTGGTCACCTCCCTGACCAAGGCCCTTCTCCCCCCTGATTGCTCAGTTTGGCAGCTAGCTCTAGGAAGATTATTGGTGGTTCCAAAGTTATTTCATTTAAGAATGATGGAGGCCACTGTGTTCTTGGGGTCCTTCAATGCTGCAGAAATGTTTTGGTACCCTTCCCCAGATCTGTGCCTCGACACAATCCTGTCTCGGATTTCTACGGACAATTCCTTCGAACTCATGGCTTGGTCTCTGACATCCACTGTCAACTGTGAGACCTTCTATAGACAGGTGTGTGCCTTTCCAAACCATGTCCAATAAATTGAATTTAGCACAGGTGGACTCCAATCAAGTTGTAGGAAAATTTAAAGGATGATGAATGGAAACAGGATGCACCTAAGCTAAATTTTGAGTCTCATAGCAAAGGGTCTGAATGCTTACGTAAATAAAGTATTTCCGTTTTTTATTTATAATACATTTTCAAACATTTCTAAAAACCTGTTTTCTTTTTGTCATCATGGGGTATTGTCTGTAGATTGAATAGTGGGAAAAATTATTTTATCAATTTTAGAATAAAGCTGTAACGTAAACAAAGTGTGGAAAAAGTCAAGGCTTTGAATACTTTCTGAATGTGAGGGGCAACTTGCCGGTTTGGTCAGGGCCAGCATGAGGAATGACGTTTTTCCTGTGTCGGTGAGAACAGCTATTAAGTTAAGTTTGAGCATCTTAGCAATATAATGTGTTCTATACAGCTGTCAACATTCTACAAGGAAAAAGCCACTTAATCAATGATATAATCATTAACCCTATTACCTCGGATACCAGACTTCGATGAGTGATAACTCATTTCTAGAATGTTGTCATTGATGAGAATGAATCAAAAAATCTATTGACATTCAGAATTGAGTTTGTATGGACACCCAGCCTATATTGTAGTTTCATGACAAGAGACAAATCTTCAAAGGCACAGTATTTATTTATTTGGAGTGGAACATGCATTCACACAGTCTTGATTTATACAATTCTTCCTACTATATGATTGATGTGATACACGTTTAATTGATAACTTAAAAACTGCACTTCCTTCACTGCATTTTCACTTCCTCATGGAAATTACAGTATATTAAATATTCTACAGCCGTAATGTCATCAATCAAATCAAAACGTTATTTATATAGCACATTACAACAAATGCATTTCAAGGTGTTCAAAGTCATGCATTGACCAGGTGCAGTCAGTCGAGGACCTGTACCCGGCCAAAGACTACAATCTTCAGGTTCAGTGGAATGGCATGTCTCATTGAACCTGAGCCAGAATAACCGCTACCCTCCCTGTCATCTCTGTCTGTACCGGGCTTTGTTAAAAACAAGAGCACCTGGGGCATTCAGGCATCCTGGCTGGCATGGCGCTGTCGGTGGAGCAGCAGGAGGCTATACGGCAGGCAACAATTGGAAAGCGCAACAATATCAGGAATCAAAGTAAGACCCAGATGCAGACTGTCGAAGTAACAATATTTAATGTCCCAAAATTGAAAGTGGGTGGGCTATGGAGAGAAACAAAATTATGCAGTTTCAGGCCATGTGTTGGAAAGTGATGAAGGTGTCTGCTAGTGGGTCTGGGCAGGTCTGATGAAGTTAATGTTGGTATGATATTTATAAAAGTACAAATAAAATCGTACAAAAAAAAGTATTATATGGGAAAGCCATTCATTCCTGATGCCTTTTCTCTGTGCAAATGTTCTAACAGTATCTAAAATGTATTTTTGCGAGATCTCAGTTTTTAAATGATTCCTTTTTGTCTGATGATAATTGCTTCAGTTATTGAGTCTAAGAAGGCTATAAGATCTGTCCGACTGTTTAATTCAGATGTATATACAGTTGAAGTCGGAAGTTTACATACACCTTAGCCAAATAGATTTAAACTCAGTTTTTCACAATTCCTGACATTTATTCAAAATAAAAATTCCCTGTCTTAGGTCAGTTAGGATCACCACTTTATTTTAAGAATGTGGAATGTCAGAATAATAGTAGAGAGAATGATTTATTTCAGCTTTTATTTCTTTCATCACATTCCCAGTTGGTCAGAAGTTTACATACACTCAATTAGTATTTGGTAGCACTGCCTTTAAATTGTTTAACTTGGGCTCAAACATTTCAGGTAACCTTCCACAAGCTTCCCAAAATAAGTTGGGTGAATCTTTGCCCATTCCTCCTGACAGAGCTGGTGTAACTGAGTCAGATTTGTAGGCCTCCTTGATCACACACACTATCAGTTCTGCACACAAATTTTCTATATGATTGAGATCAGGGCTTTGTGATGGCCAATCCAATACCTTGACTTTGTTGTCATTAAGCCATTTTGCCACAACTTTGACAGTATGCTTGGGGTCATTATCCATTTGGAAGACCCATTTGCGACCAAGCTTTAACTTCCTGACTGATGTCTGGAGATGTTGCTTCAATATATCCACATCATTTTCCTACCTCATGATGCCATCCATTTTGGGAAGTGCACCAGTCCCTCCTGCAGCAAAGCACCCCTACAACATGATGCTGCCACCCCCGTGCTTCACGGATGGGATGGTGTTCTTTGGCTTGCAAGCCTCCCCCTTTTTCCTCCAAACATAACGATGGTCATTATGGCCAAACAGTTATATTTTTGTTTTATCAGACCAGAGGACATCTCGCCAAAAGGTATGATCTTTGGCCCCATGTGCAGTTGCAAACTGTAGTCTGGCTTTTTATGGCAGTTTTGGAGCAGTGGCTTCTTCCTTGCTGGGCGACCTTTCAGGTTATGTCGATATAGGACTCGTTTGACTGTGAATATAGATACTTTTGTACCTGTGACCTCCAGCATCTTCACAAGGTCCTTTGCTGTTGTTCTGGGATTGATTTGCACTTTTCGCACCAAAGTACGTTCATCTCTAGGAGACAGAACGCGTTTCCTTCCTGAGCGGTATGACGGCTAACTGGTCCCATGTTGTTTATACTTGCGTACTATTGTTTGTACAGATGAACTTGGTACCTTCAGGCGTTTGGAAATTGCTCCCAAGGATGAAGCAGACTTGTGGAGGTCTACAATGTTTTTTCTGAGGTCTTGGCTGATATCTTTTGATTTTTCCATGATGTCAAGCAAAGAGGCACTGAGTTTGAAGGTAGGCCTTGAAATATATCCACAGGTACACCTCCAATTGACTCAAATTATGTCCATTAGCCTATCAGAAGCTTCTAATGCCATGACATAATTTTCTGGAATTTTCCAAGCTGTTTAAAGGCACAGTCAACTTAGTGTATTTACTTAGTGTAACTTACTTCTGACCCACTGGAATTGTGATACAGTGAATTATAAGTGAAATAATCTGTCAACAATTGTTCGAAAAATTACTTGTGTCATGCACAAAGTAGATGTCCTAACCGACTTGCCAAAACTATAGTTTGTTAACAAGAAGTTTGTGGAGTGGTTGAAAAACGAGTTTTAATGACTCCAACCTAAGTGTTTGTATACTTCCGACTTCAACTGTAAATGTTTATAGAAGCTTTTAAAATTGTCATTATTTTTTTTATATTTTTTTTATTTAACTAGGCAACTTAGTTACGAACAAATTCTTATATACAATGACGGCCTACCAAAAAGACAAAAAAAAATTATAGGACAAAACACACATCACAACAAGAGAAACAACACAACACTACATAAAGAGACAACAACACAGCATGGTAGCAACACAACATGACAACAACATGGTAGCAACACAACATGGCAGCAGCACAGGGTACAAACATTATTGGGCACAGACAACAGAACAAAGGGCAAGAAGGTAGAGACCACAATACATCTCGCAAAGCAGCCACAACTGTCAGTAAGAGTGTCCATGATTGAGTCTTTAAATGAGGAGATTGAGATAAAACTGTCCAGTTTGAGTGTTTGTTGCAGCTCGTTCCAGTCGCTAGCTGCAGCAAACTGAAAAGACAAGCGACCCAGGGATGTGTGTGCTTTGGGGACCTTTAACAGAATGTGACTGGCAGAAAGGATATTGTATGTGGAGGATGAGGGTGTCACGTTCCTGACCTGTTTTCTGTGTTTTGGTATGTGTTTATTGGTCAGGGCGTGAGTTTGGGTGGGTAGTCTATGTTTTCTGTTTCTATGTTGGTTTTGGGTTGCCTGGTATGGCTCTCAATTAGAGGCAGGTGTTTGACGTTTCCTCTGATTGAGAGTCATATTAAGGTAGGTTGTTCTCACTGTTTGTTTGTGGGTGATTGTCGTCCGTGTCTGTGTCTGCGCACCACACGGGACTGTAGCGTTCGTTTGTAATAGTCTGTTCCTGTTCGTGCGTTCTTCTTGTTTTATGTAAGTTCTCTCGTTCAGGTCTGTCTACTTCGTTTTGTTGTTTTGTAAAATTATCAAGTGTTCTTCGTGTGTTTAGTTTCGTCTTGTTAAATAAAGTTCATTATGTATTCACAACCCGCTGCACGTTGGTCAAATCACTACTCCTCCTCTTCGTATGAAGAGGAGGAGGAACACCGTTACAGAATCACCCACCAAACCCAGATCAAGCAGCGGGTTAACGGACAGCAACGACAGCGCAAGAAGGAGGAATGGACATGGGAGGATGTTTTGGACGGTAAGGGTTGCTACACATGGGAGGAGATCCTGGCTGGAAAGGATCGCCTCCCATGGGAACAGCTGGAGGCAGCTCGGAGAGCGGAGAAAACCGGAGAGAGGAACCGGCGTTATGAGGGGATGCGTCTAGCACGGAAGCCCGAAAAGCCCGTGAGTACTACCCAAAAATTTCTTGGGGGGGGGCTAAGAGGTAGTGGGCCGAGGGCAGGTAGGAGACCTGCGCCCACTTCCCAGGCTAACCGTGGAGAGCGGGAGTACGGGCAGACACCGTGTTACGCAGTAGAGCGCACGGTGTCTCCTGTACGTGTTCATAGCCCGGTGCGGGTTATTCCACCTCCCCGCACTGGTAGGGCTAGATTGGGCATTGAGCCAAATGTCATGAAGCCGGCCCTACATATCTGGCCACCAGTACGTCTCCTTGGGCCGGCTTACATGGCACCAGCCTTACGCATGGTGTCCCCGGTTCGCCTACATAGCCCGGTGCGGGTTATTCCACCTCCCCGCACTGGTCAGGCGACGGGGAGCATACAACCAGGTAAGGTTGGGCAGGTTCAGTGCTCAAGGGAGCCAGTACGCCTACACGGTCCGGTATATCCGGCGCCACCTTCCCGCCCCAGCTCAGTACCACCAGTGCCTGCACCACGCACCAAGCCTCATGTGCGTCCTCAGAGCCCTGTACGCACTGTTCCTCCTCCACGCACTCTCCCTGTGGTGCGTGTCTCCAGTCCAGTGCCTCCAGTTCCGGCACCACGCACCAAGCCTCATGTGCGTCCTCAGAGCCCTGTACGCACTGTTCCTTCTCCCCGCACTCGCCATGAGGTGCGTGACCTCAGCCCGGTACCACCAGTGCCGGTACCACGCACCAGGACTATAGTGCGCATCGAGAGTCCAGTGTGCCCTGTTCCTGCTCCCCGCACTAGCCTTGAGGTGCGTGTCTCCAGTCCGGTACCACCAGTTCCGGCACCACGCACCAGGCCTACTGTGCGCCTCAGCGGGTCAGAGACGGCTGTCTGCCCAACGCCGCCTGCACTGCTCGTCTGCCCAGCACCGTCTGAGCCATCTGTCTGCCCAGCGCCGTCTGAGCCATCTGTCTGCCCAGTGCCATCTGAGCCATCTGTCTGCCCAGCGCCGTCTGAGCCATCTGTCTGCCCAGCGCCGTCTGAGCCATCTGTCTGCCCAGCGCCGTCTGAGCCATCTGTCTGCCCAGCGCCTTCTGAGCCATCCGTCTGCCCAGCGCCTTCTGAGCCATCCGTCTGCCCAGCGCCTTCTGAGCCATCCGTCTGCCCAGCGCCTTCTGAGCCATCCGTCTGCCACGAGCCATTAGAGCCGCCCGTCTGTCCCGAGCCATTAGAGCCGTCCGTCAGTCAGGAGCCGCTAGAGCCGTCCGTCAGTCAGGAGCTGCCAGAGCCGCCAGCCAGTCAGGAGCTGCCAGAGCCGCCAGCCAGTCAGTAGCTGCCAGAGCCGCCAGCCAGTCAGGAGCTGCCAGAGCCGCCAGCCAGTCAGGAGCTGCCAGAGCCGCCAGCCAGTCAGGAGCTGCCAGAGCCGCCAGCCAGTCAGGAGCTGCCCTACAGTCATGAGCTGCCCTACAGTCATGAGCTGCCCTACAGTCATGAGCTGCCCTACAGTCATGAGCTGCCCTACAGTCATGAGCTGCCCTTCAGTCATGAGCTGCCCTCCAGTCATGAGCTGCCCTCCAGTCATGAGCTGCCCTCCAGTCATGAGCTGCCACTCAGTCCGGAGCTGCCACTCAGTCCGGAGCTGCCACCCAGTCCGGAGCTGCCACTCAGTCCGGAGCTGCCATTAGTACAGAGTTGTCCCTCTGTCCTAAGCTACCGCTCTGTCCGGAGCTACCTCTCTGTCCGGAGCTACCTCTCTGTCCGGAGCTACCTCTCTGTCCTGAGCTACCTCTCTGTCCTGAGCTACCTCTCTGTCCTGAGCTACCTCTCTGTCCTGAGCTGTCTCCTCTATGTAGGAGGGGCCTTAATGAAGGTTCCTGGACCATGGTCGGGGGCGAGGGTCGCCACTCAAAGGACGCTAAGGAGGGGGACAAAGACAGTGGTGGAGTGGTGTCCTCGTCCACCGCCGGAGCCGCCACCGCGGACAGATGCCCACCCAGACCCTTCCCTTGAGTTTTAGGGGTGCGCCCGGAGTTCGCACCCTGAGGGGGGGGTTCTGTCACGTTCCTGACCTGTTTTCTGTGTTTTGGTATGTGTTTATTGGTCAGGGCGTGAGTTTGGGTGGGTAGTCTATGTTTTCTGTTTCTATGTTGGTTTTGGGTTGCCTGGTATGGCTCTCAATTAGAGGCAGGTGTTTGACGTTTCCTCTGATTGAGAGTCATATTAAGGTAGGTTGTTCTCACTGTTTGTTTGTGGGTGATTGTCGTCCGTGTCTGTGTCTGCGCACCACACGGGACTGTAGCGTTCGTTTGTAATAGTCTGTTCCTGTTCGTGCGTTCTTCTTGTTTTATGTAAGTTCTCTCGTTCAGGTCTGTCTACTTCGTTTTGTTGTTTTGTAAAATTATCAAGTGTTCTTCGTGTGTTTAGTTTCGTCTTGTTAAATAAAGTTCATTATGTATTCACAACCCGCTGCACGTTGGTCAAATCACTACTCCTCCTCTTCGTATGAAGAGGAGGAGGAACACCGTTACAGAGGGCTGCATTAGATATTTCAGATAATGGGAAGTGAGGCCTAAGAGGGTTTTATAAATCAGCATCAACCAGTGGGTCTTGCGACGGGTATACAGAGGAGCATTGGAGGATCATTGGTGGCATATAAGGAGCATTGGATGCAAATCTGATGGCCGAAAGGTAAAGAACATCTAGCCGCATACCAGAGAGAATACTATAGACCTCAAGAAAGCCAGTCAGTTGATTATTGACAAGTTTTTCCAACACTTTTGATATAAAGGGCAACATAGAAATAGGCCTAGAACAGTTAGGATCAGCTTGATCTCCCCCTTTAAATAAAGGATGAACCGTGGCTGCCTTCCAAGCAATGGGAACCTCCCCAGAGAGGAGAGAAAAGTTAAAAAGGTCAGAGATAGGCTTGGCGATTATAGGGGCAGCAACCTTAAAGAAGAAAGGGTCTAAACCATCTGACCCAGATGTTTTTTTGGGGTCAAGTTTAAGGAGCTCCTTTAGCACCTCGGACTCAGTGACCACCTGCAGGGAGAAACTTTGTAGCGGGGCAGGGGAAAAAGAGGGAGGATCATCGGTACTAGTTGCATTAGAAGGGGTGGGAGGTGAGGAAATGTTGGACGGGCAAGGAGGCATGGCTGAGTCAAATAGGAATCCTGACTTAATGAAGTGGTGATTAAGAAGATCATCCATGTGCTTTTGTCAGTAACAACCACATCATCAACATTAAGGGACATGGGCAGCTGTGAGGAGGAGGGTTTATTCTCCAGGTCTTTAACCGTTTTCCAGAACTTCTTGGGGTTAGACCCACAGAGAGAGAACTGCTCCTTATTAAAGTAACTAACTTTGGCATTCCGGATAGCCTGAGTGCAGTTATTTCTCATTTGCCTGAACGAGAGCCAGTCAGCATAAGTATGCGTGTGCCGAGCCTTTCGACAAATACAATTCTTAAGGTGGAGTAACTCTGCTAGATCACGGTCGAACGAGGGGCTGAACCTGTTTTTAATTCTCATTTTCTTTATAGGGGCGTGTTTGTTAACAATATCACTGAAAATATAAAAAAAGACAGTGGGGATCAAGCTGATTCTGTACCAATGTACAGAGGCCAGGTCATGAAGGAAGTTTTTTAGCAAGCGTCTATGACAAATTAGGACAGGTCGTTTCACTGAGCAGGCATTACAAACACAGGCTGTAAAACAGTGATCACTAAGGTCATTACAGAAAACACCAGACTGATACCTATCATGATTATTTGTGAGGATAACATTGAGGAGAGTAGCCTTTTCTGGGTGTTTGGAGTCATATCTTGTGGGATTGGTAATAATCTGAGAAAGATTTAGGGAGTCCCATTGCTTCAGGACTTGGTCAGGTGGTTTAAGCATGTCCCAGTTTAGGTCACCTAGCAGGACAAATTCACTTAGTGTAAGGGGCCAGGTGAGAGCTTAGGGCAGGTAGGGTACAGGCCGGTGCTGATGGAGGACGATAACACCCAGCAACAGTCAATGAAGAGCTATTTGAAAGTTTAATGCTTAAAACCAGCAAATCAAATTGTTTGGGGACAGATTTGGTGGAGACAACCGAGCACGGAAGGTGATCCTTGGTAAAGATTGCTACTCCCCCACCTTTGGAAGATCTGATTGCCGGAAAAGGTTATAACCAGAAAGGTTAACATCAGTATTTAAAACACTCTTCCTTAACCACATCTCAGTAATGACCAACATCTGGATTGGAGCTGTGAACCCACACTTTCAATTGATCCATTTTAGGTAATAAGCTTCTAGTGTTAATGTGCAGAAAACCCAGGCTTTTAACAAGAGCTGAAATCAGTGAAACAGATATCAGAGCACAAGTCAGAATTGGGGCTAGCAACAGTAGATGGGCCAGGGTGTACATGCACATTTCCAGATATCATCAACAGTAATACAATCAAGGCACGGCAGAGGACAGGGAGAGCTCTACAGTGTTGATTTATGACATTTGAATGTGCATTAGATTGCAACAAGATCATATTATACAGCAATTTCATCAGGTAACATGAATACGAAGCAGGCGAGAGGTGGTTAGAATAGAATGGGAGGCCAAAAGTCTGTGTAACCAATAGAGAGTCAGAGTCCCGAGTGTGGGAACAAACATAGTCTGTCCCACAGTTGGGTAAATAGTCAACAAAGCATGCAGGAGTCATAGCAAAATAGCAAAATGCACAAGAAAAAAATTAAACGACTTGGGGCATGTCATTTTAAGTTCAGAGTCACTCGCCCCAACAGTGCCTGTGTGCTGGAGGCGAGCGAAAGCTCGGGAGAGAGGGGGAAGTGTGGTGGGGGTACCAGACTGGGGAGATGGTGAACAGATTGCCAGGTGGAATCCAAGCAGCAGTGCAGCAGGCAACGGGAGTAGGTGTCACACCCACTTGGGAGAAGCTTTGATTTCTGGAGGCAGATTTCAGATGTCTCAGTTCCAGGTTGGATGGTGTCCTTGATAGTATTAATCCTTCCATGTAATTTTGTCCAAAATTAGGTTGTAGGTTTGGAGTTTTGATCTGCAGTGAAGGTTATGCTGTGGAGGGTAGCAGCCTGTGTATGTCCCTGCCAAAAAATCCAAGTTTATCTGACACCGGATCTATTTTTTTGTAAAAAACATGTTGAAAAATGTGAACGCTCACATGCAGCTGTCTCTCTCTCTCTCTCTCTCTCTCTCACCCTATCCTCATTAATCGCGTTGTTGTTTGTAATTACTGCTTTTGTATCTTTACCTTTTTAAATTATAACTGGTTTAGCGTGTATTCGTTTTGTGAGAGCTGTGAGATATTTACCAGGTTTATTTGCCATTAAGTAGTAGGCTTTGTTTGAGTTGAACCTGTAGTTGTTGGCTCTCTTCAAAAGTAAAAGATTGTATTCCTGCTTAAGTTCAGACATTTTCTTTTCTTCTTTATCTTGTAAAGATTTTTTATGGTCTTTTTTGAAGATAGTGATTTATTTTTCATTAATTTTAGTTTCTAAATCTGATTTTACTTTTCCGAGTATGAAATTATCATTCCCCTAATGTACGCCTTAAAGGCATCCCAAATTATATTGGGGGTCGGATTTGCCCCTGCTGGGATATACAATGAAATCAATATGTATTTTTCACCATGTAAGGTACAATTCAACATTAGAAAACGGCCTTCTTGATCCATGTGCTGCGATATAAGGGAAAATGGTGTCTTCTTATTTATCAGGATGCCTACACCTCTGCTGTTACTACAGTAGGTGGCAGCATAGGCCTCTCCAACCGAGCTCCTCTTTAAAGGTTCAATTTCATTTTTTTAAAAAATGTAACTCTTACAAGAATACCACATCCGCTGACAATATCTTTAAGTGTTCGAGAACCGAATGCCTTTTTTTCCGCCATCACGGAGCCTGTGCACATTCCATGTGATAAGTTGGATTTTGTTGGTCTTGTATAGAATCAAAGTTAACCTCATCTGTTCAATCTATCATTGAAGAACCAAATAAAACATTTGAGCAGACATTTAACAAAAAAACGGAGCAAAGTATGTCTTTGTATTTGAGGCGCTATGCCTTTTTTATCTCCGACTCCTCTCAATGTACCAACACAACCTGTGGATACATACATTGTACATACATTTGAAGAAAGACTGCCACTTAAGTACTGTGGTTAGGTTGTATTACCTTAGAAATGAAAGTATAGTGGCTGGTGAGGGTCTACTTGGGGTGAGTGGGTCCTCCGAGAGACTGAAATGGGATGAGTGGAGGCCCCACGCACACCTCAGAGAAGTGTCTGATGCCCTCCCAGTCACCCCATCCCAATCCCCCAGATATAGCCTCTCTCCATTCTCACCAATAACCACCATTAAATCTTAGTTGTAATGACAAACAAAAAATAATAATGATTCGACATCCTATCCTAATCTGTCCAGAACTCTTATTCATTTTACGGGTTTACGTCATAAAATAAGAAATACAATTACATTGTAGTATAATTGTCTTTCCTTCCTTCCCTCTCAAACCAAATCCATCCCTCTCCACCACCCCTTCCCAGTTCTCCAACTTTTTTTTTTAACCACACCCAAACCAAGCTTGTCCCACCCTCCCATCCTTACCCAACATGCAGCCCCAAGCCAAGCTTATCACCACCTTCCATCCTTGCCCTTTCTTACCCACCCCTCCCTTCTTCTGACATGTACACCCCTCTATACATCCACTTACTCATCCATTCTCCTTCATTCAAACACAACATATACCCTATGCCTCTGCACACCCAGTCTCTCCCGCCCTCCTACACATTCATCCTCCTTCACTCTCCTCATATGAACAGACACATACCCACAGCACACGTGCACACCCATAGTACAAGTATTGACAAATATTGACTCATATGCTATATTCCCTCTTTTATATTGTATTTTCAGTGTCCATCTATATCATTGGCATCTGTTAATTATATCATTACTTCCAATACAAGACACCAAAGTTATGGTAATATTTTAACAAAATACTTAATGGATATTCAGTGTTTTGATCCAGAATGGGGTATTGGCATTTTCCTTATGAATTGTTTTAATACAACCTATGTAACGCAGTTCCTGAAACAGTGCGTTTCCCAACACTTCATGTGGCTCAAACAGATTTTTGGAACAGTTTTCCCCGTACATAATTGAACTGCTTTTCCCTGCAATTAATTTTCTTATCTATAATACCAAGGACAATGGACTGATAATTACAACTATTGTATTGGCGCCACCAACTGGACAGGGATGGAAGCATTTTCAAAAAAGGTCAATTCTATTACGGAGAAAGGAAAAAAAACATTAATCTTCACATATTTTAAAATGTAAAAAAATCCCACTTCTTTAGTCATTCAAAACTCTAACTCCCTACACAGGCTCTGGGGCAGGTGGGACAGCACAACTTTATGTAGCTCCTTGTATGTGCAATCTTTTAACTCCTCAAAATCATTCAGCATCAGAAACAATGTCAATTTTCCTATACTTTTTTTTCTCTCTACTTGAGCAGTGCCATTTATCACCATTGCTCTAAAAGTAAAAAAGTCCTTCACAATAAGAATTTCTGGGTCCTGCTGGTGATAGGAACTCTCCGCAGGTTGCAGTGCAGGTCTATCCACCAGCATGGGACCTTCAAAGCTACTAGATCTTTCTACCCTTTTGACTCAACTGCCCTAATATTTTGAAACCTGTTTTTCACCCTCTAAGGGCATTCAACAGATTTCGCTTCATGATCTCCACCAGTTACATTTCATTTTCCATTCTTCCACTATCTCCTTCATAATGCTCTTTCCTACATATCCCACATCTCGGCTCCTCCCGTCTGCATTTAACTCCTGCGGTACACACTTTCTATTAATGTAATGTCCATACATATCATATTTATATTCCTATTTTTTTAGTGTATTGTTAGGTATTAATGCACTTTGAGCTAGGTACATAAGCAGCTGCAAAATGTGTAAGCGACCAATAAAGTTATTTGAAATACAATTATCTATAATCACAATCACATGAAATAAGAGAAAAGACAAACTACTTTAATTCTAGAGAACTTTATTTAGAATTCAAGCCAAAGTGACAAATTAAAAAGCTAACTTTCTATAAGGGGTAGGGGAAACCAGGGAGAAGCAATACAGAAAAGCCACACCAATCACTGTTCACACAAACACATTTTCAGATTTGTTTTTATTGGATATTCCGCATTACCAAGCAAAATAGCATTTTCCCCCCCTCAAACTTCTGCAAAAAAAAAATGTAAAAAAAAGATATCCAACTGAAAGCGATTAGAAAACAGGATCACAGAATTGTGTAGAAATGTTAGTTGCTAGCCATGTCGTGCCGTATGTACACAGCAGTGTAGAGATGGTTGAAAAATTATTCCTCCTTACCTTTTGTAAACTAACCACTGACTGCTTCTTTTGAAATTAATTTACTATTAAGGCTAATTCAGAAGCCAAATTAGTAATTCATTAATTCTCTCCATCAATTCCTTGCCTCAATGGCAACCAAAATCTATTTATATATACAGAAATTATTTTTTACCTGGGAGGAAAGGACAAACTCATTAAAGCGTTCTTCTGGGATTCTTAAGTCCACCCCCTTTCATCAATATTACAACAAAAGAATACCAAAAATAGCTTTATTTATAAATTAAATCTTTTACATACATCTTTTCCCCAAAAGTACATATTTTTTGCAAAGGTAAAATGTTTAAGTTCAGGCAATCATCATTCATTCATTTACACAGCAAAAAAACACCTGACATTCACAGGCAGATTCCAAATACAAAAATGTATTCAAAGTTATGGCTGAGGGCCCCGCCTCAGAGGTGGTCAAATATAAAAAATACCTCTTCCTTACAAAACAAAGGGAGGAATGGAGGGAGAGCAGCCCGTAAAAGAGGAAAAGAAAAAGCAGCATGGTTTTTCTTTGTTTTTTTTAGGAAATTGCACTCGTTTCTCCCTCCATTTTCACCTGAACTTCATCCTTCACATTTTGAGCCTCACCGCCCGTCTCAGACAACGAAGCCTCCACTTCCTGTTTCACCGCAGCACAGCAAGAAGTGACCTCATCGTTCTCACGTTTTATGAACGCACCCAGCGGGTTCTCCATCAGCTTAATGGGGGACGGGGTGACGTCCAGGAACGAAGATGTCTGGCGGGAGAAGAGAGGCGATTGACAAGGAGGAAGAGAATTGATCAGTTAAAGCAGCATAGAAAGACTTGGAACACTTCATTTCACAGACCAAACTAAACAAACAGATCAAGTGGTTACTTACATTGTTATAATCTTCAAAACATGAAGGATGATATGTCTGTGGAAAAAGATAAAAACATAATATTTTATTAGTTTTTCCTTTACAAAGAGAACGATTTTGCTAACAGCAGGCTCACGCTACGAGTGATCTTTGTAGTGAACACCCACCTTCTCGTCGACTCTGATGGCATCTCTCAGGTGCCACTCCTCTTCCTCCTCCTCCCAGTACATCTCAAACTGCTCCTGGCAGATCTCACACGTCTACACACAGACAGTGGGGGAAAGAATGGAATCTTACAACATTCTGACAACGTGCAGTGTATACCATCAAAATGATATGGCAATATACAGGCTACAGCAACATGATACGAGAATGCCCCAGCTACTGAGGATAGAACCAGAAGACAGGGAACACTCTGCCACCGAAGCCATGGCACTGGACTTGTTCTACCTCCATAACACATACACACGAGTACAAAGGAACAGCATGCATGCCAAGAATGGAGGTTCAATCAACTTGAACTATAAGTTCATCTTCACGGTTGAAGCTTTAGTTGTTTTAACTTCTAGAATGGCAAAGACAGCAACAAAACAAAGATCCAATGAAATTTGAGCGGAGTATGGGTCAAGACTAGTACAAGCCAATGAAAACACAGTCAGTTGTAGCCCTAAGAGGCCCTGTGTGATATCTGGGATGTAACCATTAGTCCAAACAGTTGCGTTATGCGAAGAAAACAAGAGTTTATATAGTCCTGATTGGTCAACAAGCTTATTTGACACGTCAAATAGTGTTATTTGTATCTTTTTTGACACCAAAGACCCAAACAGCGTTCCATAGAAATCCTGGTTGAGAATGAAACTGAACAACGAAACAGCACAGCAAGTAAGTGAAAGAAATAGGTTTTGATTATGTTTTACTGGTAATGGGAACATACATAAATGCCAACAAAATAACTTTTTGGTCAGTGTGGTGTGTGGGTAACCTTTATTTAACTAGGCAAGTCAGTTAAGAACAAGTTCTTATTATTATACAATGACCGCCTACCCCGGACGACACTGGGCCAATTGCGCGCCGCCCTCTGGGTCTCCAAATCACAGCCGGATGTGATACAGCCTGGATTCGAACCAGGGACTGTAGTGGCGCCTCTTGCACTGAGATGCAGTGCCTGAGACCCCTGCGTCCATGTGTGTGTGTTAACTATTTACTGTACTAGAATGCTTAAAAGGTCCCTAAAATTTTAAATATTGGTTATCGGTATCGTTTTTTTTTGTCAAGGAAAATATTGGATAACGTATTGGCCAAAAATGCATCACTAGATGAAAAGTGTATAGAATCGACCATACAGTCATGCAATCTCCATAGACAAAAATTGGCAGTATAATGGCCTTACTGAAGAGCTCAGTGACTTAACATGGCATCCAACAAGTCAGTTCATCAAATTTCTGCCCTGCTAGAGCTGCCCCGGTCAATTGTAAGTGCTGTTATTGTGAAATGGAAACGTCTAGGAGCAACAACGGCTCAGCCGCGAAGTGGTAGGCACACAAGCTCACAGAATGGGACCGCCGAGTGCTGAAGCACGTAGGAGGAATAATGGTCTGGGGCCGTTTTTCATGGTTCGGGCTAGGCCCATTAGTTCCAGGAAATCTTAACGCTACAGCATACAATGACATCCTAGGTGATTCTGTGCTTCCAACTTTGTGGCAACAGTTTGGGGAAGGCCCTTTCCTGTTTTAGCATGGCAATGCCCCCGTGCATTAAGCGAGTTCCATACAGAAATGGTTTGTCGAGATCGGTGTGGAGGAACTTGACTGGCCTGCACAGAGCCCTTCCCTCAACCCCATCGATCACCTTTGGGATGAATTGGAACGCTGACTGCGAGCCAGGCCTAAATCACTGAATGGAAGCAAGTACCTGCAGCAATGTTCCAACATCTAGCGGAAAGCCTTCCCAGAAGAGTGGAAGCTGTTATAGTTATAGCACTAACTTCAGTACGGCTGCTAGAATCCTGACTAGAACCCAAAAATGTTATCATATTACTCCAGTGCTAGACTCCTGGCTTCCTGTTAAGGCAAGGGCTGATTTCAAGGTTTTACTGCTAACCTACAAAGCATTACATGGGCTTGCTCCTACCTATCTTTCCGATTTGGTCCTGCCGTACATACCTACACGTACGCTACGGTCACAAGACGCAGGCCTCCTAATTGTCCCTAGAATTTCTAAGCAAACAGCTGGAGGCAGGGCTTTCTCCTATAGAGCTCCATTTTTATGGAATGGTCTGCCTACCCATGTGAGAAACGCAGACTCTCTCAACTTTTAAGTCTTTACTGAAGACTCATCTCATCAGTGCGTCATATGATTGAGTGTAGTCTGGCCCAGGAGTGTGAAGGTGTACGGAAAGGCTCTGGGGCAACGAACCGCCCTTGCTGTCTCTGCCTGGCCGGTTCCCCTCTCTCCACTGGGATTCTCTGCCTCTAACCCTATTACAGGGGCTGAGTCACTGGCTTACTGGTGCTCTTTCATGCCGTCCCTAGGAGGGGTGCATCACTTGAGTGGGTTGAGTCACTGACGTGATCTTCCTGTCTGGGTTGGCGCCCCCCCTTGGGTTGTGCCGTGGTGGAGATCTTTGTGGGCTATACTCGGCCTTGTCTCAGGATGGTAAGTTGGTGGTTGAAGATATCCCTCTAGTGGTGTGGGGGCTATGCTTTGGCAAAGTGGGTGGGGTTATATCCTTCCTGTTTGGCCCTGTCCGGGGGTATCATCGGATGGGGCCACAGTGTCTCCTGACCCCTCCTGTCTCAGCCTCCAGTATTTATGCCGCAGTAGTTTATGTGTCGGGGGGCTAGGGTTAGTTTGTTATATCTGGAGTACTTCTCCTGTCTTATCCGGTGT
Organism: Salvelinus namaycush; assembly: GCF_016432855.1. NCBI lineage: Eukaryota > Metazoa > Chordata > Actinopteri > Salmoniformes > Salmonidae > Salvelinus > Salvelinus namaycush. Next base: position 53,272,027 of record NC_052318.1, on the reverse strand, counting down.
CCTGTGTGAATTTAAGTATGCTCTCTAATTCTCTCTTTCCCTCTTTCTTTCTCTCTCTCGGAGGACCTGAGCCCTAGGACCATGCCTCAGGACTACCTGGCATGATGACTCCTTGCTGTCCCCAGTCCACCTGGCCGTGCTGCTGCTCCAGTTTCAACTGTTCTGCCTGCGGCTATGGAACCCTGACCTGTTCACCGGACGTGCTACCTGTCCCAGACAGTTTTCAACTCTCTAGAGACAGCAGGAGCGGTAGAGATACTCTGAATGATCGGCTATGAAAAGCCAACTGACATTTACTCCTGAGGTGCTGACTTGCTGCACCGTCAACAACTACTGTGATTATTATTATTTGACCATGCTGGTAATTTATGAACATCTTGGCCATGTTCTGTTATAATCTCCACCCGGCACAGCCAGAAGAGGACTGGCCACCCCTCATAGCCTTGTTCCTCTCTAGGTTTCCTCCTAGGTTTTGGCCTTTCTAGGGAGTTTTTCCTAGCCACCGTGCTTCTACACCTGCATTGCTTGCTGTTTGGGGTTTTAGGCTGGGTTTCTGTACATCACTTTGAGATATCAGCTGATGTAAGGGCTATAAAAAATAAATCTGATTTGATATAGCAGCAAAGAGGGGACCAACTCCATATTAATGCCCATGATTTTGGAACGAGATGTTCGACAAGCAGGTGTCCATATACACTACATGACCAGAAGTATGTTGCTACCCACCTCATCCACCACATCTGCAGCTGCTTTAACACTCTGGAACTCTTTCTCCTTGGCGGCCTCCTGGGTCTTCTGCACTACCTCCTCATTCACCTTCTCAAAGAACAGGCTCTTGGCCCGCTCCTCCAGGTCCGCTATCTCCTCAAACTCTATCCAGTCCTGAGGACGGGGAAGAGACAGATGATGGGCAAGGGTTAGAAAGACTGATAAAACATGATCAGCTTTTTATTACAAGGCGATAACTAATCATTCTCATTGTAAAAAAGTGAGTGTGAGTGGGTATTGTTCATATTGGGGTAGAAGGTTTACAATTTACAATGAGGTAGTTTTAGCTGTGGTGGCTCAGACACAAGGTGAGAGTGTGTGCGTGTCCATCTCGCTTACCGTGAGGCTGTAGTACCAGCGGCGGTGGGTGACCTTCTTGCTGATGTCTTTCTCAGAACGGTTCAGCCGGTAGTGCCAGTCCAGGTGGTCAGCATAGACGTCTGTCTGAGAGGCGGTGAAACGCATGCCGCAGGAGTAACACTGGATCCCTGTGTACAGCTTAGTCACCACGCTGTCATACCGCCTGGGGAAATGGACGAACAGAACCAGTGGTTAATAGTCATACATTTTACATATAAAGACAAATACATTACCATTTTATGAACACATGTGGACCATACATTTTATTTATCTTACTCAGAGGATCACTGGACAAAGCACAACTAGAGAATTCTCATGCATAAATAACTAGAGTGAAGCATTCATTGATGTCAATGGTAGATTGACATCTTCATAATCAGACCAGCATGGTGCATTTCAGCAAACGTACTGTTTCATGTCTTCAATGACGAAGCCGGTGAGGTCTGGGACATTCTCATCCTCCTCCTGCTCTTCCTCTTCCTCCTCTTCTACCATGGGAGGGGTCGGTTGGGTGGCGGCTGACTCTGTACCACTGGGTGCTGCAGCAGTGTCTGTACTCTGAGCTGGTTTGATGCCTCCGGTAGAGATGATGCCGGTGGAAATGAGCTTGGACAGCAGGTCGTTTACATCTACCTGCCCAAAGTGACTCTCTGGAAGAGGGAACTGGGGAGCTGGGGAAGAATGACAAACCAGAAATCAACTGACATCAAGCAATTACCAAACACTTGTATTGTGTGTTTTCCCCCCCTCTTTACTTTATTTTCATTGAATATTTTAGATCTGTTGCATTGAGAGGAGTGTTTTCAAGTAAGCAGTTAATTGTACTGCGTACACTACGCTGTACATGACAAACTTGATTTGATCCTTACCCAGTGATGGATTTATAGCAATAGGTACTCATACTGGGCATGCGATTCATCTGATCTCAGAAGGCCAGTTTCACAAACCCAGATTAAGCACTCCTGGACTAAAATGCTTTTTACATTGAGAATGTCCATGTTTTTTATTTTATTTTTTAAAGTCATCCAGATCTCACAGATTTCTAAATCAACTAATCAAGATGAATCACTTCAAAAGGCGGAGGATGAAAGAATATCACGATACCAAATGCTGTAACATGAAATAAAGAGCCCTTTATCAAACAACAACATTGAGAAGAGAAAGTAGATCTTGGTGAAATAAAAAGTGAACATGATCTTACCAGGCTGGTTGAAAGGCACTGTGCTGGGAGGGATGAAGGGCTGGCCAAGGTTAGAAAGCATGTTCATCTGGAACAAGGACAAAACAGACATTTAGCCTTCAACTGACCTAAATAGCTTGTATCCAGTCCTCTCCCTCCCGAGCACATCGGGCGTTTGAGTTAAATATAAGACGTTCGTTTGGCATTAGGATATCAGGGCCTGCTTAGAGAAAATAATTGTAAGCAAAGCCTCAGTAGAGTAAGGACTTCGGTCGCGTTCCATATTATGAAGTTTAAGAGATTCAAGATTGCAGAGGTGAAAACTATAGTTGAAGCTTTAGCTGGGAGGAACACTCTCCATCCAATGAATTGTTCTGTTCATTATATGAATGGCTCCACCCCAGTGTGACTCTAATTTTTATGAAGTGCTTCACCAAGCTACATTTCACCGTAAAGAGAACCCACTGTGGGTGATAACTAACACAGAATGAGCCAAAATATTTTGTTCTATATTAGCTGGGGGGGGGGGGTGAAGCCTCATCCAATTAATTGTTCTACTCATTTATGAACTGAATGGGAGCGAATGACCTTTAGTGCATCAGAGTTTCACCATTTTGTTTATTTCTATAACTATTTGTTTATTTCTATAAACTAGGGCACCAGTGAGGATTTCTTTCACTGGACAACTTGTTACAGCTGTTGATAAGTCATTGATAAAAATGCTTAGATCCCCCCCCCCCCCCCCCCCCGTGGCATTACATTAAGATACAAGGGGGATCGTAGCTATGTATAATTAACCCTTTATCAAGGTTGGCGTCTTGACGGATTTATCCAAAATTCTGTGACATAAAACATTACTTTTGTGTCTGTGGATGAATGGCAGTGTAAGTTGCTATACCATATATTAAGCACTAAGTTAAATTAGACCTCGAACTTGAACCCTGTAAGAATCCTGGATCTAGCTGTCAGACACTTTTTAGTATAGAGATCTCAGAAATGCAGTGTAACATTCCATGTCTTATGTTGTTACGGGGTGAAAACTGTTTTTCTTCATGTGTACACAAATCCAAAATAATGTATGCATTGCAAAACCGAAGGCTTCTAACCAAAAGTTACCTTGCCTTGATACTTAAAACCTAAATAGATGTGATCATTGTTGGATGCACATTTGGCGTCCAGCGGATTTTTTTATTTAACCTTTATTTAACTAAGCAAGTCAGTTAAGAACAAATTCTTATTTACAATGACCACCTACCAGAACCCGGGTGATGCTGTGCCAATTGTGCGCCGCTTTATGGGACTCCCAATCACGGCCGGTTGTGACACAGCCTGGGAACAAACCAGGGTCTGTCGTAATGCAGTGCCTTAGACCGATGCACCACTCGGGAGATTAATTAAATCGTGATAATCTGATCCAAGGAAGGAATGTTCCGAATGATAGTCAAGTGACAAGTGATAATGCATGGAATGCAACAGCTGAAGTGCCGAAGAAGAAGAAAAAAAGTGCGTCTCATTTGTTACGCCGGTGAAGATAATTGTGACTGGATCCACATTGGATAAAACATCCCTAGCGAATTGATGTTGATCATCTGTTGTAGTCTGCTTGATTTACAGCAGGCCGTCAGTTAACAGAAAAAGTAACGAGTTCATGTTTTCATGCCTCGGATTGGACAATTGTGTAGAATAGACTACTGAGCAACACCCAACGATATTCCAACAAATTATTCTGGATATAAAAAATAAAAAAAACATAGCCTAGTGGGCTTATTCAAAATATGATCAGGTAATGCAATAACATGACAAATATATTTAGCTTCCCATGTTAGACCTGCAATTTAAAGAAATATAAGGGGCTTGCTAAGCTACAGGACTGTTTTGCTAGCAGACTGGAATATGTTCCAGGATTCTTCCGATGGCATTGAGGAGTACACCACATCAGTCACTGGCTTCATCAATAAATGTATCGATGACGTCGTCCCCACAGTGACTGCACGTACATACCCCAACCAGAAGCCATGGATTACAGGCAATATCCCACACTGAACTAAAGGGTAGAGCAGCCGTTTCCAAGGAGTGGGACTCTAACCCGGAAGCTTATAAGGAATCCCGCTATGCCCTGCGACGAACCATCAAACAGGCAATAATGTCAATACAGGACTAAGATCAAATCATACTACACCGGCTCCGACGCTCGTCGGATGAAGCAGGACTTAAACTATTGAACTACAATGGGAAGCGCAGCCGAGAGCTGCCCAGTGACACAAGCCTACCAGATGAGCTAAATTACTTCTATGCTCGCTTCGAGGCAAGTAACACTGAAACATGCATGAGAGCATGAGCTGTTCCAGACGACAGTGTGTTCCCGCTCTCCGCAGTCGATGTGAGTAAGAACTTTAAATAGGTCAACATTCACAAGGCCGCAGGACTCATAGCACTTATGTCTGTAGCCATGAAGTGCTTTGAAAGGCTCACATCAACACCATTATCCCAGAAACACTAGACCCACTCCAATTTGCATACCGCCCCAACAGATCCAGATGACGCAATCTCTGTTGCACTCCACACTTCCCTTTCACACCTGGACAAAAGGAACACCTATGTGAGAATGCTATTCATTGACTACAGCTCAGCATTCAACAACATAATGCCCTCAAAAGCTCATTACTAAGCTAAGGACCCTGGGACTAAACGCCTCCCTCTGCAACTGGATTCTGGACTCCCTGACAGACCGCCCCCAGGTGGTAAGGGTAGGTAACAACACATCCGCCACGCTGATCCTCAACACGAGGGCCCCTCGGGGGCGTGCCCAGTCCTCTCCTGTACTCCGTTCACTCATGACTGCACGGCCAGGCACGACTCCAACACCATCATTAAGTTTGCAGATGACAACAGTTCTACAGCTGCACCATTGAGAGCAACCTAACGGGTTCCGACCGCAAGGCACAACAGAGGGTAGTGCATACGGCCGAAAACATCACTGGGGCCAAGCTTCCTGCCAAACAGGACATATATATCAGGCGGTGTCAGAGGAAGGCCCTAAAAATTGTCAAAGACTCTAGCCACCCTGGTCAAAGACTGGTCTCTCTGCTACCACACAGCAAGTGGTACCGGAGGGCCAAGTCTAGGTCCAAGAGGCTTCTAAACAGCTTCTACCCCCAAGCCATAAGACTACTGAACATCTAATCAAATGGCTACCCAGACTATTTGCATTGCACGCCCCCACCCCTTTACGCTCCTGCTACACGGTTTATTATCTATGCATAGGCACATAAATACTCTACCTACATGTACATATTACCTAGACTAACCGGTGCCCCCGCACATTGACTCTGTACTGGTATCCCATGTATATAGCCTCCCTATTGTTATTTTACCGCTGCTCTTTAATATTTTTTGTTACTTTTATTTCTTATTTTTTGGGGTTCTTTTTTCTTAACTGCATTGTTGGTTAAGGGCTTGTAAGTAAGCATTTCACTGTAAGGTTGACACCTGTTGTAGTCGGCGCATGTGACAAATTAAATTTGACTTGAAGTAGCTCAGAAATTAAAGTACTGGAATAGGCCTACCTACCTTTCATTTCCTCAATTTGGTGCTTTAAAAGTTATAGTAATTATTGTAGTCAATTGATGTACTCTTACTCCCTTATAACTATCTGTGATTTCATTTTTTATCCGTTTTTGTGACAGATGTGTCCACTTTCGTTTGTTTCCCGCTAAAGGGTGCTGCGCTACTCTGCTGCAGTAAATCCATGTGCGCTTATTATGAGGATGACATTCAATGTTGCATCCAATCTATTTAACCAGGCAATGTGCACATTATTCTCACATATTTTACAATGTAATAATTATAATATCAATGCATTGGCAAGCCCTAAACATTTATTCTTAAAATGGTAATGGCCTACTGACACTTTTTGCATGCTTTTGAGGGGGGGAGGGTTCTATATTAGGCCTAGATATGTACAATTCTATAAATTATACAATTGTATAACATTGAGGTCCTTAAATTACAATTGTGCTTTAAGCAGGGTTCATACAGACACTGGCAAGTCAAATTCAAGGATGCATAATCCTATCTTGTTGTGTAAGTGGAGTAATAAGCTAATGTTTCAAACTGAAATTTGTATCCCAATGTAACACATTGGCCCCATTATTTATAGAACGACCCATAAGCAGGATAGTTAAAGTGTATGTATGTGATGGCGTAAATGTGAATGTATGATTGAATGCGGTTTAGGTTAGAGCAGTGCGTTGCGATATATAATAACATACAAATCATTAAAATCCAGACGGAATATATTTACACACTATAGTGACAGAGTAGCATTAGTGCATAAAATTGTGTATTTTTATTTAAAATGTATGTAGCTATGTCCTTGAGTTATTGTCTATTGATGTTTTGTATCATTCATGCTTTTTGTGGATCCCTCCAGGAAGAGTAGCTGCTGTGTTAATAATAAAATAAAAAATAATAAAATACTAACCACACAAAGACAAATGATACACACATACGTGCACGTACAAACACAAATATGAAACCTTCTCAATTGATGAAATCATTCAAGTCTAATGTACTTTTCAACCTACTCGACCTTTCTGATAATCACTATGTGGTGTACGTCCCAAATAGCACTGTATTCCCTGGTCAAAAGTGGTGCAATAAATAGGGAATAGAGTGCCATTTGGGACTCATCCCCTATGTCATAAATCAAGAAGAGGTTCTCACCGGCTGCTGCATGTTCCCTGCCGGTGGCAGAGGCACACCAGGGGTGTAGAACGGAGGTCTGACGTAGGAGTTGTTGAACCCAGCCTGGGACACAGGGACGGGAGACACCGTGAAGTTAGCCCCCTGTTGGCCCACCACGTTCTGTTGCACTGGGAACGTCTGGAACTGCTGGGGGCCTCCGGGGTTGACTGGGTCGTACATGGGTGTCCCTAGTGGCCGAAGTGGGGGCTGCAGGTTGGGAGTGGCGTGGTACCTGGGAGACACCTGCTGGCCGGAGGGGCAGTCAAAGCGTGGGGGCATGCCCTGGGGGGGCAGAGAGGGCAGGGGGTCATAGCGCATGGGGCCAGGCTGGCCCATTGGGGTGGAGGGGTTCACTGGGCCATCGAAACACATCGGGCCTGGCTGGTTGGGAGCGCCGTCGAATCTCATGGGGCCTTGCTGGAACCGCATTAGTCCTTCGAACCTTCCAGGGCCGGGCTGCATGTGGGAGTTGTTGAAGTTCATTGGACCGTCGAAGCGGTTGGACTGCATGGGGCCGTCGAAACGCATTGGCCCAGGCCCCTGTCCGTCAAATCTACCGTCATATCGCCCCGATGGTCTACCTTGCTGCGGCGGTGGCGGGCCGCCGTCAAACCTTCCCCCAATGCCTTGTGGGTCCCCTCTCATTGGAACGTGAGGCATGGAGGGGCCGTCGTATCTTCCTGGTCCGTCAAACTTCTCTGGTCCTTTATGTAGCGGGGGGCCATCGAACCTGCCGGGGCCCTGAGGGTAGGGCCCATCATACCTTGATGGGCCGTGTGAGGAGCACCCTGGTCCATCGTACCTACCGGGCCCCTGGACGCCCTCGTAACGGCCCCCAGGGTGAGGCCTGCCAGGCTGACCTATGTGACCAGGCCCATCGTACCCAGACTGAGTGCCCTTGTGGGGTCCATCATAGCGTGGCGAAGGTGGTCCTCCTTTGGGACCACTGTCGTATCTCTGGGGCCCATCTGCGGTGTGAGGAGGGGTGTGTCCTGGAGACTCACTGTGTTTGCTGCGTACTGAGGAGAGCGCAGGCCCGCGGGGGGGACCTCCTGGGTGGTGGGTTCTGGGTAGAGGGGGGGTGTCCAGGGGCCCTTCTTCACACGAGTGCTCGCTATTGGGGCTCTCAAAGCGCGGGACAGGGCTCATCTCTGCCGCATCCATCTGCTGTAACGGGGACAGGCGCTCCCGCTCGTATGCTGGTACCGGTAAAGGAACCGGGGACTTCCTAATGGGGCCGTCCAGTGCCAGGCTGACTGAGTTCTGGAGCACGGGGCCGCTGGGGGGTTTGGGGGGGATGCGGTCGTGTTTGCGAGGGTCGTCGTAACGGGGGTACGTAGGTTTGACAGAGTGGTCTTCAGACAGCGGACCTCCTCCGTACCGCCTGGGAGGGGCATTGTAGCCGCTCTTAGGCTCCTCCCTCTCATCATACGGTGGTCTGTGATTGGGCAGCCGCTCACTGAGGGGAGAGTTTCGCTCTCTTTCACCAGCTAAGAAATAAAAACAATTACTAAATGAGAACAGGAACCATTTATCATCGGATAGTAATAAAACTAAGTCATAAAGCACTGCATTTACAGACATACTTCTGATTCATAATATATTCCCTTGGCTTGGGTGTCCAACCATGTGTGCGTATAACAAAACGTATCCATAAAATAGTCCCATCATTAGACATGAAACTCCACTTGCCTTTGAGTCTGTCGGTGGCGGTGGACTCCCTGGGGTCTTGTATCCTCCTGAAGCGTAGCCCTGGCAGAGACTTGAGCCTGGGGAACTCGTTGCCGTGGCTGTACTCCTGGATGATGGCTGCTGGGGTGGGCTGCTCCTCCTCTACCTCCTTCAGCCTGTCCTTAGGAAGCCTGGTGAACTTCATCCCTGAAGGAAGGGCGTTAGTCTCCCTGTTAACCTCAGTCTTGGCACCCCCAGGGCCCTCCCCGGGCCTCCCCAGCACCCCCTCTCCCTCCTCCTGGCTGTCCTCTCCGTCCCAGCCCTTCCCTCCTTGCTCCTGCTGCCACAGCACCTGGGTCCTCCTCAGCTTGGACTTGTGTTCATAGTAGGTAAGCTCCGCGTCGGACAAGTCCGCCCCAGAGGACACTCCCCCTGTGGGTGTGGCCAGCAGGGGCTTCTTCCTGGTTGGTGGGAGGTGGTGTGGGTGGGCGTGTCCGTGGCCATCCTCACTGGAGCCCTCCCAGGAGTCTCCTCCTCGCTGCTTCTCTTCCTGGTACTGGAACAGTTGCTTGATCTGGTGAGCCACGTTCAGAAAGTCATCATGGCTGATCTCTCCGTTCTCCAGACGCTTACTGGCCTACAGGGAGAAAGGGAAGAAGAAGATTAAGTTATCTATTATCTAGTAGAAGAAGTTCACTTTGTCCCAATTTGATACAAATTTTGAGGTGTGCACACACCACACCCCTGCTAAGATTCCTTTCCAGAAATGAGCGCATGTTGGCTCTTTCAAAGTCTATCGCCTGTATGGCTCATTATCAGGCAGGTGTACCATTTTAGCAATGAGCATTCTCCTGTAGCTTAATGGATGTAGTAGCATAGTGGCTTGGCTATAGATGGCTGAAGCATGGGGTTGGGTTGCCCATCTGCATTTGTTTAGGCTAACCCAATGGGCTAATCAATAACTATCTTCACAAATGAAGTATCAGAATTGTGGCTTCATACCAATGCCAGCTTAGTATAATAATACTTAATACCATAACAATGCCACAGTGAAAAAAATTCCTTAACCTCTCTTGGGTAGGGAGCAGTATTTTGAATGAATGAGGTGCCCAATGTAAACTGCCTGTTACTCAGGCCCAGAAGCTAGATATGGTAGTATTGCATGGTAGTATTGGATAGAAAACACTAAAGTTTCCAAAACTGATAAAATAATGTCTGTGAGTATAACAGAACTGATATGGCAGGCGAAAACCTGAGGAAAATCCATCCAGGAAGTGGGATATTTTTGATGTGGGTTCTTTTCTATTGAATGCCTATACAGTATCTAAATGGTTATGACCCAGATTGCAGTTCCTATGGCTTCCACTAGATGTCAACAGTCTTTAGACATTGTTTTATGCTTGTATTCTGAAAAATGAGGAAGAATGAGACCATTCTTTCAGTGGACTCTAGAATGAACCAGAGCTAGTTTGCGCGCATGACTGATTGCGCGCCGTTTGTTGTTTTTCCTTTCTATTGAAGACGCTATTGTCGGGTTGAAATATTATCAATTATTTAGACAATAGACAACCTGAGGATTAATTATAAACATCGTTTGACATGTTTCGACGAACTTTACCGGTACTATTAGGATGTATTCGTCTGCATGTATTGACCGCCTTCGAGCCAGTGGAAGAACAAAATGAGCCAACAACAGAGTTTTTGGCGACATAAAGAGGGACTTTATCGAACAAAACAAACATTTATTGCGTAACAGGGACTTGTGACTGCAACCATATGAAGATCAAAGGTAAGTGATTAATTTTATCGCCATTTCTGACATTTGTAATTCCTAAACTTGGTTGTAAAATGTTTGTATGCTTTTGTAAGCGGGGCGCTGTCCTCAGATAATCGCATGGTATGCTTTCGCCGTAAAGCCTTTTTGAAATCTGACACAGCGGCTGGATTAACAAGAAGTTAATCTTTAGGCCGATGTATAACACTTGTATTTTTATGAATGTTTAATTTGACTATTTCTGTATTTTGAATTTGGCGCTCTGCAATTTCACCGGATGTTGGCCAGGTGTGACGCTACCGTCCCACCTGCCCATAAGAAGTTAAAGTCAAATATACAGCACGGTTACTGTATAAAACATGTGGTCAACTCTCCATCTGGAGAGCTAGGTCACTGGGTGTGCAGGCTTTTAATCCAGCACTGCTTATTAAAACACACCCGAGTCAGCTTAACAAGGTCCTGTGGAGCAGTTGATTTGTAGAATCTGGTGTGAGAGTAGGGCTGGAGTCTACACCAGGGTTTCCTTTAGGAAATGTTGCCCTGGACAACATGACCTGAAAGATTTCAATATACCGGCCATGAGAGAAATGTACCGGACACATCTGCATTGGGTGTGTTACTCAGAGCATCCACCCACGCTGCTCAGAATGACACCAAAATCACACTTCTGGTGATTCATCTTAACAAAAAACATGGCAAACTGCAATTCGCAGGAAAAAGGGAAACACCATTATAAACAATGCACCTGATGCGGGCGGTATGACAGCGGTGAACACCCTATTTCTAAATTTGAGGTTACTCTAAAGATGCAACAACTAGGATGAAGGGTTGCTAATATGACTAGGATTATGCATTTGGCTTCTGGACAACGAAAGAAACGTCATGAGGAAGTGTCATTAGACAGCACACATGGCAAAATGCCTAGCTGATTTGAGTTGCGGCTGTCAGTGAAAAGCATCTAAAATGTGTGAAGATAATGTGTCTTAAAAATAATTTAAAATGTTGAAAAGGGAAGGGGTTTGTGGCAAAGATAGCCTATAGGTGTCTCTCCAGAATGCATCCACTCAGCTGTCTCCCGACAATTCTTGCGGGTTCATTGTTTCATGTGAATTGTTGGCTCTTTGATCGTTTATTTAAAAAAAAAATATATACATTTCCCTATTACATTTGTCACCAGTAGTAAATGTACCAGAACTGTTAATCCTTGTCATTTGGTTACATATATTTTTTCACTTAAATTAGGCCTACAGTCATTTACCGTTCTCATTCTCAGAGTGGAAACGTTGTTTGCAGAGTTCACAACCTTCTACACTTGAGAAACAAGTTTTGATTTATTTCAGAATAATTTACGAATTGTAAATTTCTTCATGGTCTTGTTTGGAGTGCTCCATGTGAGCAATGAACATGGGTTAGGTTTCTCTGTCTTGTTAATGTTGAGGGAGCACGCACGCCTGAGCAAGCATAGAAGTAGCCTAGCTAGCCTGCTGCGCGCAATTCTAGGTTAGTGCCCATTTGGGATGTTTGATTTCTGATCGTCATGTTCACCACTAATAAGCTTCTCAGTAATTTTTTCTTCACCTTCACTTCACCTTCACCTTCACTTTTTTTTTAAACAGCCATTGCGAATGATGGCCTAATAGTTCCTCACAGTAGGTCTATTTGAAAAATCTTTCCAAAAATCTCCTCCTCGATAACCACCAAGTCCCTGTGTGAAAGAGTAAAATATAATCTAATGATCACATATATCCAATGGAACGGTCATAAAATACATCTTTCCCTTGCGCAAAAACAGATGTCTGTCCAGTGCTCAATGGAATGGGAAACTCTGGGACCAGAATAAGGCTAGTTAATAAATGTTGCAAGCTCGCAAGAGACAGCTACAGGACAGATCCAGTTGACACAATGTTGCACTTCACTAGCGATATCTCAAGTCAAGACAGATAGAAAGGGAATCAAACAGGCTGAGTAGAGATAAATGTGATTGAAAGAAGTGGAATTTTCCTCAATATATTTTCTGTATTATTTATTTGACGGCTTTATGTAGGCTACTTTTACTTAGTTGATAATGGACAACGGCTGCATTAGCCATCTGAGTTCCATGCGCTCATTTAGGCCATTCGGATGCCAATGATCATGGTATATCAGTGTGTCCATATTAGAGGTCGACCGATTATGATTTTTCAACGCAGATACCGATTAATCGGACGATTTATATATATATAAAAAATAATGTTTTATATATATATATATATATATATATATATATATATCATACACACACACATTTTTGTAATAATGACAATTGCAACAATACTGAATGAACAATTAACACTTTTATTTTAACTTAATATAATACATAAATACACACACACACACTGCTCTGAAGTGACAATGATACTGAAGAGTCTGCTTAGGAGACAAATACTCTCAACTGTTTGAATAAAAATAGAGTTTAAGTTACCTGTGATGAATGTTGAAAACAAAAACTGTCATTTCTATATGCAGGAAATTCTATTTTAATAATGGGCATGGTAAGAATTGACTACCAAAGTGCGAGTCATAATTCCCATGACACCTTCTAGCAAAATCTGAAAAGCGGTTCCTTCATTTATTCCATAGGATATTTTTAGATTCACTTAAAATAAGGTCTGTGCTTCATGTAGGCTTACACCACCTTGCCAATTTTATAACTGTGTAGATATCCATAGGACAAGGTAACTCTGATCAATATTGGCTAAATATAAGCGAAGATCATTTTTTTTGTAGAGTGGATTTATGAAAATATGTTGACAAACGTTACCTTATCCTAGTGAGATTTACACGGGTATCAAAACGTCGAGGCGGTTTAAGCCTGCACGAAACACAGAACTTATTTGAAGTAGATCAAGACATTCTCTATGGAAGACATGAACGGTAAAATAACGAAGGAACCCCTTTCAAGTTCAGCCGCAAGTTATTACAGGAATTATAACGCGTCGACTATTTCTCTCTAAACCATATACCTTTAACTAATCTGGAAACTATCACCTCGAAAACAAAACATTTATTCCGTTCCGTATTTTATCTAACGGGCGGCATTCCATGAGTCTAAATATTCCTGTTACATTGCACAACCTTCAATGTTATGTCATAATTACGTAAAATTATGGCAAATTAGTTCGCAAAGAGCCAGGCGGCCCAAACTGTTGCATATACCCTGACTCTGCGTGCAATGAACGCAAGAGAAATGACACAATTTCACCTGGTTAATATTGCCTGCTAACCTGGATTTATTTTAGCTAAATATGCAGGTTTAAAAATATATACTTGTGTATTGATTTTAAGAAAGGCATTGATGTTTATGGTTAAGTACACATTGGAGCAATGACAGTCATTGATTGATTGTTTTTTATAAGATAAGTTTAATGCTAGCTAGCAATTTACCTTAGCTTACTGCATTCGCGGCACAGGCAGGCTTCTCGTGGATTGCAATGTAATCAGTGTTAGAGCATTGGACTAGTTAACTGTGAGGTTGCAAGATTGGATTCCCCGAGCTGACAAGGTTAAAAATCTGTCGTTCTGCCCCGTTCCTAGGCCGTCATTGAAAATAAGAATGTGATCTTAACTGACTTGCCTAGTTAATTAAATAAAGGTGTAAAAAAAAAAATTATAAAAAAATATCGGCAAATCGGCGCCCAAAAATACCGATTTCCGATTGTTATGAAAACTTGAAATCGCCCCGATTAATCGGCCATTCCGATTAACCGGTCGACCTCTAGTCCATATGGCAAAGACTGGTGCTCTCGCATTAGCGGAATTTTAACAAAGATTTATGATTAACCATTGACAATGATTTTGAGAAACAAAAATGTTATTGAAATGAAACTGTTCAATGAAAATCATAACTGACACGCAGATCGGTAGAAATGGTAAGATCATTTGTTTGCTTCCCCAAACTTGAAACTCAAGCGCTGCATATAAAGTCTTTCTAAAATATTTGCCTGCACCTTTCTATGGTTGGATTTTCAAGCAAGGTAAGACATACCTCATAATATGTTTTCAAAATGCATACTGCCTCCAGCTCGCATTGTAAAGTGGTTGGTAACGCGCTAATAGCCTGCCTACCATTTTTTTTTTCTCCCAGCCAATTAATCAGAAACCATTTCTTTATGGGCAAAAGCTAGCAATTACGCTTTCTGCCCTAAAATGTACTTCTTCCATGCTATACAAAAACTCAGATAGATGGTCCTGTAGCCTTGCAGCTGCTGGTATTAGGCATACATTCAGACAGTCACTCACAGTCACTCGGTGCTTACGCTCTCAATTCGAATCTACGTTCACTGTCCATGCTAGACAACACTGACATGAAAAATTGGTGCGTCAAAAGAGAACAGTGGAATCAAAAATACTTTTTCACTTATGTGGGACAGAAAGCAGTCTGATATGCCAAGAAAGTAAAACCGTTTTGAAAGAATACAACCTCAGTAAAAAAAATAACATTGCCAGCATGCTAATAACTACGCTAGCAATCTGTCCTCCAAGGAAAAGGCAAGCTAGGCCTCTGAACGTGCAAGCCCAAAAAAATATTTTTACCGAACTGTCCTCTACTCAAGAATCGGTAAATAAGGGAAGTTACATAGTGGCACATAAAATTGCAACGCAAAGAAAGCCTTTCACCAAAGAGGAGTTTGAGACTATGGTGGAGACTGCTAACATACTTTGTCCGGATAGTGGAGAAAATGTGCTTATCACACCGATCCATCACCGGCCTGTGTAAGTGATAGGCGAGGCGCTTACCTCAGAGCTAAAAAAGAAAACGTAGGGCTACAATCTTTTTTCTATCGCCCTGGATGAGAGAACTGACAAAGACACTGCTGAACTTTACATTTTTTTTGTCAGAGGAATGAATGATAACTTTGAAATAACAGAGGAACTTCTTGCAATGGAATCGATGATTGGACAACCCAGAGGCTCAGACATACACAACAGTGTCTGCCTGCTTGGGGGGAAAAATTATACCGTGGAGCAAACAGATGGCTCCCTAAACCTAAAAAGACTACAAGACAAAGTATGTGAGAACTACAGCACTATCCAGTGATGCACTTGGACACTGGCCTTGCCCCCATTCATTTGACATTGAACACTTACTACAATGGCTCAGATTGTATGTTATTTGGCTGAGATTATTTGAGAACTGTTCAGTAAATCGGATTTCATCTATCTCCATTCATATCATGAAGCCAAATGTTTTAGCTATATGCCTGTTATTTTTGTCAAGGTGAACAAAGGCTTCAAATGTTTTGTCAAGTATATAGTATGTGACCGTTCACGTGGTTTGAAAAGCTCAATGTGGCCCTTGAGCCAAAGAGTTTGGCCAACTCTGTGCTATAACATACATTAGCCTACAACCAAAAAGTCTAATAAAGTAATTCCTCATTCAGGTATCAAATGGCTATACTTCAAAGCAAGGTAGTTAAGCGGGAGGGTTCTAGACAGACTTTTTTTCCAGTGCCAAGTAAGACATGAAAGGTAGCCGTTTCATCTAACAGGTTCAGGGAATGCTGGATATTTTGATGTGCAACATGTCTAAATGGGATCCAGAACAATCAGATATTTTGGGCTCTTTAGAAATGATTTTGCTTGCATGTGTTTTGGACAAAAAGACTAAAATCATCAGGGATTCAGCTAAAAATACATTTTATTTAGGAAATATGTATTCCCACAAAAAAAATGTAATCAACGTATGAAATTGTTATTTTACAATACAATCTATTTTGGGGCTTAGTTGTAGTCAATTGACAGTGTACAAATTATTCAAATTATTTTCAGTTAGTTTCGACAAAAATCGTCCAGCGGCTGAAACTAGTTCCCTGGCCGAGGCTATGCCTGTAGGGCCTATGCTACATGATTTACCAACTGAGGAAGTGGGAACTCAAAACACATTATCTAAATTGCTAACTCTAAATCGGATAGTATTGCTAGATGGCAGTGAAATTGATCTAACATTAAATGTAATCCTACAAAAATGTTCCATAGGTAGGCCTATATAGGCTACTTGGTGTAGGCCTATTCAACGCAAATGGCTCGCTCTGTATCATCAACTACACTGTTTGTAAAGTGGTGTTATTTCCTTTATTGACAGTTAAGAAATAATTATTACTCACATTAAGCTGAGACTCCTCCTTTTGAAAACAGCAACAGTAGTTTGTTTTAGAAACTGTCTTGCTCGCAATTACGTTTCAAAATGTAGCTCAACTGTCATGTCAGTATGCTGTCGCTTATCAGAATGCATCTCTCTCTTCACGTCGTGTGCAAAGGGGGGAGCGGGAGTGAGAGCCAGCAGCGAAACCGGGACAGGGCAGATACTTTCATTGCAGGAAGCAGGTTAATGAACATTGCTGTCGACCAAATAATGGCTTCCGAACCAAAACAACAAACATCTTGAAAGTGAGCTTTAAGTATTATTTAAAAAAATTACAAAATTTGCCATGGTGGGAACAATTAAGCAGCGGCACAATATGGAAACACTAATCATCTCCATCACATTTTTTAAGACCTTTGAAAATGGAATCTAAGACATTTAAGACTTAATTTAAGGACCGAAACACACCCTGATAAATATACAATGAACTACAAAAAAATACTGAACCTATTCCCGACACAAAACATGAGGGTGGGAAAAGGCTGAGGGGATGTTCTTACAATTCGATTAAATTGTATATGTATAACATAATTCTATTTCCATTTTTGCGTCCAAAATGGCACCCTATTGCCTATATAGTGAACTACTTTTGACCAGAGCCCTATGGGTCCAGGTCAAAAGCAGTGCACTATACAGGTAATAGGGTGCCATTTAAGAAGCACCTGTGTTGAGGCATACCTTTTGAGCAATTCTCCCTTGTATACTTTACAATTAAATGCGGCATCTATTACCTACTCAAATTGTGGGGAGGAAAAGCTGAGGAGATAGGCCCATGTTTTTTTGTGGGTGTACCTTTTTGAGCAGGTCTCTCTTGCTGGCAGAGTGAAGCACCTCTGGGATCTGCAGGTTAGCATCGACACTAAGGCGATGCTGTTTGGGGGTGGTAGGTCTCTTGCTGCTGGAGTATGACGGCCGTCTCTGTGGAGGACCTGCCGCCTTCCCATGAGCCTCCTCTGACGACAACTTCAGACTGATGAAGGAATTAGTTAATTTATTTGACAATTTTAAATAAATGTGGGCAGTTTCCCGACGACAGAGAATCTCGCTTTTTAGTCAAGGACTAGGCCCAATCTGTCTGAGAAACCACCCCTTCGTTGCCTCAGTCTTGTGAGTACAAAAATACACAGATATGCAGACACATGTAAGAGCAGTGGTTAGGAGTGAGAACACGCCTTGTACCTGTATTATCTGCGACACACCCTAACCTAACTAACACCACCAGATAACAAGCTGACTATGTGTGTCTGAGGTTCAGAGGCAGATAGTGCCGTGAAAAAGTATTCGCCCCCCTTTATAATTCTCTATTTTTGCATATTTTTTGATACCGAATGTTAGACCTTTAACCAAAACCTAATATTAGGTTAGGTCTTACATGAAAATGGTTAATAAGCAACAAATTAGAAGTTTTGGAATGGCCTAGTCAAAGTCCAGAACTAATCCCAATTGAGATGTGGCAGGACTTGAAACGAGCAGTTCATACGTAAACTCACAAATGTCGCCGAGTTAAAGCAATTCTGCATGCAAGAGTGGGCCAAAATTCCTCCACAGCGATGTGAGAGACTGATCAACAACTACAAGAAGCATTTGGTTGCAGTCATTGCAGCTAAAGGTGGCACAACCAGTTATTAAGTATAAGGGGGCAATTACTTTTTCACACTGGGGAATTGGATGTTGCATAACTTCATTGATGAAATAAGTATGCAAATGTTGTGTTATTTGTTCACCTGGGTCCCCTTTAGCTAAAATGACATTTTGGTTGAAGATCTGATAACATTCAGTATCAAAAATATAGAGAATATCAAAATACAACGTTTTTTTTTTTGTTGAAAGGGGGCACATACTTTTTCAAGGCACTAAATACCATTAGGCGAGGATAAGAATAAACTGACGTGATGCCACATATACTAGTACACAGCAGACTGAGAACATACCAATATCAAGACTTCGGTACATTCCTAATAACACCCTATTCCCTACATAGTGTACTACTTTTGACCAGAGCCCCATGGCCCATTTGGAAGACAGATAGTTCACATGATATATCAGCCTACTCACTGTTTGTTCTCTTCCCAGCCACTCCTCCAGCGCTTGGCATTCTCCTTGGTCTCCTTGCCCTCTGACGTAGTGCGGGGGGAGGAATGAGTGTCCCTGGCCTCAACCGGCCTCTCCTCAGCCGGCCTCTTGGTTCTCCTGGGCTCAGACGAGCTCTTCTTGGGGGTTACCCTCTCCTCTCTGGTGGTCCCGTGCTGGGGGAAGTCCTCATGGTGAGAGGAGTGCTTGCCTCCTGACTGCCTCCCTCCTTTCCCAGGTTTGTGTAAAGGAGGAGAGGGGGAGATGCTCCTGGCTCTCCTCTTGGGGGACCTCCTCTCAGTCTTCCTCTTAGGTGAGTGCAGGTGCAGCGAGGGGGAACGGGAGCGTTTCCTGGCGTTGGTCCTGGCATTCCCTCTGATCTGGTTCTCCGGTTTCTCTACAGGCTCTGGTTTCTCACGCTCCGGTTTGCTGACTGTGCCGTTGGCCATCTTCCCCCTGCCTGATGCCTTCATCACTGCCTCATCCAGCTCTTTCTCCTTATCAGTGCATTTCTTCTTCTCTTTCACCTCTTCTTTCGGTTCGGCCTTGTCATGGAGATGTTTCCTCAGCCTGGGGTCTTTCTTGCCCGCGGTGTCGGCTGTCGTCTTCACGTTCTCAGCCTCATAGTGCTTGCTCTTCCCAAGCACCCCTTTAGCCATGGGAGAGAGGGACTTGGACTTGGTTTTCACTTCTAGAAGTTCTTTCTTGGGGGGCCGTGTCCTCTCGGGCCTACCGGGTCGCTCTGGCAGCTGTTTCTCCGGTGTGTGTGCTGGTCCTCCCATACCGTGGCCTTCTTTCTTATGGCTGGTTGATTCTTTGGCCTGGAGGGCCCCTGGGCCGACCCGGTTGAGGCGGGGGTCCCTGGTGGGGGGTTTGGGGTCAGAGACAGGGGGGATACAGGGTTTGATGACAGAGGGAGGCAGGGTGGCCTTTGGCACTATTGCTGGAGTTGACAGCACCACGTTAGCAGCCTGAAATGTAAAAGAGGGGCAGGACTGAGAACATCTTGTGTTTAGTAAACGAGACAGTGCACCAGAAGACACGAAGAAAATATAACAGAAACCTACCTGTTTAAAATTGTATTATTAATAGATTTTAAATGTTTAAGTTACAAAACACCAACACTTCTGAAAGTGTCTACATTCACCCTGAGGACCAAACCTATTTTTTTTAACATTTAAATTAGATTTTCAAAAGGGGGAAATGGGTACAATAGTGAGTCTCACCAGTTGTGCTTTGGTCTGCTCCAGCTCAAGCTCAATCTTCTTCTGTTGTAGCTCCAGTAGCTGTTTCTGCTTGGCCAGCAGCTGCTGCCTTATCACCTGCTCCTGGGTGATGCTCTTCTCACTGACGCTGGGGACCACTGCAGGCTGGGGAGCAGGGGCTGGGGCACGGACTAGGGGTGCGGGGGACAGGGCCCTAGGGGAGGTCACCTCCTCAGGCTAGAGCGGGGAGAAAACATTCAGGGATGGGAAGGACTCAGGTCGACAGGTAGCGGAGTGTGTGTTTGTGTAGAAATGTCGAAATGTCCAGTGTTGCAAAGGGTCAGGATGTCTTTTACTTTATGGATCATATTGTCACGAAGGTTGTGCAATAAACAGCAAAACTTGAATAACTTGGGCGCAGTTTCTACTTTCCTCTATCCACAGATGCTTTCAGAACAGCAGATCCTCCTCTCGGACACATACAGATACACAGACAGTTTACTCACATGTTTTAAAAATTTAGGGTTGACATGAATGCTGGCGTTCACAGTAGGGGGCAGTGCTTTGATGGGCCAGGCCGGGTCGTGCGAGTTGACTCGCACGTCCAGAGCATAGAGTTTCTTCAGCGGGAAGATCTCATCCCAGGTGGAGCGTAATTTGAACAGACTTTTCCTAGTGTTCTCATCCACCTACAAAACAGAGGACACAGCTTGGACCACAGTTCAACTCAAAGACCTGCAGCACAGTACTTCACAAACTAACACATTCTACCTTCAAAGGCCTATAGTTTAGCAGTACATTGAATTCAGGCAAGATCAAGAAGGCACTTGGAAAATGTGTCTAATTACACTAACGAAGGTGCTTTGTATTAACTGTTAAACAGTGTGAAATATTACACATTCTGTATACCACACTGCATTTTAATGCAAAGACAATTAATGACTTGGATATTTTCCAAATCAAGCACTTCCCCAAATCAAAGGGGAACCACACCAACACCATTTTATTAGTAAAAATGCATTATACAAGGAAAGAGATAGAAGAGACTAGACATTCAAAGCAAGCAGTACAGTGGTCAGCTAATTTTATAAAAGGTGCTTATTAATCTTCAAGAATGCACAAAAATATAAAGTAGTATATACCTTTTCAAAAACACATATAAATGAAGTGACTAGGTTTTTAGCAAACACTGCAAGGTATTCGCCTCCAACATTCTTCACTATGGAATCCACTAAGTACAAAACTGGAAGCTTCTCGGCAGCTGGAGCCTAGGGTAATAGAAAACTCAACAAGTTTAGAAAACAACAGGGGTTAATACCAACATTTCAGATAAAAGGCTTCACATTCATTATGTATTAGTTAAGCAAAAAGTTAACACGTAAGAAGTGTTTGGGCTAGGGAAAAAATCCTTGTCAGTCTTGGGTAATAATTGCAAAGTTATTTAAAAAAAAATGTCAAAATCAATTGATTGTCCGTGGCATGATAAAAAAAAAAATATTGTAGGAAAAAACAGTTGCAAAACAATTGTCATGTAGGGGGGAAAACTGTTATAAAAATCTGTCTATTTTCACATGAACTGTTGTGCAATGCACCGGTTACAGGATCAAGGTGTAAAAAAAAAAAAAAAAAAAATCCATTGGGAAAATACCAATCCAAAAGTATCTTCATTCTCGAACAAAACATTGAATGTCCATAAAAAGTACTTTGTTCAACTATTACTTGTGTCTTGTATTGGGCGCAGGAAAAAATAAAAATATTGTCCATCCAGAAGAAATGGTTAAAGTTTTCCTTTTTTTTTTTTTATTACCTCCAAAGAGTGTCTCTGGCAGAGAGATCACTCCATGTACCGTTCCCGTTTTATTGAATGAAGTCACTGTTATAACATCCCACTGAGGGGCAGTCCATTTGAAGAAGTATTATCTCCCTTTTAGAACAAAAATAGGATGTAACACACTAAGAGGCGGTCAACAAGAATAGAGCAGGATTTGGGGTGGGTTCATTTAAAATGTGCAATTGCAAGATAAGTCTTGAACAATGTGCCATGAACAATGTGACATGAAAAGCAAATCACTAGGACTTTACTTGATAAATGGTCATGAGTAAACATGCCAATTTCAGTTGTAAACCCAATTCACATGTCAATAAAACACAAAATAATTCAAACTATACAAATATACTGCATTTAAGCCAATAGACATTCCCATATAAATGGTGAACGCCTTGGTTCTGATAAGTGACAATGATCATCACATTGATCAAAAACGGATTTGAACACCAATCAGGCAATAACCAGAGATCTGATTCTGTACCAATAAATTACACTGGGAAATAAAAAAGACAAAAAGCATATTTCATATTTTTTATTATCACATTTTACCATTCATTGACATTTCAAAATTCAAATAGATAATATCAAAAGCAGCTGATAAGTCAAATTGAAAGAGACCAGTTTACTTTCACAAGAAAACTATTGACACTGTTCTAAATTTCAACAGCTACATATTCGGTCTGCATCTGTGTGTACCTATTATTTGTTTTGTTATTATTACTTCAGCTAGCTAGATACTTTTGTCTAACAATAACTTACCAGCAGTAACGTTAGGCCTGTAGGCCACCTGAAGTTACAAACAGATTACCTTTCCTGCTACTGGATCAGCCGATCGACCCGTGCATGGCAGTAATTAGTTATTTTATTGGAGGTGCACAAGAGGTGGATTTCAAAAACAATAGTTTCTTTCCACACGATACATTTTTTCGGTTACAAATTTTGTGGAAGTACATACCAGCCGTAACGGCAGTGATTACAATCGTTGCTCAGCGAAACTCCATTATTTGGTAAGTAGCGGACTTTTTTTTGACATTATTAAGCCTGAAAATCTGCTTCATGGCCTTAAAGGAGACTCCCCATATTCAACGTATCCTGTACCAGATTCTGGTTCAAGTAAATTATGTATAAAGTGAAACAAGGCCTAAATGTATGCAATAACTATTTTGCATTGTTAGGTAGGCCAGTGTGTACTGGTTTAAATTTGGCAATTGATGTGGCCAAACCACGTGTGTAAACCTGTCAAACTTGTGGAATGCTTTGCACTGGCATGCTAGCGTTAGCTAACTGAAATAGCCAACATTAAGTTTCCTCCGTCATGTCGCCATATTTGATTCGGTTTCGGTACCGTTAACGTGTTTCCAAATAACGTTAAGTTGTGAAATGTGAAAAATATCCCACAGCATAACGTCTTTATATAAGATTTGACAAATAATGGTGGCTTCCTAACGTTACTCTGATCTGGCGACTGAATTTCTGAATAATTTCCTAGCAAACGACAATCGGCTTTCCGAAATGACATGTTAACGTTAGCTAGCTAGCTCAGGGGATAACATTAGCTAGCCGTAGGTAATGTTACATTACCTTTCTAAATGTAATCAGCATGAAATTAATTGCTATAACGTTAATATTTTGTTGAAACGAAACTGGTACTGTTGACAAGAAACGTTAGCCAACGTTATGTCGCCACACCAAGAACAGCGATTCAACAGTGTTGCCGCCATGATGTTGCCATGGGCAGCTGTTTCAAGGCTACTGTTAGCTTACACATAGCTTTCTTCATCGAAGTTAATAGCTGAAATTGAAAATTCTATATTCATAAAAACCTTGGTGATTTGTGCTTCAATTATTGCGACGATATCCTTGGCGAAGTGCAGATTCTCCTCTGCCAGAATGGTCAGCATGTTGATGTGAGGTTTACTGTTGAATGTCAAATCTTCGAGGGAGGACTGATACTCTCGGCAGGCATCTTCCCTCGCCGCGTCGTCCATCTTTGCGATGTGTGATCGATCAAATACTAAACCAATCTTATCAGAAACATAACCATTTATTACGAGGCAGTCCATAAACACATTTGACTTTATATTTATTTTCCAACTCGTTACGAATTATTTGTATTCCCTTTACATCTGTAATCGACGTTTCCACTCTTCTTTTTTATGTCAGAAGATGGCGGCTGCAACTCGATCAACTAAACGCGTCATACAAAATAATTTTTATACAGCCTCAGTTGGTGTCCTCCTATTGGATAGTTTGAGTTGCGTGCGCGTGAACTTTTTGCGAACGACTCATTCATTCAACCTAATTGGTCAAAATGTTAACATCTCCGGTTAGCCAATCAAATTCGAATGCATTGCATAATAGATGGATTACATGCTGACTAAACCGGCTCCTCGCGTGCGCATGTTGTTTTGTCTGTCCTCCAGCAGCGTCCATGACTCGCAGGTTAAAGTACCAAAACAAACAAACTATATGAATATGGGGAGGGGTCGAAATATTTATAGTTATTTAGCTAGCTCGCTGTTGCTAGGAGATAGTCCTAGGAGATAGTGGAGAAGATGGAGCGAGATGGATTTGGGCCGAGATTCTGCACATTTTCTCATTGATCAAACATTTGATATCCATACAGTTTTCTGTTTCCAAAACTAGAATCTGTAACATAGTGGGTTGCATCTAGTAGACTTTACCCTATGCCAAATTTTGTAACAATTGCATTGTTTAGAAGGAGTGCATGGGTAAATTGAGTTATTGCACATGCGCACTTCACAGAGTAGGTGTTCCCTAACGGAAATAAGCAAGTAAATGCTAGAATGAGCCAATATGATCTCACTAGATCGTGCTTGGCTCTGCCCACCTCCTTGCTTATTCTGCCCACTATGATTAACTTGCTCCCATTGGAAATGACAGGTTCTGGTCTATCTTGGGTTAATTATAACAAATCTTTGGGAGAGGCAGGATTTGCGAGCTATGCACCTGGCTATGCAATAGCGTGAGCAGTTTGGATGAAATGATTGAATAACATGTACATTTATTTTACATGGCTATGCAATAGCGTGAGCAGTTTGGATGAAATGATTGAATAACATGTACATTTATTTTACAATGCTCTCGCAAGCAACGCAGGTGGTTTGGACAGCATGTTAGCTGACAACTTCACGAAAGATGGTGGAAGCAGAATTTGAGCTTGAATCTGATAGCGGTGGAAATAAGGATAAATGGACATTCGTTCAAAAAATGTGAAAAATATATCTACTTCTGCAGACTCCCGATTTTATATAGTAGGAATATGTTTTGGGGTAAACAAGATATGCCAAACTTCGTGGATCCGTTTGAAATATCAAAACTGGTGGAGAAAGTTAAATCTGTGAAAATCACTAGAAGTGGATTTTTTTTTGTATCTGTTGGTCAGAAGAAACATGTTGGATCTCACGCAAATTGATGGATATGATGTGTTGTGCTTCGATTTACGAAGCAGGGCACCTGTCAAACGAGTCATTCTGGAGTACAGAAGAATTCGACATTGCTCTAATGAAAAAGATTAATGGAGTGGTCGAGGTACGTAAAATAAATTGGATGGTAAATGTCAGGAAGGAGAAGTTTGTCTGTTTCTCCAAATCTGAGTGCAGATGAGATATGTGAACTACCCTGGTAGAGTGTTTATTCCCAGAACTTTGCAATGTACCCACTGTAAAATATTTGGACTTACAGTATATCAAGTGTATATAGGATGAGCCTTGACTAGAATACAGTATATACATCATTGGGTAAAACAGTATGTAAACATTTTTTAAGTGACCAGTGTTCAATGACTAATTACATAGGGAAGCAGTCTAAAGTGCAAGGTTGAGTACTGGGTGATCCCTGTGTTGAGGATCAGCATGGGGGAGGTGTTGTTCGCTTACCCTCACCACCTGGGGTCGGCCCATAAGGAAATCTAGGATCCACAGGGAGGACTTCAGACCCAAGGCTATGAACTTGGAGGGCACTTTGGTGTTGAAAGCTGAGTTGTAGTCGAACAGCATTCTCACATACTGTAGGTATTTAATTTTGTCCAGGTGGGATAGGGCGTTGTGTAGTGGGTCAAGGGTGTCGAGTATGGTGGAGGGGGAATTGTTTACATGCTGACCAGACCGGACACGTCGCATGCGCGAGCGTCGCAAAATAAATTTAGAAATACATGTTATTCAATTAATGCACCCACACTGCTCGCGCACGCCAACGAGCGTCTGCGATGCCAAGGGCTAAAATAGAACTCCTTTCTATTTCTGACGTAGATCGTGCTTTAAGTCCTGCCTCTCCCATCTCCTCATTGGTTTATAGAAGCAGGTACCCACGTGCCATCTCATTGGTTATACCCACGTCGGTGATTGAAAGACTAACTGTTTTGCCGGTCGTCATGGTAATACTATGAAAGTTTAGATGCCAATCACCATATAAGTTGAAAGATGAAAAAGCCTGGAAGGAGGAGAGATGACTAGAAACGATTCGGTTGGCCGTTTTATGTGTGGATTAATTGTCGGAGTAGAGGACCTTGTGCATTTCAGGTAAAATAACAACTCAATGTTTATATCCCAGGACAAATTAGCTAACAACAGCAAGCTAGTTAAATAGGACAAATTAGCTAGCATGTGCAAGCTAACTAGCTAAATTGCCATACATGTTTAATGCTTTTCGACCTGTACCCAAATTTATGTCGCCATTGGTTCAGAGTTTGTTTTGATATTTTAACCTGCGTGTGGTGATTGCGTTTGGTGTAGGGGGACAAAATAAATGTATGCACGATAGCGCACGTGCTCAGCCGGTTTGGGTTCCGTGTTAGTC
Source organism: Salvelinus namaycush (assembly GCF_016432855.1). Classification (NCBI taxonomy): domain Eukaryota; kingdom Metazoa; phylum Chordata; class Actinopteri; order Salmoniformes; family Salmonidae; genus Salvelinus; species Salvelinus namaycush. The sequence goes on along the minus strand of NC_052318.1, from coordinate 53,245,426 downwards.
TGTTGCATCACTATCGGCTGCTTGGAAATTAAAGATGAACTGAAATCAAAATCAGGAATGGACAATGATTTAAGTATTCAATAAAATGTGGTTCAGTGAGAAAAGTTGTTTATTTCCAAGTCATGTGGAATCCATATCCAAATACAGTTCTTGGAAGTATTGAGCCATTTGTATAACCTATAGATATAGTGCCTATAAATAGGTTTATTGTACATTGTATCACTCAACAGTTATGTTCAAAATATCTGATTGACTTTATTGTTTAATAGGTTGACTAATTGATTGATTTAACGACCCATGCTTGGCCGTAGTCTTAGCTCTCCGTGTACCATTTAAAAGTAGTAATACATTGCCATTTAAAAGTAGTAATACATAAAAGTAGAAACTGAAATTACATGAAACCAACGTTGATTTAACCAGTGTGCACCCAGTGGGATCTATGTACAATGTAATCAAACCCCCACAGCAGAGATGGTCACTTCCAAAGGCGGTAAAATCCCAAGGCAATCGCTAGGCAGGCGAAAACAGACGCTACCAAAAAGAAAAGCAGAGGGGGGTATATCATGATCCCACTTAAATTCATACCATATTTCAAAGAATAGTTGAATATACAGAAATGTGTCAACAAACACACACACAAGCACATATCTTTAACTCTGCATCGTGGGAAAAGGACCCGTGAGTAAGCATTTCACTGTTAGTCTAGACCTGTTGCATACGAAGCATGTGACTTATAACATTTGATTTGGCATACAAACGCACACACACACCGTACCTGCAAGGTAGCGGATGGTCTCCAGCTTCAGCGACTCCAGTAGAGTTTTCAGGGAGGCCACCTCTAGATCAATCTTTTTAGTCGTCTCCATCGTTTCGTGGTCAATGACTGCGTTCTGAGGAGAACATTAACATAGGGAATCATATTACTATAATCATATGGCTGGTTTTGCAGACATGGTATAAGCCTAGTCCTGGACTAAAATGTGCTTTTTAATATAGGACTAGGCTTAATCTGTTTCTGGGAATCCGCCCCATAAAGAAATGCAGCTGTTATAGCCTGTGGTGGGAGTATAGAAATATCATCATGGACAAGATGGCATTTTACCTTATTGTGGAACTCTGTGCTGTTCTCCATAAGTTTCTTCTCCTGCTCAGTAAACTGATAGAGAAAGAAAGAGACAGATGCCCAGTGAGAAAGAGAAAGCATGTGGCAGAATGTCAATTCAAGGTCTCAGGAGTAATAATCAATCACACGCGTATGCGCACGCACACACCATGTCAGTGACCCTGCTCCTCTCCAGGTTGATGTCCAGCTTGGCCTCAGCTCGGACCTTCTTACTCTCCTCCTGAAGTGAAAACCGGAAACAGAAGGGTTAGGGTTAGTTATTGTTTGCATCCCAAATGGCAACTTATGCTCTTTTATAGTGCACTACGTTTGACCAGGGCCCAAAAGCAGTGCACTATGTAGGGAATAGGGTGCCATTTTGGATGTGTCCACACAAGTCACATGATGTACTGAGTGCGAAACCACTGAGCTATCTGATAGCACCACAGAGATAACTGATAAACTATTACATGATTCATAACAGTTATAGTTTACCAATAAACAAATGAAATGATAACTCAGAATTACAAATATAACATACAGTAATGATATAGTGAATGAATGAATTACATTATTTGTCAAATCACCAATTGGTGACACATAAACAAACACTACAATAATTCATTGCGCGTCACATAGAGAGAGAAAAATGTAAGGTAAAAAGCAATACATAAGAGTAAATAAGGTTATCCAAACAAATATATACATAGAGCAGTAAAATAATACACACACACACAACCGTTCAAAAGTTTGGGGTCACTTAGATATGTCCTTGTTTTTGAAAGAAAAGTACTTTTCTTGTCCATTAAACTAACATCAAATTGATCAGAAATACAGTGTAGACATTGTTAATGTTGTAAATTACTATTGTAGCTGGAAACGGCAGATTTCTAATGGAATATCTACATAGGCCCATTATCAGCAACCATCACTCCTGTGTTACAATGGCACGTTGTGTTAGCTAATCCAGGTTTATTATTTTAAAAGACTAATTGATCATTAGAAAAGCCGTTTGCAATTTTTTGTTATGTTAGCACAGCTGAAAACTGTTGTTCTGATTTAAATAAGCAATAAAACTGGCCATCTTTAGATTAGTTGAGTATCTGGAGCATCAGCATTTGTGGGTTCGATTACCTCAAAATGGCCAGAAACAAAGAACTTTCTTCTGAAACTCATCAGTCTATTCTTGTTCTGAGAAATGAAGGCCATCCCATGCGAAACAGACACCTCACAAGTCCCACAACTGGCAGCTTCATTAAATAGTACCCGCAAAACACCAGTCTCAACAGTGAAGAGGCAACCCTGGGATGCTGGTCTTCTAGGTAGAGTTCCTCTGTCCAGTGTCTGTGTTCTTTTGCCCATCTTAATCTTTTCTTTTTATTGGCCAGTCTGAGATATGGCTTTTTCTCTGCAACTCTGCCTAGAAGGCCAGCATCCCGGATGTTATTTTAATGGACCAAAAATGTGCTTTTCTTTTAAAAACAAGGACATTTCTAAGTGACCCTAAACTTTTGAACGGTAGTGTACATACATAACATATAGAGATAAATAAATACATAAAAAAGAAACAGAAGGCATTTGAACCCAGTCTGGCACAAAGAGAAGATTCATGTGGGAGACAAGCCTATACACAATCTACATACACACGTGCCAAGCTAAATATTTTTTATAATTGAATTATCAGTAGCCCTTTTTTCTTTTATTCCAGGCATTATCTAAATATTTCGCAAACGGATATATACAATGAATAAAAAAACATTTCAGTTTCTCCTTATCGCTCAGCCACATAATGCCAGGGTATATCTGGTGGTCTTTCTGGAATAAGAGCAAGTGTATGTTGTGGTAGAAAGGGCAATAGAGGATAAAATGAGTTTCATTCTCTATTTCTTCAAGGTCACAATAGTTACATAGTCTTTCCTCTTCCATTTTACCACAATACCAACCTGTTTCAAGAAGTAGTCCCCAGTTATTGCAAGTATAGGTACAAACTTGTGGACACCTAAAAAGTAACGTACTGCTCTGTTATGGGCATGTTTGTTTCTAAAATACCTCTTAGCACCCCACACTCCTGCTGAATAGTCCAGAACAGGACACACGCATGTCTGATACAGTTTGGAATACGTAGCATAACCAATACCTTTGATTGTTTTAGTTTTTACTATAACTACCCCAAGAACTCTACTTGCTGAGTCAGCCAGGGCATATGTTCTGTATAGAAAGGTAATATGTTCATCAATATAAATACACATATTTATAATAGTAGTATTTTTTTTTGGATCTCTTATCACTTCTCACCATCAGCCTGTTCCTTATCTGATCCAACTCTGTCTTCATTTTCTGCAGAGAGACATACACAGGTTTATGTAGAATGCATATATTATTATAATTATTATTATAGATCCCTAGTGCTCTTGTTAGCTTAGGAGAGATAGACGGGCAGTGATTGTGTGGAGGAGGAAAGGGTTTATGTACGTACGGCGTTCTCCGAGCGCAGGTTGGCAAACTCACTCTTCTCCAGGATCACCATGTCTTTCCTGATGGAGTCCAGGTGAGCCATGATCTGCTGCAGCGCAATCTCCTAAACAAGATACACAGGAGAGAAGGGGGGCGGAGGGTGTCTTACAACAGAACAACCTACAAGAGAGTGGTTGAAAGAGGGTGTAATATGGGGGTGAAGGTTCAGAGTATTGCAATTCCATGGGTGTAACTGAAGCACACACTGTCATACATACCAGCAGTCACAAGTGTAAGCGATAGCCTGGTCTTCTTTAGCTTGGGTAGCAAGCGGGATGCGGTGGGTGTGTGTGGTACCTGGTGTGCTGTGAGTGTGGTACCTGGTGTGGTACCTGGGCTGCTGTGAGTGTGGTAACTGGGCTGCTGTGTGTGGTGTGTGTGGTACCTGGTTTGCTTTGAGTGTGGTACCTGGGCTGCTGTGAGTGTGGTAACTGGGCTGCTGAGTGTGGTAACTGGGCTGCTGTGTGTGGTGTGTGTGTGGTACCTGGTTTGCTTTGAGTGTGGGGTACCTGGGCTCCTGTGAGTGTGGTGTGTGTGGTACCTGGGCTGCTGTGAGTGTGGGGTGTGTTGTACCTGGGTTGCTGTGAGTGTGGTAACTGGTGTGGTGTGTGCATGTGGTAACTGGTGTGCTGTGAGTGTGGTACCTGGGCTGCTGTGAGTGTGGTACCTGGGCTGATATGAGTGTAGTGTGTGTGTGTGTGGTACCTGGGCTGCTGTGAGTGTGGCAACTGGGATGATATGAGTGTGGTACCTGGTGTGGTGTGTGTGGTAACTGGGCTGCTGTGAGTGTGCTAACTGGGCTGCTGTGAGTGGTGTGTGTGTGTGGTACCTGGACTGCTGTCAGTTTGGTGTGTGTGTGTGGTACCTGGTGTGCTGTGTTTTGTACCTGGTGTGTGTGGTACCTGGGCTGCTGTGAGTGTGGTACCTGGTGTGCTTTGAGTGTGGTAACTGGTGTGCGGTGAGTGTGGTAACTGGTGTGCGGTGAGTGTGGTAACTGGTGTGTGGTGAGTGTGGTAACTGGTGTGCGGTGAGTGTGGTAACTGGTGTGCGGTGAGCGTGGTAACTGGTGTGCTGTGAGTGTGGTACCTGGGCTGATATGAGTGTGGTGTGTGTGTGGTACCTGGGCTGCTGTGAGTGTGGTAACTGGGATGATATGAGTGTGGTACATGGTGTGCTGTGAGTGTGGTACCTGGTGTGAGTGTGGTAACTGGGCTGCTGTGAGTGTGCTAACTGGGCTGCTGTGAGTGGTGTGTGTGGTACCTAGACTGCTGTCAGTTTGGTGTGTGTGTGTGTGTGGGTTACCTGGTGCGCTGTGTTTTGTACCTGGTGTGTGTGGTACCTGGGCTGCTGTGAGTGTGGTACCTGGTGTGCTTTGAGTGTGGTGTGTGTGGTACCTGGGCTGCTGTGAGTGTGGTACCTGGTGTGCTGTGTGTGGGGTACCTGGTGTCCTGGGAGTGTGGGGTACCTGGTGTGTGTGTGTGTGGTATCTGGTGTGTGTGTGTGTGGTACCTGGTGTGCTCCAGTCACCATGTCTTTGTACACTATGTCCATGTTGGCTGTTGTCAGAGTCACCAGAGCTGCTACTATGATTTCTGCTTGACACTTTTCAAAGCCTGAAAATAGAGAAATCATTAAAGATTTGATCTTCAGCATTACAACAGTGTCCAGTTTCTTTATTACAATGTGGATCAATTATCACCTTATTTGCCTATCCTGGTCTGGATGTGACTTACACTTCAGAATAGATTTCAGAAAAGGCAACACAGAAGAAGAATTACAGATCCAAGTCCAAAATGATGCACCCACCATTGCTCTCCAGCTCAATGACCATGGCATGAGAGTCAAAAGTCAGTTTCCTCTGTTCCAGAGGGGTCAGCTCCACTTTCCTCAGGTCGTACGCTGCTGCTGCAGGTGTTGCAACGTGGAACTCTGTACAGACAGACAGATGGAGTTGAGTGGCGAGGTGATGACTTTGAGGAGTGTAGCCTACCTCCGACTACATCAAGTCAGTATCAGTCGAAACTTGTAAAAATGTCCATTCTGTCATGTGTACCTTGTACCTACGCTTGTCCTGTGTAACAGCGTTCTTTTCTTTGGATGCCGCAATCCGTAGTTTTTTAACTTAATTCTATGTGACCTCTGTCAAATTGCGGCGTGCAATGAGAGGGCTGCTCCTTCTGCGTTAACAAACAACGTCTCCCTTGGTGGAGTTCACGTAAAATGCTATTTTTGTGAGAGAAAAAACGACGAATTGCAGTACCCAAAGAAAATAAATGCAGTTACACAGGACAAATATAGGTACAAAGGTACACATGAAAGAATGTACAGATTTTTTACGTGTCTATTTAAAAAGAATAAAACTAAGAACATTAACAACTTCATAGTTAAGAACACTAACAAAATGGAAGAAAATGAAACATATTCTACAAGAACCAATATCACTTCCTAACACAATCTTATGGAACAATACTTGGATTGCGTTTCAAAATTCACCGATAAATTGGGCCACGTGGAAAACTAAAGGCATAGAAAACTGTAAATAACTTTAACAGGAAATACATCTATTTCGATTACAGAATTAAAAAGTAATTTTGGACTGACAAATATAGTCAGTTAATTAATTTAATATTAATTTAAAAGTTACTTATCACACAATTTTGAAGAGCAACCTTGACATTATGACCAAACCGGCTCCGCGTGTGCGCCATTGTGCGCATGGTGAGTTTGTCTATCCCCACCAGATGCGATCAGGACACAGGTTGAAATATCAAAACGAATTCTGAACCAACTTTATTAATTTGGGGCCAGGTCGAAACACACATGATACATTCATGGTCATTTAGCTAGCTAACTAGCTTGCTGTTGCTAGTTAATTTGTTCTGGAATATAAACATTGGGTTGTTATTTTACCTGAAATGTACAAGGTCCTTTTTTTTGCTGGATCTTTGTAGAATTTTGACCCATTTTGAGTCACACAAAATCATGTGCTCTCTACTATGACAATTAATCCACAGATAAAAAGGGAAACATAGTTAGTTTCTAGTAATCTCACCTAGTTATTTTTCTCCCGTGGACTTTACATGGCGGTTGACAACAAACTTTAAGGTGTGTTACTGCAACTAAGTCTTTCATCTTTCAATCACCCACGTTGGTATATGCTCCTAAAAAGCAACGAGAAGATGGTAAAGCCAGGACTTGTAGCGCCTAAAGCAGACCAAGTTCTCGTTGACGCATGAGCAGTTTGGATGAAATGATCGAATAACTTGTGTAACTACATTTTGCAATGCTAGAAAACGCAACGCGGCCGGTATGGTCAGCATGCGAGGGAATCTTATTTGAGTCAGAAAAGGATGTTCATATGATAGGGAAGATATACAAAACCTTGCAGAGAGCATATCCAACTGACAATTACAGATAACAAAAACGTATACTTAATCCAATATAACATAATGTATAGAATTTCATATAAGAAACTAAATTAACTAATTCTACAGCACAACGGCAGTCATGAAAAACTAGTCTGGGCTCCCGAGTGGCGCAGTGGTCTAAGGCACTGCATCTAAGTGCTAGAGGCGTCACTACAAACACCCTGCTTCGTATCCAGACTGTATCACAACCGGCCGTGACATCCAGAGACTCGACTTCGAACCTGATTAAACACTTGGAGGTAAGGATGGCAGGTGTGGCGCGACGAAAATTGTACAGAACTGCAATGTCAAAATGTTCCAGCATTTGGAACAAAGCACAGAGATCCACATTAGCTTGAGGCAATAGAGGACATTGCAAGCATGAAAGTAACTATTCCATGTGTGACAAGTCTTTGGACTCCTTGAAATCGTTTCCCATAGTCCAGAACTTGTTTCTGAAGTACAACACTCCAGTGCCCCAGTTGAGCGTCTTTTCAGCTATGGTGGAAACCTGTTTACCCCTCGCCGAAACAGGATGCCTGATGCTCATCTAGAGCATGACTTTTGCTGCAATACAACAGCAATTTCTGCCTTCAATCATCTGAGTAGGCTAGCTTCAGAATAGGCCTACTGCAATGCCATGTCTGATATGTTGGTTTATTGCACCTAGCTCCACTTTTTTTGCTTAAACTTGGACTAAATGTGTGTAAAAAAAAAAGACATATTTCTATTTCTCATTTTAGTCATTTAGCAGACACTTCTCCAGAGCGACTTACAGTAAGTAGTGAGTGCATACATTTTCATACCACTTTGTACTGGTGTCCCGTGGGATAAGTGTTTAGCACCATCCATGTTACTTAATCCCTTACTTATACCTGGTTTTAACATGTATACTTTGTCCTGCACATTGTGTTTGTGCCCACATTTTTAGACAGGTGTACACGATTAAAAGATGTGACTGTGACTGATCAGATCATATAAGTGTAAATGGACAAGAGAGGCAGGTATACAGGGCTTAAATACATTTGTGTCAATGTTTTGTGATGTTCTAATGTGGTTCTGCAATAAATGTTAAATTGGTAATATTATTTTATTCTTATGTTTTACGGGTGAAGTAATCCAAAAGAAACAAAGTAATCAGATTACGTTACTGAGTTTAGGTAATCCAAAAATTACATTACTGATTACAATTTTAGACCGGTAACTAACGGATTACATTTAAAAAGTAACCTACCCTGTTGACAGTGAGATCAGTTCAGCACCCTACATTGCAGTCCAGGTGGATGACACCACAGACATATCCTGCAAATGTCCATTGACATTCATAGCACGCTATGTCAAGGATAAGGGTGTTATACTGAAGAAAAACATAAATGCAAAATGCAACAATTTTGAAGATTGAGTTACAGTTCATATTAGGTCATCAGAAATGTTTTATAAATTCATTAGGCCCTTATCTATGGATTTCACAAGACTGGAAATACAGATATGCATCTGTTGGTCACAGATACTTTTAAAAAAAAGTAGGGGCGTGGATCAGAAAACCAGTCAGTATCTGGTGTGACCACCATTTGACTCATGCAGTGTGATACATCTCTTTCGCATAGAGTTGATCAGACTATTGATTGTGGCCTGTGGAATGTTGTCCCACTCCTCTGTGCGAAGCTGCTGGATATTGGCAGGAACTGGAACACGGTTGTCATACACGTCGATTCAGAGCATCCGAAACATGCTCAAAGGGTGACACATCTGGTGAGTATGCAGGCCATGGAAGAACTGGGACTCTTCCAGGAATTGTGTACAGATCCTTGCGACATGGGGACATGCATTATCATGCTGAAACATGAGGTGATGGCTGCGGATGACTGGCACGTCAATGGGCCTCAGTCTCGTCACGGTATCCCTGTGCATTCAAATCGATAAAATGCAATTGTGTTCATTGTCCGTAGCTTATGTCTGCCCATCCCATAGCCCTACCACCACCATTGGGCACTCTGGTCACAACGTTGACGTCAGCAAACCCACTCGGCCACACAACACCATACACGTGGTCTGCGGTTGTGAGGTTGGTTGGACATACTGCCAAATTCTCCAAAATGACGGAGGCAGCTTATGGTAGAGCAATGAACATTAAATTATCTGGCAACAGCTCTGGTGGACATTCCTGCAGTCAGCATGCCAATTGAACACTCCCTCAAAACTTGAGATATCTGTCACATTGTTTTGCATGACAAAACTGCACATTTTAGAGTGGCTTTTTATTGTCCCCAGCACAAGGTGCACCTGTGCACATCATACTGTTTAATCAGCTTCTTGATATGGCCTCCTGGACAGATACTACACATAACCAGAGGTTTGCTGACATGAAGAGCCTCAACTTCGTACGTGTTCTTGATCATGGTTAATTTCCCGAGTACTCAAAGCAAGAGGGGTTTCCTGACAGAACTCACACCGCTGTTCCAGACGTACCCTTTTTTGACAACAAGAGGTTGGAAAGTGTGCTGCAGATAATCTATGCTGATGCCTCCTACAAACCACCAGGTGAGCTGCTGCAATCACTTGTGAAAAAGGACCTGAACAGGGACTTCTCCCTATAATTAGCCTACAACATGTTGAAGTGCATTGCGGTTGCATTTCCCATTAGACTAATCTTGCTGCTTCAGAAACATTTCAGTAAGGATGTTATAACTTAAGCAAACCAATAGTGAAATTAACTTTGCCAACTAACTTTAACTTGCATTTGACCATGCTGTGTAGGTCATGTAACTGTTTGTTGCATGCAATATTTTCTTTGTGTACTTAAATAGGACAGATGATACTCTCCAGTTTTATTAACTGTGATGAAACACAAACGTATGTGGTTGAATTTTTGCCACCACTGTGACACTTGTACTTTGGAACTGTCTGTAAATGATGTAGGCTATGGCTTATTGGTCTTATATCGGCTACCATGGTGCCGTATAAATGCATTTCTAATGGGTTATAGAGAAAACACAATTATCACAATATAAATTGTAAAAAATGTTTTACCTGGCTTGGCTTCCCCATAGATTTGACCTACGCACCGCTACTGTCATGACTCAATAATCCATGCTTTCTGGGAATGTTTTTCACTTTATTTAAGAACCCGGAAACAAAACAATGTCTGAACGTTCTGTTTTGTGGAGAACTTCCGTTGTGGCGTTCTTTCCGTTTTGCGAACGTTACCTAGCTAGCTCAAAATGTCGTGGGATCATACCAAGAAAAAACATTAAACGTCGAGTGGCAAGTCTGTGCCACATCTGCTGATTATTTAAGAGTGAGATAACGATATGAAAAAAAAAAATGCTATCACCTACGCAGACAACTTCAATTATTTTGTTTTGTCTATTGGTGTGGATGGGTCAGAAATGAGGAACTACAAAAGCACAGGCATATCAATACCTCCACAGCAGGAAAGTTGGGCGGGTGTTAATTCACTGTCTAGGATGACAACCTGGGTGTTCCTCAAAGCAGATGTCCAGCCCAGTCAGAGCGAAACACACCATAATTTTGCCTGTATTCTTGTATCATCTGTCGGTACGGTGGAGACTGCGGGGTGTTCTTGTGTTGCAGGGCAGGGAAAGTCTTGCAATCATGCGGCTGCAATACTATGGAAGGTAGCTAACTCACTGGCTTTTGTTTATCAATACTTGCCCTTTCTTTGAATGATAAGTTTGATGTTAGCTAGTTAGCTCGCTAAATGTGATGACACCGTATCACTGACCAGAACTGATAACGTTAAAAATTACAACATGCACACACGGTTCTTGGTTTCAATGGCTCATTGTGTAAGTATATCAGTCTAATCTCGAAAGGCAATGAAGTAGGTACAGAAGCAAGGTGAATTTTACAATCAAATAGGAAATTACCAACAACCTAAACCTACTAGTCAACCGTGAACACCATGTAAACTAGTGTTCTGTTCTGTACTGTAATTAATTATTCTAACAGTAGTTGTTTGTTGAAGGTGCAGAATTCTGTGTATGGAGGATTGACAGGGGTGTCCTGTACAAATGAGCAATGCCAGTGGAACTCGGCGACGCAGCCAAATCTATCCTCAAAAAGGTTGAGCGAGATCTGTGGCAAACATCACAAACCAACTGACAAGTTCTCTGACAGCACTCTCCATCTCTACATACAACCGGTGTACCACTCACACAACATACTTAAAAAGAGTTTGGAAGGGGCCAATGTTCCAGTGGGGCGCATTCTGCACAAGTGTATCAATGCTAAACCAAACAGTCATCAAGTTCCAGCAACAGCCACACAGCTCCAGCAGCCTCATGGTGAACACAGCATCAACATGCAGTGTCAGAAATGCTTGTCATTTTATGACATTGATGTGTAAGGAGTGTAAATGTGCCAGCCTTTAGGAGTTCACTAAAGCACAGAGTGCCTCCCATGCGTGGTAGTCAAAGGTTCCTGTGCGCACCTCAACAAATCCAGACAACTTTGTGCGGGAGCATCTCTTCCCCAGGTTCCATGGGAACTCAGCAATCACATATGGTAAGGAGAACAAGCAGGTGGCCTACACATGGATGGAGAGTTGTGGGTTTAGTCAGGAGAGTAGAGGCACAGTAGTGAGTGTCAAGGAGCCATGGCTTTCTGCAAGCCCAGATGGTGTTAAACTCTCAAGAACTTCTAGAAATCAAATGTCCTGTTCTGAGTAAGAAGTGTGAGTCTCTGACTAAACTGTTCTCTGGCTAACTAACAGATGTGATGGATGGGGTTCCTCAGCTGCAACCTAATGGAGCCCTTGGGTATTACATGAGCATGTTCTGGGTATTACAAATGGGCATGTTCTGCACAGGACTGGTGAGATATCAAACTGCTTGTCTGGCTCCATCCGAACAGGTTGTTATTGATGTGCCGTTTGATTTTTTCTTCACAGCTCTCTTCATATGCACATTTACCTGATTATATTTGCATAATTCTTGGTGTTTTTTTTGTCTTGTACAGCTCTTCATACATGTTTATCTAATGCCTAAGGATAACTCCTTATGCTTTATGAACATATTTGTATTGTACCTTGTATAGCTCTTTTCATAATGACACTTCATTAACTTATTATGCAAACATACCGTAACTGATCTTACACTTGGAAAATGATGGTGTTAAGAAAAACACTGAAATTTCACTGTTGACATTTTCTTTGATACTTAACCTTTTGAAATGAAGGACAAGGAGGCATGTCGAAGGGTTTCAAATGTGTTTTCTGTTTGATTCTGGTTTTGGGTTTCAAGTGCACAAATTAAGAAAACAGTGTGGCACTTTATAAACAGTTGTCTTCCCTCTTGGTCTGTTAGAGACATGTTGGTGTTGAAGAAAATGTATTGTAAATATATTTAAGGCATGATAGCGCCACCTAGTGGATGCCTGTAATTAATTATCAGAAACATGCAAAGGTACAGTACATTTCAAATTATTCAGATTAAATAGTAAACAATATACACTGCTTTTGGGAACGTTTTCAGACCCCTTCCCCTTTTCCACATTTTGCTCGGTTACAGCCTTATTCTAAAATGGATAATATATTTTTTCTCATCAATCTATACACAATACCCCATAATGACAAAGCGAAAACAGTTTTAGAAATGTTTAATTTATTAAAAATAATCTAGAAATACCTTATTTACATAGGTATTCAGACCCTTTGCTATGAGACTTGAAAGGATGCACCTGAGCTCAATGTTTCCATTGATCATCCTTGAGATGTTTTTACAACTTGATTGGAGTCCACCTGTGGTAAATTCAATTGATTACACATGATTTGGAAAGGCACACACCTGTCTATATAAGGTCCCACAGTTGACAGTGCATGTCAGAACAAAAACCGTAGAACTCCGAGACAGGATTGTGTCGAGGCACAGATCCGAGGAAGGGTACCAAAAAATGTATGCAGCATTGAAGGTCCCCAAGAACACAGTAAGCTCCATCATTCTTAAATTGAAGTTTGGAAAGACCAAGACTCTTCCTAGAGCTGGCTGCCTGGCAAACTGAGCAATCGGTGGAGAAGGGCCTTGGTCAGGGAGGTGACCAAGAGCAGGATGGTCACTCTGATAGAGCTCCAGAGTTCATCTGTGGAGATGGGAGAACCTTCTAGAAGGACAACCATCTCTGCAGCACTCCACTAATCAGGCTTTTATGGTATAGCGGCCAGACGGAAGCCACTCCTTAGTAAAAGGCACATGACAGCCCGCTTAGAGAATTCCAAAAGGTACCTAAAGACTCTCAGACCATGAAAAACAAGATTCTCTGGTCTAATGAAACCAAGATTTTAACTATTTGGCCTGAATGCCAAGAGTCACATCTGGAGGAAACCTGGCACCATCCCTACGGTGAAGCATGGTGGTAGCAGCATCATGCTGTGGGGCTGTTTTTCAGCAGCATGGACTGGGAGACTAGTCAGAGATCCTTGATGAAAACTTGCTCCAGAGCGCTCAGGACCTCGGACTGGGGCGAAGGTTCACATTCCAACAGGATTGGCTTCGGGACAAGTCTCTGAATGTCCTTGAGTGGCCCAGCCTGAGCCCGGACTTGAACCCGATGGAACATCTCTAGAGAGACCTGAAAATAGCGGTGCAGCGACATCCCCCATTCAACTTGACAGAACTTGAAAGGATTTACAGAGAAGAATGTGAGAAACTCCCCAAATAGTAGTGTGCCAAGCCTGCAGCGTCATACCCAAGAAGACTTGAGGCTGTAATTGCTGCCAAAGGTGCTTCAACAAAGTACTGAGTAAAGTGTCTGAATACTTATGTAAATGTGATATTTCAGTTGTTTTTGTATACATTTGCAAAAACGTATACAACTTGTTTTTGCTTGGTCATTGTGGGCTATTGTGTGTAGATCGAGAGAGGAAAAACATTTTATCAATTTAAAATAAGGCTGTAACAAAATGTGGAAAATGTCAAAGGGTCTAAATACTTTCCAAATGCACTGCACACACAGTATCTCATGTGGATGAAATTATAGTGTATAAAGTTACATTTCAGATGTATGAACATTCCCTGCTCACTCTGCATCCTCATGGATGATCTCACCCTGTATGTTAACGAGTGCTCTACAGATTCTGAGGACTTTGTCCATTTTGTGTGTCAGGTTGATGAGAAGAGTCTGGAAGAGGATTTTGAACACCTTGAGTTGTCTGATAACTCTCAACATGAATATGCACATTAGCTGTCCTTCTCGTGCTTGTGGCTTCCTTTCTGAGTGAAGGCTGGTATGGCAAGGAAGCCCCTGTCTGTCATAACTTCATCGCCAGGCCTAAGGTATTCCAGGAAGCCAGAGTTTTGGGTGATGAACTTGTCACTGCATCTGCCTCCATATGCAGGAGAAACTAACATGGAGCAATGGCCACAAATACTGGAGAGTATTGCTGGACTAATAGTGGCTGTATGACTTCCCTCTGGAATCAATATTGTGTGCTTTCTGAAGAGTGGTTTCAGAGCAGTCGATGATGCAAGTGGTGTTGGGGAACTTCTCTTTGGAAGCACTAAGGCATTGTGTTCTGGATCGTCTCCCTTGGCAGCCATGGAATGTAGATCCTCATGTGCTCCTCCATTGTGTCAATCCAGTAGGAAAGGATTCTGCTCACTACTCCCTGGGACACAACAAAGCGTTCAGCAAGATCACCCTGGAGTAGATTCAGCTTCATCAAGGTTATCAGTATTTGATCAGTGATATGCACTCTGCAGAAATGCTACATGGTCAAAGAAAACACTAAAAGGATGGCCAGTATACAACACTGAGCTAGTGTCATTCTTCAGGATGGTATGGGTCAATGGCTCTGCACCACCACATTGGGTTTGTTTGTGGCAGGTGGGCTTGTTGACTGGTTCTGTTGACACTTAGCTGTGATCAGTCAGTGCTGGAACTTCCCATTGAGTATCAGCATCTTTACACTGCGGTGGCATTGGCACACTCAAATCAGAGACTCTGCATCACCAGAGTTGTCTTCATCTGTCAAAAAAAACAAGAGACTACAAGTTTAACAAAATAAAATACACAGACAGCCTACTGGTCATGGGTTAGGTTAAAAAAAGAAAAGACTGGAGATAATGTTTAATAATTTAGGTAGTTACAGACATTTCATGAGCATCACCAGTGGCATGCCAGCAAGGATGGGGATAAGCATGGGGAGACATTGTCAGACAGAAGTTGTTGGATAGCTAACAATATAGGGACTAACTATGTTAGTTAGACAAACTGTTCTCAACTAGCCTACCTGGTTAAATATATATTTTTTTTTTAACTAGCTAGGCTAGTAAGCTAGCAACACTATCAGTTGGACTGCCCTCAAGCTAGCTAGCTAAGTGAGTTAGCTAGGCAACAATTATATAGCTACAGTATGTTAAGACTTAGGAGTCTTAACATAGTTAGCTAAGCTTGCTAGTTAAGTTAGCTAACTTCTGCTTGATTCAGGACACCCCATCTGTGACAATAGCTAGCTAACAACTACCTGTATGTGTTGATGACCTGATGAGATGTCACCTTCCGGTCTGTACTGGAGTATCATAGCCCAGCCACTTCTCATAGAAGGGATGCTCTTCAGTTGGCCTCTTGTCCACGAAGTGATAGGATCAGACGTTGGGTCAGTTTGGTGGTTTCTTCAAGTTCAATGCTTTGAGCCAAAGAGACTCATCCTTCTTAGGAGGTGGGTGCAAATCAAAAGGCACCTAACAACTGCACTAAAAAAAAATGGTGGTCAAAACACTCCTCCATGAACAGCTTCCATTTATGCCAGTTATTGTGGAATCCCCTTACCGAACATAAAATGCCAGTTTTGCATGAATCCATGTTTGGGAAGTTGTGAGAAGCGAAAGCGATTTGCTTTATCTTGGCCAGGTCGCAGTTGCGAATGAGAACTTGTTCTCAACTAGCCTACCTGGTTAAACAAAGGTAAAAAAAATAGTGAGCTAGCTAGCTGCGAACTATTGGCCGGAAGTGCTTAAGTCCCCCATAAAAAAACGGAACAGACCACACCCATATTTCTGTTGAAAATTAGGTACATAAAGTCTGGATGTTGTAGACGGAGCTAGAAAGTTGGCTGTCAGAAGTATTACTATGTAAACTTACTGTCTGCATATTTCAAGACATGGCCTATGGGGGTGTAGTGAGATACCACATGGGTTGGACGATTCTCTTGAAAAAAATTATACTAAAACCATAGAAATCAATCAACCCACCATCATTAACACAATGGAAAAATCTTATGATTTATTTTTGAAATATTGAAAGTGCGTGGGCTATGGAGTGAAACAAAATTGTGCAGGTTCAGGCCATGTGGCGGAAAGTGATGTGGGGGCTGGAGATGTGTGGTGTGTGCTAGTGGGTTTGGGCAGGTGTGATAGTTGATGTATGATGTTGTCGTTTGTTTTGTATTGCTTATAAAATCGTACAAAAAACATTTATGGGCATTTTTTACAAGCATTGAATAATAACGACTCAATGTAGTCATTGGTAGCCCAGATAGCAATGAGGAATTGGCCCTGAAGCGGCCCTCTTCCGAAAGCATTGATGCAGTGTCTTAGACCGCTGCACCACTCTGGAGGCTCCATCCACAAAGTATCAAAATACTATACTACTTAAACAGGAATCTTAAATAATTTAATTTAAATGTTAATTGTATTTTTTGATCACAGAAACAATGAGAAAATATGGAAAAATAAATAAAGAATGAAATGTTAATTATATAAAGCAGCCCGTGTAATCATCTGCCATTGAGTAGCCTCAATCGGCCCGAGCCCCAAGTAATATTTGGGCCAGATAACTCTCACCGGAATCAGCCGAAGCTCAATCCCCGCATCCTAGCCATACGTAATATGCCTAAAGTGGCCCAGTTTCGGGCCACATGACGTCGGCCGAGCCTGACTCTCAGTTGGGTGCCCCGACTCTCAGCCGGAATAGGTCCAGATCCACTGCGCTAGCTGGGAGGCTAGCTACACTCCGCCAAAACGAATCTAATCTAACTTAACGCCTTGCCACTCAACTTCATTGAGCAGTGTGGATTTGAGAATTATTGGCTAACAAACAGACACACGTTTTGTTAAGGATAATAAACGTGTGCCCACTTGTGTAGTAAACAAAAGTTAGGCCTGTAATGGTTAATAGCGAAGGAAAGGAGTATACCTAGTCACTTGCACAACTGAATGCATTCATTAAATTGAAATGTGTCTTCCGCATTTAACACAACCCCTTTGAATTAGCGTTAGTACACAGGTATAGAGTAATTACCTGCAAGACTACTAATATACCAAAACGCTTACCTCTCCAACTCTGTGTTCCCCTGTATGTGCCATTGTTCGGATGCCTCTGACAGTGCCGGAATACTGACCGGAAAAGAGTTACACAGTGTCTGTTTACACTGATCATCGCCCCAGACACAAAGACGTTGAAACTCACGGAGCAACAAATTCTCTTTCAGTTACAACACTCTTACGATCTGAGTTGTATTACACGTGTGTTATCTATATATTGAAGTACAAAGTGTGATATCTATCCCACACCGACTCACACACAGAGGACAAGCAAGCGTTTATGACACCGGATGGTACGTAAGAATGCAGTTTACGAAGTTTTTCTTCAACGTTGCGCAATATTTGACCATTTCCGCACGGTGACGGTCCATATCTAGCTAACAATTCAATATTTCTACTCGTCTTCTTTTGCTTTGTTTGTATAATTGAATGTGCTAATTCGACAATGTGATTGCGGGGAGGACCGCGTAACAGTCTAGAACCGATACTGTACATCAAAATACTGTACATCTCAATAAAGTTTATTTTTACAAACCCCCCCCAAAAACTGTCATGGCGACGCCCAGAGCAGACGACTGGAGTTGGTTTCCTGCATTAGCACTTGGCGTTTCTTTCATGAAATGTATTTTGATAAACGCATAGTAAGTGAAACATTCAAATAATTTATAATATATTTCTAAACATGTATATTTCAACGTATCTTATCTGTTCTACTTCATTGATTAGTTGTGTCGCTAGCTAGCGTTAGCTTGATATCTGCGTTGGCAGCTTTGCCACTGTATTGAAAAAGTTATTCAACCATACACGTTTACACACATAACTAACTATAAATAAGTGGTTAGGGCATTTATTCTCACCAGGAAAATGTGTCATAAGAGCATCAAACCTCCTAACTACACTGTCCTATAACTATCTGTGTGACGTTTTTTTTAACAGTGAGGTATTGTGTTGTGTCGTTGACTATGACAGTGTTTTCTGGATATTTCAGTCATTCCACAGATTTTGAGGTTCACAGGAACTGGCTCGCCATCACTCACAGCTTTCCTGTGTCAGAATGGTACCATGAGGTTTGTACATGCATGCATGCATACATACATACATACTGTACATACATACAAATCATGTATTATGCATGTATAAAAGTGTGTCACTCACCCCTTAAGTGCTATTTCAAGCTACAAATCCTGTAGCTAAATCATCATTTTGCGCGTGACGAATTCACATGGAGATTGAGGGAAAAGTGACGCTACCTGTCGGCAATGTTACCTCTAAAATATCATTAGTCGAGGTAATTGACGTACTATGTACATGTAGGCAGTGGTGGAATCAACGCAATATTAGCCACTTTCTCATACATAGACATGTACAACATTGGTCATCATGCTCAGACTTTAAACATAATGCAACATACCGAAACTCTGCAAAACTAACTAAGCAAGAGATTTTGTTGTAGGCAGAATGCTTTGGAGTAGGATTCTATGGCATTGACAGGCATGACTCAGGCCTGTACTCTACATAGACCAGTGCGCCATAACCAATCAGAGCTGCTGTAGGCCTATATGTAAATAGACCATTGCCATAATGCATCTGTGCCATTCACTTTGAACTGGAATGTGTTTACTGCATAAGTGGTCGTGAGTAGATTAGTTTGTTTTGTGATCAAAGCAAGAGCTGCCTGTTGCCACTTGTGCACATTTGTTCATATCCTTTGCTAGTTAGTGAGTTATTAGCCCCGTTATAGATCATTTGTAGTAAGCAATGGGGGGAGTGATTGCTTCTTACAAGAGCACAAAATGTGTACATTTCTAGACATCTTTGAAAAGCGAGTCGGGTAAAGAGCTTCTTTTTTTTTTTTGCCAATAGGCAGAGGGTAGCATCATTTGTCTGATTCACTGTAATAATGGTATGGGAATAATGCATTTTATTTTGTAAAGTGGTTTCTTGAATTAAACAACACAACAACATTTTCAATCACCTCCTTGTCTGAAGGACAAGTGGATAAACAGGTTAATGTCAAGCCCTGCATGTTTTTTTTCAAAAGTTTAATGGAAAGTAGGCCTACATTGAACACCATACATTGGCCATTGTAGGCTGAATGATAGAACAGCTATTTCCATGTTATGGAATGCATTTTCTCTATTGTTTCAGATGGTAGGCCACTCTGGTAGGCCTACATTATGATCATCCCCAGGAGCCTACTTGACCACTTTCTTAAACTGTAACGTAAAGTGGGTACAGCTTCAGTGTTCACAGTAAACGCACGCTGGAAGATGCACAGAATTTTCAGAATGTTCAAGTTTGCGCTCATCAGACCTGAAATTTGCTCACTGCCCCCACAAAATAGAGGGAGCATTGCCTGTCGGAAGTCAAATTTTACCTATAGAATACAAATGTTTATGACTGTGTGTTTGTCTTTCTGTGTAGAACACCTCAGAGTGGACCCTGGACTACCCTCCTTTGTTTGCCTGGTTTGAGTATGGCCTGTCCCACGTGGCTCAGCACTTTGACAAGGAGATGCTGGTGGTTCAGAATCTCATCTACACCAGTCCTGCTACCGTCCTTTTCCAGAGGCTCTCTGTCATCGTGACGGACATGGTCTTCATTTACGCTGTCAAAGAGTGAGTGTTTTCTCCAGGGGAAAGGGAGAAGCTAAAGAAATGCAAATATGTTTTATGCATGGAGGATGCCTTAAGTATTAAAGTATCATAAATAGACATGTACTACATTGGTCATCATGCTCAGACTTTTAAGGTATAATGCAGCTGTGTTTATCATTTCTGGGTAACAATTAAGTGCTTTCTGGGATTGTTTACAATTGAAATGGTCAAAAATAAACAAAAATATCTTCTTAGCAGAAAGCATTTTCAAAAGCAATAATTTTGCTAGGACTGTCTGGGAGCAGTCTGATTGAGGTAGAGTCCTGCATCGGGTTGGATACACATGATTTTCCTGCAGTTGAGCTGCAAATAAATCAACTGGCAGGTGGAATGAAAACATTCTTTCAACTCGCAGGTCGGCTCGCAATTCAGAACAATTATATTGCAGGTCAGAAATGTTTTATATGATGATAATATAATTTTTTTACAAACCCAGGAGCTTGTTGTGTTTTCCATTAGGCTATGTGAGCGGTGAGGCAGATATGGCCTAGGCTACCAGCCACCCAGCGAGAGAGTGGAGCAGGGAACTGTCCATTAGGAGGCTATTTGTGTGGTTCTGAAACATTCCTAATATGTCCACCTGCAGAGCTTATGTTCCCTTTCACCACACGACAATACATTGGCAAGTTTATTTTTCCAGACTCTTAGCTCAAGCGAAAATGGCTAATGTAAGGAGAAATAAAGAAGGTTATGATGGTGAGATACACCATCATGGAAACAGGTGCTGTGCGAGTGAAACCCCAGTTTGGAAGGATTTTGGAGTCATTCTGGACAAGGAGGACAACAACCCGGTAGATGGATACACAGCCTGCAAAAGTGCAAGCAGATATTTGTTTACAATAATTCAGTTACTTATTACATTACTTCAGGCTTTCCTTCATTTAAACCGTACGCAGGCCATATAAAGCTTAAACCTGTGTGGCTGGTAAAATTTTGAGTAGACAATAGCCTACAAAATATATGTAGGCTATTTTTGCAGTCTATATCCTATTTGATTCTGGAATAGCCTAATAAATTAATGTTATTTGGCGGGTCACCAATCGGCTCTCGGAACACTTCTATGTGGGTGGATCAGGTTGCGGAGAAAAATATAATGACAAACCATCGTTCGGCGTTCGGCGCAGGTGTTGGTAACTGGTTCGCCATACACCTGCACCGAACGTTGTGCAACAGGTAATTCATATGTTTACCTCATATGTTTACCTCATATGTTTACCTATTCATATGTTTACCTGCGCAACGTTCGGCGCAGGTGTTGGTAACTGGTTCGCCATACACCTGCGCCGAACGTTGTGCAACAGGTAATTCATATGTTTACCTAAGTAGTTAGATGGTTTGTCATTAAATCTATTAGATAGACATGCTTCTGATATCCGTGCATTATTGACCCGTGACTGACAATTTTGAAGTACGTTAGCAAAACCCTAAAACGAGGTGACGTCAGACCGTCTACTTAAGTAGGCAATATAAAAAAGTCTATCGTGTTCATTGATTGGGTTAAGACGAACCGTCACTCCAAACCTAGCTGACCAATGGAGACTCATTGTCTACGCCTCCCTCTAAACCCTGCCCTTCACGGGAAAATAATGCCAAAACTCACAATAGAAAAGACTGGCAGTGAACGCAAAGAAACACATTGATAGCAAAGATACGAGTAGCGAAACCAGAAGGTAGTGCATGCAGGCAAAATGTATTCAATAGGATTGGTTGCTGGGAAAGTTGAACCGAAAACGTTTTTTACATTCTTTTTCAAATATATGTTTTAATCATTTGTCAGAGTTTTGCACTCGCTTTAAAATTATTTGCTTACAAGTTTTGGTTTTAATGTCTTATTTTTCTTTACAATTCTATACATTTTCCTTTCAATTGTTTGGCTTTTGATTTCAACAGCCAACGACCACCAGTCCTCGAAAATATAATGGTTACATTCAACTTTATTTTTCATGTTCACAATTAATTTTATTTTGAATTAAATTCATATGGCGTGAAATTGACCCCATAAACGTGACACGCAATTTTTCAAGACTACTGGATTCTGCTCTGACTTGGGTGTCTGTTAGTGGGGAGAGAGTACTTGTCCCCCTAGATATTGCGTATTTTGGGTGTTGGTATCATTTGTGTTTGCTAAAAGCTAACTACTTCTCTGCTTGTGTAGCTAATGCTTCTTTGCTTAGGTAGGATTTGTGTTTGCCAAAAGCCTACCTCTTTTGCTCGGCTTGTGTAGCCAGTGTTTCCTTGCTTGATTAAGATGACCAGTGGTAAGAGTAAATTCAAAAAGGCTAACCAGTCAGATTTGAACCTCCGACCATGCCATAGGGCATGTGGTTTCACAATGAAAATGTAAAGATACTCACAAGTGCTGTCCTGTTTGCCGGGGGTGGAAACACCCTCAGGCTGCCTTGGCTCGGACCAGCTCGTGTGACCGCTGTCACCGGCTGAGTTCAGACTGTTTTATGCTGACTTCTTAGGAAGGTTTACTGGAGAAGGGCATCTCTTTGAAAATAACGGTGTTACGGCGGCCTCAGGGCTGCCGGAGACGGGTCGGAGTTGTTCCCCGCCTGTCATGCGAGAGACTTGGATTCTCTGCTTCCCTGAAGGTTTTCAGGAACTGCATTCTGGAAAGGATGTGGTACTGTATCTCTGACTGGTTCCGAGAAAGAGATGGATGAGCTAGCTCCGACAGCTTTATATCTATGCCACGGCTATCGCGCTGGGCTTGCAGAGCAGCAACCCGGCGCTATGGCTTTCCTCCTGGGTAAAGTTTTACAACCTGTGATGACTGCGGTAGAGCTTGACTCTCTCTCAAAAGTAACAGTCAGTATCTGGTGTGGCCACCAGCTGCATTAAGTACTGCAGTGCATCTCCTCATGGACTGCACCAGATTTGCCAGTTCTTGCTGTGAGATGTTATCCCACTCTTCCGCCAAGGCACCTGCAAGTTTCCAGACATTTCTGGGGGGAATGGCCCTAGCCCTCACCCTCCGATCCAACAGGTCCCAGACGTGCTCAATGGGATAGAGATCCGGGCTCTTCGCTGGCCATGGCAGAACACTAACATTCCTGTCTTGCAGGAAATCACGCACAGAATGAGCAGTACGGCTGGTGGCATTGTCATGCTGGAGGGTCATGTCAGGATGAGTCTGCAGGAAGGGTACCACATGAGGGAGGAGGATGTCTTCCCTGTAACGCACAGTGTTTAGATTGCCTGCAATGACAACAAGCTCAGTCCAATGATGCTGTGACACACCGCCCCAGACCATGACGGATCCACCTCCAAATCGATCCTGCTCCAGAGTATAGGCCTTGGTGTAACGTTTTTTCCTTCGACGATAAACGAATCCGACCATCACCCCTGGTGAGACAAAACCACAACTCGACTCGTCAGTGAAGAGCACTTTTTGCCAGTCCTGTCTGGTCCAGCGACTGTGGGTTTGTGCCCATAGGCGACGTTGTTGCCAGTGATGTCTGGTGAGGACCTGCCTTACAACAGGCCTACAAGCCCTCAGTCCAGCCTCTCTCAGCCTATTGTGGACAGTCTGAGCACTGATGGAGGGATTGTGCGTTCCTGGTGTAACTCGGGCAGTTGTTGTTGCCATCCTGTACCTGTCCCGCAGGTGTGATGTTCGGATGTACTGATCCTGTGTTGTTACACGTGGTCTGCCACTGCGAGGACGATCAGCTGTCCATCCTGTCTCCCTGTAGCGCTGTCTTAGGTGTCTCACAGTATGGACATTGCAATTTATTGCACTGGCCACATCTGCAGTCCTCATGCATCCTTGCAGCATGCCTAAGGCACGTTCACGCAGATGAGCAGGGACCCTGGACATCTTTCTTTTGGTGTTTTTCAGAGTCAGTAGAAAGGCCTCTTTTAGTGTTCTAAGTTTTCATAACTGTGACCTTATTTGCCTACCGTCTGTAAGCCATTAGTGTCTTAACGACCGTTCCACAAGTGCATGTTCATTCATTGTTTATGGTTCATTGAACAAGCATGGGAAACAGTGTTTTAAATTAAGATCTGTGAAGTTATTTGGATTTTTACGAATTGTCTTTATCTTTGGTCCTGAAAAAGGGAGGTTTCTTTTTTTTGAGTTTACTTGAAGTCCTTGGCCACTTTAATAAATGGAACACTAGTCAGTCACTTTAAATAATCACTTTAATAATGTTTACATATCTTGCATTACTCATCTCATATGTTTATACTGTATTCTATTATATCTACTGTATCTTAGTCTATTCTTCTCTGACATTGCCCGTCCGTATATTTATATTTTCTTAATTCAATTCTTTTACTTAGATTTGTGTGTATTGGGTATATGTTGTGAATTGTTAGATATTACTTGTTAGATATTGCTACCCTGTCGGAACTAGAAGCACAAGCATTTCGCTACACTCTCAATAACATCTGCTAAAAACGTGTATGTGACAAATACAATTTGATTTGTCTCAACTATGGAGTCCATGCAGTCTCGTTCCGAGGAGAAGCAAAAACAATAAGTAACAGTGCTTTCTTGCTGCGTTCAAGTCATGTTGGGAACATGTGCAATATCACCTTCCTTCTAGGAAAATTCACGTGCATGCCCGTCCAACTCTGGTTTATGACTAGGAGACTTGGGTATGATATCTGGACCCCAATCTTTTTCATATGCTGGGCTTCAATGTCATGCACCACTGAGAATGGCTGTCAATGGTGACATTGAACATTTACATTTGGTGGATACTCTTATCCAGAGGGACTTGCAGTAGTAAGTCCAGTGCTTTGTTAAATATTTTTTTTATTTAACTAGGCAAGTCAGTTAAGAACAAATTCTTATTTACAATGACGGCCTACACCTGCCAAACCCTTTTACCCAAGGCCCTATGGTGTCCGAGGGTATCGAAAGTATGGTATCACCCATATGTGAGCATAAATCACTCTCTTCAGGCACAAGAGTGGCGGGTGTGTGAGGACATGACAAAATAACCACATTATCCCAGTCCTCAAGGTGGTGCTCCACCCCTCCAGATGACAATATATAGGTGGTTGACCGCATGCTCCGCCCAGCGGCGGGCATTCAAGGCGTCACCGTGGGTGTGTCCTATCGCCTGTTTTGAGAGAGAAGATTTCCTCTCTTTGGAAGTGGGCTATTCGGGTGGTTCCCATGTCGGAAGCACAGAGCGGTTGGTACAACCTGTATTTT
The DNA here is from genome assembly GCF_016432855.1 of Salvelinus namaycush. Taxonomy (NCBI): domain Eukaryota; kingdom Metazoa; phylum Chordata; class Actinopteri; order Salmoniformes; family Salmonidae; genus Salvelinus; species Salvelinus namaycush. Next base: position 53,220,290 of record NC_052318.1, on the reverse strand, counting down.
CGAGTTCCAAACAGCAATGGAACGCTGTGTCCCATCCTGGACTTGCGTGGTTTGGACAAGCACCTCAAGGAGTGCAAGTTCAAAATGCTCACACTTCGGTGGCTAATACAGTCGGTGCGTCCCAGCAATTGGTTTACGTACAGTGCCTTCACAAAGTATTCACACCTTTGACTTATTCCACATTTTGTTGTGTTACAGCCTTAGATGTAGATGTTTTGTCACTGGCCTACACACAGTACCCCATGGCGTCAAAGTGGAATAGTGTTTTTATACATTTTTACAAATTTGCTGAACAAGTCACAAGTTGCATGGATTCACTCTGTGTGCAATTATAGTGTTTAACATGATTTTGTAAAGACTACCTCATCTCTGTACCCTCACACATACAATCTGTAAGGTCCCTTAGTCAAGCAGTGAATATCAAACACAGATTCAACCACAAAGACCAGGGTGTTTCTCCAATGCCTCATAAAGAAGGACACCTATTGGTAGGACACCTATATGGTGAAGTTATTAATTACACTTTGGATGGTGTATCAATACACCCAGTCACTACAACGATACATGCATCCATCCTAACTCATTTGCCGGAGAGGAAGGAAACAGCTCAGGGATTTCACCATGAGGCCAATGGTGACTTTAAAACAGTTACAGAGTTTAATGGCTGGAATAGGGGAGAACTGAGGATGGATCAACAACTGCAGTTACTCCACAATGCTAACCTAATTGACAGAGTGAAAAGAAGGAAGCCTGTACATAATACAAATGATCCATCAGACACTGTCTTCTATCCCGTTTGCAACAAGTCACTAAATTAATACTGCAAAAGTTTTAGTCCTGAATACAAAGTGTTATTTTTAGGGAAAATACAACACATTGAGTACCACTCTCCATATTTTCAAGCATAGTGGTGGCTGCATCATGTTATCTGTATGCTTGTAATCATTAGGGGCTGTGGAGTTTTTCAGGATAAAAAAGAAACGGAATGGAGTTAAGCACAGGAAAAATCCTAGAAGAAAATCTGGTTGTCTGCTTTCCACCAGACACTGGGAGATAAATTCACCTTTCAGCAGGACAATAATATAAAACACAAGGCCAAATCTACACAGGAGTTGCTTACCAAGAAGACAGTGAATGTTCCTGAGTGGCCGAGTTACAGTTTTGACTTAAATCTTTAAAATCTATGGCAAGACCTGAAAATGGTTGTCTAGCAATGATCAACAACCAATATGATATTTTTTTTTTAAAGAGTAATGGGCAAATGTTGCTCAATCCAGGTGTGGAATGCTCTTAGAGATTTACCCAGAAAGACTCACAGCTGTAATCGCGGCTAAAGGTAATTCAAACATGTACTTACTCAGGGGGTTGAATGCTTACGTAATCAAGATATAGTAGGTTTTTTTCATGATTTCTTAACAATAAAAAAAAAAATAATCCACTTTGACGTTAGAGTATTTTGTGTAGATCGTTGACAAAAAAACCCAATGAAACCATTTTAAATCCACTTTGTAACACAACAAAATGTTGGAAAAGTCAAAGGGTGTGAATACTTTCTGAAGGCACTGTAGATACACATCTGGACGCATCTCGCCATTGTCATCAGTTGCTCAAGGTATCCCAGTCGCGCCTGAGGGCGTTGACTCTTTGTTGTCGCAGGGGGTTCCCATGGGCCGGGTAGTGTCCCGCAGGGTGAGCACGACGTCGGTGGCGTACATCAACAGGCAGTCTCTCTCCTAACCCATTATCTGCTCTTAGGGCGCAGTGCGTATACACCCTCCGGATCTCTCAACGTGGGTGCGGATACACTTTCAGGGGGGTTGCGCATTATCAAGTCACAGCAGGTGTCATGTTGTTTTGGACTTGCAGTTCCTTGCGTGAGTTCTGACATTCCAGACTCCTTTGGTCTCTGTGCAAGCCTTTTTGGAACCAGTAAGGTCTATGGACTTGGGCCGCCGTGGTCGATGTTAGGCAGTGTTTTATCCTGGTTACCACAGTTCTCTGTGGGTTTGAGCCTTGTGCTGTCATGGGAGCGCGTGAGTACACAGTTCCCAGGCTACTGCAGGCTTCCTGTGGGTTTGAGCCTCGGGCTGCTGTGGTTCAACGACTCTGGTCGGTGCTATGCAGCGTGCATGTGCGCTTTACCAAGTCACGACAGGTGTTCTGTTGTTTTGGACTGACTGAAAGGTAACATTTATGAATATACCCACTGTTCCCTGAAGGAGGGAACGAGGTATAACATATTTTGGGCCGCACCGTCAGGTGGTTTGTGCTTGCTGAAGAGCAGTCCTGAATTGAGGAAAGTAATGGGAGCGCTGGTGTTATAGCTAGGATGGTGGGGCTTGCAAGGGCAGGCTCTGCATTTATTAGCCCATTGGGTGTGTTTTAGTTTTCTTCAGGTGAATGTGATTGGTCGTTGACTCCCCATACTATGTTATACCTTGTTCCCTCATTCAGGGAACAGTAGTTATGTTCATAACTGTACATTATTGGCAGAGAGGAAGGCACACTCTTTGTTATTGGTCTGATAATTTATAGCAAAAACCCCACCCATGCAAAACAAGCTGACTTTTCAGGTACTTTTCAAACAGCTCTTACACTAAAAGGGCATCATCATTTTCACAATTGCATAGTATTATTCCAACCTAAGAGTGTGGAAATATATTTAACACACAGGAAAATAATGTTTTTGACTGCGCTGCCTCTTTAAGGATTTTATTTGTTAATGTTTCTTTTTTGTGTTTTGTATATACTGTACAGTGTATGTTTCAGTCCCCCATTTATAACCACTGTTTTTCTCTCTTCCTCCAGATGCTGTAGAAGTGTGAGAGAAGAGAAGGGTTCCAAGGACCTCCTGGGGCATCCATTTTTCATCCTGGCAGCTCTGCTTTTGTGGAACTTTGGCCTCCTCATCGTTGACCGTATCCTTCAGTCACTACTCTGAGAGCTGGGTTGTGTTTTTCAGGCCTCAAAATGAAAGAAAACACACTGAAACATGGAAGGATTACCGAGACCTGTCCAATAGGAAACTCATATAAAACTCCTGTTTTAAAACGGTGTGCCCTTATGAACATGAAAAGAAGAGAAAGGCCTGCACACTGAATTTGCTCCGAATTACCACCTTAATTTACTTTTTGATCCACAAAGATCTTCATCGGGTCAAAAGGCAAGACCACCAACTGCCCTAATGAACATGACCCAACTGTGTTGACAAGGTCAAGGAGCTTACATGACCTAGTTCATTATGGCAATTCAACTCTATAGAGCTGTAACTAAGCAGTCTAGAGAAATACGCTAGAAAAATAAGTGGTTAATAGGGATCACTTAATGCTGTTAGCTACCATAACAGGTATTAACCAGCTAGTCTCTCAAGTCCTTAGCGTTTCCATCCAGACATTCATTTCCAGTACAATGGATTCCTGTTTGGAATACTACTGCTATCAGTGGCAAGACATTTACAGGTACTGTACCTACCCAACCACCCTTCTCCACAACACCAATGATTCCTGCTTAACTCAACCATGCTGAATCATGAGCAAAGTTAAGGTCCTTTATTTAGATTAGTTTAAGAAACATGAATGGTTATGCCATCTTGTTCTTCGTTTGAATGTAGTATTGATCAAATAATATTGTATTTGTGACATGCACCGAATACAAGAGGTGTAGACTTTACCGTGAAATGTTTACTTACGAGTCTTATCCCAACCATGCAGAGTTAAAAAGTCTGAAAAAAATACACACAAAAATGACAATAACGAGGCTATATAGAAGGAGGACTAGTACCAAGTCAATGTGCAGGGGTACGAAGTAGTTGAGGTAATATGTACAGTGCCTTCAGAAAGTATTCACACCCCTTGACTTTTTCCAAATTTTTTGTATTACAGCCTGAATTAAGAATGGATTAAGTTGATATTTGTTGGTCACTGGCCTACACACAATATCCTATGTCAAAGTGGAATTATGTTTTTTGAAATTTAAAAAAAATTGATTCAAAATGAAAGGCTGAAATGTCTTGAGTCAATAAGTATTCAACCCCTTTGTTATGGCAATGGAGTCAAAATTTGCTTAACAAGTCTGTGTGCATTAATAGTGTTTAACATGATTTTTTTCATGACGACCTCATCTTTGTACCCCACACATACAATTATCTGTAAGGCCCCTCAATCGAACAGTGAATTTCAAACACAGATTCAACCACAAAGACATGGGAGGTTTTCTTTGCCTCGCAAAGAAGTGCATCTATTGGTAGATGGGGGAGGGGGAAAAAAGCTGCCATTTAATTTCCCTTTGAGCGTGGTGATGTTATTAATTACACTTTCGTACACCCATTCACTCCAAAGATACATGTGTCCTTCCTAACTCAGTTGCCGGAGAGGAAGGAAACCGCTCAGGGATTTCACCATGAGGCCAATGGTGATTTTAAAACAGTTACAGAGTTTAATGTCTGTGATAGGAGAAAACTAAGGATGGATCAACAACATTGTAGTTACTCCACACTACTAACTTAATTGACAGAGTGAAAAGAAGGAAGCCTGTACAGAAATTTTTTTTCCCACCGGACACTGTTCTGCTGAATTCACCTTTCAGCAGGACAATAACCTAAAACACAAAACCAAATCTACACTGGAGTTGCTTACCAAGAAGAAAATATAAGTGGTGCAGTGGTGTAAGGTACTACATCGCAGTGCTAGCTGTGTCACTAGAGATCCTGGTTGGAGTCCAAGCTCTTTCGCAGCTGGCTGCGACCGGGAGACCCATGGGGCGGCGCACAATTGGCCCAGCATCTTCCGGGTTAGGGGAGGGTTTGGCCGGCAGGGATGTTATTGTCCCATCGCGCTCTAGCGACTCCTGTGGCAGGCCGGGTGCAATGCACGTCGACGCAGTCGCCAGGTGTACGGTTTTTCCTCCGACACATTGGTGCGTCTAGGCTGGGTTGTGCACCTTGGCTGTTCACCTTGGCTGGGTTGTGTTTCGGAGGACGCGTGGCTTTCGACCTTCGCCTCTCCCGAGTCTGCACGGGAGTTGCAGTGATGGGACAAGACTGTAACTACCAATTGGATACCACGAAATTGGGGAGAGAAGACAAGAAAATATTAATGTTCCTGAGTAGCCGAGTTACAGTTTTGACTTGTTCTTTTTTTAATTTATTTTTATTTAACTAGGCAAGTCAATTAAGAACAAATTCTTATTTACAATGACGGCCTACCAAAAGGCAAAAGGCCTCCTGCTGGGATTAAAAATGAAAAATAAAAATATAGGACAAAACACACATCACGACAAGAGAGACACCACAACACTACATAAAGAGAGACCTAAGACAACAACATAGCAAGGCAGCAACACATGAAAAAACAGTATGGTAGCAGCACATGACAACAACATGGTAGCACAACATGGTAGCAGCACAAAATATGGTGCAAATTATTGGGCACAGACAACAGCACAAAGGGCGAGAAGGTAGTGACAACAATACATAACACGAAGCAGCCACAACTGTCAGTAAGAGTGTCCATGATTGAGTCTTTGAATGAGGAGATGGAGTTAAGATGATCCAGTTTGAGTGTTTTTTGCAGCTCGTTCCAGTCACTAGCCGCAGGGAACTGAAAAGAGGAGCGGCCCAAGAATGTGTGTGCTTTGGGGACATTTAACAGAATGTGACTGGCAGAATGGCAGTTGTATGTGGAGGATGAGGGTTGCAGTAAGTATCTCAGATGGGGGGGATTGAGGCCTAAGAGGGTTTATAAATAAGCATCAACCAGTGGGTCTTGCAACAGGTATGACCATTTTACAGAGTATAGAGTGCAGTGATGTGTCCTATAAAGAGCATTGGTGGCAAATTTGATGGCCGAATGGTAAATAACATCTAGCCGCTCGAGAGCACCGTTACCTGCCATCTATAAATTACGGCTCCATAGTCTAGCATGGGTAGGATGGTCATCCTAAATCTGCTAGAAAATCTATCGCACAATCTGGAAATAGACTTGCCAGAGCTTGAAGAATTTAAAGAACAATGGGCAAATTAAAGACTCACAGCTGTAATAGCTGCCAAAGGTGATTCTAACATGTATTGACTCAGGGGGTTGAATACTTATCTAATCAAGATATATTAGTGTTTTATTTTTCATTACGTTTTTTTTTTTTTTTTTTTACAAATGTTAGAATTCTTCTTCCACTTTGATATTAGAGAGTATTTTGTGTAGATCATTGACAAAAAAAGGACAATTAAATCCATTTGAATCGCACTTTGTAAACAACAAAATGTGGGAAAAGTCAAAGGGTGTGAATACTTTTTGAAGGCACTGTAGGCAGGGGTAAAAGTGACTAGGCAATCAGGATAGCTCAACAGAGTAGCAGCTGTGTGTGTGTGTGTGTGTGTGTGTGTGTGTGTGTGTGTGTGTGTGTGTGTGTGTGTGTGTGTGTGTGTGTGTGTGTGTGTGTGTGTGTGTCTGTGTCTGTGTGTCTGTGTGTGTGTGTTAGATGGCAGTGAAGTGTGTGTGTGTGTGTGTGTGTGTGTGTGTGTGTGGTGTGTGTGTGTGTGTGTTAGATGGCAGTGAAGTATGTGTGGGTAGAGTCCAGTGAGTGTGCATAGAGCCAGTCCAAGAGAGTCTGTGCAACAAAAAAAGGTCAATACAAATACTCCGGGTGGCCATTTGATGAACTGTTCGGCAGTCTTATGGCTTGGGGGTAGAAGCTGTTCAGGAGCCTTTTGGTCCCAGACTTGGCGCTCTGGTACTGCTTGCCGTGCGGTAGCAGAGAGAGCGGTCTTGGGTGGCTGGAGTCTGACAGTTTTTGGGGCCTTCCTCTGTCACCGCCTAGTATAAATGGCAGGGAGCTCGGCCCTAGTGATGTACAGGGCCGTACGCACTACCCTCTGTAGTGCCTTACGGTCAGATGCCAAACAGTTGCCAAACCAAGCGGTGATGCAACCAGTCAAGATGCTCAAAATGGTGCAGCTGTAGAACTTTTTGATAATCTGAGGGCCCAGGATAAATCTTTTCAGCCTCCTGAGGGGGAAGAGGTGTTGTCGTGCCCTCTTCACGACTGTGTTGGTGTGTTTGGACCATAATAGGTCCTTAGTGATGTATACACCGAGGAATTTAAAGCTCTCGAACTGCTCCACTACAGCCTCGTTGATGTGAATGGGGGCGTCCTCTGCCCGTCGTTTCCTGTAGTTCGAATCAAATTTTATTAGTCACATGCGCCGAATACAACAGGTGTAGACCTTACAGTGAAATGCTTACTTACGAGCCCCTAACTGACAGTGCAGTTTCAAAAAACATGAATAAGAGATAAAAGTAACAAGTAATTAAAGAAGAGCAGTAAAAAATAGCAATATATACAGGGGGGTGCCGGTGCAGAGTCAATGTGCGGGGGCACCGGTTAGTTGAGGATGATCAGCTCCTTTGTCTTGCTTACATTGAGGGAGAGGTTGTTGTCCTGACACCACACTGCGAGGTCTCTGACCTGCTACCTATAGGCTGTCTCATCGTCGTCGGTGATCAGGCCTACCACCGTCGTGTCGTCGGCAAACTTAATGATGGTGTTGCAGTTGTGGGTGAACAGGGAGTACAGGAGGGGACTTAGAACGCACCCCTAAAGGGGCCCCCGTGTTGAGGGTCAGCGTGGCAGATGTGTTGTTACCTACCATCCCCACCTGGGGGTACCTGTCCGGAAGACAAGATCCATTTGTAGAGGGAGTTGTTCAGTCCCAGGGTCCTTAGTTTAGTGATGAGCTTGGAGTGCACTATGGTGTTGAACGCTGAGCTGTAGTCAATGAACAACATTCTCACGTAGGTGTTCATTTTATACAGGTGGGAAAGGGCTATGTGGAGTGCAAAAGAGATTCCGTCATCTGTGGATTTGTTGAGGGGGTATGTGAATTGGAGTGTGTCCAGGGTGTCTGGGATGATGGTGTTGATGTGAGCCATGGCTTTCAAAGCATTTCATGGCTACAGATGTGAGTGCTACGGGACGATAGTCATTTAGAGAGGTGGCCTTGGCGTTCTTGGGCAGAGGGACTATGGTGGTCTGCTTGAAAAATCTAGGTATTACAGACTGGGTCAGGGAAAGGTTGAAAATGTCAGTGAAGACACTTGCCACCTGGTTAGTGCATGCTCTGAGTACGCGTCTTGGTAATCCGTCTGGCCCTGCGGCCTTGCGAATGTTGACCTGTTTAAAGGTCTTATTCACATCAGCTACGTAGAGAGTGATCACATGCATGGTTCAGTGTTGCTTGCCTCAAAACGAGCATATTAGACATTTAGCTCGTCTGGTAGGCTCGTGTCACTGGGCAGCTTGCGGTTGGGTTTCCCTTTGTAATCCGTGATAGTTTGCAAAAAATGCCACGTCCGACGAGCATCCGAGCCGGTGTAGTAGGATTCGATCTTAGTCCTGTGTTGAAGCTTTGCTTGTTTGATGGTTTGTAGGAGGGGGTAGCGGGATTTATTAATAAGCGGATTACTGTCTTTTCATACAGACATTTGAAGCTATTTTATGACATTATTTCTGGTTGAGCAGGGCAGACACCTGGAGGGGGCGTTGCTCTTCACTGTTCTCCTGAACCTGAAACACATCTACCTGTACATTTCTCCTGCCTACGGGATCTTCCTGCTGCGGAGCTACTGCTTCACCGAGGACAACACAGGTAACAGAGGTAACACCAGAGCTAGCAGGTTACACAGGGTAACTCAGAGTTAGCTGTTGGGTGATAAACAGAAAAGGAACATTTTCAGGAGAAACACCAGAGACGTTACCTGGGTAACAGTAAGCGTGAATACTGGTTGATGACACCTTAAAATGAATTTAATTCCGAATAATGAGATAATATGATTGTAATAAACTTACTGATCAAAGGTTTTGTATCCAACCATACAGTTTATTCACTCTGTTCCTCTCTGTTGTTTGTTTTCTTCAGATGGCTCTGTGAGATGGAGCAGTTTCAGTCCTGTTCGTCTGGTAGCTCTGGGATCTATCGTGATCTCTGTCTGCGCTCTGTCCTTTGGTCCGTTCATTGCTATGGTACAGTAGGTACTCTGTCAGTACAACAGCAGAATTCTAGCAGAGCATGCTGATGTAGATACCATTTCTGTTTATTTTTACCTCTGTCAGGCTCGCATTAACGCAGGATTTGGCATTTTTCACGCAGAAAAGGAAAGATAAAACACTTTTGCTGCATTTTGTAAATGCACATCTAAAATGTAAAGAAATACCTTCTGGAACATGTGAACTTACATGTGCCCTAATAACAAACGTGTATGCCACCTGTAAATACGAATACAATTGTTAATTTACGAGCCTAGTTAGTTAACCCACGAAAAAAGCGAGGAACCTTCCCGCTAGCCATGATTGGCTGAGATAATGGATGGGCTGGACATGCCAAGAGATGAGTTCGGATTGGTCTGCTATGTAGCACGCTTCTGTCTATAGCATGAGCTGCTCAGTATGTGTAGATAGAAAGGATTAACTCGGCTTTTTTGAAAGATATCATGAAAAATTGCAAAAGTGTTGCTAAGGCACTCCACTTTCTGGAGGACCGAGTTTTGAAATCAGTGGAATGCCCGGTGGAAGCAGAGTATGATAGTTAAGATGGAGAAAATTCAGGCGTCTCATTGCAAATGCAGAGGGAGTCGAAAAGAGAACACAGAAAGCTTTTGTATAAAACACCTGTCTCCGAATAACATCCTCAAACTAAGGGCAACCATGGCATCCATGTCAGCGAGGGAGAAGCGTTAATTTATGTATACAGGTAAGAGAGTCTAGCTTGCTATATTTTCAGATATTCTAAGTTTCTATTTTGATCAGAAAGTCGTTTTCATTGCAAGTTAAAGCATACTGTTAGCTAGCTAGCTAATGTTACGTGTATGGTCTATGTAGTAATGTTATTTGTATCTCAGATCCATTTGCCTTGCTAGTTAAAACCTAATGTTAGCTAGCTAGCTAACATTGAACCTAGTTGGTTTGATATAGTGTGTGTTTACCAGAGACGGTAATGTGAAGAACAACATGACCTGCACCGACGTCAAATTAGGATATAAAGTTAGGGGCCTCACAGGTTGTGCAGCGGTCTAAGACACTGCATCGCAGTGCTAGAGGCGTCACTATAGATCCTGGTTCGTTCCCGGGCTGTGTCACAACCGGCCGTGACCGGGAGTCCCATAGGGCGGCACACAATTGGCACAGCATCGTCCGGGTTAAGGGAGGGTTTGGCCGGGGGGACTTTACTTGGCTCATCGCACTCTAGCCACTCCTTGTGGCGGGCCAAGCGCCTACAGGCTGACCTCGGTTGTCAGTTGAACAGTGCTTCGTCTGACACATTGGTGCTGCTGGCTTCCGGGTTAAGTGGGCGGGTGTTAAGAAGCGTGGTTTGGCGGAAAATGTTTTCTCCTCCTGTGCCCGTTGGGGATTTGCAGCAAAGAGACAATCAAAATTGGGGAGAAAAAATAATAATAAAGGATATAAAGTTAGGTCAATGAGACAGTGTCCAAGTTATAAAATTCTCCAGTGGAATGCCCAGGTTTATTTAGTCACTCACAACCGTAAGCTATTTTCTGTAATTAGCTTGCCATTTAACTTGTAAATAATTATCTTGTTGTGAGTTTATTTTCCTTTAATAATGAATACAAATTAGCTAAAGTTAAGACATTGTCAGCTATATGATATGTTCATTATTTGAACTGGCTAGCCAGCTTACTTTATTTAGCCTTTTATTTAACTAGGCAAGTCAGTTAAGAACAAATTGTTATTTTACAATGACGGCCTACCCCAGCCAATCCCTCCCCTAACCCGGACAACGCTGGGCCAATTGTGCACCGCCCTATGGGACTCCCAATCTCAGCCGGTTGTGATACAGCCCGGGATAGAACCACCTCTAGCACTGAGATGCAGTGCCTTAGACCGCTCCGCCACTCGGGAGCCTTAAACTTAACACTAGCTAGCTAGCTAACAAGCTATAAACTATTTTTATTTTTTTATTTTATGAAGTTGCTTTTAGTTGCCTGGTTTGCTAGATTGACATATACTAAATTCATTTTTAAACGGATGGGTTTATTGGTGTTAAAATACACCAGTTATGCCAGTTATGGACCACCAGGCTGCTGATGTCATGTCATATCTTTTCATAACGACAACGACAAGTTTGATGTCGGACGACAATAGAACGTTCATGATGTCACTGCGACAACTGTATACAGACATGTCGATAGACGTACCAAAACATTCAAGGGCCATTTTCTCAAAAGTGGGTTTACAAGTTTATCAATGTTCAAAGAATTACTTTCCCTTTGTTTCGTAACTTCTCTGCGCTACGGATCCCTTTTACGGGATCACTTTCCTAAGCAACCGCTAGAATTGCAGGGAGCCAAATGCATAAATATTACTAAAATTATTTATAATCATGTAATCACAAGTGAAATATACCAAAACACAGCTTAGCTTGTTGTTAATCCAGCTATCGTGTCAGATTTTAAAAATATATTTTACAGCGAAAGAAATCCAAGCTTTTGTGAGTGTAGCTTTCAATGCTACAACAGGTAGCCCCAAATTAGCATGGTCACGAAAGTCAGAAAAGGAATAAAATTAATCGCTTACCTTTGATAATCTTCGGATGTTTTCACTCACGAGACTCCCAGTTACACAACAAATGTTCTTTTTGTTCGATAAATATTACTTTTATCACAAAAATTGCCATTTGGGTTGCGCATTATGTTGAGAAATCCAAAGCCGTGTTCCGTTCGACAAATTTCAAAAGGTATCCGTAATGGTCGTATAAACATGTCAAATGTTTTTTATAATCAATCCTCAGGTTGTTTTTAACAAACATAATCGATAATATTTCAACCGGACCATAACCGGTATGGTTATGCTTTTGTCTCTTATCCATTAAGAGACAAAAGGAAAATGGGGTGCCCCTCTCTCGCGCGCAGGAAATATTCAGAGGACACCTGACTACTTTTGAAAAATGTCGCTAATTGTTCAAAATAAAAGCCTGAAACTATGTCTAAAGCCTGGTCACAGCCTGAGGAAGCCATTGGAAAAGGAATCTGGTTGATACCCCTTTAAATGGAGGTTAGACGGGCCAGGAAACACAGATTTCTTAAAAATATCACTTCCGGGTTACATTTTCTCAGGTTTTCGCTTGCAGAATAAGTATTGTTATACTCACAGACAATATTTTGACAGTTTTGGAAACTTTGGCGTGTTTTCTATCCTAATCTGTAAATGATATGCATATTCTACAATCTGGGCCAGAGAATATGTCCGTTTACGTTGGGCACGTTATTTAAAATAACAATTCTGACCCCTAGCGCTAAGAAGTTAACTGTAGTGTATGATATACCATTTTCTAGCTCTGAGTCTCTACTTTTATTGGCAGTAGAATGGCCTTACTGAAGAGCTCATTGACTTCCAACGTGGCATTGTCATAGGATGCCACCTTTCCAACAAGTCAGTTTGTCAAATTTCTGCCCTGCTAGAGCTGCCCCGGTCAACTGTAAGTTTTGTTATTGTGAAGTGGAAAGTAGAAGCAACGACGGCTCAGCCACGAAGTGGTAGGCCACACAAGCTCACAGAACGGGACCGCTGAAGTGTGTAGCGCGTAACAATCATCTGTCCTCGGTTACAACACTCACTACAGTTCCAAACTTTCTCTGGAAGCAACGTCAGCACAATAACTGTTCATCTGGAGATTCATGAAATTGGTTTCCATGGCCGAGCAGCGACATGCACACAAGCCTAAAATGCAAATTAATTACTTAAAAATCATACAATGTGACTTTCTGGATTTTTGTGTACCTATGATAAAAATTACAGACCTCTACATGCTTTGTAAGTAGGAAAACCTGCAAAATCGGCAGTGTATCAAATACTTGTTCTCCCCACTGTATATGTTGTTCTCTGGAGCGCAAAAAATATATACTTTGGATAGTGTACATATTGATTGTGTCCCTGCTTACAAATATCTGGGCGTCTGGATAGATAAAAAGCTGTCTTTTTAAAAAGCATATTGATGAGTTAGTAAAGAAGCTGAGAATAAAATTGGGCTTCTATAGAACTAGGTACTGGCTCTCGCTAAATAGTAGAAAGTAGTTATTCGGTCGATGTTCCTATCGGTGCTAGACTATGGCGACATCATCTGCATGAACGCAATTGCCACTTCGTTAAAGCCGTTAGATGCAGTTTATTATAGGCGTGAATTTTAGTACTCATCACTGCATTCTCTACCAGAAAGTTGGTTGGCCCTCTTTGATTTCACATAAGTTGATACATTGCTGTTTTAATTTATAAAGCCCCAAAAAGGCCCACTGTACCTAACGTCTTTACTAAACTTTAGACATACGAGTTACGCACTCGGTCTCCGGGATGGCTAACTCTGGAAATTCCTTTGGTCTCTACTGAGTTAGGTAAATCAGCTTTTAGTTTGTTCCACCAGTAAGGTGTAAGAAATCTTAAAATCTTAAATGTGATGTTTTGGTGCCTCTAGGGGAATTCAGAAAGCTGATTGAGTACCTTATAACTGATGAATGTGTTTGTTTTTTATGACCATGTTTTTCTTTCTGTTTGCATTAGTTTAGGGATAGTTTAGTGACTGTAATTTCTCTCTCAGGGCCAGCTCCCCCAGGTCCTTTCCAGACTCTTCCCCTTTAAGAGGGGCCTGTGCCACGCCTACTGGGCCCCTAACGTCTGGGCCCTCTACAACATGGTGGATAAAGCTCTGTCTGTGCTGGGTAAGGCACTGTTTACTCTCTCTATGATTTCAGTATGGGCCCGTATTCACAAAGTGTCTCAGAGTAGGAGTGCTGATCTAGGATCAGGTCCTCCCTGTCCATATAATCTTACGCATCATGATTTAACCCCCTAAAGTCGATTGACACACCGGTGCGTCAATCTAAGTAATATATATTTGATCAGTCAGTTTAAGCTAGAGATATGTTTAGCGTTGTATGCATCTCAATCCAGCACTTCTGCCGATGTCGAACTTTAGATGTCGCACCGCATCTGCGGTTGAAAGGTGGCAGAGCTAGAGCGGTGTTCGTCAGACCATGGGACATCTCGAAAATCGGTCTTCTCACAAAAACGTCTGTAGTGTTATGACTCACGAACACAATGGTGGTCTCCGTTTTGCTCTGCGACCCACACAAGTGTCAGGGGACTCATCTGAAGTCGGTACCGTCGATGTGTCAACTTCTGTTTGTAGCGTCCAAACCATTTGGGCTACAAACTAATGTGACCCCACTGTGGAAAGGGGACTCGTCTGAAAGTAACCGGTACCAGTTTTAAAAATGAATGGAAGTATTGAGGTAGTTTTGTGCTTAACCAAAAAAAGAGGTAAAATACTGTAAAAAAAAATATATATATATTTTATTGAGCTTTCTTATATCTCCAAGACACTTCAATACCTTGTTTCTTTGGGGGGGAAATTGGACTGTCTTTTTTTACATTTAGGAATGTGTTATTCAATGTGTTTCAATGGGATATAGTAGTAAAGGCCAAATTCAATAGGGGGTTGTCAGAGAATTTTGGATTGATAGAAAGTAGCCTATTAATGGGCTGGAGAGTATTTGTATTTATTATGGGCTGGAAGGTCACCGATTCATGGAATAATATTACCGGTTTGAAGGTATTTGAGGGGATTTAACAGGGGTTTAATGGCTGGTGTGTTTCTCAGGTGTGCGTCTGAAGCTGTTGGATGTGGCAAAGCTTCCCAAAGCCTCAATGACTGGTGGATTGGTGCAGGAGTTCCAGCACTCCATCCTCCCCTCCGTCTCTCCCTCCATCACACTCATCTGCACTCTGCTCTCCATAATGGTGAGCATCATCTCAGGCTAAAATTCTGCAGCCTTGTTCAGAATCACCACTAAAGACCAGGGGTTGGAACCAGTTCAGGGAACAGAATCAAAAACTGGTCGACATTTTTCGAGGAACAGATTTAGAACCGGAAACGAAAGTGATCTAGCTATACTGTTCCGGAACAGAAGCATTCTTTTAAAAGAATGGGAACCGTTTAATAACATTATTTTACATTCCAGGCATTTTTTTCAGTCCCACAAAAAACATAAGGCACCTATTTTCTGTGTCTGCCTGCTAGCTGAAAATCTTTGCCAGTGTGTGTGCATGTGTAGACAACCTGCACCCTCCAAAGCTGATGTTACAAGCGTGATTCAGAAATTAGGGAGAGATTTTTTTTACATTAAAGAGGAATGTATTAATGTATTCAATTCTAGTTACGGATACTATAGTTATCACTTTTCACATTGGATTTATTAACTACTAAAAGGTAAGATGTGTTTTTAATTCTGGTGCCGCGCTGAACACACAAGCTTGTTAGCTAGCTAGCTAGCTAGTTTCTGGTCCAACGTTAAGCCAACTCTAGGAAGTCCAAAGACATTCAAAGTTCCTCCATAGAAGCTGCTCCTCCGTAGGTATAATTATGTGGGCCTAATTCAGATAATGCATGTCATAACAAGGTGCCCAGCGCTTCAACCCAAGCCTCACCCTCCACCCTCTCTCGCTCTCTCTCCCCACGCGCAAAATTTCAGTCGCATCTCGCGCACTACACCATCGTGCATGTAAACAACTATAGCCTAGGTAGCCCAATAGCAAGCTTCTCTATCTGCACTGATTGGTGAAGTAATTTAATGACGATTTCAAAGGTTTAAAAAGGAACCATATAAACCTGTGTTTTTTTGTGGTTGGGACCGGTTCAGAACTTTATTTTACAAGTCGGACCAATGGAACAGAACAAAAATAATAATGGTTCTGTTCAGAAAGAAACAATTGGAAAATAATTTTGGTTCCAACTGTCACATTGGAGAGATGAAGCAGGTACGGGGTGTAAAACATTTAATACAGTTGAAGTCGGAAGTTTAAATACACCTTAGCCAAATACATTTAAACTCAGTTTTTAACAATTCCTGTCATTTAATCCTAGTATTCCCTGTTTTAGGTCAGTTAAGATCACCACTTTATTTTAAGAATGTGAAATGTCAGAATAATAGTAGAGTATGATTTATTTCAGCTTTTATTTCTTTCATCACATTCCCAGTCGGTCAGAAGTTTACATACAATCAATTGGTATTTGGTAGCATTGCCTTTAAAATGTTTAACTTGTGTCAAACATTTCATGTAGCCTTCCACAAGCTTCCAACAATAAGTTGGGGGAATTCCTCCTGACAGAGCTGGTTTGTAGGCCTCCTTGCTCGCACATGCTTTTTCAGTTCTGCCCACAAATTTTCTATAGGATTGAAGTCAGGGCTTTCTGATGGCCTCTCCAATACCTTGACTTTGTTGTCCTTAAGCCATTTTGCCACAACTTTGGAAGTATGTTTGGGGTCATTGTCCATTTGGAAGACCCATTTGCGACCAAGCTTTAACTTCTTATGGCTGCATCCCGCTACCGGGATCGATATGACAACAGCCAGTGAAAGTGCAGGGCGCCAAATTCAAACAACAGAAATCTCATAATTAAAATTCCTCAAACATACATGTGTCTTATATCATTTTAAAGGTAATATTGTTGTTAACTTCTTATGGCTGCAGGGGCAGTATTGAGTAGCTTGGATGAAAGGTGCACAGAGGTGTCCATATTAAACGGCCTGCTCCTTAGTCCCAGTTGCTAATATATGCATATTATTATTCGTATTGGATAGAAAACACTCTGAAGTTTCTAAAACTGTTTGAATTATGTCTGTGAGTATAACAGAACTCATATGGCAGGCAAAAACCTGAGAAGTTCCACTTCCTGTTTGAATTGTTTCTGAGGTGTCAGATTTTCAACCAAGCTCTCATTGAAATTACAGCGAGATATTGATGGGTTTTCACTTCCTACGGCTTCCACTTGATGTCAACAGTCAATAGAACTTTGTTTGATGACTCTAATGTGAAGGGGGGCCGAAGGAGACAGGAATGAGTAATCACTTCCACGAGTTGATCATGCATTCACCATGCGCCTTCACATGACTTTACGAAAAAAGCAAATCATGCAATAATCTGAGACAGAGCTCAGAACAATAGCCAAATTAGCCGCCATGTTGGACTCAACAGAAACGAGAAAATACATGATAAATGTTTCCTTACCTTTGATGAACTTCATCAGAATGCAGTCCTAGGAATCCCAGGTCCACAATAAATGCTTGATTTGTTCGATAATGTCCGTTATTTATGTCCAATTAGCTACTTTGGTTCGCGCCTTCGGTAAACATTTCCAAAGTCAGAAAGCGCCTCCACTATGACGTGACGAAATGTCCAAAAGTTCCGTAACAGTCAGTAGAAACATGTCAAACGATGTACTGAATCAATCTTTAAAATGTTGTTAACATACATCTTGAATAACGTTCCAACCGGAGAATTAGATTGACTTCAGAAGAGCGATGGAACCGAGGTCCTCCTCATGTGAATGCGCATGGTGAAAGCATGGTCAGCTCGTGGCAGTGGTGACTAATTCCTGTCTCCTTCGGCCCCCCTTCACATTAGAGTCATCAGACAAAGTTCTATTGACTGTTGACATCAAGTGGAAGCCGTAGGAAGTGAAAACCCATCAATATCTCGCTGTAATTTCAATGAGAGCTTGGTTGAAAATCTGCCACCTCAGAAAAAATCCAAACAGGAAGTGGAACTTCTTAGGTTTTTGCCTGCCATATGAGTTATGTTATACTCACAGACATAATTCAAACAGTTTTAGAAACTTCAGAGTGTTTTCTATCCAATACAAATAATAATAATATTAGCAACTGGGACTGAGGAGCAGGCAGTTTACTATGGGCACCTCTGTGCACCTTTCATCCAAGCTACTCAATACTGCCCCTGCAGCCATAAGAAGTTAACTTCCTGACTGATGTCTTGAGATGTTGTTTCAATATATCCACATAATTTTCCTACCTCATGATGCCATCTATTTTGTGAAGTGCACCAGTCCCTCCTGCAGCGAAGCACCCCCACA
The DNA here is from genome assembly GCF_016432855.1 of Salvelinus namaycush. Lineage (NCBI taxonomy): Eukaryota > Metazoa > Chordata > Actinopteri > Salmoniformes > Salmonidae > Salvelinus > Salvelinus namaycush. The sequence continues at coordinate 53,202,361 of NC_052318.1, read as the reverse complement.
ACATGATGCTGCCACCCCCGTGCTTCACGGTTGGGATGGTGTTATTCAGCTTGCAAGCCTCCCCCTTTTTCCTCTAAACATAATGATGGTCATTATGGCCAAACAGTTCTATTTTTGTTTCATCAGACCAGAGGACATTTCTCCAAAAAGTACGATCTTTGTCCTCATGTGCAGTTGCAAACTATAGTCTGGCTTTTTTATGGCGGTTTTGGAGCAGTGGCTTCTTCCTTACTGAGCGTCCTTTCAGGTTATGTCGATATAGGACTCGTTTGACTGTGGATATAGATACTTTTGTACCTGTTTCCTCCAGCATCTTCACAAGGTCCTTTGCTGCTGTCCTGGGATTGATTTGCACTTTTCGCACCAAAGTACGTTAATCTCTAGGAGACAGAACGCGTCTCCTTCCTGAGCGGTATGACGGCTGCGTGGTCCCATGGTGTTTATACTTGCGTACTATTGTTTTTACAGATGAATGTGGTACCTTCAGGCATTTGGAAATTGCTCCCAAGGTTGAACCAGACTTGTGAAGGTCTACAATGTTTTTCTGAGGTCTTGGCTGATATCTTTTGATTTTTCCATGATGTCAAGCAAAGAGGCACTGAGTTGAAGGTAGACCTTGAAATACATCCACAGGTACACCTCCAGTTGACTCAAATTATGTAAATTAGCCTATCAGAAGCTTCTAAAGCCATGACATAATTTTCTGGAATTTTCCAAGCTGTTTAAAGCCACAGTCAACTTAGTGTATGTAAACTTCTGACCCACTGTAATTGTGATACAGTGAATTATAAGTGAAATAATCTGTCGGTAAACAATTGTTTGAAATGCACAAAGTAGATGTCCTAACCGACTTGCTTAAATTAAACTATAGTTTGTTAACAAGAAATTTGTGTAGTGGTTGAAAAACAAATTTTAATGACTCCAACCTAAGTGTATGTAAACTTCCGAATTCAACTGTATATAACGGACATGGAATGAGACAGGAACAGCGTTAGTAAACAGGTAACACAAACCAAAAAACAATTAATGCAGCAGCGGGGAACAGAGCAAGGGAACTGACAAATATAGGGGAGGAATTTTACAGATGAGTGAGTCCAGGTGAGTCCAATATCGCTGATGCGCGTGATGAGGGAAGGCAGGTGTGCGTAATAGATAATAGGAGTGAGTGATGCAGTGCAGCCTGGCGCCCTCAAGCGCCAGGGGGGGAGAGCGGGAGCAGACGTGACACCAACCCCAGCCCAACTAAACTAACTTCATCTACCGTATGTACATGTAATATTGCAGTTGTTTTTGAACAGATAATATCAGAGCTACAGTATCAGTCAAATGTTTTGACACCTACACATTCAATGGTTTTTCTTTATTTTTACTATTTTCTAAATGAATAGTGAAGATATCAAAACTAAGAAATAACACATAGTAATCAAAAAAGTGTTAAAATAATCTAAATATATTTTTGATTTTAGATTCTTTAAAGAAGCCACCTTTTGCCTTGAAGACAGCTTTGCACACTCTTCGCATTCTCTCAACCAGCTTCACCTGGAATGCTTTTCCAACAGTCTTGAAGGAGTTCCCACATATGTTGAGCACTTGTTGGTTGCTTTTCCTTCACTCTGTGGTCCAAATCATCCCAAACCATCTAAATTGGGTTGAGGTCGGGTGATTGTGATTGCAGCCCTTACACAGCCTGGAGGTGTGTTGGGTCATTTTCCTGTTGAAAAACAAATAATAGTCCCACTAAGCGCAAACCAGATGGGATGACGTATCGCTGCAGAATACTGTGGTAGCCATGCTCGTTAAGTGTGCCTTGAATTCTAAATAAATCACAGACAGTATCACCAGTAAAGCACCATCACACCTCCTCCTCCATGCTTCACGGTGGGAACCACACATGCGGAGATCATCCGTTCACTTACTCTGCGTCTCACAAAGACATGGCAGTTGGAACCAAAAATCCCAAATTTAGGCTCCTCAGCCGATTGCTTGTGTTTCTTGGCCCAAGCAAGTCTCTTCTTCTTATTGGTGTCCTTTAGTACTGGTTTCTTTGCAGCAATTTGACCATGAAGGCCTGATTCATGCAGTCTTCTCTGAACAGTTGATGTTGACATGTGTCTGTTACTTGAACTCTGTGAAGCATTTATTTGGGCTGCAATCTGAGGTGCAGGTAACTCTATTGAACTTATCCTCTGCAGCAGAGGTAACTCTGGGTCTTCCTTTCCTGTGGCGGTCCTCATGAGAGCCAGTTTGATCATAGCGGTTGATGGTTTTTGCAACTGCGCTTGAAGAAACTTTCAAAGTTCTTAAAATGTTCCTGCTTGACTGACCTTCATGTCTTAAAGTAATTAATGATGGACTGTCATTTCTCTTTGCTTATTTGAGCAGTTCTTGCCATAATATGGACTTGGTCTTTTACAAAGTTGGGCTATTTTCTGTATACCACCCCTACCTTGTCACATCACAACTGATTGGCTCAAACGCATTAAGAAGGAAAGAAATTCCACAAATTAACTTTTAATAAGGCACACTTGTTAATTGAAATGCTTTCCAGGTGACTACCTCATGAAGCTGGTTGAGAGAATGCCAAGAGTGTGCAACGCTGTCATCGAGGCAAAGGGTGTCTACTTTCAAGAATCTAAAATCTAAAATATGTTTTGATTTGATTAACACTTTTTGGACACTACATGATTCCAAATGTGTTATTTCATAATTTTGATGTCTTCACTATTATTCTACAATGTAGAAAATATTAAAAAATAAAGAAAAAACGTTGAATGAGTAAGTGTGTCCAAACCTTTGACTGGTACTGAATATATTTAGAAATTAATATATGGCTTTGGATAATGTGCACCAGCCGTAAGTAAAAGGTTAAAAGTTAATATACCCCCCTCTCTTCCTACCCCCCACCCCCCTCAGCCTGCAGTGTTGAGTATCTGGCGTCGTCCGCGTGGTGCCCGGGGGTTCCTGCGCTGCCTGGTGATCTGTGCCCTGGGCTCCTTCATGTTCGGCTGGCATGTCCACGAGAAGGCCATCCTCATGGCCATACTGCCCTTCAGGTGAACTGCTGATATCAGAATCTGCTATCATTGAACCGTTGATAGCAACTGGGTCATATTCATTGGGGCACACTGTAGCAAAACGTTTTGCAAATGAAAATAAAATGGGCTTTCTTATTGGACATCTCTGGTAGTCCCTCCCTGTTTCAGTAAATGTTCTTCCGTTTGGTGCCTAATGAATACAACTCTGTGGCATAGTTGGTTACGTCTTTATTGTACAGCTACTCTTCCTGTTGTAATGGGTTTTGTGTTGTTGTTTGAGCAGCATACTAGCAGTTGAGAGCAGAGAGGATGCTGGGATCTTCCTGATGCTGACCACCACAGGGCATTACTCTCTGTTTCCACTTCTCTTCACTGCAGCAGGTAAAGAGCCTCTGCAACTAGCCACCACTGGAGCCATTTGGGCTCCCTCTGAGAAGGCATTTTGTTATTTGCAATTAGAAATTTCATATTGTATGATTAGGATCTTAATGTTTGTTTCTCAATCTTTGTTGTCACAGAGCTGCCCATCAAAGTCCTGCTGATGCTGCTGTTCACGCTCTACAGCTTCACCTCCTTAAAGAAACTGTTCAGGTGGGTGAACTTCCATGTTAGAGTCGATTTTGGGTGGTATTGATACATACAGTGCATTCGGAAAGGATTCAGACCCCCTTGATTTTCCCCCACATTTTGTTACGTTAAAGCCTTATTCTAAAATGGATTAAATAGTTTTTTCCCCCTCATCAATCTATACAAAATACTCCATAATGACAGAGCAAAAACAGGTTTTTAGAAATGTTTACAAATTTATGTTGAAGCACCTTTGGCAGCGATTACAGCCTCCTTCCTTCTTGGGTATGTCGCTACAAGCTTGGCACACCTGTATTTGGGAAGTTTCTCCCAGTCTTCTCTGCAGATCCTCTCAAGCTCTGTCAGGTTGGATGGGGAGCGTCGCTGCACAGCTATTTTCAGGTCTCTTCAGAGATCATTGATCAGGTTAAAGTCCGGGCTCTGGCTAGGCCACTCAAGGACATTCAGAGACTTGTCCCGAAGCCACACCTGCATTGTCTTGACTGTGTGCTTAGGGTCGTTGTCCTGTTGGAAGATTAACCTTCGCCCTAGTCTGAGGTCCTGAGCGCTCTGAAGCAGGTTTTCATCAAGGATCTCTCTGTACTTTGCTCCGTTCATCTTTGCCTCGATCCTGACTAGTCTCCCAGTCCCTGCCGCTGAAGAACATCCCCACAGCATGATGCTGCCACCACCATGCTTCACCGTAGGGATGGTGCCAGGTTTCCTCCAGACGTGACGCTTGGCATTCAGGCCAAGTAGTTCAATCTTGGTTTCATCAAACCAGAGAATATTGTTTCTCATAGTCTGAGAGTGCTTTATATGCCTTTTGAAAAACTCCAAGTGGGTTGTCGTGCCTTTTACTGAGGAGTGGCTTCTGTCTGGCCACTCTTCGATAAAGGCCTGATTTGTGGAGTGCTGCAGAGATGTTTGTCCTTCTGGAAGGTTCTCCCATCTCCACAGAGGAATTCTGGAGCTCTGTCAGATTGACCATCGGATTCTTGGTCACCTCCCTGACCAAGGCCCTTCTCCCCCGATTGCTCAGTTTGGCCGGGCAGCCAGCTCTAGGAGGAGTCTTGGTGGTTCCAAACTTCTTCCATTTAAGAATGATGGAGGCCACAGTGTTCTTGGGACCTTCAATGCTGCAGAAATGTTTTGGTACCCTTTCCCAGATCTGTGCCTCAACACAATCCTGTCTCGGAGCTCTACGGACAATTCCTTTGACCTCATGGCTTGGTTTTTACATGCACTGTCAACTGTGGGACCTTATATCGACAGGTGTGTGCCTTTCCAAATCATGTCCAATCAATTGAATTTACCACAGGTGGACTCCAATCAAGTTGTAGAAACATCTCAAGGATGATCAATGGAAACAGGGTGCACCTGAGCTCAATTTCAAGTCTCATAGAAAAGGGTCTGAATACTTATGTAAATAAGGTATTTCTGTTTTTAATTTTTAATAAATGTGCAAACATTTCTAAAAACCTGTTATCACTTTTTCATTATGGAGTATTGTGTGTAGATTGATGAGGAACATTTTTTATTTTATCGATTTTAGAATAAGGCTGTAACATAACAAAATGTGGAAAAAGTGAAGGGGTCTGAATACTTTCCAAATGCACTATGTCAAGCTGGTGACAACTAACTATATCATTATACATTTAAATACTACTTGAGTAAATGTAATTGCTAAAATATTCTTAAGTATCAAAAATAAAAGTAAAAATCATTTTAAATTCCTTGTATTAAGCAAACCAGATGGCACCATTTAAAAAAAATTATAATAAATGATATGTCCTGCTAAGCATTCAAAATCTAATGAGCGCTTTTGGGTGTCAGGGAAAATGTATGCTGTGAAAAGGACATTATTTTCTTTAGGAATCTAGTGAAGTAAAAGTTGTCAAAAATATAAATAGTAAAGCACAGAGCCCTGTTCCATAAAACATTTTAAGTACATTTTATTTTTTATCTTTACCCATAAAGTTTTCTTAACTTTAAAGGAAAAAGTTTTTAGTCAAATGTCCCCCTTAAATTAAGTGAAAAGTTGTAGTAGGTGCCCATGACGTCCCTTAAGTGCTTCATTCAGTATGGATATCAATGTAAACAACATTTATGGAGGTAAATGTTGCTGTCCTCTGCCCTATTTTCAAAAGAAAAACACCTAGCTAGCTAGGTAGCTACTTAGCTAAACAATGGAAGGTGCATGGCTACAAAGCTAGCTGGCTAGCTAGCTACCTACTCCGTAAGTTATCTTGTCGTGCCAGAAAGTAATATAAACAAGTTGAGAAAAAGTAAGTCAAAGAAATGTATTTTATTATCTTATGAATCTATTTGTTTCTCCTGTCTTAAATGTAGGAGTTCTATTTTGCTATCTCCCAAAATAATGAATATCTCCTCAAAGATATATATTTAAGGGAATCAGGTCATCTCCATGATACTTTTTCTGCTGTACATGCTTTCAAACTACCGTAAAACCCTTAAATGATGCCCTTACCCAAGGAAATGTTTGATGGGCTTTATATAACACCCTTTTACATTTTCCCCCGGTATACGGAAAAATAATTCCTTAAAGGAGACACTTAAGATGTTTTTATGCATTCGGGCCCAGTTAAAGTATTTTTACTTAAGTACTTTACACCACTGTCCTTGATGATTAGTTGACAGTTCAATCAGATGTGTAAGTGCTAGAACAAACCCTGCATGCCTTGTGAGTTCTGGGATCTGAGAACCACAGCATACAAATGCACACAAACATCAAGGACATCACACCTGCCCAGACCCACCTGCTCCCACCCCCATTTCCAGCGCCCGCATCACTTTCCGCCACAAGGCCTCAAACTGTCCCATTTTGCTTCACTCCATCACCCACGCCCTTTCAACATTTAAATAACAAAGCATTTGACCTTTCCAGTTTTTAAGTATATGTTTTTTCAAGATGATTGGCGAGAAAAGTAGTTTCCAACCCATTGGGTATCTCACTGCACCCGCATATGTTGTGTCTTGAAATATGGAGACCGACAGATTAAAAGTTAATTTACATTGTAGTACTTCTGACAGCCAACTTTTGGACTTCATAGCATTCCACAAAGGCATAAATTATTGACTCATTGATAGTTTTACACTTAAGACATGACTCTGTCGTTGTGCTGTAGAATTTGTGAATTTTGTCTCTTGTATAATACATTCTATAAATTAGTTTATACTGGATTAAGCGTACATTTTAGTTAACAGTAATTTGGTTAGTTATGTTCCAACATTCTCTCAATCTTCTGCCAATGTCAGTTCTTTTTAAGTTTATATTTTTTTTCTAAGAGGTTGTCAGTTGGATAGGCTCTCTGCAAGGTTTTGTATATCTTATCTATCATTTGAATATCCTTTTCTGACTCATAGGATTCCCTCAAGATTACTCTGATGTCTAAAAGATTTCAAATCGGAATTCCGTGATATCAAACTTTTAAGTTGCATGTATTTGAAAATATCTACATTGGTCAGTCCAAATTGCTTTTTAATTCTGTCATGGAAATACATGTATTTCCTATTACCAAGACATTTACAATTTCTATGCCTTTAGTTTTCCATGTCAAATCAAATAATTTCTATGCCTTTAGTTTTCCATGTGGTCCAATTTCAGTGAATTCTGAAACGCTATTCAAGGATTGTTCCATAGGGTTGTGCTTTTGGTTCTTGTAGAAACCGTTTTATTTTCTTCCATGTTGTTATAGTGTTCTTAACTATGAAGTTGTTAATGTTCTTAGCTTTATCCTAAAATAGACACGTGAAAAGATTCTGGGGATGAGCGTGCACATCTTCAATATGTACCTTTTGTTCGTCTTTTGTGCTTTTAACTATGTTGCAAGTAAAAGCCTTGGGTGGCGTGTTGATACAATTCCAAGTCTGGAAGGTTAAAACCACCCTCAGACTTAGGAAGATGGGAAAATGTTTTATTTTTATTCTATGAGTTTTATTTGCCGGAATATAAAGTCTGTTATGACTGAGCTATACTTTTTTAATAAAGGATGTTTTTGGTGGGATATTTGGTATTACCAAGAATAAATATAAAAACTTTGGGAGCAATGCCATTCTGAAGAGGTTTATTCTACCTGTAAAATGTATGGGAAGATTGTTCCATTAAATTAGATCTGCTTTCATATTGTTGAGTAATGGGATAAAGTTATCTTTATATATTTGTTGTTTGTGGTCCACTTCAAGAATTGCTGTAGATCATGAGTTTTTATTTTTCCTATTGCCATTATTTTGGTTTTTTTCTACGTTCATGTTTATATCCTAAGATTTTAGAGTATTCCCGAAAATATTTTTGGGGAGGCATTGAGTTTTCAATATTGGTCAGGTATATCAAGAGATAATCTGCAAATAAGTTTAGTTAATATTCATGTTTACCAAAACCTTTTGCGTTTGGGTCCTGTCTAAGAGCACTGCTTTTTTACAGAGCATAATTAGCTCCTATCTTGGTATAAGCAGTGTCACTGTGTGCTGCTTAACATTATAGCTTCCTCGCTCACAAGTCCTTACCAGTATTGATCTCGGGTACATGTGACCGCCCGTTTGAAAATGTACTAGCCAGTTGCACCATCGAAACAACACAAGTGGAAACATTTCAAGCTGTGTGAGTTTACACTACGATCTTAACTCTGTTACAGGGGTTCCCTCCTTAACCCTCTGGAAACCACCTACCTCCTGGGCCTGGTTGCCGTAGAGATCCTCTGTGAGGTTGTTTACCCTCTGTCGCCGTGGCAGCATACCCTGCCCTTCGTGCCCCTGCTGGTGACATCCGTGTACTGCTCTCTGGGAGTCTCTTACTCCTTCATACGCCTCTACGTCTCTCTACTGAGGCAGGACGGGACAGACAAACACAAACAACTATGAGACAGAGAGAGACACTAGTGAGTAGTGACCAATTCACAATCAACCCCTGTGTTGTATCCCAAATAGTATACTATTCCCTGTGTAGTGCATTACTTTTGACCAGGGCCATATAGAATGTCATTTGTGATGCACTCTTTGTCTTACATTGGTGTGTAAAGAAAAAGGGTGGCGTTTCAAACTTTCTGCGATTCTGTTACGAGTCCATCCAGAGCAGATCTTCAAGTGTGCATCTAGAAGTGTAGATTTGGGATGGGAAACACCAAGGAACAGTCACTTATAAATGCACAATCGAAGATCGGCTCTTGGAGGATGTATCATAGCATGAATAATATGTCTGTCTGAATGTGTGAAAACAAAAAGAACTTTGACCAAATGTCACTCAAATGACAATGGAAAAGTGGGGAAATAGTATGGAATGGGATGAAGTTCATGCTGTATTTCTTATGTTTACAAATAAAAAGATAATAAACAGATTTTTGTATTATGATTATTTTGTGTGCGTGTGGGGCGTTTGTGTGCACAGTGTGTGTGTAAACTGTATGTACAGTCGGGTCCAAAAAATGTGGCACCCTTGATAAAGATGAGGAAAAAAGACTGTACATAATAAATAATACAAATACTGAGCTATGTCTAATGCAAAAAAAGGGAAGATTTTATTGTTTTATACTAATACAATTGCTCAGAGAAAAATATTTAGTTTAACAAGTAATACTTGTTATACAAAGATAGGGGTCAAAATTATTTCCACCCCTGTTTTCAATACTTCACCCTGCGAGGATGACGGCACGGAGCCTTTTTCTGAAATGTTTTCTGAGATTGGACAACATATTGGGAGGGATCTTAGACCATTCCTCCATACAGAATCTTTCCAGATTCTTGGATATCCTTAGTCTGAGTTTATGGACTGCCCTCTTCAATTCAAACCACAGGTCTTCAATGGGGTTCATGTCTGGAGACTGATATGACCATTGCAAAATGTAGATTTTTGTGGTCAATTAATGTGCTTGGGGTTATTGTCTTGCCCGAAGATCAAATAAAATAACATTTTATTTGTCACATGCACCGAGTACAACAAACTTACAGTGAAATGCTTACTTACAAGCCCTTAACCAACAAGGCTTTTTTTTTTTAAGTGTTAAGTAGAAAATAAAAGTAACAAATAATTAAACGGCAGCAGTAAAATAACAAGCGAGGCTGTATACAGGAGGTACCAGTACAGAGCCAATGTTCGGGGGCACGGGTTAGTTGAGGTAATATGTACATGTAGGTAGAATTAAAGTGACTATGCATAGATTATAAACAGAGAGTAGCAGCAGCAGTGTAAAAGAGGGGTCTGGGTAGCCCTTTGATTAGCTGTTCAGGAGTCTCATGGCTTGGGGTAGAAGCTGTTAAGAAGCCTTTTGGACCTTGACTTGGCGCTCCAGTACCACTTGCCGTGCGTAGCAGAGAGAACAGTCTATGACTAGGGTGGCTGGATTATTTGACAATTTTTAGGGCCTTTCTCTGACACCACCTGATATAGAGGTCCTGGATGGCAGGCAGCTTGGCCCCAGTGATGTACTGGACCGTACTCACTACCCTCTGTAGTAGTGCGTACGGAGGCTGAGCAGTTGCTGAACCAGGCAGTGATGCAACCAGTCAGGATGCTCTCGATGAAGACTCATGCCAAATATTTTCAGTCTCCCGAGGGGGAATAGGCTTCGTTGCTCCCTCTTCACGACTGTCTTAGTGTGCTTGGACCATGATAGTTTGTTGGTGATGTGGACTCTCAACCTGCTCCACTACAGCCCCGTCGATGAGAATGAGGGCGTTGCCTGGTCCTCCTTTTCTTGTAGTCCACAATCATCTCCTTTGTCTTGATTATGTTGAGGGAGAGTTTGTTGTCCTGGCACCACACGACCAGGTCTCTGACCTCCTCCCGATCCACTTGCGGGCCAAGTTTCAGCCTCCTGGCAGAGGCAACCAGGTTTTTGGCTAAAATGTTCCGGGACTGGGTAAAGTTCATGATGCCGCTGACCTTAACAAGGCCGAAGGACCAGTGGAAGTAAAATAGCTCCATTATGTTAAAGCTCCACCACCCTATTTTACAGTAGGTATGGGATTATTTTCTGCATATGCATCTTTCTTTCTACGCAAAACCCACCACTGGTGTGGCCTAAGAGCTTTCTTTCCATATCAGTCTCCGGACATGAACCCCATTGAGGACAGTCCAGAAACTCAGACTAAGGATATCAAGAATCTGGAAATATTCTGAATGGAGGAATGCTCTAAGATTCCTCCCAATGTGTTCTCCAATCTCAATTCTTTTTTGTATTTTTTGCTAATAGGGTGCCAATCATTTTGGACCTGACCGTATGCATGAGTGTTTGTGTTGGTGTTCCGACTATACTGTGCAGTTTGCGTGCCCTGGGTTCCTGTGAGGAGTATGTGTGTGAATAGAAACAGTGGCCGTGCTAAGAGCTAAGCTCTTGAAAGCCCGCCAACACCCAGACATGAGAAAGACTGCCAGCACTGTGCTGTACCCAATGCACTGTGCCTAGCTCACTGCCAAGGGGTCGTCCTTACAACCCAGCTCCCAAGGCTAATACTATACACTTCCTAATACACTACCAAGGAGTCTGCCTTCTCTGAGTCTGCTTTCTCAGAAACTCCTCTCAATGACATTGCATCAAGGACAGACAGGTGACAGCTCGGCTGCAAATTGATGTGAGGTTGGCCTCCAGCGCTCACTCTCTCACTCACTCACTTCTCATCCCTTTGCCTCTTTGTGCACATACTTCCCTCCCTCCTTCCCTTATCTTTCCAACCCATTCACCTCAACCCCTGACCTCACCCATTCCCAATCTCAGTTGGCGCCGACAGTCCTTAGGCAACTTTGCAGTGTTTTGTTTAATTTACGTATTATTTCTTACATTGTCAGCCCAGAAAATCTGAAGGGTTATTACATACAGCCGGGAAGAACTATTGGATATCAGAGCGACGTCAACTTACCAGGACTATGACCAGGAATACAACTTTCCCGAAGCGGATCCTTTGTCCGAACCACCCAGGGCATTGGAACTGATTCCAGAGGCTGACCCAAAACGATGTCGCCACAGAAGAGGTAGACGGAGCGACCTTCTGGTTAGCCACCGGGATTCTTTGTGCGTCGCGCCGACAGAAATAAACATTTATCCGGGAAGAAGGACGGGGGTGCATGTTTCATGATTAACGACTCATGGTGTAATTGCCACCATCACAGCCCGCTTAGAAGGACTGCGCCCCTCCTTCTCCGTGTCCGACGTGAGCAAGCCATTTAAACGTGTTAACCCTGGCAGGGCTGCCGGCCCGGACGGCATCCCTAGCATGCTGCGCATGCTCCTCAGAGCATGCGCAGACCAGCTGGCTGGTGTGTTTACGGACATATTCAATCTCTCCCTATGCCAGTCTGCTGTTCCCACATGCTTCAAGATGGCCACCATTCTTCTGTACCCAAGTAGGCAAAGGTAACTGAACTAAATGACTATCGCCCCGTAGCACTCACTTCTGTCGTCATGAAGTGCTTTGAGAGACTAGTCAAGGATCATATCACCTCCACCTTACCTGTCACCCTAGACCCACTTCAATTTGCATACCGCCCCAATAGGTCCACAGACGATGCAATTTCCATCACTCTGCACACTGCCATATTGCACCTGGACAAGAGCAATACCTATGTAAGAGTGCTGTTCATTGACTACAGCTCAGCAGTCAACATCAGTAAGCTTGAGGCCCTGGGTCTCAACCCCGCCCTGTGCAATTGGGTCCTGGACTTCCCGACGGGCCGCCCCCAGGTGGTGACGGTAGGAAACAACATCTCCACTTCGCTGATCCTCAACACTGGGGCCCCACAAGGGTGCGTGCTCAACCCCCTCCTGTACTCCCTGTTCACCAATGACTGCGTGGACATGCACGCCTCCAACTCAATCATCACGTTTTTAGACGACACAACAGTAGTAGGCTTGATTACCAACAACGACGAGACAGCCTACAGAGAGGAGGTGAGGGCACTCGGAGTGTGGTGTCAGGAAAACAATATCTCACTCAACAAAACAAAGGAGATGATCGGGGACTTCAGGAAACAGCAGAGGGAGCACCCCCCTATCCACAGCAGTGGAGAAGGTGGAAAGTTTTAAGTTCCTCTGCATACACATCACGGACAAACTGAAATGTTCCACCCACACAGACAGTGTGGTGAAGAAGGCACAAAGCGTGTCTTCAACCTCAGGAGGCTGAATACATTGGGCTTGTCACCTAAAACCCTCACAAACTTTTACAGATGCATAATTGAAAGCATCCTGTCGGGCTGCATAACCGCCTGGTACGGCAACTGCACCGCCCATAACCGCAGGCCTCTCCAGAGGGTGGTGCGGTCTGCACAACGCCTCACCAGGGGCAAACTACCTGCCCTCCAGGACATCTACAGCACCTGATGTCACAGGAAGGCCAAAAAGATCATCAAGGACAACAACCATCCGAGCCACTGCCTGTTCACCCCATCCAGAAGGCGAGGTCAGTACAGGTGCATCCAAAGCTGGGACCGAGAGACTGAAAAATAGCTTCTATCTCAAGGCCATCAGACTGTTAAACAGCCATCACTAACACAGTGAGGCTGCTGCCTACATTCAGACTTGAAATCATTGGTCACTTTAATAAATGGATCACTAGTCACTTTAATAATGCCAATTTAATAATGTTTACATAACTTGCGTTACTCATCTCATATGTATATACTGTATTTTGTACCATCTATTGCCGCTTGGTCATTGCTCATCCATATGTTTATATGTAAACTCAGCAAAAAAAGAAATGTCCTCTCACTGACAACTGCGTTTATTTTAAGCAAACTTAACATGTGTAAATGTTTGTATGAACATAACAAGATTCAACAATTGAGACATAAACTGAACAAGTTCCACAGACATGTGACTAACAGAAATGGAATGATGTGTCCCTGAACAAAGGGGGGGTCAAAATCAAAAGTAACAGTTCATATCTGGTGTGGCCACCAGCTGCATTAAGTACTGCAGTGCATCTCCTCCTCATGGACTGCACCAGATTTGCCAGTTCTTGCTGTGAGATGTTACCCCACTCTTCCACCGAGGCACCTGCAAGTTCCCAGACATCTCTGGAGGGAATGGCCCTAGCCCTCACCCTCCAATCCAACAGGTCCCAGACATGCTCAATGGGATTGAGATCCGGGCTCTTCACTGCCATGGCAGAACACTGACATTCCTCTTGCAGGAAATCACGCACAGAACAAGCAGTATGGTTGGTGGCATTGTCATGCTGGAAGGTCAGGATGAGCCTGCAGGAAGGGTACCACATGAGGGAGGAGGATATCTTCCCTGTAATGCACAGCATTAAGATTGCCTGCAATGACAACAAGCTCAGTCCGATGATGCTGTGACACACCGCCCCAGACCATGACGGACCGTCCACCTCCAAATCGATCTCGCTCCAGAGTACAGGCCTCGGTGTACAGGCCTCCTGTCTGGTCCAGCGATGGTGGGTTTGTGCCCATAGGCGACATTGTTGCCAGTGATGTCTGGTGAGGACCTGCCTTACAACAGGCCTACAAGCCCTCAGTCCAGGCTCTCTCAGCCTATTGTGGACAGTCTGAGTACTGATGGAGTGAGTGTGCGTTCCTGGTGTAACTCGGGCAGTTGTTGTTGCCATCCTGTACCTGTCCCGCAGGTGTGATGTTCGGATGTACCGATCCTGTGCAGGTGTTGTTACACATGGTCTGCCACTGCGAGGACGATCAGCTGTCCATCCTGTCTCCCTGTAGCACTGTCTTAGGTGTCTCACAGTACGGACATTGCAATTTATTGCCCTGGCCACATCTGCAATCCTCATGCCTCCTTGCAGCATGCCTAAGGCACGTTCATGTGTAGAGACCCTGGGCATCTTTCTTTTGGTGTTTTTCAGAGTCAGTAGAAAGGCCTCTTTAGTGTCCTAAGTTTTCATAACTGTGACCTTAATTGCCTACCGTCTGTAAGCTGTTAATGTTTTAACGACCGTTCCACAGGTGTCACGCCCTGGCCTTAGTTATCTTTGTTCTCTTTATTATTTTGGTTAGGTCAGGGTGTGACGAGGGTGGTTTGTGTGTTTTTGTCTCGTCTAGGGTGTTTGTACTGTCTAGGTTTTTGTTTTGTAGATTTATGGGGTTGTGTTCATTCTAGGTGTTTATGTGAGTCTATGGTTGCCTAGATTGGTTCTCAATTAGAGGCAGGTGTTTATCGTTGTCTCTGATTGGGAACCATATTTAGGCAGCCATGTTCTTTGGGTATTTTGTGGGTGATTGTTTCCTGTGTCAGTGTTTGTGCCACACGGGACTGTTTCGGTTTGTTCACATTTATTGTTTTTGTATTTGTGTTCATATTCATGTTCAGTTTTCCATATTAAAACATGGACACCTACCACCCGCGTATTGGTCCGATCCTTGCTACACCTCTTCAGAGGAAGAAGAGGATGACAGCCGTTACAGAATCACCCACCAACCAAGGACCAAGCAGCGTGGTATCGGGCAGCAGCGATCGCAGGACTCCTGGACCCGGGAGGAGATTCTGGATGGGAAAGGACCCTGGTCACAGGCTGGGGAATATCGCCGTCCCAAAGCAGAGCTGGAGGCTGCGAAAGTTGAGCGGCGGCGATATGAGGAGGCAGCACGGCAGCGCGACAGGTACGAGAGGCATCCCCAAATTTTTTGGGGGGGGAGGCACACGGGGAGTGTGGCTAAGCCAGGTAGCAGACCTGAGCTCACTCCTCGTGCTTATTATAAGCAACGCGTTACTGGTCAGGCACCGTGTTATGCGGTTAGGCGCACGGTGTCGCCAGTACGTGCCCATAGCCCGGTGCGCTATAGGGCAGCCCCCCGAAAGTGTCATGCGAGTGTGGGCATCCAGCCAGGGCGTATTGTGCCTGCTCAGCGTGTCTGGTCTCCGGTACGCCGTTTCGGTCCAGGTTATCCTGCGCCGGCTCTGCGTGCTGTGTCTCCGGGGCGCTGGGAGGGTGCAGTGCGTCCTATGCCTACGCTCCGCTCGTGCTGGGCAAATGTGGGAGTGGAGCCTAAGGGAGAGGTGCGTGTAGTAGGCACTAGATCTCCAGTGCTCACCCACAGCCCGGTTCAAACTGTGCCTGCACTCTGGAGGGTCCGGGCTAGAGTAGTATTCCAGCCTGGGGGAGTGGTGCCAAGGCTGCGCACCAGAGCTCCAGTGCTCCCCCACAGCCCGGTCCTTCAGGTGCCTCCTCCTAACACCAAGCCTCCTGTAGGTCTCCCCAGCCTGGTGGGTCCTGTGGCAGCCCCACGCACCAGGCTGTCTCTCCGTCTCCTCCCTACAGGTGTGCCCGTCTGCCCAGCGCCGCCTGCGCTGCCCGTCTGCCCAGCGATGTCTGAGCTGTCCGTCTGCCCAGCGCCGTCTGAGCTGTCCGTCTGCCCAGCGCCGCCTGCGCTGCCCGTCTGCCCAGCGCCGTCTGAGCTGTCCGTCTGCCCAGCGCCGCCTGCGCTGCCCAGCGCTGCCAGAGCCGCCCGCCAGTCAGGAGCTGCCAGAGCCACCCACCAGTCAGGAGCTGCCAGAGCCGCCCACCAGTCCGGAGCTGCCCCTCAGTCCGGAGCTTCCCCTCAGTCCGGAGCTGCCCCTCAGTCCGGAGCTGCCCCTCTGTCCGGAGCTGCACCTCTGTCCGGAGCTGCCCCTCTGTCCGGAGCTGCCCCTCTGTCCGGAGCTGCCCCTCTGTCCGGAGCTGCCCCTCTGTCCGGAGCTGCCCCTCTGTCCGGAGCTACCCCTCAGTCCGGAGCTGCCTCTCAGTCCAGTGGGACCTTTAATTAGGATCTTAGACCCTAGGTCGGAGGCGAGGGTCGTCCCTCTGAAGAGGCCCTTGAAGAGGGCAATGACTATGGTAGAGTGGGGTCTACGTCCCGCACCCGAGCCGCCGCCATGAATGAGGCCCACCCGGACCCTCCCCTTTAGATTAGGTTTTTGCGGCCGGAGTCCGCACCTTTGGGGGGGGGGGGGGAGTACTGTCACGTCCTGGCCTTAGTTATCTTTGTTCTCTTTATTATTTTGGTTAGGTCAGGGTGTGACGAGGGTGGTTTGTGTGTTTTTGTCTCGTCTAGGGTGTTTGTACTGTCTAGGTTTTTTTTTGTAGATTTATGGGGTTGTGTTCATTCTAGGTGTTTATGTAAGTCTATGGTTGCCTAGATTGGTTCTCAATTAGAGGCAGGTGTTTATCGTTGTGTCTGATTGGGAACCATATTTAGGCAGCCATGTTCTTTGGGTATTTTGTGAGTGATTGTTTCCTGTGTCATTGTTTGTGCCACACGGGACTGTTTCGGTTTGTTCATGTTTGTTGTTTTTGTATTTGTGTTCATGTTCAGTTTTCCATATTAAAACATGGACACCTACCACGCCGCGTATTGGTCCGATCCTTGCTACACCTCTTCAGAGGATGACAGCCGTTACAACAGGTGCATGTTCAATAATTGTTTATGATTCATTGAACAAGCATGGGAAACAGTGTTTAAACCCTTTACAATGAAGATCTGTAAAGTTTTTTGGATTTTTACGAATTATCTTTGAAAGACAGGGTCCTGAAAAAGGGACGTTTCTTTTTTTGCTGAGTTTATAGATTCTTATTCAATTCCTTTACTTAGATTGTGTGTATTAGGTGGTTGTTGTGGAATTGTTAGATTGCTTGTTAGATGTAGCTGTAGCTGAACTAGAAGCACAAGCATTTCTTTACACTCGCAATAACATCTGCTAACCATGTGTATTTCACCTCCTCACCCTCTCCTCTCTCACCTACAGGTTCCTGCTTCAAACTTAAGTGTAATTCTACAATTTCTGATTCCTGTAGTGTATATCTATCCCTGGCCATGAGGAAACCCACAGGTTCAGATGTGATTAAATCAAAAGGAAGGATATAATCCAGATACAAGGATCCCATAGGGATAATCTGAGAGTTGAGTTGGGGTGTGTGCTGAAACAGTAGGATCTTCAGTTGAGAACTAACTCTGTTTGACCACAGGCTGTTGTTATAGCATCAACCCCATCAAGGTCACAACTGTGACCTCTTCACCTTTCCCTGCAGTGAGATCAGCACTTCTTTCACCTTTTCACCTCTCGTGTGAGATCAGCACTCTGAGGCTTGATGCCATTTTCCTTTCAAGAATGGCTGAATAACGTGCCTTCAGTTTGTTCAATAATGCACCGGGGCTAGACTGGGAAGAAGAGATAATACTTTATGCTTTCTCTGTTAAAGGTAATCTTATGTGACATCAACATGACGTCCCCATAACATCACCATAACATCCCCATTTTGTCCCCATTACATCAACAGAATATCGAACACCATAACCTTACAACATTTGACCTTTTAACATAAGCCTTTGTCATAATGTCATAACCTTTGACCTATGTCATAATGTCACCATAATGTCTCCATAACGCCTTCATAACGTACCGATAACATCACTATTTTGTCCCCATTACATCAACATAATGTCAACATGATATCCAACACCATTACCTTAAAAACGTTTACCTTTTAACATAAGCCTTTGTCATAATGTCATAACCTTTGACCTATGTCATAATGTCACCATAATGTCTCCATAACGCCTTCATAACGTACCGATAACATCACTATTTTGTCCCCATTACATCAACATAATGTCAGCATGATATCCAACACCATAACCTTACAAACTTTTACCTTTTAACATAAGCCTTTGTCATAATGTCATAACCTTTGGCCTATGTCATAATGTCTCCATAACGTAATGTTTGATCCAGGTAAAGTACTGATTGGTCCTCTAGGAATAGCCTGATTACTGTAATTTATAACATTGTTAACTTAGACAGGGGTGCTCCCTTATATGTCTGCTCTGTCTCCCTGTCTGGTCTGCCTTCCTGTACCTGTGTCCTTGTCTTTGACCATGTCTGGTCTGTCTACCTATTTCCCTGTACCTGTCTACTTGTCTTCCTGTACCAGTCTACTTGTCTTCCTGTACCTGTCTCTCTATCTGGACTGACTCCATGTTTCCCTGTCTGGTATGCCTCCTTGGCTGGTCTGTCTGGACTGCCTCCCTGTCTGGTCTGTCTGGACTGTCTCCCTGTCTGGTCTGTCTACCTGTTTCCCTGTCTGGTCTCTCTCCCTGTACCTGTCTACTTGTCTCCCTGTACCTGTATCTCTATCTGGACTGACTCCATGTTGACATGGTATGTCTCCCATTCTTCTTGT
This sequence comes from Salvelinus namaycush, assembly GCF_016432855.1. Taxonomy (NCBI): domain Eukaryota; kingdom Metazoa; phylum Chordata; class Actinopteri; order Salmoniformes; family Salmonidae; genus Salvelinus; species Salvelinus namaycush. The sequence goes on along the minus strand of NC_052318.1, from coordinate 53,183,618 downwards.
CTGGTCTGTCTCCTTGGCTGGTCTGTCTGGACTGCCTCCCTGTCTGGTCTGTCTATCTGTCTGGTCTGACTCCCTGTACCTGTTTCCCTGTCTGGTCTGTCTCCTTGTGTACCTGTGTCCCTGTCTGGTCTCGCTCCCTGTACCTGTTTACTTGTCTCCCTGTACCTGTATCTCTATCTGGACTGACTCCATGTTGACATGGTATGTCTCCCATTCTTCTTGTCTGGTCTGTCTCCTTGGCTGGTCTGTCTGGCCTGTCTCCCTGTCTGGTCTGTCTACTTGTCTCTGTCTGGTCTGACTCCCTGTACCTGTCTCCCTGTTTCTCCCTGTCTGGTCTGTCTCCTTGTGTACCTGTGTCCCTGTACCTGTTGCCCGGTCTGGTCTCTCTCCCTGTCTGGTCTTTCTCCCTGTACCTGTCTCCTTGTCTTATATCTTCCTCTTATTGTCTTGTCTGTTTGGTCTGTAGAGACGGAAGGTCATGTCTCTGAGCAGAGCAAAGGGGAGCTTCTGTGTCCAGCTGCTGTAGCTCGTTAGTTATATAATCACCCCTGTTTCAGTGCCAGTACCCCGTCCTTCACTTGCATGTCAAAGTCTAGCAGAGGGTTGGGATGGGTTGGTTATCTCATTAGGGTGTTATTTAAAGTGTTTCCCTCCTGTTCTGTGTCCTGCAGCAACACTAAGAGGTTTAACGAGTCCTGTTCTCTGTCCTTCCTGAAGTACATTACTGTACTGTACAGGGCCAGACTGGAGTGACTGATCGCAGCCAGGAAGCAGCTCCTCACGCAACATTGCAACATCTTCTCTACTCTTTTCTTCTGTCTCTTGATTCTCTGAGGGACACAGAGCCAGGGAGTTGGACAGGGACTGCAGCTCCCTCAGTCCCCTAGCAACCTACCTTCTCTACAGGTGAACCTCAGGACCTCTGCATCCATCAGCTCTCCAGAACCCAACCTAATCCAGCAGAACTACCCCATCTCACCCAAAAGGGTGACAGCAGAGTCAGCCAGAGAAAACAGGGTCTACTCTACCTCTACAGGTCATTGATCTCAGCCCAGCTTTCCTGTAACCAGTACTCATCCCTCAGAAGGTGAGAGGCTCCATCGACCGTCCCTCTTCTCAGCCCAGCGCCACCTCTCAGACATGGGGAACCACGGCTCTAACCTGGATGATATCCTGGCAGAGGATATGCACCACTGGTACAACAAGTTTATGAAGGAGTCTCCGTCAGGACTCATCACGCTGTTCGAACTCAAGGGCATGCTGGGTCTGCGGGGGATGAACGCGAACGCTACCAGCTACGTGGACCAAGTCTTCTTCACCTTCGACATGGACGGGGTGAGATGATCATGATGATGATGAAGATACACACGTTTATAGAGGGACTGGGAGTGACAGTGCATTAGGATGGTATAAAGCCAATATAAGTCATGTATTTCAAGTGTATGTTAATGTGGGACCTCTATTGTGACATCATGGGACTTTTATTTTGACATTCTGTATGTTGGGAGAAGAGCAGGGGTAATTGGGTCAGTCTTGAGTTTGGAGTTACTGCAGGTGCCACGTTCTAAGTTCCCTCTATTATTTTGTCTCTTCTGTCTCTCACTGCTTAGCTGCTTAGCTGTCACTGGAGCTGCAGGTCCCTGGTCCCAGATCTGTTTATGCATGATGTGTTTGGCATAACAATTAATGAAAAGGAGTGGGCATAAATAGACTAGCACTCAGGCTTGCAGGACCTTACGGTAGGTGTGCCATAGTTTCTTTCTGCAGACTGCACTATTGAGTTGGATGCAGAGATGCAATTGCTGTCATCCTCAGTTTTAATGCATTGGAGTGCATTTTAATGCATTTTAATGCATTGGAGTGCATTTTCAGAGTACATGACATTTTCAATTGTAGACTATAGCATGTGAGAGGTGGAAGATGGCAGAGCCACTTATAACATGAATATGCTAACATGCTTTGATATAGATCTAAGAGCTGAACCGTCAGCTGAGAGAACAGGAGCTTCCATTGGCTCACACACCAATGTGCTGACAGAGCCACTGTGTAGGGCCAATATACCTCAGCGGAGCCTGTGTGTGTTTATAGTGTTCTAAGTAGATTTGTGTGGTGTGTGTGTGTGGTGTGTTTTCTGTAGGAGAATGTGTGAGGAATGAGCTGAGTTAAAGCAACTGAAGGCAATAAACAACTAATTTGGTAGAAAATGGCCTATGTGGCATTGATATTTGACAGAAACATTTATTCGAGAGTCAAAATGTAGTACGTGTAAATAGGATAATTTTTGTCATAAAGTCAGTCTCGTCCAAAACTGCAATTTGTGAGATTATTAAGAAAAAAATGGTATGTCACAGAATGAAGGGTACCGTAACAGTTTTCCTTGGGTTGGATTTATATCAATCCAGCCCACATGCCCGATCATTGCGTATAAATCTTTTTTTTATTTTTACGTATATTAAGCAAACCAGATGGCACGATTAAATGTTTTATTTATGGATAGCCAGGGGAACACTCCAACAGACATAATTGACAAAAGAAGCATGGATTTGAGTGAGTACAACAGATCAGAGGCAGTTGGGATGACCAGGGATGTTCTCTTGAATTTGACAATTTTCCTGTCCTGCTTAAGCATTCAAAGTGTAACAAGTGTTTTTGAGGATTAGGGAAAATGTATGGAGTAAAAGTACATTATTTTCTTTGGGAATATAGTGAAGTAAAAGTTGGTTAAAATATAAATAGTAAAGTACAGATACCCCCCAAAAACGACTTAAGTAGTACTTTAAAGTAGTTTTACTTAAGTACTTTACACCACTGCAAATCTGTTTGTGCTTTTGCCTACTCCATTGTCATTGTCAAGCTAAACAAAATGATTGGCATGACAATTCCCAGCCTGGCCTCAGAACGATACAAAATATACTTCATGTATTTCTGAGCACCTCCAAGACGTATGATACCTACTAATGGTCTAGTTACTTTAGGCAGAAAGGCTAGGTTGGTTGTGGAGAGTGGCTCATATTTTAGCCAGGGACATTTCTATTTCAACGAATCCTTCAGAACTAACCTGCTAACCCACTTAGCCTGAATGAAATTGCTGATTCGCCAGTTGAGGACCAACTAAATCAAGCTCCCTCTTGCAAAGATTGCATCATCATCACCTTCATTTGCAGAAGACATCTGATTAATAATTTTCTAAATTTTATTTTAGTGTGTTAAAAAATGGTCATGTTAATATATGTCACATTACACAATGGCAGAATGTATTTTAAACTTCATGCAATGTAACACTTCTTTCTGTATGACGAATAATACAAAATATATCGATATGAGCGGGGGGAAAAAAGCTTGCACACCAAAGATGGCATTAACGATAAGTAATAAAATAAAGACTGCATTTCTAAAAGCCTATTTCACACCATAGTCTCCTGAATTTGCTAGATCACTTTTCTTTCATTTTGATTTTGGCACAAATGAAAAGGTGTCACTGCCTAGCCCTTGGATTGATGTTTCAGCATTGTCTCAATGAAGAGTTCGTTGTTCAACTTTACTTACCTGGGCAAGTCAGATAAGAACAAATTCTTATTTTTACAATGACCGCCTACTATAATTCATATGGTATTGTACTACAGCTATTACTTTCCTAACGTAAACTAACGTAATATGTCATTCTAAAAGGAGTGTTACAGATTTACATACAGACTAATATGAATTGCCTTGAGACCACGTTGCAATTCCATAAGAAGTTGGCAAGAGAGCAAAAACAGACTGGCACCAGGCAAGTGGAGTAGAATTTGTGACACAAAAACTGTTGAGTAGACGTAGGAGCGGAGATTGTGATCTTTAAATTTGCGTGCTGGGGGAGTGACACAGCTCTAACGTTATCACAGAAAGACACTTAATAGATAAACCTGCTAATTACCTTAACTACCTATGTACTGTAGGTAATCTGGGGATAATACCCCACTACAGTTAATTGACCTACAGTACGCTGACAATGGAAGAGTAGTAAAGTACACACGGCAGAGAAATTAGGTTTTGTACTTTTTTTTGTTCGGTTTCGGATTACATTGTCCAGAACAGACTGGACATGTTGGTATGATAAACTATGTGGGATTCCTCCTTCAGGGGTTGTGCCCACCGGGTGAGTGATCAAAGTGTGCCGTTCTCGAAGTGTGCCATTAGCTAAGTCTCTTAGTTGGCACGGGCTCAATGGAAAGCTTCGTACAGATGGAGAGAGCTTTAGTGGTGGTGCTGTCGCCAGGGGTGGATTGTGGGTGGATGTGTTGACCAAGACGGACAGAACACGGGGTAAACCCAGGACATGACACGACACCCACCTACAGTAGGACAGGTAAACTAGGTTCAACTTTATGGTGCATCCAGTGTCCCTAAGACCATGTGTCCAGAGATATATTTAGATATACAGCATGGCTATGTATCTAATATATGTAATTACAGAAGGTGGGATATATTAAATCAAATATATTATTCTGTGCACTGAGGAGACATTGTTTTGACAAAATGGCTGCAAAGGCATGCAAAAGTATTGTTGTTTGTACCCTTTCTTCACCCTTTCTCTCTCTTTCTCTATCTCTGTTTCAGGACGGGTACATAGATTTTGTAGAGTACATCGCAGCCATCAGTCTGATGCTGAAGGGAGAAATCAACCAGAAACTCAAGTGGTACTTCAAATTGTTTGACCAGGACGGCAACGGGAAAATCGACAAGGATGAGTTGGAGACAATATTCACGGTAATATAGGCTACACATCGAAAGCGGTCAAGTCTTATGCTAATTGACTAAATCATTTAGGTAAAGGACAGGTATTTGTTGGATGTACGAGGCCTGCCAGGATTCTTTACCATGCATGACTAGAGCAAGCTGCAAGAGGCTTAGCTTAGCCTTAGTTGACTTCAAGACAGGGTGACATCACCATGCAAGGCTAATGCTATTCTATTTTGCTAACCATATCCACAACAAATAGTGTACTACAACACTGCTTATCAGGGCTTCTAAACATGAGTCAACATCATGTCTTAAAAACGTCAAAAAACACCAGGTTGGTGACTTCCCATGACATAAAAAGTAATGGTTAATTTAACAACTTCCTGGAAAAAGTTGAATGGCATCCAATCTAATCCTCAAATGTTACTTTGAAACGGTCAAAATAGAAGGCATCAAGGGAGATTCATTTAAAGAAGTAGGTTGGATTGAACTTGAAATTGGACGAAACAAGGACACTTATTTAATCTGTGGAGATGAGCTCAACTAATCCCTCCCTCACACAGAGAGAGACAGGAAGGAACTCCCATGCTGTGACCTCATTGGTGGAATGACCTCATTGGTGGTGACCTCATTGCATTGGTGGTGTGACCATAGAGTTAGAAGTGATAGAAAGGAAAAAGGTACAAAGCCCCTCAGACCATAGATTCTATACTGAACAAAAATATGAACACAAAATACTGGTCCCATGTTTCATGAGCTGAAATAAAAGATCCCTGAAATGTTCCATACGCACAAAAAGCTTATTTCTCTCAAATGTTGTGCACAAATTTCTCCTTTGCCAAGATAATCTATCCACCTGACAGGTGTGGCATATCAAGAAGCTAATTAAACAGCATGATCATTACACAGGTGCACCTTGTGCTGGGGGAAATAAAAAGCCACTTTCAAATGGGAAGTTTTGTCACACAACACATTGCCACAGATGTCTCAAATTTAGAGGGAGCGTGCAATTGGCATGCTGACTGCAGGAATGTCCACCAGAGCTGTTGCCAGATAATTTAATGTTAATTTCTCTACCATAAGCCACCTCCATTGTTGTTTTAGAGAATTTGGTAGTATGTCCAACCGACCTCAAAACCGCAGATCACGTGTAACCACGCAAGCCCAAGATATACACATCCAGCTTCTTCACCTGCGGGACCCTCTGAGACCAGCCACCCATACAGCTGAGGAAACTGTGGTTTTGTGCAACCAATAAACCAGAAAACATCTCAGGGAAGCTCATCTGTGTGCTCGTCAACCTTACTAGGGTCTTGACCTGACTGCAGTTCGGCGTCGCAACTGACTTCAGTGGGAAAATGCTCATATATTGTAGTGTAATATATAATATACAGTATACTGTATATACAGTGCACTCGGAAAGTTTTCCGTATTCAGCTTCATTTAAAAAAAAACATCAATCTACACACAATACCCCATAATGACAAAGCAAAAACAGGTTTTTAGAAATGTTTGCAAATTCATTAAAAAAACTGAAATACTTTATTTACATAAGTATTCAGACCCTTTGCTATGAGACTTGAAATTAATCTCAGGTGCATCCTGTTTCTCTTTAAGGGTTCACATGTGAGGCCATGTGCTAAACAGAGTGAGTGTGGTAGTGTACTAAACAACCAAAGATTTGAGGACTAAAGGCTGGTTTGGAATATGTCTATCGACATGTCTGTATGTAACCGATGTGAAATGGCTAGCTAGTTAGCGGTGGTGCGCGCTAATAGCGTTTCAATCGGTGACGTCACTCGCTCTGAGACCTTGAAGTAGGAGCGAGGAGAGGGACGGAAGCTATACTGTAACATGTTGTCGCAGTGACATCAAGAACATTCTATTGTCAAACTTGTCGTTGACGTTTTGAAAAAGTATAAACACAAAAACAACAGGCTGCATGACATCAGCAGCCTGGTGGCTCAAAATAGCATAACTGGTGTATTTTCACACCAATAAACCCATCCGTTTAAAAATGAATTTAGTATATGTCAATCTAGCAAACCAGGCAACTAAAAGCAACTTTATAAACAATGTTTTGGTTCGTTTCTAGCTTATTGGCTAGCTAGCTAACGTTAAATTCAAATAATGACCATATCATATAGTTGACAACGTCTTAACTTTAGCTAACTTGTATTCATTATTACAGGAAAATAAACTCTCAACAAGATCATTATTAACAAATAAATGGTGAGTTATTTACAGAAAATAGCTTACGGTTGTGAGTGTAAGGAAATAAAAGCAGGGCATTCTACCAGAGAATTTTTTAACATTGACACTGTCTTGTTGGCCTAACTAATCTGACTTTGGTGCAGGTCATGTTGTTCTTCACATTACCGTCTCTGGTAAACAGACACTATATCAAATAAAATCAAAGTTTTTTTGTCACATGCACAGGATACAGGAGGTGTAAACGGTACAGTGAAATGGTTACTTGCAAAGTGGAGTCTTTTGTTTAGACATGAAGCTAGCTAGCTAGCTAAACAATGAGCCATAATCCCAACTCATAATGTTACTACCCTGCATGAACCTACAGGTAGCTAAAGCTAACCAACTAGGTTCAATATTAGCTAGCTAGTTAACATTAGGCTATTACTAGCAATGCAAAGGGATCTGAGATACGAATAATATTACTACACAGATCATACACGTAATGTTAGCTAGCAGGCCAGCCAGCTAACGTTAGCTAGCTAGCTAACAGTATTCTTTAAAATGCAATGAAATTTAATTTCTGACAAAATGAGAAACATGTAATATCTGAAAATGTAGCTAGCTAGAATCTCTTACCTATATACAGTGGGGCAAAAAAGTATTTAGTCAGCCACCAATTGTGCAAGTTCTCCCACTTAAAAAGATGAGAGAGGCCTGTAATTTTCATCACTTCAACTATGACAGACAAAATGAGAAAAACAGTCACACTCCAAACTCCACTATGGCCAAGACCAAAGAGCTGTCAAAGGACACCAGAAACAAAATTGTAGACCTGCACCAGGCTGGGAAGACTGAATCTGCAATAGGTAAGCAGCTTGGTTTGAAGAAATCAACTGTGGGAGCAATTATTAGGAAATGGAAGACATACAAGACCACTGATAACCTCCCTCGTTCTGGGGCTCCACGCAAGATCTCACCCCGTGGGGTCAAAATGATCACAAGAACGGTGAGCAGAAATCCCAGAACCACACGGGGGGGCCTAGTGAATGACCTGCAGAGAGCTGGGACCAAAGTAACAAAGCCTACCATCAGTAACACACTACGCCGCCAGGGACTCAAATCCTGCAGTGCCAGACGTGTCCCCCTGCTTAAGCCAGTACATGTCCAGGCCCGTCTGAAGTTTGCTAGAGAGCATTTGGATGATCCAGAAGAAGATTGGGAGAATGTCATATGGTCAGATGAAACCAAAATAGAACCTTTTGGTAAAAACTCAACTCGTCGTGTTTGGAGGACAAAGAATGCTGAGTTGTATTCAAAGAACACCATACCTACTGTGAAGCATGGGGGTGGAAACATCATGCTTTGGGGCTGTTTTTCTGCAAAGGGACCAGGACGACTGATCCGTGTAAAGGACAGAATGAATGGGGCCATGTATCGTGAGATTTTGAGTGAAAACCTCCTTCCTTCAGCAAGGGCATTGAAGATGAAACGTGGCTGGGTCTTTCAGCATGACAATGATCCCAAACACACCGCCCGGGCAACGAAGGAGTGGCTTCGTAAGAAGCATTTCAAGGTCCTGGAGTGGCCTAGATCTCCAGATAGTCTCCAGATCTCAACCCCATAGAAAATCTTTGGAGGGAGTTGAAAGTCTGTGTTGCCCAGCAACAGCCCCAAAACATCACTGCTCTAGAGGAGATCTGCATGGAGGAATGGGCCAAAATACCAGCAACAGTGTGTGAAAACCTTGTGAAGACTTACAGAAAACGTTTAACCTCTGTCATTGCCAACAAAGGGTATATAACAAAGTATTTAGATAAACTTTTGTTATTCACCAAATACTTATTTTCCACCATAATTTGCAAATAAATTCATTAAAAATCCTACAATGTGATTTTCTGGATTTTTTTTCTTCTCATTTTGTCTGTCATAGTTGAAGTGTACCTATGATGAATTACAGGCCTCTCTCATCTTTTTAAGTGGGAGAACTTGCACAATTGGTGGCTGACTGAATACTTTTTTGCCCCACTGTACATGGAGTCCTTATGAAGTAATGTAATGTATTTTTCTTCTTAGCTTTTGGAAATAAAATATAGCTTCAGACTAAACATTACTCACTCAGTTCCAGGTTGGATGGTGTTTTCAGGTTTCTGTTGTTTTCCAGAGCATTTGCTGTATAGCTTTGGAATAATAATCTTTGGTAGTTTTAAGCCTTCCAGGTGATTCTGTAATTCCGTTTAAAATCAGGTTGTAGGTTTTGATTTGGAGTGAAGGTTATGTTGTAGAGGGTAGCATCCTGTATATGTCCCTGACAAAAAAAGTTTATCTAACTCCAAATCTATCTTTATTTAAGAACATGCTGAAAAATGCAGGAGCTCATCTGCTCATGACCTCTCTACTCTCTCTCTCCCACCACAAATTGTATGACTTTACGACAGGTCATAAATTCCTGGCAGAGACTCTCGCCCCCTGGTCATGCAGAAAGAGAGGGGAAAGAAACCTATGGAAAGAAACCTGAACTCCTAATCCCCAAAATTGGAGGATTAAAAAAATATTTGAAATTTTTGAGAATGTGGGAATGGTCCATGGGTATTTAAAGAACAATCCTGTCAAAGTTGTTTGATTTTGTGACATCATGAAGGACAGGAAACACACAACTATATCTCTTCATGTGTACATTTCCCAGCTGTCAGGTTAACATCTAAATGTTGGATTAAATGAATGAGTAAATATGAAACTATTTGTGAAAATATGTAATGTGATGTTAGCCTTCTAAATGAGAATAGTTCTCCATATAAAAGTTTTAACTAGTCAGTGGCCACGCCCCCGTGAGGCCAGACAATACATTAGACGTCATGGACCGCCCTTCTTCCACAGAGTATAAAACCCACTTCTTACAAAATATACATTAAGTCAGAGAACGCCGGGACAATTCTATAGGCCACGGAGACCATACAGCTGTAGTTTTGGCTACACTGCTGGAAATGGTTAAACTCTGAGACTATCAATCACTACAGTATAAGAGCAAATCTTAGACTTATAATTAGTAGTCTGCAGCTTGAAATTACGTAAATCTAGTACGAGAATACCAACAACCGCCGAAACATCTATTCTAAGAACATGGTATGCCTGATGTATCCATTACAACAGACACTATCCAGAGCCGTGGGGAAAGCTACAAACACTAAGGACATTGTGGCTTCTGGGGAAATTAACCAGAGGCTCTCTGATGAACTGACTCTCCAGCAGACGGACAGGCGATTCCAACAGAGAAGACAACATAAATATATACGTTGCAATTATTCTCGAATGAGCGGCCGTTCATGTGCAAAGATTAGCATTTCAATTAATATAATATCCACTGTGTGTAGTGAATCCATTTAGTCTTTTCCGCTCTTTCTCAGTCCCCACCCCTTTCCTATGTCTACCAAGCCGTCATATCGGCTTCATCCGCTAGGGACTTTTTCTTTGTATCATGTAGTAACCCAAATATCTACTGTTTGTTTGTTATGTAATTCTGTGTGATTATTTAGTTAGTTAGTAAATAAATAATTAAGCCAATTTGTATATTGTCTAGCAACGTCTAGCAACTCAAAGGTTGTGAGTTTGAATCGCTTAACAGACAACTTTAGCATTTTAGCTAATTAGCAACTTTTCAACTATATTGGACAAAAATATTAACACAACATGTAAAGTGTTGGTCACATATTTCATGAGCTGAAATAAAAGATCCCCTAAATTATCCATATGCAAAAAAAGAAAAATTTTGCTCAAATTTTGTGCACAAATTGGTTTACATCCCTGTTAGTGAGCATTTATTCTTTGCCAAGTGAATCTATCCTCCTGACAGGTGTGGCATGTCAAGAAGCTGATTAAACAGCATGATCATTACACAGGTGCACCTTGTGCTGGGGACAATAAAAGGCCACTCTAAAATGTGCAGTTTTGTCACACAACACAATGCAACAGCTGTCCCAAGTTTTGAGGGAGTGTGCAATTGGCATTCGGACTGAAAGAATGCCCAACAGAGCTTTTGCTAGGGAATTTAATGTTAATTTCTCTACCATAAGCCACCTCCATTGTTGTTTTAGAGAATTTGGTAGTACATCCAACCGGCCTCACAACCGCAGACCACGTGTAACCAGGACCTCCACATCCGGCTTCTTCACCTGCGGGATCGTCTGAGGAGGGGGGGGAGGGGGGGGGGGGGGGTTTATTACCTCCCAGGCCCGCCCATGGCTGCACCAGTGCCCAGTCATGTGAAATCCATAGATTAGGCCATTTGAATGTGAAATCCATAGAATAGACCTAATTCATGTATTTCAATTGACTGATTTCCTTCTATGAAGTGTAACTCAGTAAAATCTTTGAAATTGTTGCATGTTGCATTTATATTTTTTGTTATGTATACTTAGTATGTTAGCTAACCCTTCCCCTAACTCTTACCTTAACCCTTTTTGCTAACCCTTCCCCTAACCCTAACCTTAACCCTTTAACCTATCTCCTAACCCTAACTCCTAGCCTAGTTAACGTTAACCAGCTAGCTAATGTTAGCCACCTCGCAACAATTTGTTGTTCAAATTCATAACATATTGTATATTTTGCAAATTCGCAACATATTGTACGTTTTTGTAAATTAGTAACATATAATATGAATTGTAATTCATAACATATCATACGAAATTGCTGATGGACATCCACAAATGAATACATACCATACGAAACGTAACATATACTAAAGGGATATCGGATTTACATACAGAATAATACAAAATGCTTTGAGACCAGGTTGGGTAGATGTGTTAAAAAAAGCATTCCCTTTCCCTTTGAGAATGGTGAAGTTCTTAATCACACTTTGGATGGTGTATCAATACACCCAGTCACTGCAAATATACAGGCATCCTTCCTAACTCAGTTGCCTGAGAGGAAGGAAACTGCTTAGGGATTTCACCATGAGCCCAATGGTGACTTTAAAACCGTTACAGAGTTGAATGGCTGTGATAGGAGAAAACTGAGGATGGATCAACAACATTGTAGTTACTCCACAATACTAACATACTGTAAAAGACAGAAAAAAGGAAGCCTGTACGGAATAAAAATATTTCAAAACATTCATTAAGACACTGAAATTAAATTGCTGAAAATGTTGCAAAGAAATTAACTTCATGTCCTGAATACAAAGCGTTATGTTTCGGGCAAACACAGCACATCATAGAGTACCACTCTTTATATTCTCAAGCATGGTGGTGGCTGCATAATATTATGGGTATGCTTGTCATCGGCAAGGACTAAGGAGTTTTTTTTAGGGTAAAAATAAATGGAATAGAGCTAAGCATAGGCAAAATCATAGATAAAAACCTGGCTACGTCTGCTTTCCAACAGACACTGGGAGACAAATTCACCTTTCCGCAGGACAATAACCTAAAACTCAAGGTCAAATATACACTGGAGTTGCTCAGCAAGACGACATTGAATGTTCCTGAGTGGCCGAGTTACAGTTTTTACTTAAATCGGCTTGAAAATCTATAGCAAGATTTCAAAATGGCTGTCTAGCAATGATCAACAACCAACTTGACAGAGCTTGAAGAATTTTTTTAAATAATATGCAAATATTGTACAATCCAAGTATGCAAAGTTCTTAGAGACTTGCCAAGAAAGACTCACAGCTGTAGACACTGCCAAAGGGGCTTCTAACATGTATTGACTTAGGGGTGGGAATACTTATGTAAAAGAGATATTTCTGTATTTCATTTAAAAAATACATGTTTTCACTTTGTCATTATGGGGTGTTGTGTGTCGATGGGTGATACAACAAAAATCTATTTCATCAGTTTTGATTTCAGGCAGTAACACAACAAAATATGGAATAAGTCAAGGGGTAGGAATGCTTTCTGAATTCTTTCCATTAGATTATGTGTTTTATAAAATGAAGGGAAAAAAATACATGTATGATAAAATCTGGAAACCTTACATTGACCATCTTGAGGAGTGGGACATTACCTAACAGACATAATGGTGTTTGAATGTTATATGTGCACTGAGTGCTCTTTCAGAGGGTGAATGGGCAAGACAAAATATTTAAGTGCCTTTGAAAGGGGTATGGTAGTAAACTCAGCAAAAAAAGAAACGTCCTCTCACTGTCAACTGCGTTTATTTTCAGCAAACGTAACATGTGCAAATATTTGTATGAACATAACAAGATTCAACAACTGAGACATAAACTGAACAAGTTCCACAGACATGTGACTAACAGAAATGGAATAATGTGTCCCTGAACAAAGGGGGGGTCAAAATCAAAAGTAACAGTCAGTATATGGTGTGGCCACCAGCTGCATTAAATACTGCAGTGCATCTCCTCAGTTCTTGCTGTGAGATGTTACCCCACTCTTCCACCAAGGCACCTGCAAGTTCCCGTACATTTCTGGGCGGGAATGCCCCTAGCCCTCACCCTCTGATCCAACAGGTCCCAGTCCCTGTAGCTCTGTGTTAGGCATCTCACAGTCCGGCCAAATCTGCAGTCCTCATGCCTCTTTGCAGCATGCCTAAGGCACGTTCACACAGATGAGCAGGGACCCTGGGCATCTTTCTTTTGGTGTTTTTCAGAGTCAGTAGAAAGGCCTCTTTGGTGTCCTAAGTTTTCATAACTGTGACCTTAATTGCCTACCGTCTGTCAGCTGTTAGTGTCTTAACGACCGTTCCACAGGTGCATGTTCATTAATTGTTTATGGTTCATTGAACAAGCATGGGAAATAGTGTTAAATCCTTTACAATGAAGATCTGTGAAGTTATCTGGACTTTTATGAATTATGTTTGAAAGACAGGGTCCTGAAAAAGGGACGTTTCTTTTTTTGCTGAGTTTAGGTGCCAGGCACACCTATTTGTGTCAAGAACTACAACGCTGGTGGGTTTTTTACGCTCCACAGTTTCCTGTGTGTATCAAGAATGGTCCACCACCCAATGGACATCCAGCCAACTTAACACAACTGGGGGAAGCATTGGAGTCAACATGGGCCAGCATCCCTGTGGAACACTTTCGACACCTTTTAGTCCATGACCCGACAAAATGATTCTGTTCTGAGGGCCAAAGGGGGTGCACCTCAATAATAGGGGGTGCACCTCAATAATAGGAAGGTGTTCCTAATGTTTTTTATCTATATGGAAAGGGGAGGCTACTGTGTGTTTTTGTACCTTCATGGACAGGGCATGTTGTGGTGTGTACCAGGTGTTGTGGTTGTGTTGTTGACATGTTGTTTGTGTTTATTTTTTATATTTTTTATCAAAGATAAAATAATTATGTTTCATGTATTTATAATTTTGTTCGTCATGATCAATGGCTCTATTCAAACTGTAAAGCTGAAGTGTTACAGATTCCACTGGAGAAATGTAGAGGTCATTTCCGATTGAGCCAACGTAAGCAGTAGGGGTGTGCCGATTTTGTCATACTTGTATTCGCAATCATATCCGTTTATCACACTTGATACTTGTAATCGGATTTACTCGTGGTTGGAAAACCCGGAAGTCTGCTTTAAATGCCGGTAAAGCCTATCCCTCAAGTGCGCATTACTTCTTCACTCAGATCACATTGTTATGTTCCTTCACTCATTCACACACATTATTCAAATGTAAATGACCCTGACAGATGACAATGCACATTAGGGCTATTTACTTACTTAGTCCTACTCAATTATCAACGAAATAGGCTAATACAGTAAATGGACTAATGCATGGCTGGCTACTACTGCCTGCATTTACTCCAGACAGATTTAGATGAGGGTAGGGTAATTCACTTTACCCATATAGGGGTTCACTTTAGAGAGGAGCAAAACTTCTCTCCTGACAATTATGCCAGAACATTTGATCAATCAAAATAAACTACATTTGTCGTATTATTTTCTAATGATCTGTAGCTCAGTAAACATGCCTGGGCGAGAATAAATAATAATAGCAAGAAGCATGGGCTTGGATCACGACGTAACAACAGACATTGTCAGCAATAGAATAATTACACAGACAGACAAAGGAGGGGTACTAAACAACACCAAGTAGACAGACAAAAACAACCCTATGGCCTCAGCAAAGTCTACAGAAAATAACTAGATTGAACAACAATGACAAGCAACGGATTCTGATTCATACATGATGTTTGGAGAAGGGGAGACTTGTGCCCTGAGATGAGTGGCTGAGTGATACGTGTCTGTCGGAGGAAATGAGAGTAGAGGGAGAGCGGCTTGTTCTAATCCAATCTCGTTGCAGCAGGCTCAACCGATACCCCGCCCGCTTCTTTACAGGCAGAAGAAGTAGCCAATAGTTGTTTTGAGCACACAAGCGCTTCACACTGTTTGAGTGAAAGAGAGATGATGTGTGCTGGCAGCTGAAATGAGCTTTTTTCCGATCACGGATAATACAAAAAATACTTGTCATAATCGTATTCCAAAAATTAAGAAGCAATTAAGAAATGTTTCTCTCTCTCTCTCTCTCTCTCTCTCTCTCTCTCTCTCTCTCTCTCTCTCTCTCTCTCTCTCTCTCTCTCTCTCTCTCTCAGGCAGTCCAGGACATCACGCGGAACCAGGATGTCACCCCAGAGGAGGTTGTGTCGCTCATATTCAAGAAGATCGACATCAACGGAGAGGGTAAGAGTCACCACCTGTCTGTCTTCCTGGAGGTTATTGTGAGTTGACCCCTGACTTGTCCCCTCCTCCCCCCTCAGGTGAGCTGACCCTAGAGGAGTTCATCGAGGGGGCGAAGGGTCACGACGACATCATGGAGATGCTGAAGAAGATGATGGACCTCACGCCCGTACTCATCATCATCGTCCAAGGGATAGTAGTCTGAGAGAGACCGGGCCAACCACTGCCGTAGCCACTATGTACACCTGCGACCGGGAGAGAGAGATGACAGAAAGACTTAAGTCCATTACAAACATTTACCCCACAAACTAATAATTGTGAGATTTGCCCACACAACGGACCTGAGGGAATGCGTTACCTTATGAAACAAGACTGTTGTTCCCCAATGAGGTTTCTATGTCACACTGCCAGGTCTGGGGGTGGAGACAATGTAGTCCGTATGTAGTGGACCCTAGGAAGAGAAGCAGCTAACAGGGTTCCGAATAACTAATTAATAAATAGTCCCAGACTGCTGAAGACTGAGGCATCCAGTCCTGTACTGCAGCCCACTAACCATCCACAGATGAAGGGATGGATGAAGGGATGAAAGAGAACATTTACAAACAAACTGAATGAAAGAGAACATTTAAAGGGACAGCTATGGAGAGCGGTAAAGATACCATCTTCACATTCTGCATGTTTGTGTTTGCTCTCTGACCACTCAGCAAGATGAACACTTGGATTCTAAGAGAGAGAGAGAATTCTCTATCATAAATCATCACTATAGGGCCAGGAGTTTTCCTGACCATTTGACCGCCACAAGAGATGCTTTGGGCTTTAATTATAGGCTATGTTCAGGAGTCAGGTCACATGGTCAGGTGAAGGTCTTGTCTCTAATCATCTCCTCTGTAGGTATGATCATAAACAAGCACAGATAGAGACCCTAGGTGTTCTGAAGTGCCTGCCCTTTTTCCCTCCTTTCGATTGGTGGAATTACTTTGTTCTTTTCTTCCCAGCCCTTCCCCCTCTTTTGACACCAGGAGAGCCGAGAGCGTCATGTTGCCATTTTTATTTACTCTGCCATTTTTAAAGTCACGCACCCTCCCCCCGTCCTTGACTTTTCCTTAATAAGTCTATATAACACAGAATCTTATTATCACAAACAGAATTTGTGTTATAAGTGGTTTTAAGAGGTAATTTCTTGTCCCTGCTCCTCATTCACCACCAGTCATTCACACTCTGTCAGCCTGCCCAGCTGATGGCCCATCGAAACTGCACCTAAACTATATCGAAACTAATTTCACACATATAATAATAGAATTAGCCTAAAGACAAGACTTCATTGACAATAGTCTGATGGGTGACAATATTATCAATTGTCAAATTGTATATGAAGAGATGGGCGCATCTTGGAATTGACACAGAGGCAGGGAGCGCTAAAAAGTCACTTTTTCAAACCCTTCTGCAGAGTTACATACATGTAAGATGTTTTGATGTCTATATAGTATTAGAAAGAGCAGATTCTGCAGTTTCTTATATGATTACCTTTGTCAAATAATGCTGCAAATTTACTGTACATACACAGTTTATTAGGTACACCCATCTAGTACTGGGTCGGGACCCGCCTTTGCCTTCAGAATAGCCTGAATTCTTCGGGGAATGAATACTACAAGTCGGAAACTTTCCACAGGGATGTTGATCATGCTGACGCGATGGCATCATGCAGTTGCTGTAGATTGGACAGTGGTACACCACCACCCGCTTGTACCGTTGACATCAGGCAGGATGGATCCATGGACTCATGCTGCTTACGCCAAGTCCCGACTCTGCCATCAGCATGACGCAACAGGAACCGGGATTCGTCGGAGCAGGCAATGTTTTTCAACTCCTCAATTGTCCAGTGTTGGTGATTGCGTGCCCACTGGAGCCGCTTCTTCTTGCTGGTAGGAATGGAACCCGGTGTGGTCGTCTGCTGCAATAGCCCATCTGTGAGGACCGACGAGTTGTGCATTAGCCTACAATGTGTGATGTTTTTTTTGCTGAAAATGAAGGCCTATGCAAAACAATTAATAATGGTGAATTTGGCAAAAGGAGAAGTAGAACACTTTGAATTCAAAACCTGCTCCATCAAAGGTCTGCGTACGACCCTGATCACAAATCATGAATCTCTTATCAATCTAGTCCAGTCTTTCAGGTCTTCGGTCTGTTATGTTTGCTCGGTGCACACACACGTCTCTATCATATCTATCACTATCTACCAATCATAGTAGTCATCACTGGGCTAGCTAGCAACATGACAGAAGTAAAAAATCAGAAGTAGGCTTTCAAGATCATATCATGATTTTCCAAACATTTTGTAGGCAAAGTAGACTAGTACAGTGTATGATTTATATGGTGTGAAAGGTGTGACTACAGTGTGACTGTAGTTAATTACTTTCTGTATGTTTCTCAGTTATCTGTAATACCGTTTCCAGAGCCACTGTGGAAGGAATCAAGAATTCCTTTCATGACAATGTCACAACATTTCATTATGGGAATTCTAATGAATGCTGTAAGTATTGTTTAATTTGTCTTACATATATTTTTATATTCTGAGAATGAGTGGGTATGTGCTGTATACTGATAAGAAGGCTAGAATGAAAGGCTTCCAAGTGTTGTATCTAATAATTTATGTTTTTATATATTATTATATGCAATCAGATTTTGATTTGTCAACTGACATCGGTTATAGACATCTGCAAAAGTACAACGGGTGAACAAAATGAATATTCCTTTGAGCGTGTTGATGTTATTAATTACACTTTGGATGGCGTATCAATACACCCAGTCACTACAAAGATGCAGGCCTCCTTTCTAACTCAGTTGCCTGGAGGAAGGAAACCACTCAGGGATTTCACCATGCCAATGGTGACTTTAAAACAGTTTGAGTTTAATGGCTTTGACAGGAGAAAATGGAGGATGGATCAACAGCATTGTAGTTAGTCAACAATACTAACCTAAATGACAGAGTGAAAATAAAGAAGCTTGTACAGAATAAACATATTTCAAAACATGCATCCTGTTTGCAATAAGGCAGTAAAGTAAAACTGCAAAAAATGTGGCAAAGAAATTAACTTTTTGTCTTGAATACAAAGTGTTATGTTTGGGGCAAATCCAACACAACACCACTGAGTACCACTCTTTATATTTTCAAGCATGGTGGTGGCTGCATCATGTTATGGGTATGCTTGTCATCAGCAAGGACTAGGGAGTATAGAACTAAGCACAGACAAAATCCTAGAGGAAAACCTGGTTCAGTCTACTTTCCAACAGACACTGGGAGACAAATTCACCTTTCAGCAGGACAATAACCTAAAACAAAAGCCAAATATAAACTGGAGTTGCTTACCAAGACGATGTTGACTGTTCCTTAGTGGCCTAGTTCCAATTTTGATTTAAATTGCCTTGAAGATCTATGGCAAGACTTAAAAATTACTGTTTAGCAATGATCAACAAACTTCAGAACTTGAAGTTTTTTTTAAAGAAACGTACCCAGAAAGACTCACAGCTGTAATCGCTGCCAAAGGTGCTTCTACAAAGTATTGACTCAGCGGTGTGAATACTTATGTAAATAAGGTATTTCTGACTTTCCTTCTAAACATGTTTTCACTTTGTCGTTATGGGGTATTGTGTGTAGATAGGTGAGAGAAAAAAATCTATTGAATCAATTTTGAATTTACGCTGGAACACAACAAAATGTGGAATAACTCAAGGGGTATGAATACTTTCTGAAGGCATTGTAGGTTGACTTCTATTAAATAAGTGCAGTCATGGCTACTTTGGTTGTCAGACTTGTGACTATTGTAGTTTTTTTGACTGTAGAAAAATAGGAATCTCTAAATATGTCCCAGGTGAGGCATGCGAGGGAGGTGCGACTGCACAATCCACCGACTGAGCAAAGGAACATGCCCTTAACTGTGGTTGTCACTAGCTTCCATAGCCACAAAGTCATAATTATGTCTAATCCTGCCCATTTCTACAATTTCTCTTCTCAAAATTATATTTTAAACATAACCACACTGCTAACCCCATTTAATTTTTTTTTTTTTTTCATCACTGCAACACGCTTGGGAGGTGAAGGTCAAGCCATGAGTCCCCAGAAACATGACCTGCCAAACCATGCTTCTTAACACCTGCCCACTTAACCCGGAAGCCAACCACACCAACATGTCAGAGGAAACATTATTCAACTGACAACCGAGGTCAGCCTGCAGGTGCCTGGCCCGCCACAAGGAGTCGCTAGAACGCAATGATCCAAGTAAAGCGCCCCCGCCCAAACCCTCATGACCCTGGGCCAATTGTGCTCCGCCCTATGGGACTCCCGATCACGGCCAGTTGTGATACAGCCCAGGATTGAACCCGGTTCTGTAGTGACGCCACTAGCACTGAGATGCAGTGCCTTAGACCGTTGCACCACTCGGGAGGCCCCACACTGCTAACCTTAATTAAATTAAGACCAAAATAAAAAAAAATTGGCCAATTTGTACTTTGTGGCCATGAAAGCTAGTGGAAATCTTTAACTGTCAAATAGTGACTGAACTTCCTGATTTGGCCTTGTTTTGAAGCTTGGTTAAGAAATGCAAAAAAATTGTTATGTTGGTGGTGTGGTTTGATTTGGGTGTTTCTTGGGGGTGTCTTTGCCATTCAATCACAACAAACAAGGGAAGTAGTGAGTACAGTGAGGTAAGCTAAGCTATTGTAGCTTTTCTATGGAGAGAACAAAGTCTTGAACTTGAGGACTTCTCCCCTCCTGACTGACTCGCCATCTCAAGATGGCCAGGAAATTCAGTTCTATGTGTAGGTTAAAGCCTAGTCTCGAACGAATCATCCTGATGTAAGCTCGCGAGATCAAGATGGTTCGTACCAGGCTAGGTTGAGGAGGGATTTGCTGCTTAGGTAGATCTGGTTGTCGTTGGCGTAGTATTGGAAGTCGAGGTTGAAGTGGTAGAGGATCTGACCAAGGGGGAGAATGTAGATGATGAAAGAGTAAGGGGCCCAGCACACAAAATGTGTCTTGAAGATTAATATCTTATATTCTGAGAACATAGCAACCATGTTCTGTGTATGTTTGCTATGATGTTGACGGAATATTTTTCCTAACCCTCAAAATTAGACACTGGAATAGTCCTGCAAGGTTCCAATGAAACATATCTAGAACATTCATACTGAATATTCTGAGAAAATGGTAACCACGTTATGGGTAGGTTCTTTTGACATTTAGGGTATGGTCTTATGGAAACAGTCCTTTCACATCACTGGAACATTCCTATGAAAACGTTAGGTAATGACCTAATGAAACTCTTAAGGGAATGGTCTCTAAAATCGTGAGAACGTTGTTGTCTGGGGGTCTACTGTATATATTTTTAATGCAGACATCTCGGTTTTCATTTTTCCATCGCGTGTTCAATTGCGAAGACATTGGCAACTTTGTATAAAGTGACACAGAAGGGCAAAGAAGCATCTAACAACACACTTACAGTGCCTTCAGAAAGTATTCACACCCTTTACTTTTCTACTTTGTTTTACTAAGTGGGATTAAAATTGAATTATAATTTTTTTGTCAAAGATTTACACAAAATACTCTAATATCAAAGTGGAAAAATAAAAATAAATTATTATTGAAAATAAAACACCAGTATAAACTCAGCAAAAAAAGAAACATCCCTTTTTCAGGACCCTGTCTTTCAAACATAATTCATAAAAATCCAAATAATTTCACAGATCTTCATTGTAAAGGGATTAAACACTGTTTCCCATGCTTGTTCAATGAACCATAAACAATTAATGAACATGCACCTGTGGAATGGTCGTTAAGACAATAACAGCTGACAGACAGTAGGCAATTAAGGTCACAGATCTGAAAACATAGGACACTGACGAGTCCTTTCTATTGACTTTGACAACACCAAAAGAATCCAGGGTCCCTGCTCATCTACATGATCGTGCCTTAGGCATGCTGCAAGGAGTCATGAGGACTGCAGATTTGGCCAGGGCAATAAATTGCAATGACTGTACTGTGAGACGCCTAAGACAGCGTTACAGGGAGACAGGACGGACAGCTGATTGTCCTCGCAGTGGCAGACCACGTGTAACAACACCTGCACAGGATCGGTACATCCGAACATCACACCTGCGGGACAGGTACAGGATGGCAACAACTACTGCCCGAGTTACACCAGGAACGCACAATCTCTCCGTCAGTTCTCAGACTGTCCGCAATAGGCTGAGAGAGGCTGGACTGAGGGCTTGTAAGGCCTGTTGTAAAGCAGGTCCTCACCAGACATCACCGGCAACAACGTCGCCTATGGGCACAAACCCACCGTTGTTGGACCAGACAGGACTGGCAAAAAGTGCTCTTCACTGACAAGTCGCGGGTTTTGTCTCACCAGGAGTGATGGTCGGATTCGTGTTTATCGTCAAGGGAATGAGCATTACACCGAGGCCTGTACTCTGGAGCGGGATCGATTTGGAGGTGGAGGGTCCGTCGTGGTCTGGGGCGGTGTGTCACAGCATCATCGGACTGAGCTTGTTGTCATTTACAGGGAAAACATCCTCCTCCCTCACCCTTCCTGCAAGCTCATCCTGACTTGACCCTCCAGCATGACAATGCCACCAACCGTACTGCTCATTCTGTGCGTGATTTTCTGCAAGACAGGAATGTCAGTGGTCTGCGATGGCCAGCGAAGAGCCCGGATCTCTATCCCATTGAGCACGTCTGGGACCTGTTGGATCGGAGGGTGAGGGCTAGGGCCATTCCCGCCCAGAAATGTCCGGGAACATGCAGGTGCCTTGATGGAAGAGTGGGGTAACATCTCACAGCAAGAACTGGCAAATCTGGTGCAGTCCATGAGGAGGAGATGCACTGCAGTACTTAATGCAGCTGGTGGCCACACCGTATACTGACTGTTACTTTGATTTCCCCCCCCCCCCTTTGTTCAGGGACACATTATTCAATTTCTGTTAGTCCCATGTCTGTGGCACTTGTTCAGTTTATGTCTCAGTTGTTGAATCTTGTTATGTTCATACAAATATTTGCACATGTTACGTTTGCTGAAAATAAACGCAGTTGTCAGTGAGAGGACGTTTCTTTTTTTGCTGAGTTTACTACCATACCCCTTTCAAAGGCACTTAAATATTTTGTCTTGCCCATTCACCCTCTGAAAGAGCACTCCGTGCACATATAACATTCAAACACCATTATGTCTGTTAGGTAATGTCACACTCCTCAAGATGGTCAATGTAAGGTTTCCAGATTTTATCATACATGTATTTTTTCCCCTTCATTTTATAAAACACATAATGTTTCTTTTTTTGCTGAGTTTACTACCATACCCCTTTCAAAGGCACTTCAATCTTTTGTCTTGCCCATTCACCCTCTGATTGGATAAGTATTCTACTCCCTGAGGAAATACATGCTAGAACCACCTTTGGCAGCAATTAAAGCTGTGTGCCTCTCTGGGTAAGTCTCTAAGAGCTTTGCACACCTGGATTGTACAATATTGTTACATTTGTCTTACAAATATTCTTTAAGCTCTGTCTAGTTGGTTGTTGATCATTGCTAGACAGCCATTGTCAAGTCTTGCGATAGATTTTCAAACTAAAACTGTAACTAGGCAACTCAGGAACATTCAATATCGTCTTGGTAAGCAACTCCAGTGTATATGTGGCCTTGTGTTTAAGGTAATTGTCCTGCTGAAAGGTGAATTTGTCTCCCAATGTCCGTTGGAAAACAGACTGAACCAAGTTTTCCTCTAGGATTTTGCCTGTGCTTATGAAAATGTGAAGAGCGGTACTCAGTGATGTGTTTCATTGGATTTGCCCCAAACATAACACTTTGTATTCAGGACATAAAGTACATTTCTTTGCCACATTTTTTGCAGTTTTACTTTAGTCCCGTATTGCAAACAGGATGTATGTTTTGGAATATGTTTATTCTGTACAGGCTTCCTTCTTTTCACTCTGTCCTTTACAGTATGTTAGTATTGTGGAGTAACTACAGTGTTGTTGACCCATCCTCATTTATCTCCTATCACAGCCATTAAACTCTGTAACTATTTTAAAATCACCATTGTTCTCTTTGTGAAATCCCTGAGCGGTTTCCTTCCTCTCCGACAACTGAGTTATGAAGGACACCTGTATCTTTCTAATGACTGGGTGTATTGATACACCATCCAAAGTGTAATTAATAACTGCACCATACTCAAAGAGATATTCAATGTCTGTTTTCTTTACCCATGTACCAATAGGTGCCCTTTGCTTACCATTGTAAAACTTGCCTGGTCTTTGTGGTCGAATCTGTGCTTGAAATTCACTGCTTGACTCAGGGACCTTACATATAATTGTGTGTGTGGGGTACAGAGATGGGGTAGTCCATGCAACTTATTATGTGACTTGTTAAGCACATTTTTACTCTTGGACTTATGTAGGCTTGTCATAACAAAAGGGTTGAATACTTATTGACTCAAGACATTTTTTATTAATTTGTAAACATTTCTAAAAACACAATTCCACTTTGATATTATGGGGTATTGTGCGTAGATCAGTGACACAAAATCTCTATTGAATCCATGTTAAATTCAGGCTGTAAGAAAATGGGAAAAGTCAAAGGGTGAGAATACTTTCTGAAACCACTGTAGCTGTTCAGTGGTAGTGGTCTCAGGCAGTCGGTAAATAATGAGCGTTTTCAAGTGCAACTTTAGTAACAATTGTTTCGGGAAAATATTCTGAGATTTATGCTCCTATGAAGGTTCTAACGATGAAATTAGCCTTAAGATGCTTTTGGGAAACTGGGCCCTGCACAGGTTTGACTGAATAAGGTGTACTCTGTCACGATGTGACCCTTTTTGGGTATAGCTAGTGGCTTCCCCCTCGCTCTCTCCTACACCCAGGTTCTGTTTTCTCAGGTCGTAAATTCCTGGAGGAGACTCTCTCCCCCCGGCCATGCAGAAAGAGACACATAGAGAGAACAAAGGATTTCACATGGCGAACTCCTAAATCCCCAAAATGAGGATTTTGATACAAAATGTCCACTTGTGGGAATGGTCTGTGGACACTTATGACAGATATGACGAGTGTGTTTCATTTGGTGACCTCAGAGAAGACAGGAAACACACATGACTATATCTCTGAATACAGTTCAGAATATTTGGCCAAGGAAACATTTCTGGTTGGTCTCAGGGAAGGTAAAACAGTTAGGAAGGGAGACTTTTAAAACAGGGTTGAGTGAAGTAGCACCATGTTAAAGAGCAACTAATGGGCATCGAGTGCCTCACACGTTTGACAATGAGCTTATACAGTTGAAGTCGGAAGTTTACATACACTTAGGTTGGAGTCATTACAACTCGTTTTTCAACCACTCCACAAATTTCTTGTTAACAAACTATAGTTTTGGCAAGTCGGTTAGGACATCTACTTTGTGCATGACACAAGTCATTTTTCCAACAATTGTTTACAAACAGATTCTTTCACTTATAACTCACTGTATCACAATTCCAGTGGGTCAGAAGTTTACATACACTAAGTTGACTGTGCCTTTAAAAAGCTTGTAAAATTCCAGAAAATTATATCCTTTCTTTAGAAGCCTCTGATAGGCTAACTGACATCATTTGAGTCAATTGGAGGTGTACCTGTAGATGTATTTCAAGGACTACCTTCAAACTCAGTGCCTCTTTGCTTGACATCATGGGAAAATCAAAAGAAATCAGCCAAGACCTCCGATTTTTTTTGAGACCTCCACAAGTCGGGTTCATCCTTGGGAGCAATTTCCAAACGCCTGAAGGTACCATGTTCATCTGTACAAACAAAAGTACACAAGTATTAACACCATGGGACCACGCAGCCATTATACCACTCAGGAAGGAGACGCCTTATGTCTCCTAGAGATGAATGTACTTTGGTGCGAAAAGTGCAAATCAATCCCAGAACAACAGCAAAGGACCTTGTGAAGATGCTGGAGGATACAGGTACAAACGTATCTATTTCCACAGTAAAACGAGTCCTATATCGACATAACCTGAAAGGCCGCTCAGCAAGGAAGAAGCCACTGCTCCAAAACCACCATTAAAAAAGTCAGACTACGGTTTGCAACTGCACATGGGGACAGAGATCGTACTTTTTGGAGAAATGTCCTCTGATGAAACAAAAATAGAACAGTTTGGCCATAATGACCATCGTTATGTTTGGAGGAAAAAGGGGGAAGCTTGCAAGTTGAAGAACACCATCCCAACCGTGAAGCACGGGGGTGGCAGTATAATGTTGTGGGGGTGCTTCGCTGCAGGAGGAACTGGTGCACTTCACTGGATATATTGAAGCAACATCTCAAGACATCAGTCAGGAAGTTAAAGCTTGGTCGCAAATGGGTCTTCCAAATGGACAATGACCCCAAGCATACTTCCAAAGTTGTGGCAAAATGGCTCAAGGACAACAAAGTCAAGGTATTGGAGTGGCCATCACAAATCCCTGACCTCAATCCAATAGAACATTTGTAGACAGAACTGAAAAAGCTTGTGCGAGCAAGGAGGCCTACACACCTGACTGTGTAGGCAAAACCAGCTCTGTCAGGAGGAATGGGCCAAAATTCACCCAACTTATTGTGGGAATCTTGTGGAAGGCTACCTGAAGCGTTTGACCCAAGTTAAACAATTTAAAGGCAATGCTACCAAATACTAATTGATTGTATGTAAACTTCTGACCCACTGGGAATGTGATGAAAGAAATAAAAGCTGAAATACATCATTCTCTCTACTATTATTCTGACATTTCACATTCTTAAAATAAAGTGGTGATCCTAACTGACCTAAGACAGGGAATTTTTACTAGGATTAGATGTCAGGAAATGTGAATAATTGAGTTTAATGTATTTGGCTAAGGTGTATGTAAACTTCCGACTTCAACTGTATGTACATTTCTCAATTATGAGGTTTGCATCTAATTCTTGTATAAAATTAATGAGTTAAGATGAAACTGTGTGTGAAATGATGTAATATGATGTTAAACCTTTAATGTGAAAGAATTGTATTCCCTTTAAAGTTTAACTAAGTAATTGGCCCACCCCCGTGAGCACAGACATGATCTGGCGTCATGGAATCACCCTTTTCTGCTGTTACGAATAAAAACCCCTCCTGAGGAAATCCTCTTCAGACCACGTGTACCTCGATGGACACCGAGGGGGCACAGGTTGAGTTTAGACCACAAAAACCTCAGTATAAGCTTAGGTTACAATGGTTGTTGAATTCCTAACCATACCACGTGGAGCATTGGCTACACCGGTGGAAATGGTTAAACTCGGAGACTATCGAGCCCGACAGAACAAGAGCAAATCTTAGATACTAATTACTAGTCTGCAGCTAGAAAATATGTCAATCTGGGATGCGAAGACCGACAACCGCCGAAACATCTATTCTATGAGATAATTTCTGAATGGTACTCTGAAGTACACATTCTAACCACGAAATACTTTCGATCTTCAGGGAGGCAGAGAGAGAGACGATGATGAACTGACTCTCCAACAGAAGGACTGACGATTCCAACAGAGATCACAATGACACACTGGCCGTAAATATATACACTGCTCAAAAAAATAAAGGGAACACTTAAACAACACAATGTAACTCCAAGTCAATCACACTTCTGTGAAATCAAACTGTCCACTTAGGAAGAAACACTGATTGACAATACATTTCACATGCTGTTGTGCAAATGGAATAGACAACAGGTGGAAATTATAGGCAATTAGTAAGACACCCCCAATAAAGGAGTGGTTCTGCAGGTGGTGACCACAGACCACTTCTCAGTTCCTATGCTTCCTGGCTGATGTTTTGGTCACTTTTGAATGCTGGCGGTGCTTTCACTCTAGTGGTAGCATGAGACGGAGTCTACAACCCACACAAGTGGCTCAGGTAGTGCAGCTCATCCAGGATGGCACATCAATGCGAGCTGTGGCAAGAAGGTTTGCTGTGTCTGTCAGCGTAGTGTCCAGAGCATGGAGGCGCTACCAGGAGACAGGCCAGTACATCAGGAGATGTGGAGGAGGCCGTAGGAGGGCAACAACCCAGCAGCAGGACCGCTACCTCCGCCTTTGAGCAGGAGGAACACTGCCAGAGCCCTGCAAAATGACCTCCAGCAGGCCACAAATGTGCATGTGTCTGCTCAAACGGTCAGAAACAGACTCCATGAGGGTGGTATGAGGGCCCGACGTCCACAGGTGGGGGTTGTGCTTACAGCCCAACACCGTGCAGGACGTTTGGCATTTGCCAGAGAACACCAAGATTGGCAAATTCGCCACTGGCGCCCTGTGCTCTTCACAGATGAAAGCAGGTTCACACTGAGCACGTGACAGACGTGACAGAGTCTGGAGACGCCGTGGAGAACCTTCTGCTGCCTGCAACATCCTCCAGCATGACCGGTTTGGCTGTGGGTCAGTCATGGTGTGGGGTGGCATTTCTTTGGGGGGCCGCACAGCCCTCCATGTGCTCCCCAGAGGTAGCCTGACTGCCATTAGGTACCGAGATGAGATCCCCAGACCCCTTGTGAGACCATATGCTGGTGCGGTTGGCCCTGGGTTCCTCGTAATGCAAGACAATGCTAGACCTCATGTGGCTGGAGTGTGTCAGCAGTTCCTGCAAGAGGAAGGCATTGATGCTATGGACTGGCCCGCCCGTTCCCCAGACCTGAATCCAATTGAGCACATCTGGGACATCATGTCTCGCTCCATCCACCAACGCCACGTTGCACCACAGACTGTCCAGGAGTTGGCGGATGCTTTAGTCCAGGTCTGGGAGGAGATGCCTCAGGAGACCATCCGCCACCTCATCAGGAGCATGCCCAGGCGTTGTAGGGAGGTCATACAGGCACGTGGAGGCCACACACACTACTGAGCCTCATTTTGACTTGTTTTAAGGACATTACATCAAAGTTGGATCAGCCTGTAGTGTGGTTTTCCACTTTAATTTTGAGTGTGACTCCAAATCCAGACCTCCATGGGTTGATAAATTTGATTTCCATTGATAATTTTTGTGTGATTTTGTTGTCAGCACATTCAACTATGTAAAGAAAAAAGTATTTAATAAGAATATTTCATTCATTCCGATCTAGGATGTGTTATTATAGTGTTCCCTTTATTTTTTTGAGCAGTGTATATTGATTGCAGTTATTCCCGAATGAGTGAGCGTTCATGTGCAAAGGATTAGCATTTCAATTAATATAATTATCAACTGTGTAGTGACTCATTTTGTCTTTCCCGCCATTCTCAGTCCACACCCACTTCCCTTTGTCCACCAAGCCGTCATATCGGCTTAGCCCACTAGAGAACCTCCCATATCATTTCCTTGTAACTATAACTGTTGTTTGTTTATGCATTTCTGTGATTATTTAGTCAGTTAGTAAATAAATGATTAAGACAATTGGTGTATGGATGATTCATTGTAAAGGCTGGGTTCGTGCAGGTAACCAACAATTTACGACGTTTGGAATGAGACTAACGTGAGGTAAAGAATAATTCATTAATTAGAAGAATAATTGATCAGATATTAAAATATCTTGAAGAGTTATATTAGGAAAATTATAACTTTGTAATCTGAAGATTTCCCCTGGTGCCCCAACTTCCTAGTTAATTACATTTACATGATTAGTTTAATCACATAATAATAATTACAGAGAATTGATTTGATAAAATAACAGTCTTCAATTGAATGATGCCAAAGACATGACACCTCAAGGGTGATTAATACTAATTGGCACAGGTTTCTACTTTTCCTGTTATGTGTTGTTGGCTATGTGTGTTTTGCGTTGCTGTGAAGAAGAGAGACAATGGGGTGGCACATCTGTGGCTAGGTTTCCATACAATTGGCTAAATAAAATATGATTTTTTTTTCACCAGAGATGTTTCAATCAAATTGACTTGTTGCGGATAGAAGTCTGTTTGTGATGACATAGTGCACATAAGAATACATTTGCTGTTAATTTCCCATGTACCTAATAAAAATTACAAGTTTAATGGGTTTCCATTGCATTGAACTCTACTGAGGGTTTTGTCACAAAATAATTGTGTTATATAGTGAATGTGCCCACTCTGGTATTGGCACGTGTGCTCTAGCTAACAGCTCACAGATACAGTGTGGGTATAGCCTACTACATGATGAAATTATTATGGACAAAAGAGCCAGATTATTTTAATGTCAAACGGCAGCCAATCATCATGTCACCAGAATAAGACCCTTGATATTTATTGGAAAGGAGAATCAAGCTCATCACCTTGTACTTTCACCACCTTGTGAAGTTCATCATAACTTATTTTATCTGTAGCCTAATAAACGTCATTCTTTCCCGTAACACACGTCATCACGTGACTGCAAGTTTACTTTGATATTTGCGCATAAAAGCATTTCCACCACCATTTATCACATAACTAATTTTACAGACACAAAAAGATTTTTTAAATGTGCTGTTTCCATCAGGCTTGTCGAGACATTTTTTATCCAACATGTACGTTACTCGCATAAAAACGTTGGATGGAAACCTGGCTTGTGACACAAAATACAGCATTTTATTCAGCAAATTCTCCATTGGCACATAAGTAAATTTGATTTACATGAGTTAAAGACATGAGAGTCAAGACAATGGCAACACAAAACCTACATTTTTTATTGTTTATGTCTGACCCATATATCACAGTCATAGGGTTAGCTATGTGCTCAATCATAAATAGTATATAGGCTATAATCTATACATTACCAGGGGTGACAACAATAGACATCAGGAAACGTCCACAACTGTTGTCCCTCATCATACAATCACACATAAATCCAAATAGGCATTTGTCAATCATATAACATACATATTATATATTCATATACTATATTTATATGTGAAAATCACTGTACACAATTACTTGATTCAGTGCTTGGTTATGGGGATAATTTAAGACACTATTGATAAGGGTTCACCACTTGGGTAAAATCAGGTTTAGTAAGGAGAGGTTAGGTGCATAATGGATAGAAAATAAGT
The DNA here is from genome assembly GCF_016432855.1 of Salvelinus namaycush. NCBI lineage: Eukaryota > Metazoa > Chordata > Actinopteri > Salmoniformes > Salmonidae > Salvelinus > Salvelinus namaycush. The sequence goes on along the minus strand of NC_052318.1, from coordinate 53,153,061 downwards.
ACTCGTGCTTTCAGTGCTATTTTTATTTTTGTATATCTTTGAAAAATAATTTTGACAACAACATCAACAGTGCAATGCAAAGACAACACAAATGGCCGCTCCCATTAGTGGGTGCTCTGGTCAGTGGGTGCTCTAGTCAGTGGGTGCACTTGACCCCAGCCCAAAGGGATTTTCCAAGGGTGGGAAGTACCAAGACCCGCCTGACACCCGGGCGAGCATGGAAGCAAGCGCACCCATAACCAGCAGGAATTTTAATGCAATTACATGAGAGAATGAAAATAATTTTCAAGACGTGTGCTCTTTAAAAGAAATAATAATAATAATATATATATATATATATTTATATAAACACTACCGTTCAAAAGTTTGGGTTCACTTATAAATGTCCTTGTTTTTGAAAGAAAAGCTCATTTTTTGTCTCAGACTGGACAATAAAAAGACTAGATTAAGATGGGCAAAAGAACACAGACACTGGACAGAGGAACTCTGCCTAGAAGGCCAGCATCCTGGAGTCACCTCTTCACTGTTGATGTTGAGACTGGTGTTTTGCGGGTACTATTTAATGAAGCTGCCAGTTGAGGACTTGTGAGGCGTCTGTTTCTCAAACTAGACTCTCTAATGTACTTGTCCTCTTGATCAGTTGTGCACCGAGGCCTCCCACTCCTCTTTCTATTCTGGTTAGAGCCAGTTTGCGCTGTTCTGTGAAGGGAGTAGTTACACAGCGTTTCTTGGCAATTTCTCGCATGGAATAGCCTTAATTTCTCAGAACAAGAATAGACTGACGAGTTTCAGAAGAAAGTTATTTGTTTCTGGACATTTTGAGCCTGTAATCGAACCCGTAATTGCTGATGCTCCAGATACTCAATTAGTCTAAAGAAGGACAGTTTTATTGCTTTTTTAATCAGAACAAACAGTTTTCAGCTGTACTAACATAATTGCGAAAGGGTTTTCTAATGATCAATTAGCCTTTTAAAATGATCAACTTGGATTAGCTAACACAACGTGCCATTGGAACACAGGAGTGATGGTTGCTGATAATGGGCCTCAGTATGCCTATGTAGATATTCCATTAAAAAAATCTGCCGTTTCCAGTTACATTCCAGTCATTTACAACATTAACAATGTCTACACTGTATTTCTGATCAATTTGATGTTATTTTAAAGGACAATTCTTTTTGCTTTTCTTTCAAAAACAAGGACATTTCTAAGTGACCACAAACTTTTGAACAGTAGTGTATATGTGCAACATGATTACACGGCACATTTATATCAATATCACTTACTAGGAATTATTCACAACAGTGTGTCAGTTTAGTGCAAAAATATACCCAGTAAACATGTCCACATTGGCAAGATGTGGGCCCAATGGGGGCAAAAATATTGGCCTCATGTAGGCTGCCAATATTAGGCCAATGCTCATCGTCTCAAAGGCATTTGTGCAGAGTGGGCAGCCCATATCTGGTAAAGGCAGCACTCACGTTGCCTGAAACAAGCCCATCTTTTACCAGGAAACATGCCCACATTGGCATGATGTGGAAACAATGCGGAGAGGAAGTTTTCACCACTATTTCAATGTCATTTCTTGTCCTAGAGAGGAAATGCATGTTTAGATTCCACCTCCGAAGAATGACGAAGGCGACTTATACATATTCACAAATTGGGTGTGGAAATTTCCACATAGTTTAATACAGCTAATATGTTATCTGTATTCAAAAGATTAGCCAGCTGGCTCTATGACTGGTTCTGGAGCTGGATTTGTCATACGCATAGATTTCGGGAAAACTTTTCCACAGATCGCTCGCTCGGATGCTTTCTCCGGTTCGATACATTTCATCCAATTCACAAGAGGCTGAAGTTATGAAACACAGAGAGACAAAAGACAAATAATTGTGTATGTATTTTTCTTTTTTCCTTGGTACGTTTTTGGGGGAAGCCTGGATTCTCTTGGCATCAATGAATACATGCTACTGGCTTGGTGTGGACTGGCCTGTGTTGGGCTGATGTGGGATTGCTGTGGGCTAGTCCATGTTGGGCTGGTGTGGGCCTGGTGTGGGCTAGCCCGTTCCCACCTTGCCAACCGAATACCCACATGGGGCCAATAGAGTGATGTTTGCTGGGTACATTTTTATTTTTCTTTGATTTTGAATTGTCATTTTCTCTTTTGCATGGATGATTGTTTCAGACAGAGAAATAGAACAATTAGAACAGAATCAGGAATCACTTTATTCCTTCTGAACAAAAATATAAATGGAACACGCAACAATTTCAACGATTTTACTGAGTTTCAGTTCATATAAGGAAATCAGTTAATTGAAATAAATGAATTAGGCCCTAAATCTATGACTTCACATGACTGGAAATACAGATATGCATCTGTTGGTCACAGACACTTAAAAAAAAAGGTAGGGGCGTGGATTAGAAAACCAGTCAGTAACTAGTGTGACCACCATTTGCCTCATGCAGTGCAACATCTCCTTCGCGTAGAGTTGATCAGGCTGTAGAATGTTGTTCCACTGATTGTCCATGGCTGTGCGAAGTTGCTGAATATTGGCGGGAACTGGAGAAAACTGTCGTACATGTAGATCCAGAGCATCCCAAACATGCTCAATGGGTGACATGCCTGGTGAGTATGCAAGCAATTGTAAGAACAAGGTGCACATGAAATGATCATGCTGTTTAATCAGCTTCTTGATATGCCACAGCTGTCAGGTGGATAGATTATCTTGGCAAAGGAGAAATGCTCAGTAACAGGGATGTAAACAAATTTGAGCACAACATTTTAGAGAAATAATATTTTTGTGTGTATCGTTCTGGGACCTTATTTCTTGCTAATGAAACATGGGACCAACACTTTACATGTTGCATTTATATATTTGTTCAGTGTAGAAATTCCAGGGACCCTCAGATTGTAACATTTTATTTTGTATGGCAAGCCATGATTATTTTTCCCTTTCCAAGAATGGCAGTCTGGACATAAATATTGCCTCCATTGGTGATGCCTATGGCCAGAGTTTTTCCTGTTTTTTCCAGGAAAAACTTCTGGCCTTAGTGATGTTGAATTGAATCTATGCCTTACAGTTATGTTTGGTATTGAATGCAGTTTAGTTGCTGACAAGGACCCATGTCAGAACCACTCATAGAATTTTGATCAGTGTTCAGGAAACAACCACACAGACAGTTGAATATGAAAGGACCGTTACCCACTAGGCAGAGCACAGCTTTGCCTGGGCCTAAAACTTCCACTGTAGTGTGTGTACCGAATCATCCATCTTGAGCCATTTTTCTTCTTTCATCCTCTTCCTCAGGTTGGAGGGGCCTTCTCTCTCTTGTTATTTCTCTCCACCCATCCCTAATGTACTGCCCTTCATACCTCCATCCCATTTGAACTGAGAAAGTGGGAAAAAGAGAAACAGTTCCAACCACAAAATGAGAAACAACAGAGTGAGAAACAAATTAAAACACAACACATTTCAATTCACAACAGCCTCCCTCACCTGTTTTATCTCTCTCTCATCCCACGTCTCTCACCTAGTGTCCCTGTTAGAAAGACAGGAGGGGCTGGTGACACACACAGGTTCTCTTTCTAACACACACACACACACACACACACACACACACACACACACACACACACACACACACACACACACACACACACACACACACACACACACACACACACACACACACACACACACACACACACACACACACACACACACACACACACACTCAGAGAGACAATACTTACTGCTGCAGAGTGACTCAATTTATCAAAACGGAACTTCAAGTTGGATCTAGGAGAACTCTTATTCTTTAACTCTAGATTGAAAAGAGAAACAAAACAAGCATTTACAAACAAACATTTCCTCTGTTGTAATAACTAAGAAATATTTACGTTAAGTTAGAAAAGTATGATTATTAAAAGCACAGGAAGCTGTTGTCGTGGTTACCTGTGGGGCTGCGACACATAATGACAGGGGTCCCTGAACTCTGACCTTCAACAGTGAGGGAGGGGCTGTGAACAGAAGGGAACACTGAGGGTGCCAGGGTGTTCTAGAGAAAGACATGGGGAGGGATGGAGAGATGTAGAGAAAGGATAAAGTGAGAAATACACTACACATACACACATTCTCATTCTCTTTGAAGCACGCACATTCACTCAAACAAACAGGTCCCACTCACAGGGTCAGTGTCGGGGGCCTCTCCCTCTCCTGCTGCACTGCTGAAGCTACTTGTACTAGATGAGGAGCATGAGACGTTAGTCCTACTGGCACTGCACTCATTCAACTTTACACTGATGGGCCTAGGGGGGGGTGTAAGAGAGATGTTAGTCCTACTGCGCCCCTTTAACTTTACACTGCTGGGCCTAGGGGGGGGGGGGGGGGTGTAAGAGAGACGTTAGTCCTACTGCGCCCCTTTAACTTTAAACTGCTGGGCCGAGAGAGAGAGAGAGAGAGAGAGAGAGAGAGAGAGAGAGAGAGAGAGAGAGAGAGAGAGAGAGAGAGAGAGAGAGAGAGAGAGAGAGAGAGAGAGAGAGAGAGAGAGAGAGAGAGAGAGAGAGAGAGAGAGAGAGAGAGAGAGAGAGAGAGAGAGAGAGAGAGAGAGAGAGAGAGAGAGAGAGAGAGAGAGAGAGAGAGAGAGAGAGAGAGAGAGAGAGAGAGAGAGAGAGAGAGAGAGATGCAATTTGGGGCAAACACACGCACACACACCTTTCCTTAAGGGAGGCCTCTGGAGAGCTGGGGTTAGAGAGGGTCTCTGACCTCACTTCCTGCGTGGGGTGGCCAGTATCAAAGCTTCTCTGGTCACTATGGAGACTGTAAAGGACAAAAGCGGCACTATCATGTACTAAATATTTTTTATCTTAATTGATTTAACAGAGTCCCATTGAAACCAAGGTCTCTTTTGCTAGAGAGCCCTGCGTCGTACAATTACATAACACATTTCAAATAGGAAATACATCAGAAATACAAACACAAACAAAAAAACAGTAATGAAAAACTATTCCAGTCCTCAATGAACACTCTGAACTGCCCGAAAGGCACCAACACATTCATTACATCTATAGATGTGATCTACATCCATAGTTTCTGTGTGTCTGTGTCCTACCTGCGATGATTGTGGTTATGTCTCTCTGTCTGGCTGTCTATACTGAGCAGACGAGGGAAAAGACCAGAGCGACGTTTCACTGGAGACTTAACATTAGTTGCCTGAGAGAGAGGAGTACGGAAGAAGTAGGGAAAAGAAAGCAGAATGGGTGAGAAGTTGTAACAGCATTTTATCAACTATAAGACTCACTGTCCCCCTGTCCTCGCCTTTTTAACCACCTATCATCCCCACTCCCCCCTACTCTCTCCCACCTCCTGACCCCTGCCTTTACTTCTAAACCCCCCCTCACATCAGAGCTGCTGTGGAGCAGAACTCCTCCACTCAGACTGGTGGACAGGCCACCTCCTCCACCCTTTGCCATCATCTCCATGGAGACACTCCTTCCTCGCATCGCCCTCTGAGAGAGAGAGAGAAAATGTATTCTTGTTCACTCATTAATGAATGCCTTTTTGAGTTAAAATATGTGGAGGTAGGAGAGAGGGAAACATGAAAAGAGAGAGATAGTTGTGTGTGTGTGTGTCTGACCTTGATGGACTCCAGCAGTCCTCCGTGGCCGTGTCCATTCTCCGCCCGCTCCTCCTCGGGGCTGATGCCCACTCCCAGCATGCGCTGTGTGTGTCTGTGCAGCTCGTCATGTAGACCGTCGAGCAGGGCCGCCCGCGTCCGCTCCTACACACACGCAAGTAATATAAACCCCATAAAATGCACTTAAATATGTTATACATTTGACCTGAGGTAAAATCTTGACCTTGTGGTCTTTGACTTGAGAGACCATTCAAGACCACATAAACACAGTTTTGGCTTGGGTCTGGGGTTGTCCTCCTAGGTTTAGGTGGGTCTGAGACTCCCTCTGTAGTACGCAATGTGCTTACCATACAATATAATCATTAAAATAACTTATTTATTACCCACCTCCAGCCTGGCGAATCTGTCACTCTTGTAGCAGGCATTCTCTGCATTGATCAACTTAGTAAGAAGATACTCTCTAAACTCTGGACCCTGGAAGGAGAGAGAGGGCGAGAGAAGAAAAAACAGACAAATGTAACAAATGGGCTCAAAGCCCAGAGCAATTATTCATGAATAGGTAAAAGCTGAAATCTATTTGAATTCTTTCAGAATAGACAATGTTTCCTAAATCTCTTCAGGCTGCTCTCACCTTTTTAAACACTGCTGGACTGGGGAGGGGCGGGCCAAATGAAGGTACACCCTCTCGGGCCGTGACTGACACCTGTCAATCATAACCATAATGACCAGAGTTGTCGTCATGTGCGTGTGTATGTTAGGTTAGAGAAAGGGTAGACAACTTGATTCAGCCATGGGCTGATTTTTGTCGGAGCAGATGGTCGGGGGGCCAGAACATGATTATAATAAACTGTACAATGCAAATTGACCAAAACTTAGACCAAAAATAAATTGTATTTGAAAATAACAATAATTTCATACAATCACGTCTCTTTTTTTATTTGTGGGAATACTTGGGAACAGATTTCCAAAATTATACAAATGTTTTGTTGAATTCCTGGTGATTTTACAAAACAACCCCCCCCACCCAAAAAAATCTACGTTATTATATATTGTTTTACAAAAACATATTTTGGGTGCCCAAAAATATTACTTGCGGTGTTGCCGACCCCTGGGTTAGAGTGTGTGTGTTTGTTCAGTACCTTGTAGGTGGTTTGTTGGGTACAGGGGTTGTCCACCTGCACCAGTATGAAGGCATGGAGGAAGTTTGAGGCAATCATGTCTGCTACGAAGGGTGTGGCCTCTTCCTGGAACACCACTCCTACGATGTCATTTCCTATGTGTCGCTTCCTCTGGAGCTGTGGGGGCGGGGTTACTTTCTATTTCATCAAAAGTTACGAACCAATGTTTTGGTAGCAAGCTACTACCTTTGTCAGGGTTTCTTTCAAATACTTATTTCGATGTATGACATGTGGGGGTTTAGCTAGGAACTCCTACTCTCTCAGAAGTACCTATTAAAAGTGTCTGTTGGAGACAGGTGACCCTCACTTCCATAAAAGGAGCCACTCTCCCGCCCTCTGGTTATTCTCACTTCTCTTTGTCACAAAGAGTGTCGCTCACCATTCTAGCGCTCCTAATATTGACTGGATACCCGTTGCCTGCTTAATCTTCTCACATGCAAACCGCGAAGGATATTGCTGCCAAGCGTAGGTCCTCAGACCCTGTCGAGAGGGCGTAGGTGTTTTTTTGTGGAGCAAAACTTTTTTGTGCAAGATACTACGCTGTGTACAGACCCCCCTGCGCACTCAATGTCATCAAGATACATAGAGTTTCCTTGTAGGCCTATTTGGCGGGGAAACTGTGAAGCGAGCTGTGAGCCTATTTCCTGTTTCTGAGTCTTTTATTAAAGAATGTGAAACAATATAGTCTGTTAGCTGCTTTTTATTAAGTCATGTAGTTGTTTTTTTATATGGCCTAAAGTAAATGTGTTCACATGGGGAGAATATTATCTATAGGCTATAGTATACCTTGATCAGTTATGAAAATAAAACAGTTAATGTGGAAAAAATTATTTTGATAAAAGAGACAAAAGTATTATCTTTGTCACATGACCATATAAATCAAAACATTGTGATTTTAGAGAGACAATGTAAAAATAATCTATGATTAAGGGGACTACAGTCAATCTGTTACTGGGCTCTCACCATCATCATTAGGCTATTCACATAATTAAAATGAATTCAAGTCACATGCACAATGCCCCGGGAGAAAAAAAGTGTTCTGATTGTATAACATTTTAAAATCCAATTGCTTGGAAAACACAACTCTACTGTTGTCATAGATGGAGAGAGGATGTTCTCAGCTTTCTGTAGGTCTACTTTTTATTTCTCAACTCAAATGTTGAGCTTAATATCAACTATTTTACAGAGAAGATAATGCGCATTGGTCATTACGAGTGCATAGGACTAATAGGGCGGTAGGATACATTTAACAGTTTTTTTACATTAAATGTTCTGTTAGATTAAAACAATTCCATATTGTTTGGAGAAAATGTTAATGAGCTGGTGCCACCAACTGAAAAACGATGTCTGAAATTGTTAGTCTGGAGCCTGCTACAAGGGGAATGTCCTCTGTATGAACAAGTTTTAATATTGTAGTGGACAAAGATGAGAAGAACATTGATTTGGCCAAATGCAGGCTACTGTGCAACTCGCTATTCAGGTAGGATGCAATTTTGGAACTTTAATTTATTTATTTGTTAATATTTTTAAATCACTTGTTTTATAATTATTGTTATTGTATATCATTGCTATTTTTGTAGGCCTATTTATTAATCTATTTAATCTAGTTCTTTAAATATGCAACAAGTGTTTTGCTTCATTCTGTTGAGACATTTTTGTTGGTTAAATTAAGTTTGATCTGTCTTTTTAATTGTGCTCCATATTTAGATTAAGATCGGTTATAAGTAGGGGAGACCGGGGATGGTTGTAACATGGGATAGTTGTAACACTCAATATTTCTAATCAGGAACAAGCTTGAATCATGTGACTCACTGTTCACATGCTCAATTTAGTCCTCAACCCTCATGTGAAGAAGTAAGACCCTGTGATAGGCTTTGATAGATTTTGAGGTAAGAAAGAAAATGTTTTGACCAAATTTTTGTGAAGGCATCATCTGCTTTGTAGTTAGATTCACTAAACATGTGAGGTTAATAACCAGTGTGTATATATACACTGAGTATAAAAAAAATGAAGAACACCTGCTCTTTCCATGACATAGACTGACCAGGTGAATAAAGGTGAAATCCTACGTCACAGCCACTGACAAAGCATATGCCTGCAATCCTTACATTGTAGCACAGCAGGAGAGAGTGGCTTCAGCACTGTAATGTAGCAATTCAGAGATCGATTTATAGCCATTAATCTAAAATAATTTAAAACAAAAACACTTTGTCATATACAGACAATATTAATATGAAATGAAAGGCTAGTTCCTAGTGAGTTCAGGAAGCCAAGCTAGAGCTATGTGAAACATTCATAGTGGTAGCGGCAGACATTTTATAATATTTGGAATGCATAAAAATCATTCACTTGAGTATTTGTCCTCAAAAGTGACTGCACCTGTCACACCCTGATCTGTTTCACCTGTCTTTGTGCTTGACTCCACCCCATTCCAGGTGTCGCCCATCTTCCTCATTATCCCCAGTGTATTTATACCTGTGTTCTCTGTTTGTCTGTTGCCAGTTCATCTTGTCTTGTCAAGCTTACCAGCGTGCTTTTCCGTGCGCCTGCTTTCCTAGTCTCTGTTTTTCTAGTCCTCCCGGTTCCGACCCGTTCTGCCTGCCCTGACACTGAGCCCTCCTGCCTGACCATTCAGCCTGTCTTGACCTCGAGCCTGCCTGCCCCCACTGTACCTTTCGGACTCTGACCTGATTAATGAACTTCTGTCTGTCCCCGACCTGCCCATTGCCTGCCCCTTGTATTTCAATAAATATCAGAGACTCAAACCATCTGCCTCCGGTGTCTGCATCTGGGTCTCGCCCTGTCTCATTATAACACCTCAGCAATTTATAACTATTTTTGAGATTAAGTTGAGATTTGAACCTCCGACAGTTGAATTTGAGTTGAGAAAGAATGCTTTAGGACTACCAGAGTTACTGCTATAATCAAACAATATAATGCTTATCTTTATAAGAAATATTCTGATAGAAAATGAACTATTTAGCCTCCTCATGTACGCCTATATCTGTATAGCAGACGCAGTAGCCTATCTGACATATCTATCTCTGTCTCTGGGCTAAGCCATAGCTTCTCTTCATTTATATTCATTTTTTTTATATTAATATCATAGAAAACAATAGGTTTTGCAAATGCTACACATCTAAACACAAGGAATAGTGTTTTTGTAATTAGTTGTAGGCTGTTTTTAAGGACACAAATGTGGCTCGTTTGGTGAACATCCCTCGTTTATTGATGGCGCTGGCTGTGTGGGTGGACGCCCTAATGGATTACACACCCAGTGCATATTGATGACCAGTAAATGTCTCAAATGTCCAATATATTTAAATCTTCTTGGTCACTAGTACGGAAACCTTGCTGTGCAGGTCAGTCATATTTCAGTCTCCAATTTTCAAATTGAAAAAAAAATGCAGACAATTGACACTTGGTGCCGATCACTAGTAGCCTAATAACACCCCTCTAAACTATGGCGAGATATTCAATGTTGCTGAGACACATCATGTTTGAGACCCTCAAGGGAATTGGCCCGAGTAAGCCGCTATGCAGAATATCTAATCCAGTTACTCCCAAAGGGCTGTCTACTATTACGAGGGGATACACGCTTCAGTTCGCTATGAAATCACCCTTTTTCTACAGGGCTCTACTTTCAATAGCCAACGGTGACTTAACTAAAGTCTCCGCCATGCAGCAGAAGTGTAACATCCGCAAGTTGGTGCATTTTTTTGTGTGTTTTTGTCGTGGAGATGTGATAATGGAATTTATATGCTTAAATTAATGATTAGAATATTCCACCCTGAAACCATATAAGTGTTTGAAATTGATTAGAATCATAAAATTATATTCTGATGATGTGTGTAGTTTTAGTCAGAATTAGGTTAAAACAATGTATCTGTATAGAGGAAAACCCCAGACTGTCTGAGCAAGGTGTAGCTCAAGATTTGAACTTGTATAGGGGGGGGGGGGGGGGGGGGCGAAGAAAGATACCGAGAACAGTTAGACTGTGTTTGAACCCACCTGGCAGGAACTGAGAAAACTTAGGAGGACAGGGAAGATTTCTCAAGGTTTCCCTAATCTCGGGGGAATGAAACTGCCGGCTTGGTAGTGATAAACAGTGGATACAACTCACCTACTGTTCGTGTGTATGTATGTGCGTATGATATCTACTGTTTGTGTGGAAGTATGTGCGCCGCTATAAAATGGATGTCTTTGTATTGTGGACTTCAGAGCGCTCTCGTGAATAAACATGTGACTATTGTAGGCTGGGCCTCTGTCTGTTTTCATTTCAACCAGTATTTTAGAAATTCTGGGTTGCAGACTGAGTAGTTAATTGAAGTTCAATTTATGAACATTGAAAACATAATTCTCTTAACAAGATGGTACGTTCCTACACTCCGTTTTCCATGGTCCTATGCTCCTTGCAGGATATTAAGGTCATTTTTCCGCTTTCTCGGCCTGCCGAGGCACGACAGTGGCCGTCCGAATACCCATACTGGGCTCCCCTGATTTAAATAAAAGTACCAAAAAAGTATAATACTTGTTTTGATGTATCGATGTATCACAGGATTTGGCCAACTCCTGTATCATAAAACATGCTCTCTGAAGCCAGGGTATTCCCAACATCAGCAACCCTCAGATGTTCCGTAAGTAAGAAGTACTTACCGAGAAAGTGTAGAGACACATTGAGTACTATTTAAACCATTTCACATACTATACAACTGTTAGTATAGCATGTGGAATTTTGAAAATAGTATTCTAAATGTGTCATCGAATGTGCGATTTCATTGACTCCCGCCATTTGTTCATTTTGGTACAGCGCGTCAATTATTCTGATTGTCAGCTGCTGTCAAAGCTCAGAAAAGACGAGTGAATTCTACTAGATAAAACACAGAAATGAGTATGCAGTTTAAGTATGTAGTATGCTAGAATGGGTATTCTAGCATACTAGAATGCCGGGGACTTTAATGCAGGGAAACTTAAATCTGTTTAACCACATTTCTATCAGCATGTTAAATGTACAACCAGAGGGAAAAAAACTCTGGACCACCTCTACTGCACACACAGAGACTCATACAAAGCTCTCCCTCGCCCTCCATTTTGCAAATCTGACCATAATTATATCCTCCTGCTTACAAGTAAAAATCTAAGCAAGAAGCACTAATGACTAGATCAATACAAAAGTGTTCAGATGAAGCAGATGCTAAGCTACAGGACTGTTTCACTAGCACAGACTAGAATATTTTCCGGGATTCCTCCGACGGCATTGAGGAGTACACCACATCAGTCATTGGCCTCATCAATAAGTGCATCGATGATGTTGTCTGCACAGTGACCGTACGTACATACCGCAATCAGAAGACAGGGATTACAGGCAACATCTGCACTGAGCTAAAGGCTAGAGCTGCCGCTTCCAAGGAGAGGGACTCGAACCCGGAAGCTTATAAGAAACGCCGCTATACCCATCCTGACAGGCTGCCCCCAGGTGGTAAGGGTAGGTAACAACATGTCCACCACTTTGAGCCTCAACACAGGGCCTCTCAGTGGTGCGTGCTCAGTCCCCTCCTGTACTCCCTGTTCACTCATGACTGCACGGCCAGGCATCACTCCAACACCATCATTAAGTTTGCCGATGACACAACAGTGGTAGGCCTGATCACCGACAACAACGAGACAGCCTATAGGGAGGAGGTCAGAGACCTTTCCTTGTGGTGCCAGGACAACAACCTCTCCCTTAACGTGATCAAGACAAAGGAGATGATTGTGGACTACAGGAAAAAGAGGAACGAGCACGCCCCCATTCTCATCAACGGGGCTGCAGTGGAGGAGGTTGAGAGCTTCAAGTTCCTTGGTGTCCACATCATCAGCAAACTAACATGGTCCAAGCACACCAAGACAGTTGTGAAGAGGGCACGAGCATCCTGACTCGTTGCATCTCTGACCGCAAGCGGTATCGGAGTGCTAAGTCTAGATCCAAGAGGCTTCTAAACAGCTTCTATCACCAAGCCTTAAGATTCCTGAACACCCAATCAAATGGATACCCAGACTATTTGCATTGCCCCCCTCACCCTCTTTTACATCGCTGCTGCTTTCTGTTATCATCTATGCATCGTCACTTTAATAATTCTACCTACATGTACATATTACCTCAACTAACCGGTGACCCCGCACATTGACTCTGTACTGGTACCCCCCGTATATAGTCTCGCTATTGTTATTTTACTGCTGCTCTTTAAAAACGCGTTACTTTTATTTCTTATTCTTATCCGTATTTTTTAAAACTTCATTGTTGAATAGGGGCTCGTAAGTAAGCATTTCCCTGTAAGGTCTACACTTGTTGTATTCGGCACATGTAATTAATACAATTTGATTTGATGTCACTTAGTAGTAAGAATTGTAACGCTGCTGGGTTTTTCATGCTCAACAGTTTCCTGTGTGCATCACGAATTGTCCACCACCCAAAGGACATCATGTCAACTTGACACCACTGTGTGAAGCACTTGAGTCTAGAGTTGGGCGATATACCGTCCTTCTCTCATCCCGGGATTTACAGTATTACCGGCTTAGAACACAAGGGGGCGCCAAAAAAGCCCACAAAAAATCCCATTGGGTGTCTATTACCAGAATGCTAAAATTAGCACATATTGAGAGTTTCCATGGAGGCTGCTAGCTAAATATGCTAAAGAGCGCAAAGACAGGCTCATAAAGTTATATATGTATACAGTTGAAGTCGGAAGTTTACATACACCTTAGCCAAATACATTTAAACTCAGTTTTTCACAATTCCTGACATTTAATCCAAGTACAAATTCCATGTCTTAGGTCAGTTAGGATCACCACTTTATTTTAAGAATGTGAAATGTCAGAATAATAGGAGAGAGAATGATTTATTTCAGCTTTTATTTCTTTCATCACATTCCCAGTGTGTCAGAAGTTTACATACACTCAATTAGTATTTGGTAGAATTGCCTTTAAATTGTTTAACTTGGGTCAAACGCTTCGGGTAGCCTTCCACAAGCTTCCCACAATACGTTGGGTGAATTTTGGCCCATTCCTCCTGACAGAGCTGGTGTAACTGAGTCAGGTTTTTAGGCCTCCTTGCTCGCACACGCTTTTTCAGTTCTGCCCACACATTTTCTGAAGGATTGAGGTCAGGGATTTGTGATGGCCACTCCAATACATTGACTTTGTTGTCCTTAAACCATTTTGCCACAACTTGGAAGTATGTTTGGGGTCATTGTCCATTTGGAAGACCCATTTGCGACCAAGCTTTAACTTCCTGATTGATGTCTTGAGATGTTGCTTCAATATATCCACATAATTTTCCTGCCTCATGAAGCCATCTATTTTGTGAAGTGCACCAGTCCCTCCTGCAGCAAAGCACCCCCACAACATGATGCTGCCACCCCCGTGCTTCACGGTTGGGATGGTGTTCTTCGGCTTGCAAGCCTCCCCCTTTTTCCTCCAAACAGAATGATGGTCATTATGGCCAAACTGTTCTATTTTTGTTTCATCAGACCAGAGGACATTTCTCCAAAAAGTACGATCTTTGTCCCCATGTGCAGTTGAAAACCGTAGTCTGGCTTTTTTATGGCGGTTTTGGAGCAGTGGCTTCTTCCTTGCTGAGCGGCCTTTCAGGTTATATAGGACTCGTTTTACTGTGAATATAGATACTTTTGTACCTGTTTTCTCCAGCATTTTCACAAGGTCCTTTGCTGTTGTTCTGGGATTGATTTGCACTTTTCGCACCAAAGTACGTTCATCTCTATGAGACAGAACGGGTCTCCTTCCTGAGCGGTATGGCGGCTGCGTGGTCCCATAGTGTTTATACTTGCATACCTTTGTTTGTACAGATGAACGTGGTACCGTCAGGCGTTTGGAAATTGCTCCCAAGGATGAACCAGACTTGTGGAGGTCTACAATTTTTTTCTGAGGTCTTGGCTGATTTCTTTTGATTTTCCCATGATGTCAAGCAAAGAGGCACTGAGTTGAAGGTAGGCCTTGAAATACATCCACAGGTATACCTCCAATTGACTCAAATGATGTCAATTAGCCTATCAGAAGCTTCTAAAGCCCTGACAACATTTTCTGGAATTTTCCAAGCTGTTTCAAGGCACAGTCAACTTAGTGTATGTAAACTTCTGACCCACTGCAGTTGTGATACAGTGAATTATAAGTGAAATAATCTGTCTGTAAACAATTGTTGGAAAAATTACTTGTGTCATACACAAAGTAGATGTCCTAACCGACTTGCCAAAACTATAGTTTGTTAACAAGAAATTTGTGGAGTGGTTGAAAAACAAGTTTTAAAGTCTCCAACCTAAGTGTATGTAAACTTCCAACTTCAACTGTAGGTAGGAGTCACCCAAATGTCATTGTGCAAATAAACAAAGTTTTGACGCATGCTTGTCTTAAGGAAAAACAGTGCAGGCTCTGGAGCAGCATGTGTACATGCTGTGTCTATGTGGAGTCTGGATTTCCTAGAGCAACTGGCCGCCTGACCTGCTCCGAGAAGATGGGGGAGGAGCAGACGGGGTCGAGAACGGAGAAGAGAAAAAACGCAAGGAAATAAAAAGATAGCTGTGGCAGCTGTACAGGTAACTCATCCAAAGGGCTTTGACTTCTCAAACACAGCTAATACAATATATGTCACCTTATTAATTCAGCCACTTACTTAGATAACTAGCAAGTTAAACTTAGGGGTCATGTTAACGCAGAATTCTTTGCTTTTCATGCAGATAAAATATATAAAACACAATAAGAAATAACTTGCTGTGTTTTGTAAACGCACAACTAAATGCTTCTTTTTGTGATTTCTGCTCGGCATTAGATTCATTTTGTGCTTCAGTTGCACTTCTCCACTCATGTGAATTTACAAATGGGCAATTTATGAGCAGACAGCGTTCTGACTGATGTCTAGCTACTTTTCCCTTGTACTTTTCTTGGTGTAGCCAGCCTACTTTTGTCCAGTAAAATGCAAGATTAACTTTATGCAAAACATTAGGAAATGCAGCTGACCACATTCTTTCTATGATAAACAGAAACATGATGGCCATTCATCATTTTTGCAAAAAATACCTTGCTTTTTCATTGTAAGCTAATTTACTTGTGTGGCTGCCAGCCAAATAGCGTTGCACTTGTGACTCAATATTAGAAAGGTGCTCTTAATGTTTTGTACGCTTAGTGTACACTCCCATAATTAAAAAAAAACGGGTACCGGGCTACCTTCAGACGAGATTCTCATCTTTCCATTGAGTGGTCATATTAGACTGTAGGTCAAATCGTTCGGACTCTACAGACGTTTTGGTGACAAGACCGATTTTTGGGATGTCTCATGTTCTGACAAACACCACTCTAGCTCTGTCACTTTTCACCACAGATGTGGAAGGCCACCATTGGCGGATGCGGTAAATTGAGATGCAGCCCATGCAATAGAACTGATATCGCTATCTTAAACAGACAGATTTTGATGGGGACTTTTTTATTATTATGCTAATTTGATTCAATAGCAAAACTATTTGCTGCTCTTGCCATGGCAAAACATGCACTAACTAGAGGTGAGGGGAGGTGGAGTCCTGCAGCATATCCAAGTGCCCTGATTGGTTGAAGGAACAGAGGTGTTAAGGGTGATTGACAGGGCTGCCTATCAGGTTGAAAGGGCCTGCCTTTTCTACAGAGAGAGTAGGCGGTCCTAGCAAACCCCCACATGTGATACATCTCAGTCATATTATCAGAGAACCCGGGGTTATGCAAGTAACCATACGTTTTCAGGAAGGTGTGTGCCGTTACGTGTAGGATTTTGTACCTGTTGCATGTCTCCCTCTGTGTAGGGCAGCTTGGTAGAGATGTGGAACATGATCTCCTGTTCTCTGTAGTCTGTGTAGACCGACTGTGAACCTGTCTGACCATGACACACATCCAGACCACCACGGAACCTACAGGGACAAGGAGAGAACGAACAGGGGGTTAGGATTAGAGCCTGTGTTGTTCCTAACTTCTCATTTCTTTACCTCTCACCGTCAACTCCCATTCTCTCTTTCTCTCTTTCTCTCTTTCTTTCTTTCTTTCTTTCTTTCTTTCTTTCTTTCTTTCTTTCTTTCTTTCTTTCTTTCTTTCTTTCTTTCTTTCTTTCTTTCTTTCTTTCTTTCTTTCTTTCTTTCTCTTTCATCCTCCCTCTACCACTCACTCTCCCCCACTCCCCCTTCCTATTATCTCTCTCTCTCTGTCTTTACCCCCCTTTCTCTCTCTGTCTCTCTTTCTCTCTCTCACTCACTCTCTCTGTGTCTCTCTTCGTCCCCCCCCCCCCCTCTCAATTCAATTTCAATTCAAGGGCTTTATTGGAATGGGAAACATATGTTAGCAATACCAAAGCAAGTGAAGTAGATAATAAACAAAAGTGAAATAAACAATAAAAATGAACAGTAAACATTACACTCAGAGAAGTTCCAAAAGAATAAAGACATTAAAAATGTCATATTATGTCCATATACAGTGTTGTATTTAAAAATTGCACTGTTGGTTAGGGCCTGTAAGTAAGCATTTCACTGTAAGGTGAAATACCTGTTGTATTCGGCGCACGTGACAAATACACTTTGATTTGATTTGTAATGCTGTGTAAATAATTAAAGTACAAAAGGGAAAATAAATAAACAAATATGGGTTATATTTACAATGGTGTTTGTTCTTCACTGGTTGCCTTTTTCTTGTGGCAATAGGTCACACATCTTGCTGCTGTGATGGCACACTGTGGTATTTCACCCAGTAGATATGGGAGTTTATCAAAATTGGGTTTGTTTTCAAGTTATTTGTGGATCTGTGTAATCTGAGGGAAATATGTGTCTCTAATATTGTTATACATTTTGCAGGAGGTTAGGAAGTGCAGCTCAGTTTCCACCTCATTTTGTGGGCAGTGTGCACATAGCCTGTCTTCTCTTGAGAGCCAGGTCTGCCTACGATGGCCTTTCTCAATAGCAAGGCTGTGCTCACTGAGTCTGTACGTAATCAAAGTTTTCCTTAACTTTGGGTCAGACACAGTGGTCAGGTATTATGCCACTGTGTACTCACTGTTTAGGGCCAAAAAGCATTCTAGTTTCCCTCTATTTTTTTTGTTAATTCTTTCCAATGTGTCAAGTAATTATCTGTTTGTTTTCTTATGACTTGGTTGGGTCTAATTGTGTTGCTGTCCTGGGTCTCTGTGAGGTCTGTTTGTGTTTGTGAACAGAGCCCCAGGACCAGCTTGCTTAGGGACTCTTCTTCAGGTTCATCTCTCTATAGGTGATGGCTTCTCTCCCTCCCTTCTCTCTCCCCCCCTCTCTCTCTCTCTGCCTCTCTCTCTCTCTTTACCCCGCCCACTCCCTCTCTCTCTCTGTCTCTATCTCTCTTTACCCCCCCCCCTCCTACCCTTTAAAGTCCTGTAGGTCTACAGTCTCTCCCAGTAAACTGAGGAACTCAGTGAAGGCTGGTGTCTCCTCACTGTTCCTAAACAACTCCTCCTCCGAAACCTGACAGACAGACATTGAGAAAAAGAGAATAGTGTCAGATTTATTTTTTTGGGCTTGTTATTAAAACCTAAACAGCATCGCTAAACTCCAGCACACACACAGAGCAAAACTCACCTGTCCAAACCTCTGGTAGATGACCCCAAACTTGAAGGTGGTGTTCACCTCATGTTCATCATAGCTCACTATAAGCTGAGAGGCCTGGTAAATACGCAGAGTAATCACTTAGAGCTGTGTTGTTGGTCATGGCGTGATATACTGCGTGTATTTCTGTGTATCTGATGTTGAGCTCACCTTGGGATACAGAACTGGACTGAATCTGAGACCAACAGCATCCTCACACAGCAGCTGAACACACCGAAACACACAACATTTAGTTAGGAAGATATGTACACCGTACATAGCTAGATCTTATCTCAATGAACCAAGATAATTAAACAATATTCATAGTTTGCCAATTCCTCCGGCAATATGGTGGTCCCCTGTGGTTTCTGTAGTGGTTTGGTTACCTTGGCTAGTTGAGGGACACTAGGCAGCTCAGGAAGTTCTGCTAGAGAGATCCTATCATACATTGTTTTCATCCTAGACCTGAGAGAGAGAGAGAGAGAGAGAGAGAGAGAGAGAGAGAGAGAGAGAGAGAGAGAGAGAGAGAGAGAGAGAGAGAGAGAGAGAGAGAGAGAGAGAGAGAGAGAGAGAGAGAGAGAGAGAGAGAGAGAGAGAGAGAGAGAGAGAGAGAGAGAGAGAGAGAGAGAGAGAGAGAGAGAGAGAGAGAGAGAGAGATATGCATTGTATGGCAACTGCTCGGCCTCCGACCGCAAAGCGCTACAGAGGGTAGTGCGTACGGCCCAGTACATCACTGGAGCCAAGCTCCCTGCCATCCAGGACCTCTATACCGGCGGTGTCAGAGGAAGGCCCTAAAAATTGCCAAAGACTCCAGCCACCTTAGTAATAGACTGTTCTCTCGCATGGCAAGCGGTACTGGAGAGAAACGGCTTAACAGCTTCTAGCCCAAGCCATAAGACTGCTGAACAGCTAATAAAATGCTTACCCAGACTTTTTTTACGCTGCTGCTACTCGTTGTTTATTATCTATGCGTAGTCACTTTGCCCCTGCCTACATGTACATACACTGCTCAAAAAAATAAAGGGAACACTTAAACAACACAATGTAACTCCAAGTCAATCACACTTCTGTGAAATCAAACTGTCCACTTAGGAAGCAACACTGATTGACAATAAATTTCACATGCTGTTGTGCAAATGGAATAGACAAAAGGTGGAAATTATAGGCAATTAGCAAGACACCCCCAAAAATGGAGTGATTCTGCAGGTGGTGACCACAGACCACTTCTCAGTTCCTATGCTTCCTGGCTGATGTTTTGGTCACTTTTGAATGCTGGCGGTGCTCTCACTCTCGTGGTAGCATGAGACGGAGTCTACAACCCACACAAGTGGCTCAGGTAGTGCAGTTCATCCAGGATGGCACATCAATGCGAGCTGTGGCAAAAAGGTTTGCTGTGTCTGTCAGCGTGGTGTCCAGAGCATGGAGGCGCTACCAGGAGACAGGCCAGTACATCAGGAGACGTGGAGGAGGCCGTAGGAGGGCAACAACCCAGCAGCAGGACCGCTACCTCCGCCTTTGTGCAAGGAGGTGCACTGCCAGAGCCCTGCAAAATGACCTCCAGCAGGCCACAAATGTGCATGTGTCAGCATATGGTCTCACAAGGGGTCTGAGGATCTCATCTTGGTACCTATTGGCAGTCAGGCTACCTCTGGCGAGCACATGGAGGGTTGTGCGGCCCCACAAAGAAATGCCACCCCACACCATGACTGACCCATCGCCAAACCGGTCATGCTGGAGGATGTTGCAGGCAGCAGAACGTTCTCCACGGCGTCTCCAGACTCTGTCATGTCTGTCACATGTGCTCATGTGCTCAGTGTGAACCTGCTTTCATCTGTGAAGAGCACAGGGCGCCAGTGGCGAATTTGCCAATCTTGGTGTTCTCTGGAAAATGCCAAACGTCCTGCACGGTGTTGGGCTGTAAGCACAACCCCCACCTGTGGACGTCGGGCCCTCATACCACCCTCATGGAGTCTGTTTCTGACCGTTTGAGCAGACACATGCACATTTGTGGCCCGCTGGAGGTCATTTTGCAGGGCTCTGGCAGCGCACCTCCTTGCACAAAGGCGGAGGTAGCGTTCCTGCTGCTGGGTTGTTGCCCTCCTACGGCCTCCTCCACGTCTCCTGATGTACTGGCCTGTCTCCTGGTAGCGCCTCCATGCTCTGGACACCACGCTGACAGACACAGCAAACCTTTTTGCCACAGCTCGCATTGATGTGCCATCCTGGATGAACTGCACTACCTGAGCCACTTGTGTGGGTTGTAGACTCCGTCTCATGCTACCACGAGAGTGAGAGCACCGCCAGCATTCAAAAGTGACCAAAACATCAGCCAGGAAGCATAGGAACTGAGAAGTGGTCTGTGGTCACCACCTGCAGAATCACTCCATTTTTGGGGGTGTCTTGCTAATTGCCTATAATTTCCACCTTTTGTCTATTCCATTTGCACAACAGCATGTGAAATTTATTGTCAATCAGTGTTGCTTCCTAAGTGGACAGTTTGATTTCACAGAAGTGTGATTGACTTGGAGTTACATTGTGTTGTTTAAGTGTTCCCTTTATTTTTTTGAGCAGTGTATTACCTCAATTACCTCGACTAACCTGTACATTTACTCGGTACCGGTACCCCCTGTACATAACATTTTTTAATTTAGTTTAATTTAGTAAATATTTTTCTTAACTCTTATTTTTCTTAAAACTGCATTGTTGGTTAGCTTGTAAGTAAGCATTTCACTGTATTCAGTGCATGTGACAAATACAATTTGATTTGAAATCGTGCATGTTTTTCTTACTCATGTTAAGTGTGAGCTGTCACAAACGGTGTGTAATGATCAGTTGTGTTAAGGAGTGTTGTGTTCTTACCTGAGGATGACATGTAGATACTCCTGACCCTTCACTTCCTCGTGTTTCACAGACAGAATGAGGTTGCCATGACTACTGGCCATGCAGTAAAAATTCAAGTGGTCCTATCACATAAAGAGGGAATTGGACAACAGTTATAGGAGACAGACAGACAAGCACGAAAAAAATATAGGACAACATGAACAGTACATAACACTGAAAGAATAGGACAGTGTAAGTGTTTATACTCTACAGAGTCAGAGAGAACGGTTAGAATGTGATGCATTAACAGAAAGTATAAGACCCATAGGGCTCTGGTCAAAAGTAGTGCACTACAGTGCCTTCAGAGACTATTCACACCCCTAGACTTTTTAAAATGTATTACGTTTAAAAAAAAATGTCACTGGCCTACACACAGTACCCTATAACACCGATGTGGAATTATGTTTTTCATAATTGTCTTGAGTCAATAAGTATTCAACCCCTTTTGTTATGGCAAGCCTACATACATTCAGGAGTAAAAATGTGCTTAACAAGTCACATAATAAGTTGCATGGACTCACTCCGTGTGCCATAATAGTGTTTAATAACATGCTTCTAAATGACTGTCTCATCTCTGTACCCCCACACATACAATTATTTGTAAGGTCTTTCAGTCAAGCAGTGAATATCAAACATAGCTTCAACCACAAAGACCAGGGAGGTTTTCCAATGCCTCACAAAAAAGGGCACCTATTGGTAGATGGATAAAAATAAGAAAATGCAGACATTGAATATCCCTTTAAGCATGGTGTAGTTA
This sequence comes from Salvelinus namaycush, assembly GCF_016432855.1. Taxonomy (NCBI): domain Eukaryota; kingdom Metazoa; phylum Chordata; class Actinopteri; order Salmoniformes; family Salmonidae; genus Salvelinus; species Salvelinus namaycush. The sequence goes on along the minus strand of NC_052318.1, from coordinate 53,131,000 downwards.
TTAATTACACTTTGGATGGTGTATCAGTACATCTAGTCACTCCAAAGATACAGGCGTCCTTCCTAACTCAGTTGTCAGAAAGGAAGGAAACTGCTCAGGGATTTCACCATGAGGCCAATGGGGACTTTAAAACAGTTACAGAGTTTAATGGCTGTGATAGGAGAAAATTGAGGTTGGATCAACACCATTGTAGTTACTCCACAATGATAACCTAATTGACAGACTGAAAAGAAGGAAGCTTGTACAAAATAAAAATGTATATGGGTATATGGGTATGCTTGTAATCGTTAAGGACTGAGGATTTTTTCAGGATAAAAAAAATGGAATTGAGCTAAGCACAGTCAAAACCCTAGAGGAAAACCTGGTTCAGTCTGCTTTCCACCAGACACTGGGAGATTAATTTACCTTTCAGGAGGACAATAACCTAAAACACAGGGGAAAATCTACACTGGATTTGCTTACCAAGAAGAAAGTGAGTGGCCGAGTTAGAGCTTTGACTTGAAACTGCTTGAAAATCTATGGCAAGACTTGAAAATGGTTGTCTAGCAACTATCAACAACCATTTTGACAGAGCTCGAAGAATTTTGAAAATAATTTGACAACAACCAATTTGACAGAGCGTGCAGAATGTTTAAAAGAATAAAGGCCAAATGTTGCACAATCCAAGTGTGGAAAGCTCTTCGAGACTTAACCAGAAAAACTCACAGCTGTTATCGCTGCCAAAGGTCATTCTATTGACTCAGGGCGTTGAATAAATATCTAATCAAAATACATCTACATATATATATATTTTTTTGTTTACAAATGTTAGAATTTTTATTCCACTTTAACATGTGTAACCTTTTTTTACCTAGGCAAGTCAGTTAAGAACAAATTCTTATTTACAATGACGGCCTACTGGGGAACAGTTCAGGGGCAAAATGACAGATTTTTACCTCGTTAGATTGGGGATTTGATCCAGCAACCTTTTGGTTACTGTCCCAATGCTCTAACCACTAGGCTACCTGCCGCCAACATTACAGAGTATGTTGTGCCGATCATTGACAAAAAATGACAATTATTGAATCCCACTTTGTAACACAACAAAATATTGAAATAGTCAAGTGGTGTGAATACACTCTGAATGCATATTGGGAATATGGTGCATTTCGAGAGGCACATTAGGCAGCACAGTATTTAAATGATTGACATGTTACATGTCAGAGAAAAAAGTGGTGTTCCCATGGCACTGACCTTGCCCAGGAAGTGCTTCCTGTAGGCGCGTGCTGCGTCGTTACTCTCCAGCCGGTACCCATAACCCACTAGGGCAGCGTCCCCCTCTTGCCCTTCTCCTTCCCCTCCATCGTCCCCCCTGTCACACAGGTTGGGGTACCGAGAAGGGGGTGTGGGGACGATGGCGTCAGGGTCCTCGATCCAGTATCCCCCAAACTCTGGCAGGATCACCTGGGGGTACGGACCACCCCTCTCCAGCACCTGGGGAGGGACAAATAACAGAGTAAGAACCATCCTCTGTGTGTGTGTGTGTGTGTGTGTGTGTGTGTGTGTGTGTGTGTGTGTGTGTGTGTGTGTGTGTGTGTGTGTGTGTGTGTGTGTGTGTGTGTGTGTGTGTGTGTGTGTGTGTGTGTGTGTGTGTCAGTGTGTCAGTATGTCTGCATGTTATCAGTTTGCTGACGTACCTCCTCTATCCTGGGGTATGGGATGTAGTCATCCTGTAAGAGAGAGTGGAATCAGGTTCAGCTGTACATAGAACACACACACACAGTAGTCTGTATAAAGATTTGAAAAGCAGCTAACACAAAGGACAAGATGAGCTCGACACAAAATGAATATGACCATGAGGTGTTTTTTGTCTTTCTCTTGTAACAATGTAGTATGAATAAATTTGTGCTTTATGTTTTTACACCACAAAGACAAGCAAACTCACATGCATTACTGTCTGAACTAAAAGCTCCAAAAAACTTTACTTGACTTTTCAAATCATTGGTGAATGGGATAAGGACCGCCAAAATGAATGAATGACAACAGAGAATATGAGTTTGTAAATAAAGAGGTATGAAAGTCATTCATAGTCAATTTCCACTATATACAGTATATTCAGTGAACGGATGGATATGAGGACAGACAGACAGACAGACAGACAGACAGACAGACAGACAGACAGACAGACAGACAGACAGACAGACAGACAGACAGACAGACAGACAGACAGACAGACAGACAGACAGACAGACAGACAGGTAGGCTGTCCACACCTTCAGTCTCTGAGGACCAGCCACTGTTTTTTCTGCTACCTCTGGTACCTGCTTAGGGGAGTTAGGGGTTATACGTGCAATGTATGGGGTAGATGTTAGAGGTCAGGGGCAGAGGGTTGGGGGGTTGGGTAGATCGGTATGGTGTGATTTGGAGGCAAGGGGTTAGGATGTAAGGGATAGAGGTTTCGGGAAAGGATGTTGGATATTTATGAGGGTGAGATGTTTGGAGTTGTGATTGATGAGAATAAGGGTTGTAGGCGTTAGAAAGCACAAATAAGAGAATATTAAAAGCGTAGTAGTAAGAGTGTAGAGTGAGTGGTTCTGAAACCTTGTTGCTATATATAATGACTGACAATGCATTCTGGGAAGTGTCAAAAGTCATGAACCCCCTGATGACCTCATGGTAACCTTTGACCTATGACATTATTATCAGTTCTGTTGTCACCTGGAGGATTCTGGGTTATTAATCAGACAGACACAGACGGCAGGAGTTCCATGCTTACCTCCATCTTCTCCATCATGTCGAAGAAATGGGCAGACTGGGGAGAGAGAGAGAGAGAGAGAGGTGAGATTCTTTCTCACTCTTTTTAAAGTCATTTTTTGGGCCATTTCTCTGACATCGCTTCTTCTCACATCACTTCCTGGTCCTGACTGAACTGCAGCGGAGAGGAAGAGGCAGAGCGAGAAGTTTTACTCAGTCCAAAATCTGTCCAAGTGAAAATAACTTGGCATACTGCCAAGTGAGGAGTTTTTGTATGGGGGTCAATGAGAGAGTGTTGAATTTAGTCAAGATAAAAATGTATTGTTATTTTTATACATGAGGCTTATTTGATCGAGTAGAAGTTTGGTAATGCTTAGGTTGTTCTAGTGTTCTGATATAAATGTGATGCAAGTGACATCCCGGCAACTTTGAGAAAAAACACTTTATATCGGAGTTGTCCCTGTTGAAATTCGAGATGACCTATGCATATTCATGAGGCTAGCATAGCATCTCATTCTCCATTTAATATGTCAATACCTCTCATAGAATATTCTAAAATGTATTAAAATAACGAGATGTATCCACCAATCCAAAGAAAGGAATAGGCGGGAGCTTGACAGCCCGCCGTTCCACTCGGTGGTCAACGAATCCAATTGTTAGGGTGGAGACACAAGCATCTCATCATTATACCCAGTATCTCTGGCTGCAGAAGCAGCAGAGACACATCACTCCCTCCCAGGCCGGACTCGGATGACCCAGCATTTCACTGAAATAGACCCTGACTGTAGACTGTACTCTAACAGCTATTATAAACTGTGTGGTTTGAGCCCTGAATGCTGATTGGCTGAAAGCTGTGGTGTATTTAAGCAATCAGGAATGAGGAGCTGTGGTATATGGCTAACGGCTGTTCTTAAGCACGATGCAACGCGGAGTGCCTGGACACAGCCCGTGGTATATTGGCCATATATCACAAACCCCTGAGGTGCCTTATTGCTATTATAAACTGGTTACCAAAAACAAATTACGTTGGTAACCAGTTTATAATAGCAATAAGGCACCTCGAGAGTTTGTGGAATATGGCCAATGTACCACAGTTAATGGCTGTATCCACCCACTCCGCTTGCGTTGTGCTTCAGAACAGTATTCATATCCCTACTCAGCTGCGTGCAATCTGTATATTGTTGAAATGTCCAGCTGAACAACAGCCAACTCCTACATTACACATACTGCAGACATAGTAGGATCTGTACTGCAGTAACGTTTGTCTCTATGAACGCTTATACCTAGGAGTGTTGATTTCACACACACAGAACCCAACACACATTTACAGGCACTCTCTCACACACAATCATCACCTACAGTATGCTGTGGCACAAGAAATCAATGGTTGAGAACGCAATGCCGCTAACGGATATACATTTACATAAGTGTACACATTCAAAACGTCATACTACCTGCTGGGGATGGTCAGTCACTTAGAAACTGGTTCTCTCTCCTTCTCAATTCTCTATGCCTGTGTGGGTGTGTGTATGTGTGCGTGCGTGCGTGTTTCTATGTGTGTGTGTGTGTGTGTGTGTGTGTGTGTGTGTGTGTGTGTGTGTGTGTGTGTGTGTGTGTGTGTGTGTGTGTGTGTGTGTGTGCGTGCATGCTTCTATGTGTGTGTGTGTGTGTGTATGTGTGCGTGTGTGTGTGCGTGCATGTTTCTATGTGTGTGTGCATGAGTGTGTGTTACCTTCATGGTGGGGGGTGCGGTGCGCGGAGGAGAGGGGGGGCAGTCAGCCAGGGGAACATTAGAGATGGTCAGCAGCTCTCTCTCCTGCTTCCTAAAACAATCAACAGCAACAATAAAACGGTTATCACTCCTACAGTACACCTTTAAAACGGTCCTCTCTCTGTCTACCTCGTTCTATCACAAACACACACAACAATCAGTATGTGTACTAAACTTCTCTGTGCGACACAGAAATTAAATATGTCCTAGTTTGACCATTGCTATCATCAGCACGGTGAAAAAAGAGAGAAAGGGAAATTCAAAGAGAGACAGAGAGAGAGACGGGGGGAGAGAGAGAGACGGGGGAGAGAGCTAGAGACGGGGGGAGAGAGAGAGAGAAAGAAAGAGAGACAGAGAGAGAGACGGGGAGATAGAGAGACAGCGAGAGAGAGAGAGACACACACACACACACACACACACACACACACACACACACACACACACACACACACACACACACACACACACACACACACACACACACACACACACACACACACACACACACACACACACACACGTACACACACACCTATTGTACTAGAATTTACTTGTTCAATGAATAGGAATGTTTATATATATAACAGAAAGAATGTTAGCTGTTATCCTGTTTATCTCACTCTTAACAACTTATTAGTTAGTAGTTACTGTATTTCTGACTGCTATTCTTTCTTTTTGCAACATGAAATCACTATCAGTTAGCATGTGGAACATTCAGTGCCTAAACTCATCAACCTTTGGACTGAAGAGTTTAGCACTGGAGTTCAACAAAAATCTTAAGGATGTTGACGTCATCATTCTGCAGGAGACATGGTGTAAGGCTGACATTGTCACTCACTGCCCCACAGGCTACAGAGAGGTAATTGTGCCGTCACAAAAACACAGCTCTGTCAATAGAGGCAGAGACTCTGGAGGACTGATCATTTGGTACAAATCCAAACTACAACATCTAATTGATCCCCTCAAAATGGGCAAATATCACATTTGGTTAAAACTAAAAAAATAACTTGTACTGACAGAAAAAGATGTGTTCCTTTGCGCAATATATATCCCCCCCTCAGAATTCCCATATTACTCAGAGGAGATCTTCCCCACCCTTGAGGAAGAAACGTGCCATTTCAAATGCGCGCACAGGAACACCACCTGATCTAACGACCACACGAGGGGACAGCTTTATTACAGGCCATACTGTTTCTAACTGTCTTAATCTCCCCCATAGAAACAACAGTGACAGCACCGTCAACAAAAACGGATTGGATCTTTTGCAGCTCTGTAGAAGCCTGGGTCTGTACTTTGTCAATGGTAGGTTACGGGGGGACTCTTTGGGGAGATTCACCTACTGCTCACCTCTTGGCCACAGTACAGTAGACTATATGATCACAGACATTGACCCTTTCTCTCTCAGCTCATTCACTGTCAAGCCACTAACACCTCTGTCTGATCACAGCCAAATTACGTTGTTCCTCAAAAGAACAGACATGGAAACAACCACACATTCACAGCCCAGTAAGCTGTACAACATCAGAAATTCATACAGATGGGCCCAAAACAGCACAGAAGAATACCAGAAAGCAACCTGTAACCAAAAAAGAAGCACAATTTAAATTGATAAAAAACTAAACAAAAAAGATCACAGATGACAACTGGTTTGATGCAGATTGTAAAATTATAAGGAAAAAAATTAGAACACTACCCAACCAAAAGCACAGAGACCCAAATAATGGTGAATTACGCCTTCATTACTGTGAGACTTTAAAACTCTATAATCGTACACTCAGAACCAAAAAAGCACAGTACAACAGCAAGCAGCTGACACTAATTGAGGAGTCCATAAACACAAACAACTTCTGGCAAAAAAAACTTTAAAAAATGCACATTTGTGGCCTGCTGGAGGTCATCTTGCAGGGCTCTTGCAGTGCTCCTCCTTGCACAAAGGCGGAGGTAGCGGTCCTGCTGCTGGGTTGTTGCCCTCCTACGGCCTCCTCCACGTCTCCTGATGTACTGGCCTGTCTCCTGGTAGGGCCTCCATGCTCTGGACACTACGCTGACAGACACAGCAAACCTTCTTGCCACAGCTCGCATTGATGTGCCATCCTGGATGAGCTGCACTACCTGAGCCACTTGTGTGGGTTGTAGACTCCGTCTCATGCTACCACTAGAGTGAAAGCACCGCCAGCATTCAAAAGTGACCAAAACATCAGCCAGGAAGCATAGGAACTGAGAAGTGGTCTGTGGTCACCACCTGCAGAACCACTCTTTTATTGGGGGTGTCTTGCTAATTGCCTATAATTTCCACCTTTTGTCTATCCCATTTGCACAACAGCATGTGAAATTTATTGTCAATCAGTGTTGCTTCCTAAGTGGACAGTTTGATTTCACAGAAGTGTGATTGATTTGGAGTTACATTGTGTTGTTTAAGTGTTCCCTTTATTTTTTTGAGCAGTGTATATTGGCAATATGTGCAGCATTAAAATTGGTAAGAAAATAACATAATTTTTTAACCAGGGGCGGGCCCTTCGCCAGGGTTGCAATCTGAGCCCTGCACTCTTCAATATTTACATTAACGAATTGGCCACTATTCTAGAAAAATCCTCAGCCCCTGGTGTTAGTCTCCACAATTCAGAAGTTAAATGCCTACTGTTCGCAGATGACCCATGCCTGCTGTCACCCACAGCACATGGCCTACAGTAGAGCCTGGACCTGTTAGAGCAGTACTGCCAGACCTGGGCCCCAAAACCCCCCAAAAATACTAAAATAATGATTTTTCCAGAGAAGATCCAGATCTCAGGGAATTAGACCAAAGTTCTCAATTGGTATAAAATATATAGAGTACTGTACACACTACAATTACTTAGGTTAAAAAATAAGCTCAACTGGACACCTTAATGAGGCAGTGAATGAACTGAGAGAGAAAGCACGTAGGGCATTCTACGCCATTAAAAAGCTAATTCAAATTGAAATACCTATTAAAATTTGGCTAAAACTAATTGAATATGTCATTGAACCAATTGCACTTTATGGCAGCGAGGTGTGGGGTCCACTTGCAAAACAAGATTTCATCAAATGGGACAAGCAACCCATTGAAACCCTGCATGCAGAGTTCTGTAAGATTCTCCTACATGTCCAGAGTTAAACTACAAACAATGCATGCAGGGCAGAATTAGGCCAATATCCACTAATAATAAAACCTCAAAAAAGAGCAATTAAGTTTTGGAAACATCTAAAATACAGTGACCCCCTCTCATATCATTACCAAGCCCTGCAATGCCAAGAGCTGAGCAAAGAAAGGAGTCCCCTCATCCAGCTGGTCCTGGGGCTGAGTTCACAAACCTGTTCTACTAACACACGGAAGCCTCAGGACCAGAACATCCAATCAATCAGAATAAACCAAATTACAACACAGTCAAAACAAAACTATATTGCTTATTGGGAAACACAAGCACAAACACAAAGCAAAATGCAGTGCTATCTGGCCCTAAATTGACAGTACACTGTGGCTAAATATTTGACCATGGTTACTGATCAAAACCTTAGAAAAACCTTGACAAAGTACAGGTTCAGTGAGCACAGCCTTGCCATTGAGAAGGGTAGACACAGGAAAACCTGGCTCCCTGTAGATGAAAGGCTGTGCAACCACTGCACAACAGCAGAACCTGAGACGGAGCTGCATTTCCTGACAAAATGTCAAAAATATAAAACAATTAGAGAGTGTAATTTTCCCAAATTTGAAACCCTTATTCAAGGTTTCAAAGACCTCTCTGATGAGGATAGGCTACCCGTCCTGTTGGGGGAGGACGCAGAGAGCTGTGGGTTGGCAGCGCACTACATTGCTGCCTGCCATAAGTTGAGAGACAGTGTCTGACAGACCAATCAACCTGCACATGTACTCTACTGTATGCTTATTGTTATTGTTCAATGTATGGTTATTTTGACCCTTGGTTATTGTTGTTACTGTTGTCCCGTTGACAATTTTGATTCTCATTTTTATTTATTTTTATATTGTAAATATCCAAAATAAGCTTTGGCAATATGTACATTGTTACGTCATGCCAATAAAGCGAATTGAATTGAATTGAATTGAGAGAGAGAGAGACGGAGAGAGAGAGACGGGGGGAGAGAGAGAAAGAGAAACAGGGAGAGAGAGACAGGGAGGAGAAAGAGAGACTGAGGAAGAGAGACAGAGAAAGAGAGAGAGAGAGAGAGAGAGAGAGAGAGAGGAGAGAGAGAGAGAGAAAGATAGAGAAATTATCTGTTCTCTATAAATACCAGGCCAATCACTCATAAGCTCTTTCTCTGTAAATAGACTGCATAGATTCTTCACTGAACTCACTATTACTAAAGAGACAAGAACACTTAATTTATTATAGGGGACTAACACACACACACACACACACACACACACACACACACACACACACACACACACACACACACACACACACACACACACACACACACACACACACACACACACACACACACACACACACACACACACACACACGCACACTTTTGGAGACTTGAGAAGAGGTTTTGCTCTCTGTGTGTCAGTTTAAATAATTGTGCTGTGCATGTCATTTTAGTGTGTTAGCAATTGGAAAAAACTGTAATGCTGTTACAATCAGTGCCAAGCTGGTGGTCCAGTTACTCTATTACTATGGTAACAGCAGACAGTACGGTTACGGTGCCAGCGGTCAAGTCATCATTACAATCTGTTACGAGATGGTCCTGCTAACCCAGATACTACGGCAACAGTACAGCACCCTTGAGCCGGTGGTCCAGTTACTCTGGTTAGTAGCATAACTAACCACACAGGGTCTTCTGCTGTTCTAGACGACAGCCTCGTGAGACTAACACGGCAGATAGCACTGTAGACTGACACAGGCAACCTTTCTCTACTTCTTGCTGTTGCTCCCTCCTTCTGCCTCTCTCTTATTCCCTCTCTATCTCAGTCTCCCTCTCACTAGTTGTCTAACATATACACAGCAGTCTCACTAAACTTCACTGTCACTGTCTCTCCCTCTGTCTACAATAACAGATACACACAGTATCCCTAAACTTCACTGTCACTGTCTCTCCCTCTGTCTACAATAACAGATACACACAGTCTCACTAAACTTCACTGTCACTGTCTCTCCCTCTGTCTACAATAACAGATACACACGGTCTCTCTAAACTTCACTGTCACTGTCTCTCCCTCTGTCTACAATAACAGATACACACGGTCTCTCTAAACTTCACTGTCACTGTCTCTCCCTCTGTCTACAATAACAAATACACACAGTCTCTTTAAACTTCACTGTCACTCTCTCTCCCTCTGTCTACAATAACAGATACACACAGTCTCCCTAAACTTCACTGTCACTGTCTCTCCCTCTGTCTACAATAACAGATACACACAGTCTCCCTAAACTTCACTGTCACTGTCTCTCCCTCTGTCTACAATAGCAGATACACACAGTCTCACTAAACTTCACTGTCACTGTCTCTCCCTCTGTCTACAATAGCAGATACACACAGTCTCCCTAAACTTCACTGTCACTGTCTCTCCCTCTGTCTACAATAACAAATACACACAGTCTCTTTAAACTTCACTGTCACTCTCTCTCCCTCTGTCTACAATAACAGATACACACAGTCTCCCTAAACTTCACTGTCACTGTCTCTCCCTCTGTCTACAATAACAGATACACACAGTCTCCCTAAACTTCACTGTCACTGTCTCTCCCTCTGTCTACAATAGCAGATACACACAGTCTCACTAAACTTCACTGTCACTGTCTCTCCCTCTGTCTACAATAGCAGATACACACAGTCTCCCTAAACTTCACTGTCAACTTACCTGCTCTTCTCCTCTCTCTATCTCTCTCTTTTTCTCTAGACAATTTGTTGTGGTTGTTAGATACTACCTGCTCTTCTCCTCTCTATCTCTCTCTCTCTCTTTCTCTAGGTACTTTTTTGTGGTTGTTGTACCTCTCTCATTACCCACTCTCTCTCGCTCTCCATCCCTCATTTTCTCTCTCTTTTTCCCTCCATCATTTCTCTGTTGTTTTATTTTTGCTCCAGACACAGTAGAGGTGTTAACCTGTGGTTTAATTGAGTTGATTGGTGCAACAAGCAAGAAGAACATTGTGTTTTGACACAGATAATTGCTAACTTTATTGATAAGTGGAAATGTAATTGTTCTATGTTCCTTTCTCACAGCGGAATGCATTGATATCAATGTGAAGGTATGTATTGTCTTTTTTGTCATCTATGTTGATGCATGTAACTGGTATATTGTGGCCTGGATAGGGTATAAGCATTGAGGAGAAAGTGAAATGTTCCTCGTCACATTCCTTTCCAAGATGGCGTAGCAGTCAGACGTCCTTTGTCCTCGTCTTGTCCCGTGTATATATATTTTATATCTTTTTATCTTTTTCTTCGCATATCTTTTATCTATTTTTTTTCTCAAAACTCAACATCAAAACACTCTCCTGCAACCCACCTCACCAAACGTGGTGCGGATCTGTTTTTTTTCAAAAGTATTATTCACCTCGTATCCGAAATCCACAACAGAAGCTAGCCAGAAGTTAGCCAGCTCACTAGCTAATGTTAGTATTCAGTATTCAGCTAACCACGGCTAGCGGTCATCAGCTATCCTTTAGCTCAGGAAACTATCGCCAGTTTTGTACAACGCAACTCAGACCAGAGCATACCGGACCTATTTTCTCTCCATATCCCCGGATTTCTACCGCAAGCTCTGGACATTTACACCTGGATCTTGCAGCTAACTAGCTGCTATCCGAGTGACTATTGGCTAACGTCGATTCCGGGAGCAAACACCAATTATCCCGGAGCTAGCCAGCTGAACAGTTCCATCAGCCACTCCTGGGCTACAATCACCTATCCGGACCCGTTTTACTGCCGATGAGGAGCCCCACCGGGCCTTCACGACTGGAATACCAACGTTATCTGCCCGAGGGAGCTATTCAACTGGCCCCTCCATCGCGACGTAACCTGAACGCCCATCTGCTAACTGCGGCCCGCTAATTGTTAGCTGTCTTGAGCATATCGGCTGCTATCTGAACAGGTCTATCGAACAATCTTCTTGGGCCACTATAACTATAACTATTTTGACAATTGGATTGGTCCCCTCTAACACAGAGCCCCACTAATCTACCGACGGAAACGCACGCGGTGGCTAAAAACAGACCTCCATCTTCTGCTAGCTTGCTACCCATGGCTCGGCTAGCTGTCTGAATCGCCGTGACCCCAACCAACCTCACTACTCACTGGATCCTTATGATCACTTGGCTAAGCATGCCTCTCCTTAATGTCAATATGCCTTGTCCATTGCTGTTCTGGTTAGTGTTTATTGGCTAATTTCACTGTAGACCCTCTAGCCCTGCTCATTATACCTTATCCAACGCTTCAGTTCCACCACCCACACATGCGATGACATCACCTGGTTTCAATGATGTTTCTAGAGACAATATCTCTTTCATCATCACTCAATGCCTAGGTTTACCTCCACTGTATTCACATCCTACCATACCTTTGTCTGTACACTATACCTTGAATCTATTTTATCGCCCCCAGAAACCTGCTCCTTTTACTCTCTGTTCTGCACGTCCTAGACGTCCAATTCTCATAGCTTTTACCCGTACACTTATCCTACTCCTCATCTGTTCCTCTGGCGATGTAGAGGTGAATCCAGGCCCTGCAGTGCCTAGCTCCACTCCTATTCCGCAGGCGCTCTCTTTTGCTGACTTCTGTAACCGTAAAAGCCTTGGTTTCATGCATGTTAACATTAGAAGCCTCCTCCCTAAGTTTGTTTTATTCACTGCTTTAGCACACTCTGCCAACCCGGTTGTCTTAGCCGTGTCTAAATCCTGGCTTAGGAAGACCACCAATAACTCTGAAATCTCCATCCCTAACTACAACATTTTCAGACCAGATAGAACGGCCAAAGGGCGCGGTGTTGCAATCTACTGCAGAGATAGCCTGCAGAGTTCTGTCCTACTATCCAGGTCTGTACCCAAACAATTTGAACTTCTACTTTTAAAAATCCACCTCTCTAAAAACATGTCTCTCACCGTTGCCGCCTGCTATAGACCGCCCTCTGCCCCCAGCTGTGCTCTGGATACCATATGTGAACTGATTGCCCCCCATCTATCTTCAGAGCTCGTGCTGCTAGGTGACCTAAACTGTGACATGCTTAACACCCCAGCCATCCTACAATCTAAGCTTAATGCCCTCAATCTCACACAAATGATCAATGAACCTACCAGGTACAAACCCAAAGCCGTAAACTTCAGCGAGCAGGCCTTTCTAATCGACCTGGCCCGGGTTTCCTGGAAGGATATTGACCTTATCCCGTCAGTAGAGGATGCATGGTTATTCTTTAAAAATACCTTCCTCACCATCTTAAATAAGTATGCCCCATTCAAGAAATGTAGAACCAGGAACAGATACAGCCCTTGGTTCTCTCCAGACCTGACTGCCCTTAACCAACACAAAAACATCCTGTGGCGTTCTGCATTAGCATCGAAGCATCTAAATTTGCTTCCTGCAACACAAACTCAAAAAAGTTCTGGGACATTGTAAAGTCCATGGAGAATAAGAGCACCTCCTCCCAGCTGCCCACTGCACTGAGGATAGGAAACTCTGTTACCACCGATAAATAAGCATTTTTCTACGGCTGGCCATGCTTTCCACCTGGCTACCCCTACCTCGGTCAACAGCACTGCACCCCCCACAGCAAGTCGCCCAAGCCTTCCCCATTTCTCCTTCTCCCAAATCCAGTCAGCTGATGTTTTGAAAGAGCTGCAAAATCTGGACCCCCACAAATCAGTCGGGCTAGAAAATCTGGACCCTTTCTTTCTAAAATTATCTGCCGAAATTGTTGCAACCCCTATTACTAGCCTGTTCAACCTCTCTTTCGTGTCGTCTGAGATTCCCAAAGATTGGAAAGCAGCTGCAGTCATCCCCCTCTTCAAAGGGGGACACACTCTTGACCCAAACTGCTACAGACCTATAACTATCCTACCCTGCCTTTCTAAGGTCTTCGAAAGCCAAGTTAACAAACAGATCACCGACAATTTCGAATCCCACCGTACCTTCTCCGCTATGCAATCTGGTTTCAGAGCTGGTCATGGGTGCACCTCAGCCACGCTCATGTTCCTAAACGATATCTTAACCGCCATCGATAAGAAACAATACTGTGCAGCCGTATTCATTGACCTGGCCAAGGCTTTCGACTCTGTCAATCACCACATCCTCATCGGCAGACTCAACAGCCTTGGTTTCTCAAATGATTGCCTCGCCTGGTTCACCAACTACTTCTCCGACAGAGTTCAATGTGTCAAATCTGAGGGCCTGTTGTCCGGGCCTCTGGCAGTCTCTATGGGCGTGCCACAGGGTTAAATTCTTGGGCCGACTCTCTTCTCTGTATACATCAATGATGTCGCTCTTGCTGCTGGTGAGTCTCTGATCCACCTCTACGCAGACGACACCATTCTGTATACTTCTGGCCCTTCTTTGGACACTGTGTTAACAACCATCCAGACGAGCTTCAATGCCATACAACTCTCCTTCCGTGGCCTCCAACTGCTCTTAAATACAAGTAAAACTAAATGCATGCTCTTCAACCGATTGCTGCCTGCACCTGCCCGCCCGTCCAGCATCACTACTCTGGACGGTTCTGACGTAGAATATGTGGACAACTACAAATACCTAGGTGTCTGGTTAGACTGTAAACTCTCCTTCCAGACTCACATAAAACATCTCCAATCCAAAGTTAAATCTAGAATTGACTTCCTATTTCGCAACAAAGCATCCTTGACCCATGCTGCCAAACATACCCTCGTAAAACTGACCATCTTACCGATCCTCTACTTCGGCGATGTCATTTACAAAATAGCCTCCAACACCCTACTCAACAAATTGGATGCAGTCTATCACAGTGCCATCCGTTTTGTCACCAAAGCCCCATATACTACCCACCACTGCGACCTGTACGCTCTCGTTGTCTGGCCCTCACTTCATACTCGTCGCCAAACCCACTGGCTCCAGGTCATCTACAAGACCCTGCTATGTAAAGTCCCGCCTTATCTCTGCTCACCATAGCAGCACCCACCCGTAGCAGGTATGTCTCACTTGTCACCCCCAAAGCCAATTCCTCCTTTGGCCGCCTCTCCTTCCAGTTCTCTGCTGCCATTGACTGGAACGAACTACTAAAATCTCTGAAACTGGGAACACTTATCTCCCTCACTAGCTTTAAGCACCAGCTGTCAGAGCAGCTCACAGATCACTGCACCTGTACATAGCCCATCTATAAAGAGCCCAAACAATTACCTCTTCCCCTACTGTATTTATTTATTTATTTATTTTGCTCCTTTGCACCCCAGTATTTCTACTTTGCACACTCATCTACTGTCAAATCTACCATTCCAGTGTTTTAATTGCTATATTGTATTTACTTCGCCACCATGGCCTATTTATTGCCTTTACCTCCCTTATCTTAACCTCATTTGCTCACATTGTATATAGACTTATTTTTCTACTGTATTATTGACTGTACGTTTGTTTTACTCCATGTGTTGGAGTCAACTCTGTGTTGTTAAATGTGTCGAACTGCTTTGCTTTATCTTGGCCAGGTCGCAGTTGTAAATGAGAACTTGTTCTCAACTTGCCTACCTGGTTAAATAAAGGTGAAATAAAAAATAAATAAATAAATACAGTATACAAAAAGAGACTTCAGTTCGGTCTCATATAGATACACATACATAGACATGCACACACAGTGGTGATAATCTGGTCTTAATTTGAGAGTGAATTGGTTTGGGGATTCTGAGGTGTGTGTGTGTGTGTGTGTGTGTGTGTGTGTGTGTGTGTGTGTGTGTGTGTGTGTGTGTGTGTGTGTGTGTGTGTGTGTGTGTGTGTGTCTTTACTGTATTTGAACTATGTTGATAGTGTAGTTGAATTAGGTTGTCAGTGTGTCTGTTGGAACTATGGCATAGATGGTGTGAATGGATAGCGTATGCATAGATTGAGTGCAGAATGAAAGAGTATGTTATAGCAGTAAGACAGAAGTGTGTGTGTATGCATGCCAGTATCTCTTGCACATGTCTTACACTTGTGCATGTCTGTATGTATGTGAAAGAGTGCACGTGTGTTTGTGTGTGCGATGCAAATGTGTGTGAATGTGTGTAGTGGTATAAAATACTATAAAGTACTACTTAAGTTGCTTTTGTGGGTATCTGTACTTTACTTTACTTTTACTTCACTAAATTCATAGAGAAAATGTTTTCCATAACACCCAAAAGTAATCGTTACATTTCGAAAGCTCAGGCAGGACAGCAATATGGTCCAGTTCACGCAACCTATCAACATAACACATTCTCATCTCTACTGCCTCTGATCTGGCTGACTTACTAAACACAAAAACTGTCACGTTCCTGACCTTATTTCCTTTGTTTAGTCTTTGTTTAGTTGGTCAGGGCGTGAGATGGGTGGGCATTCTATGTTTTGTGTTTCTATGTTGGGTTTGTTGTTTGGCCTAATATGGTTCTCAATCAGAGGCAGGTGTTTGTCATTGTCTCTGATTGGGAACCATATTAAGGTTGCCTGTTTTCACAGTTTGTTTGTGGGTGATTGTTCCTGTTCGTGTGTTCATCTGTTCTGTGTTCCCATGTTCAGGACTGTAGCGTTTTCGGTTCCTTCTGTCAGTTTGTTGTTTTTGTTCGTCGTTTAAATATCCTATTAAAATATGGATTATCATCACGCTGCATTTTGGTCCTCCTCTCTTTCACCCGAAGACAGCCGTAACAGAATCACCCACCACAAAAGGACCAAGCAGCGTGGTAACGGGCAGCAGCGACAGCAGCAGCAGTGTACTCAGGACTTCTGGACATGGGAGGAAATTCTGGACGGTAAGGGACCCTGGGTTCAAGCTGGAGAGTATCGCCGCCCTCGTGAAGAGCTGGAGGCAGCTAAAGCCGAGAGGCGGTGGTATGAGGAGGCAGCACGGAAGCGAGGCTGGAAGCCTGAGAGTCAGCCCGAAAAATGTATTGGGGGGGGGGGGAGGCTAAAGGGGAGTGTGGCGAAGTCAGGTAGGAGATCTGCGCCAACTTCCCGGGCTTCCCGTGGAGAGCGAGAGTACGGGCAGACACCGTGTTATGTGGAAGAGCGCACGGTGTCTCCTGTACGTGTGCATAGCCCGATGCGGTACATCCCAGCTCCTCGTATCGGGCGGGCTAGAGTGGGCATTGAGCCAGGTGCCATGAAGCCGGCTCAACACATCTGGTCTCCAGTGCGTCTCCTCGGGCCGGTGTACATGGCACCAGCCTTACGCATGGTGTCCCCGGTTCGCCAGCACAGCCCAGTGCGGGTTATTCCACCTCCCCGCACTGGCCTGGCTACGGGGAGCATTCAACCAGGTAAGGTTGGGCAGGCTCGGTGCTCAAGAGCTCCAGTACGCCTTCACGGTCCGGTATATCCGGTGCCACCTCCTCGCCCCAGCCCAGTACCACCAGTGCCAACACCACGCACTAGGCTTCCTGTGCGTCTTCAGAGCCCTGTTCCTCCTCCACGCACTCGCCCTGTGGTGCGTGTCTCCAGCCCGGTACCACCAGTTCCGGCACCACGCACTAAGCCTCCTGTGCGTCTCCACAGCCCTGTACGCCCTGTTGCTGCTCCCCGCACTAGCCTTGAGGTGCGTGTCCCTAGCCCGGTACCACCAGTTCCGGCACCACGCACCAGGCATACTGTGTGCCTCAGCAGGCCAGAGTCTGCCGTCTGCCCAGCGCCGCCTGCGCTGCCCGTCTGTCCAGCGCCGTCTGAGCTGCCGCCTGCGCTGCCCGTCTGCCCAGCGCCACCTGCGCTGCCCGTCTGCCCAGCGCCGTCTGAGCTGCCCGTCTGCCCAGCGCCGTCTGAGCTGCCCGTCTGCCCAGCGCCGTCTGAGCTGCCCGTCTGCCCAGCGCAGTCTGAGCTGCCCGTCTGCCCAGCGCCATCTGAGCCGCCCGTCTGTCCTGAGCCTTCAAAGCCGCCCGTCTGTCCTGAGCCTTCAAAGCCGCCCGTCTGTCCTGAGCCTTCAGAGCCGTCCATCATTCAGGAGCCGCTAGAGCCGTCCGCCAGACAGGAGCCGCTAGAGCCGTCCGTCAGTCAGGAGCCGCTAGAGCCGTCCGCCAGTCAGGAGCTGCCAGAGCCGTCCGCCAGTCAGGAGCTGCCAGAGCCGCCTGCCAGTCAGGAGCTGCCAGAGCTGCCCGCCAGTCAGGAGCTGCCAGAGCCACCCGCCAGACAGGAGCTGACAGAGCCGTCATTCAGCCAGGACCGGCCAGAGTCGTCAGTCAGCCAGGACCGGCCAGAGTCGTCAGTCAGCCAGGACCGGCCAGAGTCGTCAGTCAGCCATGACCTGCCAGAGCCGTCAGTCAGCCATGACCTGCCAGAGCCGTCAGTCAGTCATGACCTGCCAGAGCCGTCATTCAGCCATGACCTGCCAGTGCCGTCAGTCAGCCATGACCTGCCAGAGCCGTCAGTCAGCCATGACCTGCCAGAGCCGTCAGTCAGTCCGGAGCTGCCCCTCAGTCCGGAGCTGCCCCTCAGTCCGGAGCTGCCCCTCAGTCTGGAGCTGCCCCTCCGTCCAGAGGCGCCCATCAGTCCAGTGGGGTTAATTTGGAGGGTCGCCGTTAAGAGGAGGCCACGGAAGCGGGAATTAACTATGGTGGGGTGGGGGCCACGTCCAGCGCCAGAGCCGCCACCGTGGACAGATGCCCACCCAGACTCTCCCCTATAGGTTCAGGTTTTGCTGCCGGAGTCCGCACCTGATTGGGAACCATATTAAGGTTGCCTGTTTTCACAGTTTGTTTGTGGGTGATTGTTCCTGTTCGTGTGTTCATCTGTTCTGTGTTCCCATGTTCAGGACTGTAGCGTTTTCGGTTCCTTCTGTCAGTTTGTTGTTTTTGTTCGTCGTTTAAATATCCTATTAAAATATGGATTATCATCACGCTGCATTTTGGTCCTCCTCTCTTTCACCCGAAGACAGCCGTTACAAAAACTGTGTTTGTAAATTATGTCTGAGTGTTTTAGTGTGCCCCTGTCTGTCCGTAAATTAATAAAACTAGAAAATGGTGTTGTGTGGTTTGCTTAATATAAGGAATTTATGCATACCATTAACTTTAACTTTGTACTTTTATTCAAGTATGACAATTTAGCACTTGTTCCACCACTGAATGTGTGTATGTGTGTGTGTGTGTGTGTGTGTGTGTGTGTGTGTGTGTGTGTGTGTGTGTGTGTGTGTGTGTGTGTGTGTGTGTATATGGGCTTGTATGTGTGTGTATGTAAGAGCTGAGCAATTAGTGCATTTTGAGGTCAGTTTGGTTTTGGTTCGATTATCAAAATATAATATTTTTTACATTATTAAATGCACTATGCATTATTTGGGTTGAATGCTGTAATAACACAGAACAAAACAAATAATAAAAGTCCCATGGTGCTAGTGACTGCCCATTACTGCTTATCACTTATTAACAATCATTTATTCACATTACTTTACTTTAATCAAATATTTCAGTTGTTGTGTATATTACATTGGTTTTATTTGATGACTTTATTATTTCATTCCAAGTCATCTCATCTCTATAGAGCTGCTGCCTATGCTGTCTGCCAAAATCACTATTTTAGTAGTGCTTCAAAGTAAATAACGCATATTTTATGACTGCTAAATACCAAATATCAATCACTTAGATCATGTATTTTCAGGTAGAGATACCTCTCGAAGCAATTGCTCTCTATCCCTCTCCATCGCGCATTCTTCGGTCACTTCTCACCCTCTCTGTGTCTGCCCCACACTAACCTAAAGTAGCAGGTGTAAAAGAAACACACAGATCGGACAAGTAGGCGAGCAATGGATTATGGTCATTGTAGTTAATTACCACATTTTCTGCGCTAAACTATGTCGAATATTGTCCTGTTGGAAACTACAACTCCCTATTACATCGCAGAGTTCAGGCTTGATCTGATTTATCTCTAGAGAAACTGTGCCATGTGTGCATTGAGCTCACAAACATTTTTAATAACAGTTGTTATTTTAAACAATTAGTTGTTTAAAAACGTGTATGTGTGTGTCTTTCTGTATGTCTGTAGAAATAAACATTATTGCATAAGATGAAGAGATGAGTATACAAGACTGATGTAAACTGTATAAGATCTGGTTGAGTAGCCAAAAAGTGTGTGAGTGACAACATGTACGCTGTAAGTACCCCCACCACACAACCATACACACAGACACACACTGTTTCTCTTTCCCACTCATTTATTGATTCCTCCTCTCTCTCTGTCTCTCTCCCTCTTGCACTCTCTCTCTTCTCTCTGTCTTTATGACTGTATGAGGTGAGGCTGGTTGGTGAGGTGGGCTCAGGCTGTGTATTATTTCATCAAGCTGGGAGCAGAAGGAGCCGTAATGGATTTAAGGAGGTAATTTTGAAGATAACATTTCCACTGGATTGTCTGTCAGCCAGCCCACAGGCCATGCATTTTAAGGTTTATGACATTGTGTTAAGGTGAGTGTGTGTGTGTTCAGGCAGATCTAGGGCCCTATAAAATCAGTTTCATTTTTTTGCCTGATACCGTTTTCCTTGTTTATTTACAGGTTTTTGTTCCCAAAAGCACACTTTTTTAATAGGAAAACAACAATTTAAAACAATTGTTTAAACCACATCAGGAGACACATTTTTTTTAGGTAGGTCTGGGATGAATATTTTTTATTTTGAGTTTTGGGTGTAGTTATCCTTCAATGCCAGTGCACACCAGGAAGAGACCGTTGTTTGGTTAGCTGTGATGCTGTAGTGCTCATGTGATTGCAGAGTTTGAAAAACAAATGGCCACTGGATTGATGCAAATAATCCTGATATCATTCTGTCAGGTAAGCATAGGATACTTTGTAGTTAACATTTCATTGAGAAGGTTTTTTGGGAAAGCCTTTCCATCTCTACCAGACGAATATTATCATTAGCATCATCGCTAACGGCTACACAAAAAGTAGACACAGGCGCGCACAGCACACATACACACAGACGGGCATTCCTGTGCCGTTTCAGAAAGTGTCATGAAAATACAAATCACTGATTCATTTTGTTCATGTCTTATGATTGGTCAAATGAAATGCATTTTCTTATAAGTGAAATAGATTGAGTTGATTTCCTACTAAGTTCAATAAATGTTTCAATATTGTTGAACTCCGTTTTAATGTCTGGATTCCGTGATTCAGTCCATGTTCTCCGCAGCCTGGATTTTATAGGGCCCTACAGATCGCTCAAGAGTGACTTCGAAACTGGACGTCTATCCATGTCCCTGAGGACACTGGGAAGTGCCTTCAAAACCGGCCACTAGGGGCAACAGTGAGCACTATTACCATCAAGTAGGCTTGGGTTTTCCTAAGACATTATTGATGGGGGTGGCAGATGGGCACAATCCCATGACTCTGGATCAGACAGGTGCATGTTTGATCCCAGTGGTGGACACATGTTTTACATTTATTTTTTTATTTTTTACACCCTATCCCAAACCTTAACCCTTAACTGGAGTTGTGCATAAAGGGTGTGACCACTGAAGAAGTTGAAGAAGCGGAACTCCTAGAAATAACATTAGATGGTCAATTGTCATGGTGACTTCATATTGACAACGTAGTTGTGAAAATGGGGAGAGGTATGATTGTTATAAAAATATGTGTCGCGTTTTTGACACACAGATCAACTGTACTAGTTATTCAGGCTCTGATATTGTCCCATCTTGATTACTGTCCAGTAATATGTTCATGTGCAGCTAAGAAACACCTAGCACAGCTGCAGCTGGCTCAAAACAGAGCGGCACGCCTTGCCCTTAACAGCACATACCAAACTAACATCAACAACATGCATGACAGTCTTTCATGGTTGAGGGTTGAGGAGAAATTGACCACTTCTCATTTAGTCTTTATAAGAAACATTTGTGTGTTGACAATGTCTAACCAATTATATAATGTATTTGCATTAACTTCCAACAGACATAAATCCCACCAGACACGCCAGTATGGGTTTCTTCACGGTACCCACACCGTTATGTATAGAGCCATGTCATCATGGAATACTCTGCTACCAGAGGTTACTCAGTTATGTATAGACAGTAATGGTACAGGGCAACCCCAAACAGTTTCAGCTGGACATTCACATTATCAAAGAGATAGCTCAGCAGGATAAGCTCTCTCTTGAGAAAGATACCCCCACCCCGAGCATGTCAGACCAGGCCTCTTCAATAATCAACCCCAAGCAGAAAATCATCCTCCCAGCACAGAGTACTACTCCCTCACTACAATTATGGATAAATTCACCCAGCTGGAGGTAAGGCAGGTGGAGCTGGAACAGCAGGTGAATACACTCCAGTCAGGACATAAAATAGTTCAGCTCAGCAACACCCCCTCAACCAGACCCGGAGAGCTGGAGGTGGAGAGAGACATATCTGCACTCTGGACTGTGGCGAGACAACATCAACAGGAGAAAGAGCAGGAGCAGGAGAAGAACAGAGCACTAGAGGAGAGGATTAGAGTGCTGGCGGAGAGGGTGTGGGGGATGGCGTGTGAGAGAACAACCTATTAGAGAGCTGGCCACCCCCACAGAGAAGCCAGCAGAACAGCCCACTTCAGCCCCCTGCCAAAGTCTTGACACCACAGTAGAACAGTCCACCCCAGACCCTGACCATAGCCTCGATATCACAGCAGGAAAGAAAAATGAAGAACCCCAAGCCCAGGGGATCCCACCCTCTTTGAGCACCCCCCCTGTCAGCCACCCAGATAGCCCTCCTTACAACCTCCCCACACCCACTAAGGACATACACAAGCCACAGATTGTACTCCTTATGGACTCAAAGGGGAAATATATACAAGAAAAAAAACTTTTTCCCAAACACAGTGTGTCTAAGCTCTGGTGTCCAAACACCCAGCGCACCCTAGACCTTCTGTCTGAGGACCAACTAGGGTCACCCAGCCACATAATAATACACACAGGCACAAACGACCTGCTAACATACAGTGGGTAAATGCAAGTATTTCCCGTGACTGTGGCTCAAAACCAAATGTTTACCTGGCCATGTCAGTAAACACTCCACCCTGGACTTGAACAGCCTTTACGACCAGGTCCACCTATACAAGAAGGAAGTGCCCACCTTTGCCCGGACCCTAAAGGACATCGCCCTCAACCGCAGCTCCAACACCTCATACAGGAGCAACAGATCAATAGACAACCCGCCCAGACCAGTGAGACACCAGCGAGAGGCCCCCCCCCCCCCCCCCCCCCCCCCCCCCGGACCTACATAGAGAGGACCCACGCCAAGAGGACCTACATCCAGACCACAGCACCACCGGCCACATCCACATCCACATCCACACCCCCACCCCCACCCCAACCAATCAACACCCCCCCAAGTCAACCATGCCCACACCCCATTTGGGCCCCCTCAGATCAGACCTATGCCTCTCCTGCCCCCCACTCCCACAAAGAGGGCCTCAACATGAAAGTCACAGATACACCCAGGCCGCGAGCAGGCCCAATCCCCACTCAATTCAATTCAATTGACTTTATTGACATGGCAAGTTCATTATTACTTACATTGTCAAAGTATACATATCGAAAATTAAAAATAAATATATATGTATATATATACAAAATATATATATATATTTATATATATACTCTTTCTCTAGCCCAAGCCAATGGCATGTACCAGATGCTCAGCAGACTCTGCTCACACTTACTGGTCTGAGGCCAAACCACACGACTAACAACATTGGACACTTTATGGAACAAATAGCCTTCACTATCTCATCCTGGAATATCCAAGGCCTGAGGTCAACTGCCTTTGGTCTAAAGAGCAGGAACCTGGACTTCATCAAAGAATCGGGAAATACAGACATTGTCATCCTACAAGAAATATGGGATTCTCTCTCTCTAACCCTATTACAGGGGCTGAGTCACTGGCTTACTGGTGCTCTTCCATGCCGTCCCTAGGAGGGGTGCGTCACTTGAGTGGGTTGAGTCACTGACGTGATCTTCCTGTCTGGGTTGGCGCCCCCCCCCCCCTTGGGTTGTGCCGCGGCGGAGATCTTTGTGGGCTATACTCGGCCTTGTCTCAGGATGGTAAGTTGGTGGTTGAAGATATCCCTCTAGTGGTATGGGGGCTGTGCTTTGGCAAAGTGGGTGGGGTTATATCCTTCCTGTTTGGCCCTGTCCGGGGGTATCATCGGATGGGGCCACAGTGTCTCCTGACCCCTCCTGTCTCAGCCTCCAGTATTTATGCTGCAGTAGTTTATGTGTCAGGGGGCTAGGGTCAGTTTGTTATATCTGGAGTACTTCTCCTGTCTTATCCGGTGTCCTGTGAGAATTTAAGTATGCTCTCTCTAATTCTCTCTTTCTCTCTTTCTTTCTCTCTCTCGGAGGACCTGAGCCCTAGGACCATGCCTCAGGACTACCTGGCATGATGACTCCTTGCTGTCCCCAGTCCACCTGGCCGTGCTGCTGCTCCAGTTTCAACTGTTCTGCCTGCGGCTATGGAACCCTGACCTGTTCACCGGACGTGCTACCTGTCCCAGACCTGCTGTTTTCAACTCTCTAGAGACCACAGGAGCGGTAGAGATACTCTTAATGATCGGCTATGAAAAGCCAACTGACATTTACTCCTGAGGTGCTGACTTGCTGCACCCTCGACAACTACTGTGATTATTATTATTTGACCATGCTGGTCATTTATGAACATTTGAACATCTTGGCCATGTTCTGTTATAATCTCCACCCGGCACAGCCAGAAGAGGACTGGCCACCCCTCATAGCCTGGTTCCTCTCTAGGTTTCTTCCTAGGTTTTGGCCTTTCTAGGGAGATTTTCCTAGCCACCATGCTTCTACACCTGCATTGCTTGCTGTTTGGGGTTTTAGGCTGGGTTTCTGTACAGCACTTTGAGATATCAGCTGATGTAAGAAGGGCTATATAAATAAATTTGTATTTAGTCCAACGCTCTAACCACTAGTCTACCCGGCCGCCCCACTGAGAACTGAGAACTGAGAGAGAAAGCATGTAGGGCATTCTACGCCATAAAAAGTTCATTCAAATGGAAATACCTATACAAATTTGGCTAAAACGAATTGAATGTGTCTTTGAACAAATTGCACTTTATGGCAGCGAGGTGTGGCATCCACTTGCAAAACAAGATTTCACCCAATTGTTTTGAATTATATATATTTTTTACCTTTATTTAACTAGGCAAGTCAGTTAAGAACAAATTATTATTTACAATGACGGCCAATGAGACAAACACCCTGAAATCCTGTTCTGAAAGATTCTCCTACATTTCCAGAGGAAAAATACAAACAATGCATGCAGGGAAGAACTACGGCAATATCCACTAATAATAATAATAAAAAAAGAGAAATTAAGTTTTGGAAACAAATATCATTACCAATCATTACCAATCATTACCATTACCTCTCATATCATTACCAAGCCCTGCAAATGCCAAGAGCTGAGCAAAGAAAAGAGTCGCCTCATCCAGCTGATCCTGGGACTGAGTTCACAAACCTGTTCAACTAACACACTGCAGCCTCAATCAGAATAAACCAAATTACAACACAGTCAAAACAAAACTACATTACCTATTGGGAAACACAAGAACAAGAAGAAAAAATGCAGTGCTATCTGGCCCTAACTCAACAGTACACCATGGCAAACTATTTGACAAAGTACAGGCTCAGTGAGCACAGCCATGCCATTGAAAAGGGTAGACACAGGAAAACCTGGCTCCCTGTAGAGGAAAGGCTGTGCAACCACTGCATCACAGCAAAACTAGAGACAGAGCTGCATTTCCTGCCAAAATGTAAAAAATGTATAATTTCCCCAAATTTGAAAACCATGTTCAACGTTTCAAAGACCTCTCGGATTAGAATAGGCTACCTGTCCTGTTGGGGAAAGATGCAGAGAGCTGTGGGTTGGCAGCGCACTACATTGCCGCTTGCCATAAAATGAGGGACAGTGTCTGACAGACCAACCAACCTGCACATGTCCTCTACGTCATTGTTATTGTCCATTGTATGGATATTTTTACCCTTGATTATTGTTGTTACTGATTGTCCCGTTGACAGTATTGATTATTATTATTTTAATTATGTTCATATTGTAAACGAATCATTTGATCTCTAAAGTACGCTTTGGCAATATTTACATTGTTACGTCATGCTAATAAAGCACAATGAATTGAATAGAGAGAGAGAGCGAGAGACATGAGGACAGAAGAACACAAGAGAAAGAGAGGTATTCTTTCCTCTTTAAATTCAAGGCTATTGTTGTACTTCATTGATTAGATTTCTACCCAGACATACAGATTGGGAAAATGGCAGAGAGATGGAGGAGAGATGGAGAGAAATAAATGGAAAGATGGACAGACGAGAAGAAGGGCAAGGCAACTTTCTCTTGGCGAGAATCTCAGCCCCCTATTGATAGGAAAAGGTCAGAGCAGACGGACTCCACATGGGGTGTGTGTGTGTGTGTGTGTGTGTGTGTGTGTGTGTGTGTGTGTGTGTGTGTGTGTGTGTGTGTGTGTGTGTGTGTGTGTGTGTGTGTGTGTGTGTGTGTGTGTGTGTGTGAGATTGTATATGTGTGTCTAGTAGTCAACTGCTTCTGTAAACAAGTGTCCAGATTAACTCAATATACAATGCAAATTTGCCACAGCTTACTCTCTCTCTTCATCTCTCTAACGCTTTTTACTAAGCCATTTATAGCTCATTCAAGGGCTGTAACTTTTTTTTTTTTTTTAATTGATTTTTATTTTACCTTTATTTAACTTGGCAAGTCAGTTAAGAACAAATTCTTATCTACAATTACGGCGTACACTGGCCAAAACCGAACAATGATGGGCCAATTGTGCACCACCCTATGGGACTCCCAATCATGGCTGGTTGTGATACTGCCTGGATTTGAACCAGGGTGTCTAGAGTGACACCTCAAGCACTGAGATGCAGTGCCTTAGACCGCTGCGCAACTCCGGAACCAACTAGGGTCTCTAACAGACTGTAACTAGAGGCTGTAACTCCCCTGTTTTTATTTATTTTTATTTCACCTTTATTTAACCAGGTAGGCTAGTTGAAAACAAGTTCTCATTTACAACTGCGACGCAGTGCGACACAAACAACAACACAGAGTTACACATGGAATAAACAAATATACAGTCAATAATACTATAGAGAAAGTCTATATACAGTGTGTGCAAATGAGGTAGGATAAGGGGCAATAAATAGGCCATGGTGGCGAAATTATTACAGTATGGAAAATTAAACACTGGGGTGATAGATGTGCAGAAGATGAGTGTGCAAGTAGCGATACTGGGGTGCAAAGGAGCAAAATAAATAAAATAACAATATGGTGATGAGGTAGTTGGATCGGCTATTTACAGATTGGCTATGTACAGGTGCAGTGATCTGTGAGCTACTCTGACAGCTGGTATTTAAAGCTAGTGAGGGAGATATGAGTCTCCAGCTTCAGTGATTTTTGCAGTTCGTTCCAGTCATTGGCTGCAGAGAACTGGAAGGAAAGGTGGCCGAAGGAGGAATTGGCTTTGGGGGTGACCAGTGAAATATACCTGCTGGAGCGCGTGCTGCAGGTGGGTGCTGCTATGGTGACCAGTGAGCTGAGATAAGGCGGGGCTTTACCTAGCAACGACTTATAGATGACCTGGATCCAGTGGGTTTGGCGACGGCGACGATATGAAGCGAGGGCCAGCCAATGAGAGCATACAGGTCGCAGTGGTGGGTAGTATATGGGGCTTTGGTGACAAAACGGATGGCACTGTGATAGACTGCATCCAATTTGCTGAGTAGAGTGTTGGAGGCTATTTTGTAAATGACATCGCTGAAGTCAAGGATCGGTAGGATAGTCAGTTTTACTAGGGTATGTTTGGCACCATGAGTGCCCTAACAATGGTATTCAAACTACTTTTGAAGTTTGATGTGCTACTATTGCCTGAATATTGCAGGGAAGTGCTAACACTTGATATTATGATTTTGTCTAAGACCATCATGGTACTTTCTAGGTGAAAGTCGATTGAAATTCGCTCAGGAACTAGACAACAGGGTGTATTCAATAGGAACCAAACAAAAGCAAACAGTTGCAAATGGAACAAAACAGGGAGGGAACTAACATAATCTTTTAAATAGAAACTCTAGTATTTCGTTGCAAAACATTTTGCAACAAACATTTTGCAACAAACATTTTGCTACAGTGTGTGACTAATGAATACACCCCAGAAAGCATAATGGTTTGTTTAACATGGTGGTTCTCATGCTTTAAGTTAACAGGTAGCTACAGACCATTAGTTTTATTCAGTCTATGCTACTCACATGAAAAAGCACAGTTTACTATAGAATACTACAGTACTTACTATAGAATTATGTAGTAAACTGTAGTATACTGTAGAATATACTATACACAGTAGTATACCTTGATCGTGTGTAGAACCTACTAGTAGATGTTGTAGTATACTGTAGAATACCAGAGTAATAACTACAGTAATGTATGCAAAAAAACGAAAGTAATTACTATAGTATATACTACAACTACAGTATTTAACTTGCATATAACCTGCCTATTCCCATATATTGTATATTGTGTTCCCTACAGGTTATAGAAAAGAGCAGAAGCACTGAACTGTCCATTCAGACCACAGTCCTACCTACCTACAGGTATAAATTTGCTCTGAGTATTTTGTCCAGTAGGTTTCCTCAAGGACTAAGCACCCACTACTATGTCAAAGATAATAAAACAAAAACACTATAGTAAATACTACAGTAATGTCTGCAAGAATAAAACAGTAAATACTACAGTCCGCAAAAACACTACAATAATTACTATAGTATATACACCACAGTTATTTTTCTTACCACAGCATTTAAACTATAGTAAAAGGCAAATACTACAGTATACTACAGTCATGTCCGCAGTGTTTTTCGGACTTCATTGTATTTAATCATAGAATCCTATAGTATTTTTTCATATGGGTACAGACAGCGTGCTTATTGACACTGTTTAACCATAGATCTGGAAATGCTCTTTGTTGTTTTCAACCACTGATCCAGTTACACAACCTGCTGAAACATTTAACAGGACAACCTCTCTCTCTCAATCGCCCTCTCTCTACCACCCACTCTCTTACTATCCCCCATCGCAGTCATTGCCCCTCTCTTTCTCCAGCGTGTCTCTCCCCCTTCCTCTCTCCCTCTGTGCCAGGAGGCTGAGACTGTGGGTTGATGTTAAACACTAGAATGACAAAGGACAGCATTTATGTCAGAGAGAGGTGGGCCAAGGTTGATCTATCATATACTGTTCTATTGTACTGTTTTACACTGTATCCCTTAATTTTTTTTTTTCAGTTGTTTTATTAGTTTAAAATGGCTGTCATGACTTACATTCAACTTTGCAAAAACTACAACTGTATTTTATTATATTCCGTAATTTTTTTTCTATTTACGCTGTTCTGCTATCGTTAATACTGGGATAGAAATACCCATTCTACACATATTATGTCGGATTTTCATAAAAGCAGGACAATATCTGTGGAGAAACTTGACAACAGGCAAAATGCATGTTCCAAATGTAGACTGGCTGTCGCTTGGTAAATAGATGAAGGGCATAAGAACTATTGTTCTACACTGAGACAATAACATCACTTCAGGGAGGAGCATTACTGCAGGACTCTTTCTGTTCTACTGTGTTTGTTTCATCAGTGCAGAAACAGATACGGAAACACCATCCAACCTGGAATTGAGTGAGTAATGTTTAGTCTGAAGCTATATTTTACTTCCAAAAGCCAAGAAGAAAAATTTGTGACATTACTTTATAAGGACTGAATGCTAAATTAAGGCTGCCAAGCTTGATACAACTTCCGTTAGCACTGACGTGTCAAATGAGAGGTGTCAAAGCCCTTTAGCCCAACAATGGCAGGAGAGTCACAGTCTACTCCAACCAAATGGAGAGGGATTAGAAGCTGCCTCCCGCTGTTCAGAAGTAATTAAAATACAGTACCCTGTGTATGTAAAAAATGATAAGGCAAGAAAAGATCACAAAATGAAGCTCCTTATGGAAAATCCTGAGACACTTTTTGCTGGCTATTATACAAATGGGAACATCAGCAACCTCATCTTCCACACAAACCATCCCCTGGCATGGTACAGTGCTATATTAGCACACTACAACTCTGTTAAGAGGGGGGGTGTTAACGAGGGGTGGAAACTCAGGATACTAGACAACGAGGACTCTGAGTCAGCTAATATACATCTCCATAAGTCTGGAACAGTATTGGTACAGGGCAACCCCAAACAGCTTCAGCTGGACTTTCACCTAATCAAAGAATTAGCCCAGCAGGAGAAGCTCTCCCTTCAGAAAGATACTCCCATCCCGATCAGGTCAGACCAGACCTCTTCATTATATAACCCCACAGATGAGCAACCCCAAGTGGAAAGTCAACCTCCCAGCACAGAGTACTACCCCCTCATTGAAATGAAGGATGAATTTACCCAACTGGAGGTAAGGCAGGTGGAGCTGGAACAGTAGGTGAATACACTCCAGTCAGCACAGACCCAGACAACAGGCCAGCACAACAACACCCCCTTAACCAGACCCGGAGAGCTGGAGGTGGAGAGAAACATATCTGCACTCTGGACTGTGCTGAGACAACATATATAAAGCAAGAGCAGGAGAAGAACAGAGCACTAGAGGAGAGGATCAGATTGCTGGAGGAGAGAATGAGGGGGATGGTGTGTGACAGAGAACAACCCACTAGAGAGGTGGCCACCCCCACAGAGAAGCCAGCAGAACAGCCCACCTCAGCTCCCGACAAAAGTCTCGACACCACAGCAGAACAGTCCACACCAGACCCTGACCATAGCCTCGACATCACAGCAGAACAGACAAGTGAAGAACCCCAAGCCAAGGGGATCTCACCCCCTCTGAGCACCCCCCGTCAGCCACCTTGATAGCCCTCCTGACAACCCCCCCACACCCTGAGGACATACACAAGACACTGATTGTACTCCTTATGGACTCAAATGGGAAATATATACAAGAAAAACTACTTTTTCCCAAACACAGTGTGTCTAAGCTCTGGTGTCCAAACACCCAGCTTCTAGACCTTCTGTCTGAGGACCAACTAGGTTCACCTAGCCACATAATAATACACACAGGCACAAACGACCTGAGAACACAGCAGGAAAGGGTCGCCACAGCACTGAAGGGAGAGATTGAAAAAGCTTTTTCCTCAATGCACAAGTGGTTATCTCCACCCTGCTACAACGAAAAGACTTCCACCCTGCTACCATACAGCGGGTACCCGCAAGTATTTCCCGTGACTGTGCCTCAAAACCAAATGTTTTCCTGGCCCACCACTCCACTTTGGACTTGAACAGCCTCTATGACCAGGTCCACCTATACAAGACAGCACCTGCCCACCTTTACCCGGAATCTAAGGGACATCGCTTTCAAACACAGCCCCAACACTTCACACAGGAGTAACAGATCAATAGACACCCCTCCCAGACCAGCGAGACACTCTCCCAGACCTGTGGGACCCCCCCTGGACCTACACATAGAGGACCAACGCCGAGAGGACCTACATCCAGACCACAACACCACCAGCCACATACACACCCCCACCCCAACCAATCAACACCCCCCCAAGTCAACCATGCCCACACCCCATTTGGGTCCCCTCAGATCAGACCTATGCCCCTCTTGCCCACCCCATGCACCCCACCCCCGCAAAGCGGGCCTCAACATGGAAGTCACATATGCGCCCAGGCCGTGAGCGGGCAAACAGGCCCAAACCCCACCCCAATTATTCAAAGCGTTTCCCCCAGCTGTAAACAGGGAGTTATGCCAGATGGGACAGGATGGAAGAGACAGACCTTTTACACCCAACCTTATGTGCAGCATCTTAACAATGCTACATGAGAACCTGATAATTCCACTGTCAAGGGCAGTAGGGGGTTTGGGGCAGTACAACATTGATGCCAGGGAAACAGACCTGTGTTGTTACATTATCTTCTCCTCTAACCACTCCCGGCTGCATATCTTATATTCTTATTTGTAAGGGGATATCTTGAATTATATGGCAATAACAGAAGAATACATCTGGTGCACCCAGCCCACCTTTGAATCTAGGTAAGGTCAGTTTCCTACACCCTATCCTGGGTTTCTGATTGTTCCATAAGAACTGCGAGGAGAGAGTTTGTACCTCCTTAAACCATGACTGTGGGAACTGGAGAAGGATGAAGAGATGACATAGGCTAGCTTAGGTAATACATTCATCTTCAAAATTTCAGCTCTACCCCATAAAGATAGGGGGAGTGTTACGGATTCCGCCGGTACTGCTCCGGAGGTCTACGTCACCGGCCTTCTAGGAGTCACTGAACTGGATCATTACCACCAACCCCGGACTGTCTTGTCTCATTACGCACACCTGATTCCTATTTCCCCTGATTAGTATGTGTATAGTTGTGCCCTCTGATCCCCATTGTCCTCATCGATTAATGTTCCATGTCCGTTGGTCTTGTGAGTACCTGTGCTCTGTAGTATCAGCTTTCGTGCTACGTTTGCTGTACATTGCATTACGGTTTACATACCTTGTTAGTGTGCACTTGTTATTATGGGTCTCGTCCCGTGTATCATTATTACGGGTCTCGTAATAACACAAAACCCTATTTCGTATTCCTGCGCCTGTCTCCAATCAGTATACAACGTGACAGGGAGAGTTGTCAATCTCTTAATATCATCCCCGATAACCTGGACAACTCTAGTTCCATTTAGGCTCAATATCTTGGTTATGGGGGATACTATATTAATTCCTAGATACATCACGCAACTAGTCTTCCAAACAAATGGGGAACCCACTAAGTAAGCCTGAAATGTGTGTCGGTTGAGAGGGATATTGTCACTCTTACTCCAGTTGATCTTGTATCCTGAGAGGGAGCCAAAGGTGTCAACCAGCTTTAAGACTGCTGGTAGGGAGATGGCAGGGTTACTAAGGGTGAGTAGGATGTCGTCAGCGTATAGATTCAATTTGAACTCATGTTCATAAATGTGCACACCTGAGATGGTCTCTTCTGTGCGTATCGCACACGCCAGGGGTTCTAAGGCTAAAATAAATATGAGGGGACTAGTGGGACAACCCTGTCTCACACCTCATGAAGACAAAATGAGTCAGACACTATTCCATTCGTTTTGACGGATGAGTCGGGGGCACTGTATCAGGCCCTGGCCCAGCTAATGAACATGGGACCAAAGCCAAACTTGGTGAGTGTATGAAACAGGTATGGTCATTCTATCCAGTTAAAGGCCTTCTCGGCATCCAAGGACGCTGCTATAACTTGAGTATTAAGAGACTGAGCCTTGGGTATGACATGAAACAGCCTACGCATGTTATTCACAGAGAGACGAACTGGGATGAACCCAACCACTCCTCTTTCTATTCTGTTTAGAGCCAGTTTGCGCTGTTCTGTGAATGGAGTAGTACACAGCGTTGTACGAGATCTTCAGTTTCTTGGCAATTTCTCACATGGAATAGGCTTAATTTCTCAGAACAAGAATAGACTGACGAGTTTCAGAAGAAAGTGCTTTGTTTCTGGCCATTTTGAGCCTGTAATCGTAGCCACAAATGCTGATGCTCCAGATACTCAACTAGTTTAAAGAAGGCCAGTTTTATTGCTTTTTTAATCAGAATGACAGTTTTCAGCTGTGCTAACATCATTGCAAAAGGGTTTTCTAATGATCCATTAGACTTTTAAAATGCTAAACTTGGATTAGCTAACACAACGTGCCATTGGAACACAGGAGTGATATTCCACTAAAAATCTGCCGTTTCCAGCTACAATAGTCATTGACAACATTAACAATGTCTACACTGCATTTTGGATCAATTTAATGTTATTTTAATGGACAAAAATGTGCTTTTCTTTTTAAAAATAAGGACATTTCTATGTGACCCCAAACTTTTGAACGGTAGTGTAGGTATTACAGACTCGGTCAGGGAGAGGTTGAAAATGTTTGTGAAGACACTTATCAGTTGGTTCGCGCATTTCTATTTTTTTATTTAACCTATATATAACTAGGCAAGTGAGTTAAGAACAAATTCTTATTTTCATTGACGGCCTAGGAACAGTGGGTTAACTGCCTTGTTCATGGGCAGAACGACAGCTTTTTGCCTTGTCAGCTCGGGGATTCAA
Organism: Salvelinus namaycush; assembly: GCF_016432855.1. Taxonomy (NCBI): domain Eukaryota; kingdom Metazoa; phylum Chordata; class Actinopteri; order Salmoniformes; family Salmonidae; genus Salvelinus; species Salvelinus namaycush. The sequence goes on along the minus strand of NC_052318.1, from coordinate 53,097,232 downwards.
TCTAGCAACCTTTTGGATACTGGCCCAACTCTCTAACAACTAGGCTACCTGCCGCCCTGTGCATGCTTTGAGTAGAGTTGTCCAGAACAGCTGGTGCTCTCATGCTGGCTTCAGTGTTGCTTTCCTCGAAGCGAGGATCAGACTGCTAATCATGCTAATGGCGCCGGAGAGGATGGCTGCCGTTTTATTGGCTCTTCACCAACCGTGCTATTTTGTTTGTTTTTTCGCATTGTTTGTAACTTATTTTGTCTCTTATTGACCGAAAAGTGCTTCTGGACATCGGAACAGCATGTTCTCCCCTTGAATTGGACAAAGAGTTTTTCTTTAATGAGTTGGACGAGAGGGATTTACTCCAGACACCCGAACAGGCCCTCATCCCCATCAGTCGCAGGAGAAAGAGACGGAGGTTTCGCGGAAAGAGATCGGGGTGCCTTGTGAGGATCAGGCGACGAGTGGCTAATCTGCCTTTGCTATCCGTATTATTGGCCAACGTACAATTGCTGGATAATGAATTGGACGAACTAAAAGCACGTATATCCTACCAACGGGACATTAAAAACTGTAATATCTTATGTTTCATGGCTGAACGACGACATGAATAACATACAGCTGGCGGGTTATACACTGTTCTATAGGCAGGATAGAACAGCAGCTTCTGGTAAGACAAGGGGTGGCGGTCAAGGTATATTTGTAAACAACAGCTGGTGCACAATATCTATTGATGAAGCCAGTGACTGATGTGGTGTGCTCCTCAATGCCATTGGAAGAATCCTTGGAACATATTCCAGTCTGTGCTAGCAAAACAGTCCTGTAGCTTAGCATCTGCTTCATCTGACCACTTTTTTATTGACCGAATCACTGGTACTTCCATCTTTAGATTTTGCTTGTAAGCAGGAATCGGGAGGATAGAAATATGGTCCGATTTCCCAAATGGTGGGCGAGGGAGAGCTTTGTATGCGTCTCTGTGTGTGGAGTAAAGGTGGTCTAGAGTTTTTTTTCCTCTGGTTGCATGTTACATGCTGGTAGAAATAAGGTAAAACGGATTTAAGTTTGCCTGCATTAAAGTCCCCGGCCACTGGGAGCGCCGCTTCTGGATGAGCATTTTCTTGTTTGCTTATGGCGGAATACAGCTCGTTGAGGGCGGTCTTAGTGCCAGCATCCATTTATGGTGGTAAATAGATGGCTACGAATAATACAGATGAGAACTTTTGGTAGATAGTGTGGTCTATAGTTTATCATGAGGTATTCTACTTCTTTAATATTAGACATCGCACACTAGCAGTCATTGACAAATAGACACACACCCCCGCCCCTCGTCTTACCAGACGTAGCTGCTCTGTCTTGCCGATGTACCGAGAAGCCACATCTTGGTGAAACATAAGATATTATAGATGTTAATGCCCCGTTGGAAGGATAGTCTTAATCGTAGATCGTCCAGTTTGTTTTCCAATGATTGTATGTTGGCCAATAATACTGAGGGAAGTGGTGGTTTACCTACTCGTCTGCGAATTCTTACAAAGCACCCCGCCCTCCTCCCCCTTTTCCTCTGTCTTCTTCATGCTGATGACGGGCATTAGGGCCTTATCTTGACAAAGCAGTACAGCCTTCGAGTCGGACTTATTAAAGAAAAAATCTTTGTCCAGTTCGAGGTGAGTAATCGCTGTTCTGATTTGCAGAACCTCTTTTTAATCATAAGAGACGGTAGCAGCAACATTATGTACAAAATGAGTAACAAACAATGCGAAAAAACTAACAAAATAACACAGTTGTTTGGGAGCCCGTAAAACGGCAGCCATCCCCTCCAGAGCCATTACGACAGATAATATGAGATAATAACCATGTCACATGGTAATTGTATTAAACAATATACAGTACATCCCACCTGGTTCACCAGGCATTGAGAGTGTATAATCTAGAGATCAAGAGGAGAGAAAGTGGGTTTGGTGCTTGGTGTTGCATTGGGCAACAGCCTAAAACATTTGACTAATAATAGCTTTGAGGCTAGCAAGATACTGTACGGTCACAGTTTTTTTCTTCCACCTCTGGTCTGGTGGAAGTTTCGCCGCCGTATCGGCTCTCCACAGCCGACTGGCACGTGCTAGGCAGGGTTCCATCCCTGACGTGGTCTCCTCCTTCCCTGTATAACGGAGCTGTTCTCGACCCAACCAACCAGCCATGGAGGTACGCCACTCGCCGTGGAAGTCGAAGAGGGTGTCCTCTGGCAACGGTGGTCTCCATGGAGATGTTGAGCCCGGAACTGACACAGACCAGAAACAGCTTTGCCGCCCTGGATCCAGAGGTTCCGGCGCCTTCGTCATTGGTGGCTTCCCAATCAAGATCGGATCCGAAGGTACCTGCGTCTTCGTCCTCGGTTCTGTCTCCCTCTCCGGTGGCTTCTACCTCGGGTTCAGATCCTCGGAGCTCCCAGCCTCACCAGACCGTGAGGCTGCCTGAGAGACTGGCCCATTCAACATCACCAGCTGTCATCATAGGCAGCTCTACGGTGAGAAACGTCTCGGTCCCCAAGGCAAAAACCCTGTGCTATCCAGGAGCACGAGTACAGGACATAACAAGGCTGCTTCCGACTGTTCTACCACAGATGCTGGGAGCTGACACTGTCGTAGTCCACGTGGGGTCAAACGACATCAGGAGGGCTAGCTCGGAACATTTGAAAATGGATGTTAAAGAACTGATTTTAGCATTAAAAGACTCCAAAAAATGTCTATAGGGAGGAGGTCAGACCTGGCATTGTGGTGCCAGGACAACAACCTGTCCTTCAACATGATATAGACAAAGGAGATGATCGTGGACTGCAGGAAAAGGAGGGCCGAGCATGCCCCCATTCTCATCGACAGGGCTGTAGTGGAGCAGGTTGAGAGGTTCTTTCCTTGGTGTCTACATCATCAACAAACTATCATGGTCCAAACACACCAAGACAGTCGTGAAGAGTGCACGACAACACCTATTCCCCTCAGGAGACTGAAAATATTTGGCATGGGTCTTCATGTCCTCAAAAAGTTATACAGCTGCACAATCGAGAGCATCCTGACTGGTTGCATCACCCCCTGGTATGGTAACTGCTCGGCCTCCGACCGCAAGGCGCTACAGAATGTAGCGCGTACGGCCCAGTACATCACTGGGGCCAAGCTTCCTGCCATCCAGGACCTCTATATCAGGCAGTGTCAGAGGAAGGCCCTAAAAATTGCCAAAGACTCCAGCCACCCTAGTCATAGACTGTTCTCTCTGCTACTGCATGGCAAGCGGTACCAGAGTGCCAAGTCTAGGTCCAAAAGGCTCCTTAGCTTCTTTGGGACTGGGGGGCAGTATTGAGTAGCTTGGATAATAAGGTGCCCAGAGTAAACTGCCTGCTACTCAGGCCCAGAGGCTAGGATATATCCATATTATTAGTAGATTAGGATAGAAAACACTCTGAAGTTTCTAAAACTGTTTTAATGATGTCTGTGAGTATAACAGAACTCGTATGGCAGGCAAAAACCTGAGAAAAAATCCAATCGGGAAGTGGGAAATCTGAGGTTTGTAGTTTTTCAAGTCATTGCCTATCGAATATATAGTGTCTATGGGGTCATATTCCACTAGATTCCAACAGTCTTTAGAACCTTGTTTGAGGCTTCTACTGTGAAGTGGGAGAGAATGAGAGCTGTTTGACTAAGGGGTCTGGCAGAAGGCCATGAGCTTAGTCTCGCGTGCGCCTGTGAGAGTTAGCTGCGTTCCATTGCATTTCTAAAGATAAAGGAATTGTCCGGTTGAAACATTATTGAAGATTTATGATAAAAACATCCTAAAGATTGATTCTATACATCGTTTGACATGTTTCTACGAACTGTAATATAACTTTTCGTCTGAACTTTCGCCTGGACTTGCCCGCGCCTCGTGAGTTTGGATTTGTGAACTAAACGCGCGAACAAAAAGGAGTTATTTGGACATAAATGATGGACTTCATCGAACAAAACAAACATTTAACTGGGATTCCTGGGTGTATTCCTGGGTGTACATTCTGATGAATATCATCAAAGGTAAGTGAATATTTATAATGATATTTCTTATTTTTGTGACACCTCTCTTTCTTTGGAAAATGGCTGTATGTTTTTCTGTGGCTAGGCGGTGACCTAACATAATCGCAAGGTGTGCTTTCGCCATAAAGCCTTTTTGAAATCTGACACAGCTGTTGCATTAAGGAGAAGTGTATCTATATTTCCATGCATAACACTTGTATCTTTTATCAATGTTTATTATGAGTATTTCTGTAATTTGATGTGGCTCTCTGCACTTTCACCGGATGTTTGTTTGAGACAATGCATTTCTGAACATAAAACACCAATTTCAAATGAGGTTTTTGGACATAAATATTAACTTTATCGAACAAAACACACATTTATTGTGTAACATGGAGTCTTGGGAGTGCCATCTGATGAAGATCATCAAAGGTTTGTGATTCATTTAATCGCTATTTCTGACTTTTGTTAGGGCTCTCCTTGGCTGGAAAATGTCTTTATGGTTTTCTGTGACGAGGTGCTGACCTAACATAATCGTTTGGTGTGCTTTCGCCGTAAAGCCTATTTGAAATCGGACACTGTGGCTGGATTTACAAGAAGTTTATCTTTAAAATGGTGTAAAATACTTGCATGTTTGAGGAATTAACATTATGGAATTTCTGTTGTTTTGAATTTGGCGCCCTGCAATTTCACTGGCTGTTGGCGAGGTGGGACGCTACCGTCCCACATATCCCAGAGAATAAGACTTCTGAATACCTTATCAAATGGCTATTTGCCAAAAGGGTGCAAAGCTGTCATCAAGACAAAAGGGTGGCTACTTTGAAGAATCTAAAATATATTTTGATTTCTTTAAAGGATCGGACCCTTTTTTTCAATTTTTGCCTAAAATGACATACCCAAATCTAACTGCCTGTAGCTCAGGACCTGAAGCAAGGATATGCATATTCATGACACCATTTGAAAAGAAACACTTTGAAGTTTTTGGAAATGTGAAATGAATGTAGGAGAATACAATACATTAGATCTGGTAAAAGATCATTTAAAAAAAAATTGTATCATCATCTATGAAATGCAAGAGAAAGGCCATAATGTATTATTCCAGCCCAGGCATAATTTAGATTTTGGCCACTAGATGGCAACAGTGTATGTGCAAAGTTTTAGACTGATCCAATGAACCATTGTATTTCTGTTCAAAATTTAGTATCAAGACTGCCCAAATATTCCTAATTGGTTTATTAATACATTTTCAAGTTCATAACCGTGCACTCTCTTCAAACAATAGCCTGGTATTATTTCACTGTAATAGCTACTGTAAATTGGACAGTTCAGTTAGATCAACAAGAATTTAAGCTTTCTGCCAATATCAGATATGTCTATGTCCTGGGAAATGTTCTTGTTACTTACAACCTCATGCTAATTGCATTAGCCTACGTTAGCTCAAACGTCTCACGGGGGACCCACCAATCCTTAAACACTTTTTTTGGTCACTACCTGATACCATATGTGTTATTTCACAGTTTTGATGTCTTTGCTATTATTCTACAATGTAGAGAATAGTACAAATAGAGAAAAATCCTTGAATGAGTAGGTGTGTCCAAACTTCTGAGTGGTACTGTATATTAAACCACATATTGTAGGTCACCCTCTGTTTCAGGACTCAGATCTGGTTAGATGCTCATCCTCTTCTCCACATAGGTCAGATCCCCCGATTCCACTGCGAGGCGAGCAATTTGCCATTTGACTTTAAAACTGTGCATTCGTACTCTCATACAACAAGATCCATTCCGGAGAGAACCAGTACGATGTGCAATGTTTATCAACGTCATGGGACCTAGCTTCTCCTGCCCAAACAGTTCATAGAAAGGATTGCTCATGAAGGAAGATGAGTTGCCGGCTTCCACGCAAGTCCTGCGACCTGCACTTTTAATTTACAGGAATGATTTTATGTTTTCTTTTTCAGGAATTGATTTCCCTTTCTAGCTTAGTTTGTTTCCAGGTCATGGAGACGCCCTTCTGTCACATTGACCTCTGTCTCCAAACTTTTCACTTTAGTTGAGTAGTGTAGGTATCCACTTTAGAAGTGAGCAGTGCAAGATATTAATTTATCGGCTTACATTTAAATTGCAAGTCAAGGGCAGAGGTAATTTCCTCATTAACAATGTCTCGTCAGTAGTGGCAAACTCTTTCTATTGTCAGTTGTTGAGAGTCGCCATGTTTTCAGCTACTGGAACTAAGTAGACCTGCTATCGTTCATTATAATATAGTAAACATACCACACCTTAATGCGATGTTATATGTTGACAATTATTTGAAAATAAGTCAGTCAATTCATAGTTATTTTGCAAAGGAAAAGCCATCCGTTTCAATGCATGCCACCGGAACCGGACACCTGGTCATGGTTTTTCAAACACTTCTTGATTTTCAAATGCCTCTGAATGTACACTGAGCAGAGTGTCTGTCTTCGACCAATCAGACACACAAACACAAGCAAAAATGTGCGCGCAGGCACACACACGCTCATACGCACACACAAAATTACATTTTGCTTAGAGCACCCTAAGTGCCAGAGCCAGAATGTAACAATATTATATTCATGACTTACTGTAGGAGCCATTAGATGATTACATAATAGTGAATTATTAAACTGTACAGTCCAGGGCTTCATCCCAAATAGCACCCTATTCACTATATTTGACTAGGGCTCTGGGATCCACCCTAGCTGTAGACCACTTTGCTATTAGTATGACGTAACCAGGCCATGCATTCTCCATTTGACTCTGCATCCTGGAAAGAACCTGGCTAGAAGCATGGCATCAAAGCTTTTACTTTAAACTATAGCCTAGCCCTAAACAAGGCTGGTATTGGTAGCAGACTTGGACTAAAAAGGTTTCTAAACACGGTTCAGTGTCCATCACAATCTAAAACTAAAACAATGCAACAGACTTGCACCCCTTGAAAAACTCAAACACATTAAAAACACTCACTCAAACACATCAAACAAACTCAAACACATCAAAAACATACACTCAAACACATCAAAAACACATAAACTCAAAAACACTTACTCAAACACATCAAACAAACACAAACACATCAAAAACACATCAAACACACACTCAATCACATCAAAAACACTCACTCAAACACATTAAAAACTCTCAAACACATCAAACACTCAAAAACATCAAAAACACACACTCAAACACATCAAACAAACACAAACACATCAAAAACACATCAAAAACAAACACTCAAACACATCAAAAACACATCAAAACACACACTCAAACACATCAAAAACACACACTCAAACACATCAGAAACACTCACTCAAACACATAAAAACACACTCAAACACATCAAAAACATAAAACACACTCAAAGACACACACACTCAAACACATCAAAAACACTCCAACACATCAAAAACTCTCCAACACATTAAACACATCAAAAACGAACAATAAAACACATCAAAAACACTCAAACACACTAAAACACATCAAAAACACTCACTCAAACACATCAAACAAACACATCAAAAACACTTAAACCTCAAAGTTGCATCAAAACAAACACTCAAACGCATCAAAAACAATCACTCAAACAAAATAAAAACACACTCAAAACCATAAAAAACACACACTCAAACACATAAAAAACTCTCCAACACATCAAACACACACTCAAACACATCAAAAACACACTCAAAAATATCAAACACACACACACACACACATCGAAAACGCATCAAGAACAAACACTCAAACACAACAAAAACACACTCAAACACAGTCAAACACATCAGACAAACTAAAACGTACACTCAAACTTATCAACAATCCACACTCAAACACATCAAAAACACAAACTTAAAAACATAAATAACACTCAAACACATTAAACACAGTCCAACACATCAAAAACCCTCCAACACATCAAACACTCAAACAAATCAAAAACACACATTCAAACACATAAAAAAGACCCACTCAAACACATCAAAAACACTCACTCAAACATATAAAAAAAACACAAACACATCGAAAACACATCAAAAACAAACACTCAAACACAACAAAAACACACACTCAAACACATCAAAAACACACACTCAAACAAATTAAAAACACATCATACTCATAAAAACACTCAAACACAAAAACACATAAAAACACTCAAACACAACAAAAACATACACTCAAACATGTCAAAAACACTGAAACACATCATACACAGTCCAACACATAAAAAAGACACACTCAAACACATCAAAAACACACACTCAAACACATCAAAAAGACACACTCAAACACATCAAAAACACTCACTCAAACATATAAAAAACACATCATACTCATAAAAACACTCAAACACAAAAACATAAAAACACTCAAAAACCATAAAAACACTCAAACACGTCAAAAACACTCAAACACATCATACACAGTCCAACACATAAAAAAGAAACACTCAAACACATCAAAAACACTCATTCAAACATATCAAACAAACACAAACACATCAAAAACACAAACTCAAACCCATCAACAAAACTCCAACACATCAAACACACTCACTTAAACACATCAAAAAACACAAAAACATCGAAAACACATCAAAAACGCATCAAAAACAAACACTCAAACACAATACAAACACACACTCAAACACATCAAAAACACATCATACACATAAAAACACTCAAACACAAAAACACTAAATCACATAAACATTCAAACACATAAAACACTCAAACACATCAGAAACACTCACTCAAACACAACAAAAACATAAAACACACTCAAAGACACACACACTCAAACACATCAAAAACACTCACTCAAACAAAACAAAAACACTCACTCAAACACATCAAAAACTCTCCAACACATCAAACACATCAAAAACACACACTCAAACACATCAAAAACATTCACTCAAACACACTCCAACACATCAAAAACGAACAATAACACACAACAAAAACACTCAAACACACTAAAACACATCAAAAACACTTAAACCTCAAAGTTGCATCAAAACAAACACTCAAACACATCAAAAACAATCACTCAAACAAAATAAAACACACACTCAAAAACATTAAAAACACTCCAACACATCATAAACTAACAATAAAACACATCAAAAACACTCAAACACACTAAAACACATCAAAAACACTCACTCAAACACATCAAACAAACACAAACACATCAAGTACACTAAACCTCAAAGTTGCATCAAAACAAACACTCAAACACATCAAAAACAATCACCCAAACACATCAAACACACTCCAACACATAAAAAACATTCAAACACATCAAAAACCATCAAACACATCACAAACACTCAAACATAAAAAAACACATCATACTCATAAAAACACTCAAACACAAAAACATAAAAACACTCAAAAACCATAAAAACACTCAAACACGTCAAAAACACTCAAACACATCATACACAGTCCAACACATAAAAAAGAAACACTCAAACACATCAAAAACACTCATTCAAACATATCAAACAAACACAAACACATCAAAAACACAAACTCAAACCCATCAACAAAACTCCAACACATCAAACACACTCACTTAAACACATCAAAAAACACAAACACATCGAAAACACATCAAAAACGCATCAAAAACAAACACTCAAACACAATACAAACACACACTCAAACACATCAAAAACACATCATACACATAAAAACACTCAAACACAAAAACACTAAATCACATAAACATTCAAACACATAAAACACTCAAACACATCAGAAACACTCACTCAAACACAACAAAAACATAAAACACACTCAAAGACACACACACTCAAACACATCAAAAACACTCACTCAAACAAAACAAAAACACTCACTCAAACACATCAAAAACTCTCCAACACATCAAACACATCAAAAACACACACTCAAACACATCAAAAACATTCACTCAAACACACTCCAACACATCAAAAACGAACAATAACACACAACAAAAACACTCAAACACACTAAAACACATCAAAAACACTTAAACCTCAAAGTTGCATCAAAACAAACACTCAAACACATCAAAAACAATCACTCAAACAAAATAAAACACACACTCAAAAACATTAAAAACACTCCAACACATCATAAACTAACAATAAAACACATCAAAAACACTCAAACACACTAAAACACATCAAAAACACTCACTCAAACACATCAAACAAACACAAACACATCAAGTACACTAAACCTCAAAGTTGCATCAAAACAAACACTCAAACACATCAAAAACAATCACCCAAACACATCAAACACACTCCAACACATAAAAAACATTCAAACACATCAAAAACCATCAAACACATCACAAACACTCAAACATAAAAAACACATCATACTCATAAAAACACTCAAACACAAAAACATAAAAACACTCAAAAACCATAAAAACACTCAAACACGTCAAAAACACTCAAACACATCATACACAGTCCAACACATAAAAAAGAAACACTCAAACACATCAAAAACACTCATTCAAACATATCAAACAAACACAAACACATCAAAAACACAAACTCAAACCCATCAACAAAACTCCAACACATCAAACACACTCACTTAAACACATCAAAAAACACAAACACATCGAAAACACATCAAAAACGCATCAAAAACAAACACTCAAACACAATACAAACACACACTCAAACACATCAAAAACACATCATACACATAAAAACACTCAAACACAAAAACACTAAATCACATAAACATTCAAACACATAAAACACTCAAACACATCAGAAACACTCACTCAAACACATCAAACACACACTCATACACATCATACACAGTCCAACACATCAAAAAGACACACTCAAACACATCAAAAACACTCACTCAAATACATCAACAAAACTCCAACACATCAAACACAGAAAAAAACATCAAACACAACAAAAACTCATACACACCAAAAACATTGAAACAAATCAAAACACTCAAACACATCAAAAACACTCACTCAAACACATCAAACACACACTCAAACACATCAAACACACTCCAACACATCAAAAACATTCAAACACATCAAAAACCATCAAACACATCACAAACACTCAAACATATAAAAAATACACACTCAAACACAACAAAAACATAAAACACACTCAAAGACACACACTCAAACACATCAAAAACACTCACTCAAACAAAACAAAAACACTCACTCAAACACATCAAAAACTCTCCAACACATCAAACACATCAAAAACACACACTCAAACACATCAAAAACACTCACTCAAACACATCAAACACACTCCAACACATCAAAAACGAACAATAAAACACATCAAAAACACTCACACTAAAACACATCAAAAACACTTAAACCTCAAAGTTGCATCAAAACAAACACTCAAACACATCAAAAACAATCACTCAAACAAAATAAAACACACACTCAAAAACATTAAAAACACTCCAACACATCATAAACTAACAATAAAACACATCAAAAACACTCAAACACACTAAAACACATCAAAAACACTCACTCAAACACATCAAACAAACACAAACACATCAAGTACACTAAACCTCAAAGTTGCATCAAAACAAACACTCAAACACATCAAAAACAATCACCCAAACACATCAAACACACTCCAACACATAAAAAACATTCAAACACATCAAAAACCATCAAACACATCACAAACACTCAAACATAAAAAACACATCATACTCATAAAAACACTCAAACACAAAAACATAAAAACACTCAAAAACCATAAAAACACTCAAACACGTCAAAAACACTCAAACACATCATACACAGTCCAACACATAAAAAAGAAACACTCAAACACATCAAAAACACTCATTCAAACATATCAAACAAACACAAACACATCAAAAACACAAACTCAAACCCATCAACAAAACTCCAACACATCAAACACACTCACTTAAACACATCAAAAAACACAAACACATCGAAAACACATCAAAAACGCATCAAAAACAAACACTCAAACACAATACAAACACACACTCAAACACATCAAAAACACATCATACACATAAAAACACTCAAACACAAAAACACTAAATCACATAAACATTCAAACACATAAAACACTCAAACACATCAGAAACACTCACTCAAACACAACAAAAACATAAAACACACTCAAAGACACACACACTCAAACACATCAAAAACACTCACTCAAACAAAACAAAAACACTCACTCAAACACATCAAAAACTCTCCAACACATCAAACACATCAAAAACACACACTCAAACACATCAAAAACATTCACTCAAACACACTCCAACACATCAAAAACGAACAATAACACACAACAAAAACACTCAAACACACTAAAACACATCAAAAACACTTAAACCTCAAAGTTGCATCAAAACAAACACTCAAACACATCAAAAACAATCACTCAAACAAAATAAAACACACACTCAAAAACATTAAAAACACTCCAACACATCATAAACTAACAATAAAACACATCAAAAACACTCAAACACACTAAAACACATCAAAAACACTCACTCAAACACATCAAACAAACACAAACACATCAAGTACACTAAACCTCAAAGTTGCATCAAAACAAACACTCAAACACATCAAAAACAATCACCCAAACACATCAAACACACTCCAACACATAAAAAACATTCAAACACATCAAAAACCATCAAACACATCACAAACACTCAAACATAAAAAACACATCATACTCATAAAAACACTCAAACACAAAAACATAAAAACACTCAAAAACCATAAAAACACTCAAACACGTCAAAAACACTCAAACACATCATACACAGTCCAACACATAAAAAAGAAACACTCAAACACATCAAAAACACTCATTCAAACATATCAAACAAACACAAACACATCAAAAACACAAACTCAAACCCATCAACAAAACTCCAACACATCAAACACACTCACTTAAACACATCAAAAAACACAAACACATCGAAAACACATCAAAAACGCATCAAAAACAAACACTCAAACACAATACAAACACACACTCAAACACATCAAAAACACATCATACACATAAAAACACTCAAACACAAAAACACTAAATCACATAAACATTCAAACACATAAAACACTCAAACACATCAGAAACACTCACTCAAACACATCAAACACACACTCATACACATCATACACAGTCCAACACATCAAAAAGACACACTCAAACACATCAAAAACACTCACTCAAATACATCAACAAAACTCCAACACATCAAACACAGAAAAAAACATCAAACACAACAAAAACTCATACACACCAAAAACATTGAAACAAATCAAAACACTCAAACACATCAAAAACACTCACTCAAACACATCAAACACACACTCAAACACATCAAACACACTCCAACACATCAAAAACATTCAAACACATCAAAAACCATCAAACACATCACAAACACTCAAACATATAAAAAATACACACTCAAACACAACAAAAACATAAAACACACTCAAAGACACACACTCAAACACATCAAAAACACTCACTCAAACAAAACAAAAACACTCACTCAAACACATCAAAAACTCTCCAACACATCAAACACATCAAAAACACACACTCAAACACATCAAAAACACTCACTCAAACACATCAAACACACTCCAACACATCAAAAACGAACAATAAAACACATCAAAAACACTCACACTAAAACACATCAAAAACACTTAAACCTCAAAGTTGCATCAAAACAAACACTCAAACACATCAAAAACAATCACTCAAACAAAATAAAACACACACTCAAAAACATTAAAAACACTCCAACACATCATAAACTAACAATAAAACACATCAAAAACACTCAAACACACTAAAACACATCAAAAACACTCACTCAAACACATCAAACAAACACAAACACATCAAGTACACTAAACCTCAAAGTTGCATCAAAACAAACACTCAAACACATCAAAAACAATCACCCAAACACATCAAACACACTCCAACACATAAAAAACATTCAAACACATCAAAAACCATCAAACACATCACAAACACTCAAACATATAAAAATACACACTCAAACACATCACAAACACGCAAACACATCAAAAACACTCAAACAAACGCATTTAAACATCAAAAACACTCAAACATTCAAAACAGTAAAATAGTCAGCGTGCTACTTAATCTTGAGCATGAGTACCTATCAGAATCTTTTCTTGACACACACACACACGCACACGCACACGCACACGCACACACACACACACACACACACACACACACACACACACACACACAGAGAGAGAGAGAGCGCAAGGGAGGGAGGGAGAGAGTGAGAGTGTGTGAATTAATGAGTCAAGCTCTAAATAAAGGGATGACAGGGAAGATGATTGTGTGCTGTTTAGAACGTTACATGGACATTGAGTACTCATTCATAAAACATACACAGTTTAAAACCAACTTTAATAAGTTATACACAAACCGACTAAGCATACATAGTCATACGAACGTACTCTAGACTCCTGCAGAATACAAATACAACACACCACAGGCATACACGCACGCACATACCCATGAGCCTACAGGAATATGCACATGTAGCCTACTTGACTTGGCACACCCTCCAGTCTCACTATCTCAATTCATCATGCTCATCTAAACATAATATACAGACATTCACACACCAGAGATGGGGTTAACTCTATCTCAGTATAGCCATCAAGTCCGGAACTGAACTGCGCTACAAGAGAAATTCCATTAAAAACGTAATTTATATGAACTGAAACAGATGGAGAGACAGATGTGCGCACACACACATACACAAACTCAGATCACAGAGGAGTGATCACACATACACAGATCTCTCACACACACCCAGGTTATCAGCAGGTAAGAACACAGACAGGGGGAATTCACACCCCTTGCTGCCACCACTGAGGCGACACTAAAACAAATCTATAGTTACACTTCCTATCTACTAACACACAAACACCCCAAACAACACTTGTTTAATGAAATGTTAATTTTCAGATGGAAGTCCCACAGATTGCCCCTTTGATTAGGTTAGCACTAATTCATTTCATATCATACATCTTTACACTCATGTCATATCAAATGTAATACATTATATAATTTCTATGATACCTTTTGATTAGGATGGCACTAATATTATGTAACATAACAGGCATATAATCATAGCCTACATAATATAATTCCTATACGACGCTAATACCCAATGTAAAATCCAGGGGTAAATCTTAGAGATTACTGCTGCTGCTGACTTAATGAGTTCTTTATGCTATCATATCATTCCGGACGTGCTACCTGTCCCAGACCTGCTGTTTTCAACTCTCTAGAGACAGCAGGAGCGGTAGAGATACTCTGAAGGATCGGCTATGAAAAGCCAACTGACATTTACTCCTGAGGTGCTGACCTGTTGCACCCTCGACATCCACTGTGATTATTATTATTTGACCCTGCTGGTCATCTATGAACATTTGAACATCTTGGCCATGTTCTGTTATAATCTCCGCCTGGCACAGCCAGAAGAGGACTGGCCACGCCTCATAGCCTGGTTCCTCTCTAGGTTTCTTCCTAGGTTTGGCCTTTCTAGGGAGTTTTTCCTAGCCACCGTGCTTCTACACCTGCATTGCTTGCTGTTTGGGGTTTTCGGCTGGGTTTCTGTACAGCACTTTGAGATATCAACTGATGTAAGAAGGGCTTAATAAATACATTTGATTTATTAAATCCATGGATAAATCAAGCAGATTATTATACATTACTGCTGCTGCTAACTATATAACATACAGTGCCCTCCATAATTATTGGGACTGTGAAAAATGTATAAAATAAAAAAGGATTTCAAATCAAACAATGCCTGTGAGTTTAGAGGGTCAGCTTTAATTTATTTGAAGGTATTTTCATCGGGTGAACCATTTAGAAACTACAGCATGTTTTGTTCATAGTCCCCCCATTTTAGGGGACCAAAAGTATCGGGACAAATTTAATCATATGTGTAATAAAGTAGTCAAAAATTAGGTATTTGGTCCCATATTCATAGCATGCAATGACTACATCAAGCTTGTGACTCTACACATTTGTTGCTTGCTTTGGTTGTGTTTCAGCGACAAACGTTAGAGACGCACAACTATTATACCCCGAAGACATGCTAACCTCTCACCATTACAATAACAGGGGAGATTAGCATTTTATATCACACCTCCAAGACATGCTGAACTCTCACCATTACAATAACAGGAGAGATTAGCATTTTGGGGAGGGTATGATGTGCGTCTGTAATTTTCTCACTCATTATTATTCACGATTCATTCAGGATCCTCCGTAATCATGGTAGCATCCACATGAATGTAGAAGTGTTTAGAAACGTATTCTTATTTACAGTAAAAGTGACTCCAAAATGACACAATACATTATTTACCATTCATTTCTATTGGGTACTAAATAAATTGAAACACAACCACAACAAACAGCAAATGCAGCCAAAATAAGAAAAAAAATCACTGTATAACTCTATTATCTGTAAGACTGTGTGTGTGAGGTTGTATGACTGACAAAGCCACAGAACGGTATGGCTGTGAGTCTCACCTTTGCACAGAGGGGTCATATCAGTGTGTAGCCCAAACTGTTAAGACGCTACAAACAGAAGTTGGCAGATCGGCTGTGGCGACTTCAGACGAGTACCAAGAGAGTTTGTGGGGGTCATAGAGCAAACAAAGAACGCCATCGTGTTCGTGAGAGTCATATCTTTCCACAAATGGTTCATAATAGTTTGGACGCTACTTACGATTTTGTGAGAAGGCCGATTTTCGGGATGTTTAATGGTCTGACAAACACCGCTCTAGCTCTGTCACCTTTCACTGCCGATGCGGAAGTGCGACATAGGCGGATGCGGTGGATTGAGACACATCAATGCAAAAAGAAACAGATATCTCTAGCTTAAACTGACCCATTTTTATGGGGATTTTTTAATTACGCTAATTAGATTTCCACTGAAGGGTGGACGTCCACCTTAGGGGGTTAAGTGGTCAGATGTCATATAAAAAATGGCTTCCATATAAAAAATACCTCTACTGGTTACTACAGCCCTCAGTACTGTACCACACAGAGGGGGTACCTACCCAATGGTGCTCTCTCTCTCTCTCTCTCCCTCTCTCTCTCTCTCTCTCTCTCTCTCTCTCTCTCTCTCTCTCTCTCTCTCTCTCTCTCACACACACACACACATGCATTCACTTACAAGCATTCATGTGGACGTGAATGCCCTTCCGTCCAGCAAACCCAATTTTATGAACAATTTTTGTGTATACTTTTTGAACGTGCGTACTACTCACCGTGCTCTGAGTGCACTGACAGTACTCTTATCAATCCTGAAGAGAGAGATAGAAGGGAGAGAGAGAGGGATAGAGAAAACATGTTCAGTTAACTTGTCATGTAGCTATGACAACAGGGGCACACGACCCCATTCACGCTCACTGGTGAAGCACTTCCTTCCTCCACAGCCTGGCTCCAGAGATGTCCCTCACACGGACATACTCACACAGACACACGTGGACATACACACACACAGACATACACACACACACGTGCAAGTATGAACGCTTGCACACGGACACACACACACACACGCGCGCGCATTCTGACTCACATACACACACACACAGACAAACATCATTTCATTTAATCACCATGGCATAAAAGGCATGCTGTTAATTATCTCTTCCTTCATACCTTCTTTCTCTCCTTCTCTTCCTGTTCTCCCTCTCTCTATCTCAGTGTGTGATTGTTTTGTATGTCATATATATGTATGTTAGCGCCTTAGGAAGTGTCTTTACTACACTGAATTACACACTAATGGCTGACAAGCTGTCATCACATAGCTCTGCTGTTGTGACACACACACAAACACACACTCTCTTTCTCTCTCTCTCTGTGGGAGACTAGATCACACTATAACACACCCTTCCTGTGCTGGAACCCCTCCCAGTACTGCCTTAAACCACACACACGCACACATACGCGCGCACACACACACACAGTTTTCAAGACAATGATCAGTAACCCAGTGACTAGTGCATGCCATTGCATATTTTCCATCCCAAAGTTTTTTGTTGGTAAACAATCACACATACACACACAAACGCACACACAAATGCGCACACACACACAGGTAATCTTTTGTGAACACGTTTTTCCATCATGAGAAGTCAATCTGTCTGTCAATGTTCTATTTTCCGTTTGCATTTTCAAACTAACTCAGACTCACAGTAACCATTAACCCTGCTGTGTCACTGTGTAAGGAGTAAGGAGTAAGGGAGGGAGATGGAAGAAGAGAGAGGTGGGGGGAGTAGCAGATGGGAAGAGAAGAGGGAGATAGGAGAAGGGGGAGAGAAAAGGAGAGAGGGTGTAGGAGGAGAGTTGCAGAGGGGAAGAGAAGAGGGATACAGAGATAGGAGAGGAGAGAAAAGGAGAGAGGGTGTAGAAGGAGAGTAGCAGAGGGGGAGAGAAGAGGGATACAGAGATAGGAGAGAAAAGGAGAGAGGGTGCAGGAGGAGAGTAGTAGAGGGAGCAGTAAACGTTAAAAGCTTCATATGATGAGTCTGAAACCTCTGTTCTCACTGGTCATAAATAAAACATGTAGTGCTGCTACACAGCACACACACACACACACACACACACACACACACACACACACACACACACACACACACACACACACACACACACACACACACACACACACACACACACACACACACACACACACACACACACACACACACACACACTACAGCTCCACCCATACGCTAAAATCAGCCACACAACACACACACCTCAACTGACTTAGCACACAGTGAAACAAAGCATGCTGAATAGCTGATAAAGGGGTGGAGAAAGGAAGAGAATGAAGGTGAAAGAGAGGAAGAAAGGAAAGGAGAGAAACAGATGAGAGAAGGGAGGGAATAGTAATGCTAATATCCACTCTTCCCTCCTTCCCCAAAAAGCATTTCCTGCATTATTTGTCACTGCCTCACTATTACCTCTCACACACACTCAGAGAGATGGATGGAGATGGAGAAAGAGAGCTTGATCGAGAGAGAGATTGAGGGCTGGAGAAAGAGAGGGAAAGGGAGGGAGATGGAGAGCTCGAGAAATGGAGAGAGGAAAATTGAGTATGAAAAGAGGCTTGTGTAAGTCTTGCAACTTCTCTAACCACACACACGTGCGCACGCACAGACACAGACACACACACGGACAGACGCACAGACACACACAGGCCTCTTGTGTATTCTGGGCACAGGTTAGATTTGATAGGCCATATGCCGAGCTGAGATTCAGTGAGGTACAGAGCTCTGTATCACTCAGAGAGAGAGAGAAAGAGGAGAGAAATATGCTGTCTCATACCTACAAGAAGACAAAGAAAGGGGATGTTAAGGGGATAAACAAATACCCTGGCTGTATCATAGAGGGATAGAAATAGTTATCATCCCGTTACTCTGCTACTACTGGTCTCTGTCTTACCACTTACCCGGTTTAGCAGTCACAAACTAGTCTGACTACAAACTAGCAAGGATCCCTGCCATAGACAATCAACTGTCATAACATAGCTAACACACCCCCAAACAAAACAACAAACTATTTACAATCAAAATCACATAAACACGCCACATCAAACTGAGCCATATGCAAAGTCGCATACACAACACACACTTTATCTCTGTCACACATACACCACACACTTACCATCCAAACCCTCCGAAGGACACACTCCTCTTCCTCCTTAGCATGATGTTTACGTCTCTTTCTCTCTCTCTGGGAGTCTGTGTCTGCTTCTCTTGAAATTATTAGTCTTACAACACTCTCTCTCTCTCTCTACCACCACTATGTGTCGTCTGCCTCCAGCCTTCTATCTATACAGTTAGCGCTTTAGCCTTTTTACCATTTCCTCACTGTTTTTCTCTCTCTATCTCTCTCACTCCCTGGTTCCCTCTCTCTCTCTTGTTCACTCTCTCACACAGTATGAGCTTAACACCTGCCTAGTCTCTCCCTCTCACTCCACTGCACTGCTTCCCTCCCTCACCACCCGCTAGGCTGGAACGATTGAATGAGAGAGATAGGGCGATAGAGCGAGAGGAAGGGAGGTTGGGAGGGGTGGAGGGAGGGAGGTGGTGTTTTCTGTGTATTTCTCTACCTCTATTCTTCGACTCTGAGAGAGACAGACTGACAAGGCAAAAAAAGTGGCATTGATGTCAAAATAATAGACCGTGTTAATATGAGTACCTCGGTGTCTGAAACGGAATGAAGAAGGTCATTTTAGGTGCCAGGCCCAATTTTAAAATACTCGTGTTCATATTCTAGAGGTGGAATATTCTAGAAGAGCTGCCGGTACAACGGAATGAAGAAGGTCATTTTAGGTGCCAGTACCAATTTTAAAATACTTGTGTTCATATTCTAGAGGTGGAATATTCTAGAAGAGCTGCCGGTACTAGAGATATTCTAAAGAAAGCAGATTGCTAGATCATCTTTTCATGAGTACTCAAGCAATAGAAAATGAGAAGTGCTGCATCAGCCTAATTCAAACGCTGGACTGGAGTGCTTTCTTTGTGGAGTCATTTATGTTTGAAACATCTCTTGGTTAAATGTCAATGAGAGAGCTCTATTAACCCGAGCCGCAGTGCACTGATCTATGGCCCGTGACGTGAACGGACAAAAGCGGTGAGGGAGGAGCGCCCCTCTCAAACCGAACAGTAATCTGCGCCGATCATACTGTCAACAAGGCAGCATGGTGTATTGTCCAGAAACATAAAATACCTGTTTTGAATTTTCTAACTATACTGAAAAAAATACACTACCGTTCAAAAGTTTGGAGTCACTTAGAAATGTCCTTGTTTTTGAAAGAAAAGCAAAAAAAAAAATCCATTAATGTCACGTTCTGACCATAGTTATTTTGTATTTTCTTTGTTTTAGTATGGTCAGGGCGTGAGTTGGGTGGGTTATCTATGTTTTGTGTTTCTATGTTGGGTTTGTCGTTTGGCCTGATATGGTTCTCAATCAGAGCCAGGTGTTAGTCATTGTCTCTGATTGGGAACCATATTTAGGTAGCCTGTTTTTGTATTGTGGGTTGTGGGTGATTGTTCCTGTTCCTGTGTTCTGTGTTCACTATTTCGGGAATGTAGTGTCTTCGGTTATTTTTGTTCAGTTTATTGTTTTGTTCGTTCTTGAAAGTATTCATAATAAATATGAATACTCACCACGCTGCATCTTGGTCCGACATTTCTTACTCCTCAGACGAGGAGAACGAAGACTACCGTTACAATTAAAATATCATCAAATTGATCAGAACTACAGTGTAGACATTGTAAATTACTATTGTAGCTGGAAACAGCAGATTTTTAATGGAATATCTACATAGGTGTACAGAGGCCCATTATCAGCAACCATCACTCCTGTCACGCTCGTGAAAATGGACGGACCAAGGCGCAGCGTGATTAGAGTTCCACATCTTTTATTCAAGTGAAACTTCTACAAAACAATAAACCAACAACGAACCGTGAAAGTAGTGGTGCTACATGCACAGACACAATACAATATCTCACAAATGCAGGTGGGAACAGGGACACCTTAAGTATGATCCCCAATTAGAGACAACGAACATCAGCTGCCTCTAATTGGGAACTATACTAAGAGCACCAACATAGAAATGAAAAGACTAGAACACCCCCTAGTCACGCCCTGACCTATAACACCATAGAGAACCAAGGGCTCTCTATGGTCAGGGCATGACAGTACCCCCCCCAAAGGTGCTTACTCCGTCCGCAAAACCTGAAACCTAATGGGGAGGGTAGGGGGGGGGGTGACTAGTGTCGGTGGCGGCACCGGCGCAGAGGAAGACTCCGGCCTTGGAGCGGGACTGGACGCCGTGCCTGGACTGGGCACCGGCGCAGAGGAAGGCTCCTGCCATGAAGCGGGACTGGACACCGTGCCTGGACTGGGCACCGGTGCAGAGGAAGACTCCGGCCTTGGAGCGGGACTGGACGCAGTGCCTCGACTGGGCATTGTCGCAGGTTTCACCGGACTGATGACACGCTCCTCAGGTCGAGTGCGTGGAGCCGGTACAGGACGCTCCAGGCTGGGGATGCGCACTGGAGGCCTAGCCTCCCGGGTGGCGCAGTGGTCTAGGGCACTGCATCGCAGTGCTAGCTGCGCCACCAGAGTCTCTGGGTTCGCGCCCAGGCTCTGTCGCAGCCGGCCGCAACCGGGAGGTCCGTGGGGCGACGCACAATTGGCATAGCGTCGTCCGGGTTAGGGAGGGTTTGGCCGGTAGGGATATCCTTGTCTCAGTATGTAAAATGTAATAAAATGTATGCACTCTACTGTAAGTCGCTCTGGATAAGAGCGTCTGCTAAATGACTAAAATGTAAATGTAAAATGTAGTGCGTGGAGCCGGTACAGGTGGCACCGGACTGTTGACACGCACTTCAGGGCGAGTGCTGGGAGCCGGCACAGGACGCACCGGACTGGGGAGGCGCACTGGAGGCCTGGTGCGTGTTGCCGGCACAGGTGGCACCGTACTGGTGACAGGCTCTTCAGGTCGAATGTTGAGCAGAACACACTTGACCAACATCTCTCTCCTCTCTCTCTCCCCTCTCTCTCCCCCAACTTCTCCATCGCCTCCCTGACGGTCTCTGGCTCTTCCCTCTGCTCAGCCGCCAGCTCCATGTGCCGAACATGAGCTGCCTCTAATTGGGAACCATACTAAGAGCACCAACATAGAAATGAAAAGACTAGAACACCCCCTAGTCGTGACAACTCCTGTGTTCCAATGGCACGTTGTGTTAGCTAATCCAAGTTTAACATTTTAAAAGGCTAATTGATCATTAGAAAATCCTTTTGAAATGATGTTGGCAGATCTGAAAACTGTTGTTCCGACTAAAGAAGCAATAAATATGGCCTTCTTCAGACTAGTTGAGTATCTGGAGCATCAGCATTTGTGGGTTTGATTACAGGCTCAAAATGGCCAGAAACAAAGAACTTTATTCTGAAACTTGTCAGTCTATTCTTGTTCTGAGAAATTAAGGATATTCCATGTGAGAAATTGACAAGAAACTGAAGATCTCGTACAACGCTGTGGACTACTCCCTTCACAGAACAGCGCAAACTGGTTCTAACCAGAATAGAAAGAGTGGGAGGCCCCGGTGCACAACTGAGCAAGAGGACAAGCACATTAGAGTGTCTAGTTTGAGAAACAGATGCCTCAGATGTCTTAGGGTGTTAAGTGGTCAGATGTCATATATAAAATGGCTTCCATATAAAAAATACCACTACTTGTTACTACAGCCCTCAGTACTGTACCACACAGAGAGGGTACCTACCCAATGGTGCTCTCTCTCTCTCTCTCTCTCTCTCTCTCTCTCTCTCTCTCTCTCTCTCTTTCTCGCTCACTCTCTTTCTCTCTCTCTCTCTCAACTTGTGGATAAATTCTTTACATCCCTGAAAAACAATGAATAAGCTCTTGGCATCTTTTTATATTTATCCAAAGCGTTTGACACGGTTGATCATAAAATAGGTTTTCATGATTGTACTTATAATTGTCTATATAGTTATGTTTATGTAAGAGAACAATGTGTTTTTGTGAACGGCTGTGCATCTACCAGGGCCAAGATATCCTGAGGTGTGTCACAGGGTTCAATGTGCAAACTCCTTCAAGACTGTTGGAAAAGCATTCCAGGTGAAGCTGGTTGAGAGAATGCCAAGAGTGTGCAAAGCTGTCATGTTTCCATATGTGTTATTTCATAGTGTTGATGTCTTCACTATTATTCTACATTGCAGAAAATAGTACAAATAAAATAAAAACCCTTGAATGACTAGGTGTCTCCAAACTCTTCACTGGTATATATATATATATATGTTGAGCAGATATATATTTGGTGATTACTGATCAATTAATTCATACATCTATATTTAGTAGGTTTTCTTATCTGTTTTAACAAACTTTTAGATTTGTTTACTCTGTACTTTTGTGGTGTGCTTTTCATATAAGCTTTCATATAATGCTTCCAACCTTCACACAGCGTTTTAATTTGTTTTTATCTGTATTGTTGTCTATCACTTGTTTTCTTTGGTATAAATAAATAATGGCTTTGTGAAGTTGCTGCATATTGGCGGGAATTGGAACACGCTGTCGGACACGCTGATGCAGAGCATCCCAAACATGTTCAATGGGTGACAAGTTTGGTGAGTATGTAGGCTATGGAAGAACAGGGACATTTTCAGTTTCCAAGAATTGTGTACAGATCCTTGCGACATGGGACCATGCATTATCATGCTGAAATTTGATGAATGGCACGACAATGGGTCTCAGGATCTCGTCACGGTATCTCTGCGCATTCAAATGGCCATTGATAAAATGCAATTGTGTTAGTTGTCTGTAGTTTATGCCTGCCCATATCATAACCCCACCGCCACCATGGGGCACTCTCTTCACAACATTGGTAGAGAAATTAACATTCTCTGGCAACAACTCTGGTGGACATTCTTGCAGTCAGCATGCTAATTGCACGCTCCCTCAAAACTTGAGACATCTGTGACATTGTGTTTTGTTGACAAAACTGCACATTTTATAGTGGCCTTTACTTTCCCCCAGCACAAGGTGCACCTGTGTAATGATCATGCCATTTATCAGCCTCTTGATATGCCACACCCGTCAGTTGGATGGATTATCTATGCAAATGAGAAATGCTCACTAACAGGGATGTAAGCAAATTTTTGAAATTTTTTAGAAATATGCTTTTTGTGCATATGGAACATTTCTGGGGTCTTTTATTTCAGCTCATGAAACATGGGACCAACACTTTACATGTTGCCTTTATATTTTTGTTTAGTTTTCATTGGGAAGGCAGATAAAGCATTTATCAAAAACTTTTGCATGTCAAAACACAGCATCCTACTCATTATTCCACATACTTAATCTAGCCTAGGCTACGCCATGGGCTTTGATCAAGGCACCTGGCTTGCGCCCTGGAGGCAGCCTTGTTCCAAAAGAAAGCAATCATTTTTCACCTGGTGAAAACTCCTCCCACCAGGGTAACCCAGGCCAGATAATCGAATCCCCTCAGTGAAAGGGCAGAAGTCATTTATTGGTGCTGGTTAAACAGGGCAGTGATGCAATCAAGCATCTGTTTTATTTTAGACTCAATATGGGCCACTTAGAAGGTTTGGAGTGATACAGTGTTTGTATCTGCACCTGCAGTGCTTGCTGTTTGGGGTTTTAGGCTGGGTTTCTGTACAGCACTTTGAGATATCAGCTGATGTAAGAAGGGCTATATAAATACATTTGATTTGATTTGATACAATGGGTGGATCTAATCCTGGCTGCTGATTGGTTAAAAACATGTTCCAGCCAGTGTCTATTCCACAAGTTGCCACAGGTTAAGGATATGACATTGAAATGCCTATTTACTGTTCCATCTCCCTGCAATATCCACTATCTCATCAGTCCAACAAAGGCAATTTATAAACTTGATATCAATTGTAAAAAGCATCCTAGACATTATCTCCCCTTTCCTTTAGACTAGCATCTGGTTTTCAACAGCGGAGACCTGTAAATTTGCTGTCTGGTCTCATCGACCTTTGCAACATCATTTTAATATTGAAATTCAGTCTCCACTGTCCCATTGATGATTAACGTGTCAGGACAAGACAGACAGCTATTCTCAGCCAGTCGAAATCATGAATCAGCATAATTTGTATGGATATATACAAAGAAATGTTTATATAAAAACAGGTAAAACGAAACTAAATCCAGCTAGTTTGCTGATTTGTCTATCTTCAGTTTGAAGTGATTGTGTTAGCTGTGTATTTGGCTAGCACCTGGCGAGAGAGCAAATGTTCTATGCCATGCGAAATCGCGCATCATTAGCTCATTGTTATGGGTGTATCCAAATAAATGTCACTAGAAAAATGCTTAAACCAACGCAAATGCAGCAGATTTGCTGTTATTCTGGCTGCACTGTTTGACGTGACTGTGTTGCCAGCCAGCATGGCAACGGAACATTTAGAAGAAATTACTGGCTCGCGTCTATACTCTAGATATAGAACAAAAAACTTCACGACTGGGTCGCATCTCTGGCAACCTAACCGATAGAACGAATGACCAGCCGTCTTGGGTAGCGACCATAGATTTGTGTCGGGACAATATCTCATGGAAGGATGAAATAGTATGAATAAATTCATCAAAATAAAGGTTTTAATGAAAATATGTCAATCATTATTTGAATATGTTGGCAACCCATTGTATAAAAGTGATAATGCCGGTGTTTGGAGGTGTCAATATATCCTCCAAATACTGGCTTCTCTGGCATTATCACTTAAATAATATTAAAGTGTCAATCTGTTGTTATGTTCCAAATGGCATCCTACTCCCTTTATAGTGCACAATGTTGGAAATAAGGTATTTCTCTGAGTCTCTAGGGGTTTAGCTCACCTGGGCTAAAATTTCAGATTAACAAATTTCCAGTTAGCCTACTTCATAGATCATCCCAGACATTCATCTAAACAGAGACATACACAGAGACATTAACATTTCACTAATATGTTCTGTCAATATCACAATGTAAGTGTCTGTTTTGTCGCTGTCTGTCTTTCTGTCTGTCTGCATGCCTGTCTATCTGCCTGTCTTCTGACAGTGTCACAGTAACACAGAGAGCGGTGGAGGAAGATAAAGATAAAGGGAGAGAAAGAAAGATGGACCATATGGCCTGACATGGCATGCTGCTACATCCTGTGCTGCCAAGCCAACTTCAGGAGAGAGAGAATGAGAGAAAGGACAGAGAAAGAGGATAACAGGAGGACAGAGGGCGATATTCAGAGCAGGGTGTGACGTGGTGAGGTTGGACCAAGGTGCAGAGAAGAGACCAGACGAGGAATCAGTGGTTAAGGATAAACATAATACTTTACTGAGAAATGGTAACGGAAGGATCACAGTAACACTGGGGAATCAACAAACACTAAGTTTAAACGCACGCACGGACGGACGGCAAAATAAACCAGAAAACACACCTCCTTTAACAGGGACATCATAACGGTCTCTGCTACCCTCTGGTGACAGGTGGAACCATGACAGTCTGAGTGTCATTAATGTCTCTAGGACGGTCTCTGCTACCCTCTGGTGACAGGTGGAACCATGACAGTCTGAGTGTCATTAATGTATCTAGGACAGTCTCTGCTACCCTCTGGTGACAGGTGGAACCATGACAACCTGAGTGTCATTAATGTCTCTAGGACGGTCTCTGCCACCCTCTGGTGACAGGTGGAACCATGACAGTCTGAGCGTCCAAGGAGAGGTTGTCGTCTCGACAGGCCAGTTCCGTCTGGACCTCCTCGCGCAGTTCTCTTCTGAATAACGCACGAAGCGCCGGCTCATTCCATCCACTGGATGCTGCAACTGTCCAGAAGGTGACCGCGTACTCAGCTGTAGTCTGGTCCTCCTACCGTAGTTGGAGTAGGCGCTCACCCCTCTCTGCCCTCCGGTGGATGATCAAAGATACCTCTGAACAGAGCCACGAACCCCTCATACGAATCCAGCTCCTCCTCTCCCAGATGGCCGTGGCCCATTCCGACGACCGCCCAGTCAGCAGAGAAATAACCGTGACAACCTTGGACCTCTCGATGATTGGGGCTCCCATCTGGTGGGCAAAGTAGATGGAGCACTGTAGTAGGAAGTCACGCTATTTAGATGGGGTGCCGTCACATTTATCTGGGAGGTACAAACACTTACCTAAGCGGGTTGTTGAATGGGCTGGTGTGCTGGCTCGCTGGGTCGACTGGTGGTGGAGTATCCTCCTCTAGTTGAAGTCGACGCCTCTCGGGTATGTTCGAGACGTTGAACACTGCGAAGTACCTCTTCCATAGCCGTCCCCAGTTGCGCCAGCTGGTCATGGTGTTGACTAAGTAGGTATCCCTGTTCGTTGATCGTCTGGGAGGTCTGATTTCCTGCTGCTTCCATTTGTTGAGGCAGTATTCTGTAACGTAATGATTGATGCCAGGTAATGATTGATGCCAGGTGCTCATGATGATGGTTGCCACGACCAGTGGTTAGTAAACCGGCGACTGCAAATGCCAGGGGGGAGGAGTGGGAGTAGACGTGACAAGACTGCTGCGCCACCCGGGAGACCCTGTCGTGATTTTTTTATATACGGTATGACTTTACTTGCATAAAAACTTTGATTGAAACATGCGAGAGGGAAGTCATACTGTATAAAAAAAAGTAATGACAGCTGTGATGGAAACAGGAAGTTTCAGGAAACTATGAAATGGTGTGTTGTCCTCCCACTACGACTCAGGAAACCATGCAGTTTATTAGGCTACAGATAAAATAAGTTATGACGAACTTCACAGGGTGGTGAAAATTCACAGTGATGAGCTTGAAGCTCCTTTCCAATAAATATTGAGGGTCTTATTCTGGTGACATGATGATCGATGCTTGACTGCTGTTTGACAAATAAAAATAAATTGTATGTGCTCTATGCCATCACACACAGTTTTTTATCCCCAAGAAGTCTGGTGGATACACACCACTGGTGGGAAAATGCCAGTGGTGTAAAGCACTGAAGTAAAAATACTTGAAAGTACTACAGTCGTGGCCAAAAGTTTTGAGAATGACACAAATATAAATTTTCACAAAGTCTGCTGCCTCAGTTTGTATGATGGCAATTTGCATATACTCCAGAATGTTACGAAGAGTGATCAGATGAATTGCAATTAATTGCAAAGTCCCTCTTTGCCATGCACATGAACTGAATCCCCCAAAAACATTTCCACTGCATTTCAGCCCTGCCACAAAAGGACCAGCTGACATCATGTCAGTGATTCTCTCGTTAACACAGGTGTGAGTGTTGACGAGGACAAGGCTGGAGATCACTCTGTCATGCGGATTGAGTTCGAATAACAGACTGGAAGCTTCATAAGGAGGGCGGTGCTTGGAATCATTGTTCTTTCTCTGTCAATCATGGTTACCTGCAAGGAAACACGTGCCGTCATCATTGCTTTGCACAAAAAGGGCTTCACAGGCAAGGATATTGCTGCCAGTAAGATTGCACCTAAATCAACCATTTATCGGATCATCAAGAACTTCAAGGAGAGCGGTTCAATTGTTGTGAAGAAGGCTTCAGGGCGCCCAAGAAAGTTCAGCAAGCACCAGGACCGTCTCCTAAAGTTGATTCAGCTGCGGGATCGGGGCACCACCAGTACAGAGCTTGCTCAGCAATGGCAGCAGGCAGTGTGAGTGCATCTGCACGCACAGTGAGGCGAAGACTTTTGGAGGATGGCCTGGTGTCAAGAAGGGCAGCAAATAAGCCACTTCTCTCCAGGAAAAACATCAAGGACAGACTGATATTCTGCAAAAGTTACAGAGATTGGACTGCTGATGACTGGGTTAAAGTCATTTTCTCTGATGAATCCCCTTTCCGATTGTTTGGGTCATCCGGAAAAAAGCTTGTCCGGAGAAGACAAGGTGAGCGCTACCATCAGTCCTGTGTTATGCCAACAGTAAAGCATCCTGAGACCATTCATGTGTGGGGTTGCTTCTCAGCCAAGGGAGTGGGCTCACTCACAATTTTGCCTAAGAACACAGCCATGAATAAAGAATGGTACCAACACATCCTCCGAGAGCAAAACATCGATATATTGGCTCTATGGCCAGGAAACTCCCCAGACCTTAATCCCATTGAGAACGTGTGGTCAATCCTCAAGAGGCGGGTGGACAAACAAAAACCCACAAATTCTGACAAACTCCAAGCATTGATTATGCAAGAATGGGCTGCCATCAGTCAGGATGTGGCCCAGAAGTTAATTGACAGCATGCCAGCGCGGATTGCAGAGGTCTTGAAAAAGAAGGGTCAACTGCAAACATTGACTCTTTTCATCAACTTCATGTAATTGTCAATAAAAGCCTTTGACACTTATGAAATGCTTGTAATTATACTTCAGTATTCCATAGTAACATCTGACAAAAATATCTAAAGATGCTGAAGCAGCAAACTTTGTGGAAATGAATATTTGTGTCATTCTCAAAATATTTGGCCACGACTGTACTTATTAAGTAGTTTTTGGGGTATCTGTACTTTACTCTACTATTTATATTTTTGACTACTTTTACTTCACTACATTTCTAAAGAAAATTATGTACTTTTTACTCCATACATTTTTCCTGACACCCAAAAGTACTCGTTACATTTTGAATGTTTAGCAGGACAGGAAAATGGTCTAATTCACACACACATCAAGAGAACATCCCTGGTCATCCCACTATCTCTGACTTCACTAAACACATGCTTTGTTTGTAAATGATGTCTCAGTGTTGGAGCGTGCCCCTGACTATCCGTAAATTTAAAAAAACAAGGAAATGATTCCGTCTGGTTTCCTAAATGATTTATACTTTTACTTTTGATACTTAAGTATATGTTAGCAATAACATTTACTTTTGATACTTAAGTACATTTAAAACCAAATACTTTTGGACTTTTACTCAAGTAGAATTTTACTGGGTGACATTCCCTTTTACTTGAGTCACCTTAATAGAAAATATCTTTACTTTTACTCAAGTACGACAATTGGGTACTTTTTCCACCACTGGAAAATGTGCATATTTTCTTTATGTGGATTTTAGAATATTCACATAAAATCTGTCGCCAATTGGATGAGAACCTAGTTTCTGCTACAAAGAATTCAATGACAGGGCCGAAAGCAAAAACATGTTTACCTTACATTTCAGTCTAAGGACGTCCGATGACTGTGAATCACCCTAAGGACCTTACAATTAATTTATTTAACCTTTATTTAACCAGGAAAAGCCCACTGAGACCCAGAGTCTCTTTTTCAATGGCGACCTGGCCAAGAAGGCAGCAACAATCAATACATTACAGAATTAATTCCTACAACAATACAATACAATTCAACAACATGATCCACACCAAAGACAGCATTTACACTCCTCTGCAACAGAGTCTCCCATCAACATTTTAAATTCATTCAGTGGACCTAACATATCTAGATGAAGCATGGGTTGTAGACTATTCCATGCCTCTGGTGCACAAGACGAGAAGGCAGTTTTGCCCTACACGGAACCCAAACCGGCTGCGCGCGTGCGCCATCATGCGCTATCGTGCATAAATTTATTTTGTCCCCCTACACCAAACGCGATCACGACACACAGGTTAAAATATCAAAACAAACTCTGAACCAATTACATTAATTTAGGGACTGGTCAAAAAGCATTAAACATGTATGGCAATTTAGCTAGTTAGCTTGCACTTGCTAGCTAATTTGTCTTATTTAGCTAGCTTGCTGTTGCTAGCTAATTTGTGTCGGGATATAAACCTTGAGTTGTTATTTTACCTGAAATGCACAAGGTCCTCTACTCCGACAAATTAATCCACACATAAAACGGCCAAACGAATTGTTTCTAGTCATCTCTCCTCCTTCCAGGCTTTTTCATTGTTGAACTTATATGGTGATCGCATCGAAACTTTCATAGTATTACCACGACTACCGGCAAAACAGTTCGTCTTGCAATCACCCACGTGGGTAAAACCAATAAAACCAATGAGGAGGTGGCACGTGGGTACCTGCTTCTGTAAACCAATGAGGAGATGGGAGAGGCAGGACTTTCAGCGCGATCTGCGTCAGAAATAGGAATGACTTCTATTTTAGCCCTTGGTAACGCAGATGCTCGTTGGTGCGTGCGAGCAGTGTGGGTGCAATAATTGAATAACATGGATTTCTACATTTATTTTGCGACGCTCGCGCACGTGACGTGTCTGGTCTGGTCAGCATGTAATACTGTAAATGTCCTGGGGACTTTAATTAAGTAGCAACCACCTAGCAGACCGGGTATGGTAACTGATGGTGGTGAAGGAGACCAGACTACAGAGATAAAGAGGGAGTTTACCCAAAAGGCCTTTGTAGATGAACACATACAATGGCATGGCATTTGTAATAAAGTGCAAGGATGCATGATAAACATAGTCTAGTCTCTGTATGACAGAGGAGGCTGCATGCATATACAACAAGTCAACAATAATCAATTACAGAGAGAAAAGTGGCCTAAACAAGTCACAAGCCTTATTACAAAAAATAAAACCCAATTTCAATTCAAGCTTCCTCACAAGATTATTCATATGAACTTTAAAGGACAACTTGCATTGAACCATATACCTAGGTATTTGTAGCTAACCTTTTCTGGCTGAGAGCGAGCTCTGGTAAAGGTCATGCATTATTATTATTTTTTTACATTCAAGACCAGTTTGAGACCAGGGCTGCAGTGACTAAAAAGCAGTCTGGAGCTCTTCAACAGCCTGAAACAGAGAGGGAGTAAATTAATATATGACTGCAGCATCTGCATATAGATGCAATTTCACTGGTTGCATACCATTTCCCAGATCATTAATACAAATTGAGAACAACACAGGAGCTACAATGGAACCCTGGGGCACACCTCTATTAGTCTCAAGAAAGCTAGACTTGTGATTGTCAGCATATACACATTGTGTTCTGTCAGAAAGATAGTTCCTAAACCAATTTACTGCCCCTTCACTGAGACCAATGTTACGGAGTCTAGCTAGCAACAATCATGTTCAACTGAATCAAATGCCTTTGATAAATCAACAAACAGAGCAGCACAATGTTGCTTTTTATCAAGTGCATTTATGATGTAATTTACCATAGCTGCAGTTGTGGTGCTGTACCACGATCTAAAGCCAGACTGAACCCCGCTCAGTATGTTATTTTCATTTAAGATGTTTTTTAACTGGGAGTTCACTTGGGATTCATAGACTTTGGCCAGGATAGGGAGTTTAGAGAGAGGACGATAGTTATTAGCATCTGAGGGATATCCACCCTTTAGTTGTGGGAGGACATAAGCTGATTTCCAAATGCTGGGTTTGGAATTGGTCAAGAGACTCAAGTTGAAAATGTGAGCCACAGGTTCAGTAATAATACCAGCTGCTATCTTTAAGAAGTAGGGATCCTTTTCAGTGTCTATTGCCTTTAGCGCTTTAAAGACCTCAGCATAAGAAACAGGCTCAAAGTTAAAATGGTTCACATGAGGGCCTATATCATGGTTTACTGTAACAGAGCTTACATTAGAGGCCTGGGCCCCACCATCCAAAACTGAACCAGCAGATATGAAGTGCTTGTTAAAAACCCCTACAATATCAGCTTTATCCTTCACTTCATTAGAATCCATCATTAAATGGTCAGGAAGGCCAGAGGATACATTAGAACCTGACACTGATTTGAGTAGCTTCCAGAACTTGGTAGGGTTGTTTAGGTTCTCTGTGACTGCATTTAGATATAAGTCTTATTTGGACCTCCGAATCAATCCTGTACATTTGTTTCTCAGCGCTCTGGAGGAGGCCCAGTCAACAGGAGCATTTGTATGTCTAGCTTGAGTCCAAGAGACATTTCTCTTTCTAATTAATTCTGCCAAGTTATCTGAAAACCAAGTATTGTCCCTTCCACCAATTCTACATTTCTTCACAGGGGCATGCTTATCACACACGGACACAAATTTCATATAAAAATAGTCCCAGGCAGTGTCAACATCAGAAATCAGACTTCCTCTGTCAATATTATGGTACAGATCATGTAAGAACGCTTGCTCATCAAACTGTCTAAAATGTCTTTTAAAATTATAACAGGGTTTGGCTTTGGTCATTTTTGTATTTCTAACACAAGCAATTGCACAATGATACCCCTTACTATTTGTGAGGGGTATTCATTAGAAGAATGTCCAACAGCGTTGATTTGTTAGGTGATCTGGGATTCGGTCTTGTAGGTGCATTAATTATTGTGCGACAGTCTTTCAGAGAGTCATACTTCTTAGCAATACAATGTCACATAGGTTGAGGAATACCGTCCACAAAGAGTAAATATGAACACACCAATTTCATGGGTTTTACTGAAACGGCTGTCCTACAGAATATTTGTCACCCCCCCAGGTTTATAATTACAATGTCATACAAAAAGTGTCAACGGTGTGCTTTAGGACCATGTGGACACAGCGGTCGGGTAGGCTTTTTGTAGTGTGTAGCCGGCTGGATTAGGACCAGGCAAAGCTTCTGGAAGGCTGCTGTCACGATCGTCATCAAGGAAATGACCAGGCCAAGGTGCAGCGTGGTAAGCATACATTCTTTTATTTTTAAATGTCGGCAACAAAAACAATAAACAACCAAACAAACGTGAAGCTCTGTAAGGCTATACATGCCCACTAACAAAGACAACAACCCACAAATGAGAAAAGTAAAAAAGGCTGCCTAAGAATGATTCCCAATCAGAGACAATGATAGACAGCTGTCCCTGATTGAGAATCATCCCCGGCCAAAAACAAAGAACCAGAAAGCATAGACTTTCCCACCCGAGTCACACCCTGACCAAACAAAGAGAATAAAAGGATCTCTACGGTCAGGGAGTGACAGTACCCCCCCCCCCCCCCCCCCCCCCCCCCAAAGGTGCGGACTCCTGCCCGTAAACCTGACACTATAGGGGAGGGTCCGGGTGGGCATCTATCTTGGTGGCGGCTCCGGTGCGGGACGCAGACCCCGCTCCACCTCTGGCTCCCCCCACTTTGGTGGCGCCTCTGGTGCGGGGACCCTCGTCGCCGACCCCGGACTGGGGACCCTCTCTTTGGGCACGCTTTTCATCCAAAATTCCCAATGCTGCCCCCTACCCTAGAGAAGTTAATAAGGAGAAGTGGATCTAAAATTCCATGCATTACAGTTGTATCTTTTAGCAATGTTTATTATGAGTATTTCTGTAAATTGATGTGGCTCTCTGCAAAATCACCGGATGTTTTGGAACTACTGAACATAACGCGCCAATGTAAACTCAGATTTTTGGATATAAATATGAACTTTACCGAACAAAACATACATGTATTGTGTAACATGAAGTCCTATGAGTGTCATCTGATGAAGATCATCAAAGGTTAGTGATTCATTTTATCTCTATTTCTGCTTTTTCTGACTCCTCTCTTTGGCTGGAAAAATGGCTGTGTTTTTCTGTCTTGGCTCTGACCTAACATAATCGTTTGGTGTGCTTTTGTCGTAAAGCCTTTTTGAAATCGGACACTGTGGCTGGATTTACTTCAATGATGATGGTTTTGCATCTAACCTTCCACCTCCAGCAGCCAGTCCCTCCAGAAACATGACTTCTCTCTATTGCTCTTTGATTGATACCAGGTGGGGAGCGCTCTGCTTTAAAGAGAGAAGCTATGTCTTTGACTAAAAGAGGCTTCTCAGCGTAGATGAAAACCTCTCTGAAGAGGCTTGAGTGTCTATTCATGCAAGGCAGGAGCCCTAGACACTCCAGACCCTCTTTGAATCTATAAAGTAAAAAAAGTCACATAATAAATTTGCCCTGAAGAATTTATTAGCTAAACTTATGAGATTCCTTACATATATGGAAACTTACTGCTCAAGATCATCCCATAGCCTGCTTTCTAAGTAGAACTTTGTGGCTGACACCACCCAGGGCATCCCTCTCCAATGTACAAATGTATAGCACTGAACCCAACATGACCGCTTCCTGTGCCTCGTCAACAGTTTGTGCTAACTGGATCTTAGTTCAATAAACAGTGTTTTGGGACAAATTAGCATAACAATAAACTGATTATCCCTACCCTTAAAAAAGATTGCCTGGCAACAAAAGGAAACCAAATCCATGTGGAAAAGTATTCATGAACAGCCACAACCCGAATATTTTTTTCAAACTTAGTGCAAATGAACAGTAACGTAACATCCATTACAGTATAAAGTTACTTACCTTCTCTCTGAAGTCATATTCCGCAATTTCTTTCAGTTCTGGCACAGGAGGTTGTAGGCCACACACTTGCCTGTATAGCCTCTCTGAAAAATTGCGGCTCTACACCCCCATGTACCGGACAGACAGCAATCATGCGGCCCACCTGCTTGTATACGCCATCATAGAGTGCTGTCACACAGAAGACAAACAGTAAATAAAGGACACATTAAATAACATGCAAAAATCAAATGTCTTACTCAAGTCATACATAATGCCATAAACACACGTGTCTTTGTTGGTGTAAAAGTGTAACTCACCTTGAGAGTTGTAAGAAAGGAATTTTTGCCAATCAGGTCCCTCAAATATTGCAGAGGAATGGATGGTACTCATTAGCAGTCAAATCTATTGAGGGACCACCCTCATCAGCTGCCCCTTTTCCTTCAGCGTCCCTAAAAACCATGTCTATTTTTTGCCTCCGGATTAAAACGGGGTCTCTTAAAGCCTCTCATTCCACAAACATAAACGTTGTCCCTCATCACGTTAATTTGGTTGGCATCAGGGACAAAAGCAGAGTCAATTTTGCTGCTCATTAACTTCAGCAGTGTTTGGAGGTCAACACACAAAAAAAGAGACATTCAGAATAACAAAGCTCAGATACTTCCCACAATTCATCTGTAATAAGACATTGAATTATTTACAGGGATGACGTACTCATTGTCATCACCAACATCAACAGAAGAGTGGGGTGAAAGTGGACGACAAGCCTCAGGGAATGGTGTAGGGGGGCCACAGGAAGTGGTGCAGAAGATGTGGGGGGGGGGGGGGGGGGGGCACAGGAATAAGTTCTGCCACAAGTGTAGGCTTGTTTGTAGTAGTCTGTAAAAGGTCATTTAAAGGCTTATACATTTCAAAAACATGGAGAAAGCAATAAAGCTGTCAAACATGAGGTGATTGCGTTCTGAAAATGATTTACAGAAAAAAAAAATGTAGCCGCATGCATCACTCACTGTAGAATGTAATCAATGTGTAGGTCAAGAAGACATTTTAAGGTTGCATGTATCTCAATTTTTTTAAATCATATTTTCCATATGTATTACATTGAAAAGCAGACAGTGCTGTTTTCTCCTCCATGGTCCATCCTAACTCTGGAGGGAACACCATATCTGGAGACAGCATTCATGTGTCACGTTGCTATGAATGGAATTGGGAGACAGGTGCAGGAATGTGTAATGTTTTTTATTAACCCAAATTATGCCGTGTAAAGGCACGAGGACGAAGACCAAACAAACATGTAACAAAAACACAGGGTTGAAACCCCCAAAAAAGAGCGAGGAGTACCTTGAATAAATAACACACACGCACAATGATTAACACAGTGGACGAGACCCGTAATCATCTGCGCAATCCACAAGGGCACAAAAGGCCAAAACACAAGTACTCACACAGGCCAACGGACATAGTAGCAATCATCGACAGCCCAATGGTAAAGCAAAGGGCACATCAATACAATTACAATCAGTGGGAATGGGGACCAGGCGTGCGTAATGACACAGTTCCTGAGGGATCCGTGACATCATGAAGCAATCCATTACAGTACTGCTGCGATTGTTGCTGGAAGCACGGAGAAACACAACGAGACGGCTGTACCCATCAATGCCACCATGTATGACTATCCTCCACCTAAATCAGAGAATACAGCACTGGTTGATACAAAAGCTGAAGATACATTAAATAAACAAACATCACCATCCTCCTTTACCACTTAAATGCTGCATCAGGTTCCTGCAGTATATAACAAAGCAGCAGACCAAATATTAAATTAACATCCAAAATGTGGAACAATGTTAATGAACAATCTACCGCGGATCACAACTATAAGTACTTCCGTTAGCCCTCTAAAGGCCACAACAAGGGTTTGTTCTAGACTGTTTCCTACAGTGGAAGATGTGTGATTACAATATCAAATCAAATCAAATTTATTTATATAGCCCTTCGTACATCAGCTAATATCTCGAAGTGCTGTACAGAAACCCAGCCTAAAACCCCAAACAGCAAGCAATGCAGGTGTAGAAGCACGGTGGCTAGGAAAAACTCCCTAGAAAGGCCAAAACCTAGGAAGAAACCTAGAGAGGAACCAGGCTATGAGGGGTGGCCAGTCCTCTTCTGGCTGTGCCGGGTGGAGATTATAACAGAACATGGCCAAGATGTTCAAATGTTCATAAATGACCAGCATGGTCAAATAATAATAATCACAGAAGTTATCGAGGGTGTAGCAAGTCAGCACCTCAGGAGTAAATGTCAGTTTTAGACCTTCAGTTGCTGTTTTGCCTAAAAATACAAAAACATGTTTGACCTCAGTACTCCTCAATAATAAGTCACCTTTATGTAGCTAGCAGGGCTGTAAAAATATTACAAGACGGCGCCGTTCACTGTGGCTATGGCCGGGGTGTGCGGATAAGGAACGTTAGCAAGCTAATGTAACCGATGTGAAATGGCTAGCTAGTTAGCGGTGGTGGCGATAATAGCGTTTCAATCGGTGACGTCACTCGCTCTGAGACGCGTTTAGGCGTTAATTTAGCGCGTGAAGATGTTAATTTAACGCGTGCACACATTAATTTAGCGCCTGCACCTGCTTACTTTACACACATAGCATTAAAAAGATCGCGGTTTAACCACGTGCTTTATGACCCCAACGGCGTTCCGTAGGTGTAGCAAAATATAAATTTTCTCAAAAGTGGGGTTAGAAGTTTATCAACTTTCAAAGCAGAATTACTTTCCCAATGTTCCTCAACTGTAGTGTATGTTATACAATTTTCTAGCGCCGAGTCTCTACTTTTATCCAATGTAAAAAAACACAATTTCAAATGTTGCTACACAAGACCGAATCGAGCCGGTCTAGCACATTTTTTGTTTTATTGAGAACGGAGTTGAGCGTTCCTCAGCTAGTGTATTTCGTGTGCTTTTCAATCAATCTATCGCCTATTTTAGCACATGCATAAGGTTTGATCGCGCAATCTGATTATTTTCGCATGGTGAACGGGGTTATTCGTCATAATCCCCATGTTATGATTGATTCAAAAGAACCATTTTCCGCTGCGAGCAGGGTTCGAACCTGCGCGGGAAGAACCCATTGGATTTCAAGTCCAACGCCTTAACCACTCGGCCATCGCAGCTTATAGTTGTGTAGGATGATATTATAAATAATGAACGATTCCTGTAAGGCGTCGACGATGAACATCATAAAAACAGGCAGTTTAGCTAGCTTGTTTGATTATAGGCTACCATCCATATCCGTGGCTAGTATTTGGCTAAATGGCAATTGCACTGTCTGACAACAAACATCAGTAAACCGCTGATCTAGCTACAACGTATAGTAGCAAGCATAGCTAACTTAACGTTAGCCATCAAGAAGCTAACGTAAACATGATAATGTTGTGCGCCACTGTAAACGTTGTTGACATCAGATATTGCAATGAATGTATAATTAAAGACTAAATGAATAAATCACATACCAACCAACCTGATGAACAAGTTGCTAGGTCGGCTAATGGGACGTTCCCAAAAACATAAAACCCTCAATATTGGAGACTCTACAAGAACTAGGTTAATAAAATAGCTTAAATACTTCTTTAAAATTATCACGTGGGGATGTAGCTCAGTGGTAGAGCGCATGCTTCGCATGTATGAGGCCCCGGGTTCAATCCCCGGCATCTCCATATTTTCCGAAGATTATGCTTTCCCAATATAGTTCCATTTTTTTTTCTCATCTTTATTTAACCAGGTAAGCCAGTTGAGAACAAGTTCTCATTCACAACTGCGACCTGGCCAAGATAAAGCAAAGCAGTGCGGTAAGGCAATAAATAGGCCATAGTGGCGAAATAATTACAATTTAGCAAATAAACACTGGAGTGATAGATGTGCAGAAAATGAATGTGCAAGTAGAGATACTGGGGTGCAAAGGAGCAAAACATAAATAACAATATGGGGATGAGGTAGTTGGGTGGGCTATTTACAGATGGGCTTCCAACACGTCTCTAACACCACTATGGGCGAAAAAGTCCTAGACCAGTGTTATTCTACCAACAAGCAAGCATACAAGACCTTCCTTCCCTCTTCTGCCATTCAGCAAATGCTTTACTACCACTGATTGGAACATGTTTTCGATACTGCCGATAACATTGACGAGCTAACCACCTCCGTCACTGCCTTTATTAGAAAATGCATCGGTGACGTTGTCCACGAAGATTACACCAAGCTTAGCACTGGGTCTGAATATCTCCCTCTGCAACTGGATCCTGGACTTCCTGATGGGCCGCCCCCAGGTGGTGAGGGTAGGCAACATCACCTCCACCACACTGACCCTCAACACACCATTATCAAGTTTGATTTTGACACGACAGTGGTAGGCCTGATCACCGGTGTCGATGAGACAGCCTACAGGGAGGAGGTCAATGACCTGGCAGTGTGGGGCCAGAACAACCTCTCCCTCAATGTCAGTAAGACCAAGGAGCTGATCGTGGATTACAGGAAACGGGGGGCAAGCATCCCCCCCCCCCCCCCCCATCCACATCGACGAGGCTGCAGTGGAACAGGTTAAGAGCTTCAAGTTCCTCAGTGTCCAAATCACTAAAGACTTAAAATGGTCCAAACATGCGCACAGTCATGAATAAGGTGCCGACAGAGAGGGCTGCCGTGCTTCTAGCTCATAGGACACTTTTCAGGATTTAGTTTTTTAATTCTTACAGTATTAGCCCAGATTTTTTTGTGTTATTACATACAGCCGGAAAGAACTATAGGATATCAGAGCGGTGGTAACTCACCAGCACTACCAGCATTACGACCAGGAATATGACTTTCCTGAATCGGATCCTTTGTTCGCACCCCCCAGGGCAATTGAACCGATTCCAGAGGCCGACCCAAAACAGCGCCGGAGGAGGAGAGGTACTCGGAGTGGTCTTCTAGTCCAACTAAGGAGGCGCGCACACCATCCACCGCTTCCGAGTATATTACTCGCTAATGTTCAGTCTCTGGATAATAAAGTTTGACGAGCTCAGGGTGAGGATTTCTTTCCAGAGAGACATCGGGATTGTGACATACTCTGTTTCAAGGAAACATGGCTTTCTCGGGATATACTGTCTGAGTCCAGCCAGTTGGGTTCTCAGTTCATCGCGCAGACAGGAATAAGTATCTCTCTGTGAAGAAGAAGGGTGGGGGTGTATGTTTCATGATTAACGACTCATGGTTTGATTGTGATAACAACTCAAGTCCTTTTGTTCACCCGATCTAGAATAGCTCACAATCAAATGCAGACAGTATTATCTCCCAAGAGAATACTCTTAGGTTATAGTCACAGCCGTGTATATCCCCCCTCAAGCCGATACCACGACGGCCCTCAAAGAACTTCACTGGACTTTATGCAAACTGGAAACCACATATCCTGAGACTGCATTTATTGTAGTTGGGGATTTTAACAAAGCACATTTGAGAAAAAGGCTGCCAAAGTTTAATCAACACAAGGCACTCCCTTGCCCTCCTTTCGGCAAATCTGACCACAACTCTATTTTGCTCCTCCCTTCCTATAGGCAGAAACTCAAACAGGAAGTACCTGTGCTAAGGACTATTCAACGCTGGTCTGACCGATCACGATCCAAGCTTCAAGATTGTTTTGATCACGCGGACTAGGATATGTTCCGGGGAGTGTCTGATAATAACATTGACGAATATACTGGTACGGTGACTGAGTTTATCAGGAAGTGTATAGGAGATCTTGTACCCATTGTGACTATTAGAACCTACCCTAAGCAGAAAACGTGGATAGATGGCAACATTCGCGCAAAACTGAAATGGCGAACCACCGTATTTAACCATGGCAAGGTGACTGGGGATATGGCAGAATACAAACAGTGTAGTTATTCCGTCCACAAGGCAATCAAACAGGAAAAACGTCAGTATAGAGACAAAGTGGAGTCGCAATTTAACGGCTCAGACATGAGACGTATGTGGCAGGGTCTACAGACAATCACAGACTACAAAAAGAAAACAAGCCACATTGCGGATACCGACGTCTTGCTTCCAGACAAGCTAAACACCTTCTTTGCCCGCTTTGAGGATAACACAGTGCCACCAACGCAGCCCGCTACCAAGGACTGTGGGATCTCCTTCTCTGTGGCCGACGTGAGTAAGACATTTAAGCATGCTAACCTTCGCAGGGGGGAAGGTTCAGAATTCACAAATTAATATTTTGATTCACATGATTCGATTCACCGCAATTGAACTGACTACAATGGCGAAGTGAATTGATTGTTTCGTCAAAAAGAATAGTTTATATGAATCGTTCAAAAATAGTAAATCAACTTTGTATGGACATATTCGTGAGTGTCGGTGGAAAGTTTTTGGGGACATGACGAAAATAATACATGCTACCAATCGCCAAACCGTTAACTACAGGTAAC
This sequence comes from Salvelinus namaycush, assembly GCF_016432855.1. Lineage (NCBI taxonomy): Eukaryota > Metazoa > Chordata > Actinopteri > Salmoniformes > Salmonidae > Salvelinus > Salvelinus namaycush. The sequence continues at coordinate 53,054,883 of NC_052318.1, read as the reverse complement.
AAGATTTGCTTTGAATTGGCAACCTAGTTAGTCTGCTCTCTATCATACAGCATTTTATAGGCTAGGCCTAACTGCTGTAGTCTCTTGAGCAATGGCCTACTTGTCTAGCACACATGCAGGTGATGCTCCCAAACACAGACGCACTTGTGTCATTCCGATCCTGGCTGATATGTTGATATTTATTTGATTGATAAAATATTTAAAAACTGTGACTGAATAAAGTACATTAACAGAAGTTATTAAATTCATTTACAATACTTTCCCAAAACTTTTCTAGGCCTGGAAAACCCAATTTTAAAAACCCATGACTTTCACAGGATTTCCATGACCGTATGAACCCTACATTAAATTAAATTCATGTTCATGAATGTTGCATTTTACCTAATGAAACCCATAGTGGGTGGTAACTGTAAAAAAGTCTATATTTATTTTTACAGTTTATGACTTTACCCCAGGATACACATTATGGTCGGTAACTATAGAAAAAAATTGCTTTATTCAGGGGAATTTAGTGAAACAAGGTTTCTGTATTCACATCAGGGTAATTTAGCAAAAAGTGTCTGCCTATTTGCAAGGCAAATGCACTTGCATTCAGTAGCGTCTATGAATCACACGATTATGAAGACATTATGAAAGTGTGCATGCTGATTTTAAATGTATGTAGTTCTGTCCTTGTGATGTACTTGTCTATTAATGTTATGTGTTATGTCATGTTTTATGTTTTGTGTGGACCCCAGGAAGAGTACTGCTGCTTCAGTAGCCCAAAGGCCAGTTGATGAGGGTGATATTGATTCATTTCAAATCTTATCATCAAAAGGGAATCTATGCAGCCAGCTATACACTCCTATCCCCATGGACCTGTTCGTACATAAAACATTATCCAGTCAGGCTGCAATTGTGTCGATTTCCTCCGTAACTCGATTTAATGGCAAGAAGGCAGGAAAAAAATAGAAAAATATGCGTACTTTCTTTATGAAACACAATTTTCCACCACCATGGCTAATTCTACTTACTAACATTGCTTTCAACATTCAGACCAAGGGTAAACAACAGATGGCTGCAACCAGATTGGCTGAACGCAATACGCAACATCCGGGAATAGCATTTAGCCACTCTAGCAAGGCGTCAGGAGTCTTATGGCTTGGGGGTAGTAATACAATATAATAGTAATACAGCTGCACCATCGAGAGCGTCCTGACCGGTTGCATCAACGCCTGGTATAGCAACTGCTCGGCACACGACCGCAAGGCGCTACAGAGGATAGTGCGTATGGCCCAGTACATCACTGGGGCCAAGCTGCCTGCCATCCAGGACCTATATACTATGCGGTGTCAGAGGAAGGGCCAAAGAATTGTCAAAGACTCCAGTCACCCAAGTCATAGACTGTTCTCTCTGCTACCACACGGCAAGCGGTACCAGAGCGTCAAGTCTAGGTCCAAATGGCTTCTTAGCAGCTTTAACCCCCAAGCCATAAGACTGCTGAACATTTAATCAAATGGCCACCCGGACTATTTACATTGATCCCCCCTTGACTAACCTGTACTCCTGCACATTGACTCGGTAATGGTACGGTAATGGTATTTAGCCACGTTATTATTATTTTATTGTGTTACTTTTTATTAAATGTTTTACTTTAGTTTATTTAGTAAATATTTTCTTAACTCTATTTATTGAACTGCATTGTTGGTTAATTAAGGGCTTGTAAGTAAGCATTTCACTGTAAGGTGACCTTTTGTATTCGGCACATGACAAATCAAATTTTATTTTATTTGGTGGAAAATTGTGTTTCATAAAGAAAGTACTGTAAAACTACAATTAATAGCCCAGGCATTTATCTGCTTCAATCACTGAACTTCAATCACTGGCTCTTATTACAGATAGGTTTCTATTTGAATCAAGTTTTTATTTCCTAATGCACACAGCTTTTTCTCAATAAATTGTTGAAAAGACTACCACACTGTTTATTGTGACCGTCCACAAGCGATCCGAGTGTATAGCCGGCCGCATAGATACCCTTTGGATGGTAGAATGAAACGACTCAATATCGCCATCTGCAGGCTTTTGGACTTAAACTCAGTCAACTACTTGTTGACTGAGTGACTCACAATAACCTATGTGGATATGAACAGCAAACTCTGTATTAAAATAGTGTAGGCTGCCACCACCTAAATAGACACATGCATTAGTAATAATTTAGTGTATCACATAACGTATGTACGTAAATTAAAATCATGGTTCCACTGGGGCTCGAACCCAGGACCTTCTGCGTGTAAAGCAGACGTGATAACCGCTACACTATGGAACCACTTGAAAACTCAGATTCCGGTATGCGCTAAAGTATGTTGCGTACTAGTAACTCTTGCAAATGGGACTTTAAACTTTGCAATGTTAATTTCACGTGGCAAAATGGCTAGCTAACTAGTATCTAGTTACTGTTGCTAATAAAGCCAGTACATGCCAAAAACACAAATGTAAAGACATATATCCTGAGCTAGTTATTTCGGAGCTACCATAGAAGTAGCTAACACATGTGCATCTACTGGGACACCAGCTAACGTTATCTAACTTTAACGGCCACACAACTCCGATGCAAACTCCCATTCACCAGCTCTGCAAGCGTTATAATGTCAAAATACGTTCGTTGATCACCAAATAAGGAGTTTGGTTGAGCAACTATCTTCTTAATTTTCTTAGCTCAACTGGCCCTCGCACTTCCAACAACAACCTTGAAAACGTCACAGAATTCTGCCCAAAAATAACATGACAATTTCTCTCAAACAGTGGCATATGGGCTTTTCAGGTCAGCGCTGATGCCGCCCTTTGATAAGCAGTGCCCACTTTGTCAAAGGCAGGGGCACAAAATATTTAGCTTGTCCTTTCCCAGGGCGCCTCTCCAGGGTACTCTCCAAAAACGTTCTGTCAAAAGAATTATCCAACATAAATCATGTAACAGATATAGGATATGTAGCATACAGGCTAGGCTGTAGCCTACATGCTGGAGATAAAATGTATGACATTGTAATGAGACGGACACGTTTAACATCATGCAGGTTTCTCCGATCAAATAGCCTAATCTAAATGGCTCTCAATCCCCCCCAAATTGCTGTCATGTTAACAAACAACACGTAACAACAGGACAGGTCCAAGTAGAATGGACAATCACAACTGTTGTCCAGGAGTTTCACCTCATTGTCATAATCAGTGGTTTCAACTTTGTATCCCTCAATTTTTGACACGTAGATCATTGATACAACGAAAACACTTCTTCATTTCCCGCTGTGTAAACACATTTCAAATCAAATCAAATTGTATTTGTCACATGCGCAGAATACAACAGGTGTAGTAGACCTTACAGTGAAATGCTTACTTACAAGCCTTAACCGACAATGCAGTTTAAAGAAAAATACCTAAAAAAAGTAAGAAATAGTAAAGAGCTGCAGGAAAATAACAATAGTAAGGCTCTATACAGGGAGTACCTAAACAGAGTGAATGTACATGTAGGTAGAGTTATTAAAGTGACTATGCATAGATGATAACAGAGAGTAGCAGCAGTGTAAAGGGGAGGGGGGGGGGGGGGGGATGCAAATCGTCTGGGTAGCCATCTGATGAGATGTTCAGGAGTCTTATGGCTTGGGGGTAGAAGCTGTTTAGAAGCCTCTTGGACCTAGACTTGGCACTCCGATACCGCTTGCCGTGCGGTAGCAGAGAGAACAGTCTATGACTACGGTGGCTGGAGTCTTTGACAATTTTTAGGGCCTTCTTCTGACACCGCCTGGTATATAGGTCCTGGATGGCAGGAAGCTTGGCCCCGGTGATATACTGGGCCGTACACATTACCCTCTGTAGTGCCATGCGGTCGGAAGCCGAGCAGTTACCATATCAGGCAGTGATGCAACCAGTCAGGATGCTCTCGGTGGTGCAGCTGTAGAACCTTTTCAGAATCTGAGGACCCATGCCAAATCTTTTCAGTCTCCTGAGGGGAATAGGTTTTGTTGTGCCTTCTTCACAACTGTCTTAGTGTGCTTGGACCATGTTAGTTTGTTGGTGATGTGGACACCAAAGAACTTGAAGCTCTCAACCTGCTCCACTACAGTCCCATCGATGAGATTGGTAGGTGGAGTTATTAAAGTGACTATGCATAGATGATAACAGAGAGTAGCAGCAGCATAAAGGGGGGGGGGGCAATGCAAATAGTCTGGGTAGCCATTTGATTAGATGTTCAGGAGTCGGTCCTTCTTTTCCTGTAGTCCACAATCATCTCCTTAGTCTTGATCACATGGAGGGAGAGGTTGTTGTCCTGGCACCACACGGTCAGGTCTTTGATCTCCTCCCTATAATGTCTATTCCATGTTGGTTCAACGTAATTTCATTGAAATGACGATGAAACAACGTTGATTCAACCAGTGTGTGACCAGTGGGCGGCTGCATCTCAATTGTCTATAGTGGCATCCTCTCCTAGTCTCCTCTCGCTGAGCTGAAAAAGACTGGATGAGTGGAAGCAATATGGGAGAGGCTGACTAGGACTTAGATTACACATGTCCAGTTTTTTAATGTCAGTGTACTTAAATGGAGGAAAGGAAATAAGGAGAGCACACCATCTAAGACTATTGAGATGCACTCCACAGTGTTTCGACAACAGGGAGCAGCATTGATTCACTGTAAAAATGACTTTAAATTAAAGTGCCTGAGCAATTGAAATACTGGAAATATTAACCAAAGTCTTTAAAACAATCAAAACATTATTTTACAAGCAGTCACTTAAAGAGTATGACATTAATAATGAATTGCTGATATTACTACTGTATACTGATACTGAGCCAAGAGAGGACAGAGGGAGAGGGAGAGGTCAGTATAATAAATGAATAAATTAAACAAGTAAAGCTAAACACTGTAAAAATGCATCACGGACAGCAAGGTTTGTAAAGCGCAATAATGTTCTGTATATCTTGCAGATCTATGGCTGCATTTATCAAAGTATGACTTCAAATCAAAATGTATTTGTCACATACTTCGTAAACAACAGGTGTGGGCTAACAGTGAAATGCTTACTTATGGCCCTTCCCAACAATGCAGAAAGAAATAATAGAAAAGTATACTGTATAGTAGAATTTCTGATATATTCCTCTTTTCTCCTTAAAATGGAGTTCTATCTATCTTGGGATAGAACTATCCATTTAAGATCCAGATGAAAGCATGCGTTGGTAGAGGTGACGATAGGACGATGCGTGTTACACGGTTCCAGAACTTGATCACATTTCATTCACTGTCTCTCAGAATAAAGGGAAAAGTCTAAACGGAATCCTTGGGACATCCCAACTCTAATGTCACCCCATTGAAGTTGACATTTAAAACGGTTAAGGTTAGAGTTAGGTAAGGGTTGTTGTTAAGGTTAGGGTAAGGGTTTAGGGTAGGGATGTCCCAAGGATCCCGGATAGTACTAACCATAAATACAGGCTAAATGACAAAAGGTCGCATGTTATTTTTCAATAGACAGAGAGAGGACAGTGTGTTTTTTTCTAATGTCGTCAAACCGACCACTGTGTCCTCACAGAAGGCTGCATCGTTTCACATGGGTTCTCTTCACATCAGGTGTGTTGTTCTGACCATGGAAATAGAATAAACTACTTCTATAGTTCACACACTAGTAGGAGCAGCATGAGGTCAAATAGTTACATTTAGATAATACTGTGGCTTCTACCCCATCCTCATCTATCTGCATCTCTCCCTCTCTTCTTCCCTGAACAAGGCAGTTAACCCACTGTTCCTAGGCCGTCATTTAAAATAAGAATTTGTTCTTAACTTGCCTAGTTAAATAAAGGTCAAATAAAAAATAAAATACAATCCTCCCTCACCCCACATCTCATATCTTCCTTTCACTTCCCTCCTCATCTCTCGTCTCCCACCCTCTCCCTCTCCTAACAGCACAGCTTTCTCCTGGGACTGAGCTACAGGTAGAGGGGCTGACCTACAGGAGAGCCCACCTTGGGGGGCTGATGACTCGCCTTTCCATTGCACTGCCCATCCTGAAACTCACACACATACACCAGTCTCAGCTTAAAGATGCATCTGATACGATAAATCAGGACAATATAATGACTGTGTGTGTGTGTGTGTGTGTGTGTGTGTGTGTGTGTGTGTGTGTGTGTGTGTGTGTGTGTGTGTGTGTGTGTGTGTGTGTGTGTGTGTGTGTGTGTGAGTGTGTGTCCTCCCTGCCTACCTTATGATGTGTGAGCGTGATGGTTGTTGATGAGAGAAGCTCTGTGATCATCCCAGACTGGCCTGGTGTCTATCCAGTAGGTCTCTGACTGCAGGGCTGGATGGACTGTTCTTAGCTAGAAAAACATAGTCGCTCTTTGTTTTCCTCTTATGAAAAGGATTTGTCATTTACTAGCAACATGCATGGCTACATGACAAGCAAAAATAGAACAGAAAAATCAAGCTTTCACCATTTCTGACTAGTATTAACGAGATGTGTCTCCAAATATATCATATATTATTCTCCTTCATTAACATATCATCGCATATATTCTCTTTCATGACATTCTATAGGCTCCGTAGAATCTCTAGGTGCGTTGTTGTGAAATTGTTAGGTTAGATTACTCGTTGGTTATTACTGCATTGTCGGAACTAGAAGCACAAGCATTTCGCTACACTCGCATTAACATCTGCTAACCATGTGTATGTGACAAAAAACATTTGATTTGATTTAAGGGAGAGGGGGTGGGAGTCAGGGGGGAAGGTTGGAGACAGAGGCTGTGAACTGCAGCTTCAGCTTCATATGTTGAACACGCTAGTGAGAGAGAGAGCGGGGGAGAGAAAGATGTAGAGGGGAAAGGATAAAACAATAATGATTATTACTACAATATTAATATCGCCAGACACACCCAAATATACGCATGCGTACATGCACACACACAGACAGTGTGTACTGCACCTTGTAGAGTCCTGCCTTGAGTATCTGGAAGGCGACAGTGAAGTAGAGAGTGCTGCCTTTCCGACATTGGCCCAGGTTACTGAGGGGAAATGACACACTACAGACCCCAACGCTGCATCCTCACTTTGCCCACGAGAGGGAGGTGGAGAAGGGGGAAGAGGGGGGAGAGGGGAAAGTGATGGGGTCAGGAGGGTAGAGAAAGAAGGAGAGGAACAGAGAAAAGGAAATGAGAAAAAGGAAAGGTGTTTGAAAACTATTCTTCACAGAAATAAGACGGCTGCCTGCCACCAGTGTCAAAAACAATTAAACAACTTCATAAACAAATTGGTCAAAATGATTGTACTTTTGTCCAGGCAACTTCCTTCCTCGCCTGTCCAGACCCTCCATACCCACACCCCAGGTGTCCAGAACAGGCGTACAGGAAGTCTTGCAGGTTGTTGAGCAGAGTGTATCTGGCCCTGAAGTGGTCCTTGGTCTGCACAGCGCTGGGGCAGTTTTTAAAATTGTATTAGCCCCTTACTGTCATGCAAAAGTCTGCCAGGCTCATGGTAATTGACCGTTAATTAACATAAACACATTTAGCATCTCCAGGCCTCCACACATACAAGCCACATACAAGCCGCTGATGATCGCCTTTGGAACATCTACATAAAAAAAGTCTAATAAATCAATTAAAAATACACCATCACAATAAATCCAGGTCTAAAGAAACATTGTGATCTGAAGAAAATGTATTTAAATTTCAGAAGAACAGAATATGAGTTGGCCTACCGTGTATGTTATGTGACTGTGCGCCATGCCATAGGCTGTAGGCTTGTTCATTCAGCGGATAAGATATGCTTATAAGTCCTGTGCCATTATGTTATATTATATGATTTTATATTAATAAGAATATAACTGAACTTAGCTGAATAAAATATATTTATTTTTCCCATTGGGCATTTGAAGTGGCTATATTGAGAGTAAAAGTGATCATTTGAAACAGGTCCTATATGCTAGATTTAGAGTTATTTGGCAACTTTAGTTGTGAAACATATATGGGCTGCATGATGCTATTAATGATTAGTGAAAGTCACAAAAAAAGCTTGCACTCTGTTCCTTGCCTCAGGCTGAACACGCTATTCTCTCATCAAGAGAATACCAAGAACTGCACCCCCCCTCCTTCTCCGTGGCCGACGTGAGTAAGACATTTTAACGATTTAACCCTTGCAAGGCTGCCGGTTCAGACGGCATCCCTAGCCGCGTCCTCAGAGCATGCGCCAACCAGCTGGCTGGTGTGTTTACGGACATATTCAAAATCTCCCTATCCCAGTCTGCTGTCCTCACATGCTTCAAGATGGCCACCATTGTTCCTGTACCCAAGAAGGTAAAGGTAACTGAACGGAATGACTATCGCCCCGTAGCACTCACTTCTGTCATCATTGAGAGACTAGTCAAGGATCATATCACCTCCACCTTACCTGTCACCCTAGACCCACTGCAATTTGCATACCGCCCCAATAGGTCCACAGACGATGCAATCGCCATCACACTGCACACTGCCCTATCCCATCTGGACAAGAGGAATACCTATGTAACAATGCTGTTCATTGAATACAGCTCAGCATTTAACACCATAGTACCCTCCAAGCTCCTCATTAAGCTTGAGGCCCTGTGCGATTGGGTCCTGGACTTCCTGACGGGCCGCCCCCAGGTGGTATAGATAGGTAACAACATCTCCACTTTGATGATCCTCAGCACTGGGGCCCCACAAGGGTGCGTGCTCAGCCCCCTCCTGTACTCTCTGTTCACCCATGAATGCGTGGCCATGCACGCCACCAACTCGATCATCATGTTTGCAGACGACACAACAGTAGTAGGCTTGATCACCAACAACAATGAGACAGCCTACAGGGAGAAGGTGAGGGACCTGGGAGTGGGGTGCCAGGAAAATATCCTCTCACCCAATGTCAACAAAAACAAAGGAGCTGATCGTGGACTTCAGGAAACAGCAGAGGGAGCACCCCCCTATCCACATCGACGGGACAGCAGTGGAGAAGGTGGAACGTTTCAAGTTCCTCGGCGTACACATCACAGACAAACTGAAATGGTCCACCCACACAGACAGTGTGGTGAAGAAGGCGCAACAGCTCCTCTTCAACCTCAGGAGGCTGAAAAATTTGGCTTGTCTCCTAAAACCCTCACAAACTTCTACAGATGCACAGTTGAGAGCATCCTGTCGTGTTGTATCACCGCCTGGTACGGCAACTGCACTGCCCACAGCTGCAGGGCTCTCCAGAGGGTGATGCGGTCTGCACAACGCATCACTGGGGGCAAACTACCTGCCCTCCAAGACACCTACAGCCCCCGATGTCACAGGAAGGCCAAAAATATAATCAAGGACAACAACCACCCGAGCCACTGCCTGTTCACCCCGCTATCATCCAGAGGCGAGGTCAGGTGCATCAAAGCTGGGACCGAGAGACTGAAAAACAGCTTCTATCTCAAGGCCATCAGACTGTTAAACAGCCATCACTAACACGGAGAGGCTGCTGCCTACATACAGACTTGAAATCATTGGCCACTCTAACAAATGGATCGCTAGTCACTTTATTGATGCCACTTTAATAATGATGTCTACATATCTTGCACTACTCATCCCAGATGTATACACTGTATTTTATACCGTCTATTGCATCTCGTTTATGCCGGTCGGTCATAGCCCATCCATATATTTCTATGACACATTCTTATTCCATCCCTTTACTTAGATTTGTGTGTAGTAGGTAGTTCTTGTGGAATTGTTCGATTACTTGTTAGATATTGCTGCACTATCTGAACGAGAAGCACAAGCATTTCGCTACACTCACAATAACATCTGCTAACCATGTGTATGTGACCAATAAAATTTGATTTGAAGTGATCATATTTTCACCCATCAGACTATTCTCAATTTAATCTTGTCTTTACTAATATGCAAAATGAGTTTCGATTTAGAATGGTCGATTATCAAATGGGCAGGAACAGGGGCAGGGGGTAAAAATACATGTCATCCATATGCACTTGAATAGTGAAGGCCACTTTCCCTCCAGTTGGTTTTCCACTCATGCAGGGTAGGCAACTCAGGTTATTTCAGTCCACACGTCAACCACTGTTTGAGGAGCATGCAGTCTCTCTCTGCGTGACAGGCGATATTCAGCCCAAACTCTGTATGCCATGGGCTCTCTGACCCTGTTCCTGCAGCTACCCAGTGCTTAACTTGGGAAACCAAGTGAAATCTGTTCGGGAACATCAATAGTAATATGTTTTCACAATAAAACACATTTCATTAAACTGTTAACTACCCCTCTCTCTGCGTGCTGTAGAAAGAATGAAGGAGAGAGGGGAGGAGATGGAAAGCACGGTGGTGAGATATTCTGTAGCTAAAGGAAATGTGTCAGCCTATTCATTATGAAAACATAAAAAATACCTATACAAATTCCTTATAATTGTAGGCTAACTCTGTAAGCCGCCCTGCACAATCAATGAACCTACAGCATTGCATAGACCTATACGTTCTCTCCCAGACTCATGAATAGAACGTTTGGAGCGTAGCATTAATGAACCAGTCCACCCAGTATGCATCATAATACAGTCCACACTCAAAGGCAATTACTAGAATTTGATTAATTTTGGAGTATAGGCTAGACCAATTATGTACCAAAGACATCTTATATCATTTTCTTCTTAAAACATGTTTTTCTGCCATGTGTAATATGCGGTAGGATTTGTATTGTATGAAGGCACAATCATTATTTTAATTCAGTTTTTTTTTTTTCGGGCTTTGACTCATATAGGCCATAAGCTCCAATATGCATACGCTTTTTGTATTTACTCATCACCTTAGAACGCACCTCTATAGGCTTTGAAAGATGATCCACAACTGCCGTGTTTTCCATTCAGTTTCAACCTGTTGTTGAACTTCTTTCTTCATAATAATCAATCACAGTGAGGTGAGTTTTAAAAGCAAATACTGTTTTGATGATAAGTGTTTGATGTGATTTTCGATGACATGTGCATTTATGTGGTTAGAGGCAGTGGCGTGTATTCATGGATGCCAAGGGAAGCCAGGCTATAGGCCTCCCTTGACAAAAAATGTATAAAGTAATAGCCAATCAGAGTGGAGCAAAACTGTGTGAGCTCAGCTGTGAATGTTCTGGTGCACCAAAAATGTTTGGATTTGGCCTCAGACCAATCACATCACAAGCCAAATGTCATTATAAACAGAGAAAGAACTTGAATTGTTGCATCTCATTGTGTTGTTGTCCTCTGGTGTCAAGCTAGTTAGCAAAAAATTGTCCCTTTCCTAAATTAGCCATCGATTTGGACAGTACCGGCCAATGATTATAACGGAGATTCTGATCCAACCATAAATTCATACATTGTGCCCCTGGCCTGAGAGGATGGAAGTTCAACATGTAGCTAGATGTAGTATGCGAATGTTAACTAGCTGGCCTGGTGTATCATTGCCCATGAAAGTAAGTTAGGCTAGCGAGCAAGTATTTTAGCCAAAAACTAAAAGCGTGTACTGTATGACAGAGTCATAGACCATTTAGACAACACGAAAGAGGAGGATGGCATTGGCGTTTCTCTACCAGTAGAGAGAGTCAACATGTTTTTTCTACTTGCACGCACATACCACACACACACCAGTACCATGGACATCATATTTAGCATACGTTGAAATGGTGCTGGAACAGTGGTGGCAGCTCCTGTTTTCTTTTGCGACTTGCAGTAACTCCGTGGTTCTAAATCAATAGTTTTTTAGTAGTCCGAAATTGTCGGAAACATAACCTTCCTTGACCATCCTGTAGGTCATGTAACTGTTTGTTACATGAAATATGTTTTGTGGATGAAACAAATGTATGGTTGAATTTATTCTGCCACTGTGTCTTCTTATTGTCTTGGTCTTAGGCCTGTATATCAGGGTGTCAAGGCATATGAACTAACAGGTTATAGAGCAAACAACGCAATTATCACAACACATACTCTATTTTGGGGGGGGGGGGGGATTGGCTTTACCCACGCACCGCTACTGGTTAGAGAGACAATAGAGCCTTGAGTACCAGGCCATTAGCGACCTGATGATTGTTGGCAAATTGGGTACTACCAATGCATGTCCAGAGTGCATAAGAGGAGATTACTGTGACTCAACAGTCACCTCTCTCTCTCTCTTGTTGTCAACAAGCATCACAAATCTGTCTGGCATCATGGGCAGGTAGGAGTAGGGCTGTGGCGGTCATGAAATTGTCAGCAAATAACTGTCGGGCTCATGGTAATTGACCGTTCATTAACATCCAAGCATATCCTGCAAGACACGGATGCAGACCTTTGGAACAAAAAATCCACACCATCACAATAAATCCATTAGTTATTTTAGGTATGTCTAAAGAAACATGATATGAAGAAAATGTATTCTATTTCAGAAGAACAGAATAGTGTACTCTGAGTTGTACTTATGTTAGTGTCACGACTTCCGAAGTTGGTCCCTCTCCTTGTTCGGGCGGTGTTCGGCGGTCGACGTCACCGCCTTCTAGCCATCACTAATCCATTTTTCATTGTTCATTGGTTTTGTCTTGTCTTCCATCACACCTGGTTTCAATCCCATCAATTACATGTTGTGTATTTAACCCTCTGTTTCCCCTAATGTCCTTGTCGGTGATTGTTTGTTGTATGTATGTGTGCTAGTTATGTTCTGGTGTGCGATGGGTTTTGCACCCTCTTATTTTATTTTGTACATTTTGGTTTTCGGAGGTTTTGAATACGTATTAAACATCTCTGTTTATACCAAGTTCATTCTCCTGCGCCTGAATTCCCTGCTACCAGCACGCACCCCATTACAGTTAGGCTCTGATCTGGCTATGCCATATGGCTGTTGGCTACACTAGTTCATTTAGCAGACAAGATTTTATTAGAATTCCGTATCATTAAATTATAGTATGAAGAATACAATTGAACATACCTGAATAAAATAGAAAGGATATTTCCTCCAAGTGATTTGAGGGAGTGGGCACATGCGGCTATTCTGTGTTGAGTGGTTAACAAAGAAACAGGTACTGCTATATGCTTAATTTAGAGTTATTTATGTAACTTTAGTTGTGATACAAATGTTGGCCTATATGTTTAGGTGTTTAATACATTCTAAGGCTGCATGATGCGACTCTAATAATGATTTGAAAAAGTCGCATGAAAGGCATGAGCTCTGCTTTGTTTTTTGCACAGTCTGTACACACTTCACCAGTCTCTCATTCACAATTTGACAAGCACTTGATAATACTTTGAGTTTCCCAGCTGCATACCCTTTATGTGGTCATAATGCCCCCTAAAAAATGCCTTTGGCGGCCCGTGGTCGTTTTGCACTTGGGCTGAATATAATAATTATAATCCCTTCTCCCAGCTGCCTGTTGAAGTACCTCTCAATCTCATGGCTCTCAGTCACATGATTGGGTCTTTCTCACAGGCTACAAGTGAAGACAGACACGTCGGGGATAAAACTGCGTGCATCCTTATCCAATTCCGAGGCGCATATTGAAGATATTGGAAGAACTGTTTAATTCACATTTTGTCAACCAAAAAGATGAGTAGGCCTAATGAACAGCAAAAGCACTAGCCTATGTCAATCTAATGTTCCCCATAGAACAAAAGTTGACCTATTCTATTCTGTGCAAGAAATAAATATTCCAAACATAGTCTGGGACAGATGTGGGATGCGATAGATCCCAAATTAATACAACCACTAGTATCAAAAAAACTGTTTTAAGAAATGAGCCTGATGCAACAGATGAGAACTTTTAGCTTAAAATGTTGTTATACTATTTGGATATTTCTTTATATTATAAGCGCAGCAATACGCACACAGCAGTAGGCTATAAGCCCGAATGTTCCATTAACAGGAAAACACCATTCTCAAAAGTGACCAGAAATGCAGTTATGCATCAATCAATCAATCAAATGTATTTATAAAGCCCTTTTTACATCAGCCGATGTCACAAAGTGCTATACAGAAACCCAGCCTAAAACCCCAAACAGCAAGCAATGCAGAAACACAGTGGCTCAGAAAAACTCCCTAGGAAGAAACCTAGAGAGGAACCAGGCTCTGAGGGGTGGCCAGTCCTCTTCTGGCTGTTCTGGGTGGAGATTATTACAGTACATGGCCAAGATGATCAAACGTTCAAAGATGACCAGCAGGGTCAAATAATAGAAACGGTTGAAGAAGGTGGAACAGGCCAGCACCTCAGGCGTAAATGTCAGTTGTCTTTTCATAGCCGATCATTTAGAGTTAGAGACAGCAGGTGCAGTAGAGAGAAAGAGTCGAAAACAGCAGGTCCGGGACAAGGTAGGACGTCCGGTGAACAGGTCAGGATTCCATAGCCACAGGCAGAACAGTTGAAACTGGAGCAGCAGCACGACCAGGTGGACTGGGGACAGCAAGAAGTCATCAGGCCAGGTAGTCCTGAGGCATGGTCCTAGGGCTCAGGTCCTCCGAGAGAAGAGAGAAAGAAAGAGAAAGAGCGAAAGAGAGAGATTGCTAATTATAGGGAGCATACTTAAATTCACACAGGACACCGGATAAGACAGGAAAAATACTCCAGATATAACAGACTTACCCTTGCCCCCCAACACAAACTATTGCAGTATAAATACTGGAGGCTGAGACAAGAGGGGTCAGTAGACACTGTGGCCCCGTTCGACGATACCCCCGGATAGGGCCAACCAGGCAGGATATAACCCCACCCACTTTGCCAAAGCACAGCCCCCACACCACTAGAGGGATATCTTCAAACCACCAATGTACTACCCTGAGACAAGGCCGAGTATAGCCCACGAAGATCTCCCCCACGGCACAACCCGAAAGGGTCGCCAACACAGACAGGAAGATCACATTAGTGACTCAACCCACTCAAGTGTCGCACCCCTCCTAGGGAAGGCCTGGAAGAGAACCAATAAGCCAGTGACTCAACCCCCGTAATATTGTTAGAGGCAGAGAATCCCAGTGGAGAGAGGGAAACCGGCCAGGCAGAGACAGCAAGGGCGGTTCGTCGCTCCAGCGCCTTTCCGTTCACCTTCACACCCCTGGGCCAGACTACACTCAATCATATGACCTACTGAAGAGATGTGTCTTCAATAGACTTAAAGGTCAAGACCGAGTCAACGTCTCTCACATGGATAGACCATTCCATAAAAATGGAGCTCTATAGGAGAAAGCCCTGCCTAGAAATTCTAGGGACAATAACGAGGCCTGCATCTTGTGACCGCAGCGTACATATAGGTATGTATGGCAGGACCAAATCGGAAAGATAGGTAGGAGCAAGACCATGTAATGCTTTGTAGGTTAGCAGTAAAACCTTGAAATCAGCCCTAGCCTTAAAAGGACGCCAGTGTAGAGAGGCTAGCACTGGAATAATATGATCAAATTTCTTGGTTCTAGTCAAGATTCTAGCAGCCGTGTTTAGCACTAACTGAAGTTTATTTAGTGCTTTATCCGGGTAGCCGGAGAGTAGAGCATTGCAGTAGTCTAATCTAGAAGTGGCAAAAGCATGGATACATTTTTCTGCAACATTTTTGGACAGAAAGTATCCGATTTTTGCAATGTTACGTTTGTTAACAATGTTATGTTTGAGATGACTGTTGTTGTGTCTGGACTATCATTAAATGTGAAGACTGTTATTTTATTAAATCAATTCTCTATGTGTAATTATTATTACGTGATTAAACAAATCAAGTAAACTTTAATTAACTAGGAAGTCGGGGCACCACCAAAAATGTTGATTACAAAGTTATAATTTTCTGAATATAACTCTTCAGATATTTTATTATCTGATTAATTAGTCTTCTATTAATTAATTATTAATCTTTACCTCATTAGTCTCATTCCAAACGTCGTAAAATCTTGGTTATCTGCACAAACCCTAGTTTCCATAATGAATCAGCAATAAACAAATTGGTTTAATTATTTATTTACTAACTAACTAAATAATCACAGAAATAGATCACAAACAAACAGTAGATAATGCTTACTAACAATGAGAGAAAAGTACCTAGTGGGCTAAGCTGATATGACGGCTTGGTAGACAAATGGAAGGGGGTGTGGACCGCTCAAGAGTGGGAAATTCATAGCTGATAACTATACTAATGGAAATTGATAATACTTTACATGAACAACCGCTCATTTGAAAAGAAATTGCAATTTACATGTTTACGAGTCTGTCTTGTTGTCTCTCTCTGTGGTCGCCGGTCCATCTACTGGAGATAGTTGACAGAAAAGTCTCTAGTTGTGTTCCCCAGAAGTCACAGTCTGCTGTGGTTGTCGGTGGTTAGAATGGATACATCAGAGTACCATTCAGAAATGTTCTCATAGAATAGTTGCTTCGGCAGTTGTCAGTATTCTCGTTCTAGATTTACGTAATTTCTAGCTGCAGACTAGTAATTATACGTCTAAGATTTGCTCTTATTCTGTAGTGATTGATAGTCTCAGAGTTTAACCATTTCCAGCCGTGTAGCCAAACTACAGCTGTATGGTCTCCGATCTTGTAGTTTTAAACCATTTCACACGAAGCTTCAAATACGTTTTCTAGTCTGGTGTGAATTTTTTCAGGAGTGAGTTTCATACATTTCAGTAGAAAAGGGCGGTCCATGATGCAGATGTAATGTCTATGCTCCCGTGGGCGTGGTTACTGACTCGGTTAACTGAAAACCAATATTTTCTCATTTAGAAGGTTAACATCAAATTACATCTTTTCACAAATAGTTTCATGATTAATCACACACTTTTCACAATATTTAGATGTAAACATGACAGCTAGGAAATGTACACTTTAAGAGATACCGTTGTGTGTGTTTCCTGTCCTTCATGAGATCACCAAATGAAACGCACTCGTCATAACTTACCCTTAAGTGTCCACGGACCATTCCCACATTCTCAAAAGTAGAGGTATTGTTTAATTCTAGGAGTTTAGCCAAGTCTAGTACTTTGTTCAATATAGGCTCTCTCCCTCTTTTTTTTGTATGACCAGGGGGAGAGAGTCTCTGCCAGGAATTTATGACCTGAGATAATAAAACCTAGCGTAGGAGAGAGAGTGAGACGATGGGGGGAGCCAAGATCTACACCCAGAAAGGGCCACGTCATGACACTGCACAACCATCCAGATTAATTGTCAGATCCAACAGAACATCTCTTTGTTTCTTGGGACCTAGAACTAGCATCTCTGTTTTGTCCGAGTTTAAAAGTAAAACGTTTGCCGCCATCCACTTCCTTATGTCTTAAACACAGGCTTCCAGGGAGGGCAATTTTGGGGATTCACCATGTTTCATCGAAATGTACAGCTGTGTATCGTCTGCATAGCACTGAAAGTTAACATTATGTTTCCGAATGACATCACCAAGAGGTAAAATATATAGTGAAAACAATAGTGGTCCTACCTTGAGGAACACCGAAATATACAGTTGATTTGTCAGAGAACAAACAATCCACAGAGACAAACGGATATCTTTCTGACAGATAAGATCTAAACTAGGCCAGAGCTTGTCCGTGTAGACCAATTTGGGTTTCCAATCTCTCCAAAAGAATGTGGTGATCGATGGTATCAAAAGCAGTTCTAAGGTCTAAGAGCACGAGGACAGATGCAGAGTCTTGGTCTGACGACATTAAAAGGTTATTTACCACCTTCACGACTGCTGTCTCAGTGCTATGATGGGATCTAAAACCAGACTGAAGCATTTCGTATGCATTGTCTGTCTTCAGGAAGGCAGAGAGTTGCTGCCTTCCTGAAGAAGATTTTTGAGAGGAATGGGAGATTCGATATAGGCTGATATTGTTTTATATTTTCTGGGTCAAGGTTTGGCTTTTTCAAGAGAGGCTTTATTACTGCCACTTTTAGTTAGTTTGGTACACATCCGGTGGATATGGAGCCGTTTATTATGTTCAACATAGGAGGGCCAAGCACAGGAAGCAGTTCTGCATGTAATGCTTTTATTATTTATAAAGGTGCATTTTTATGGAGAAGATTATCTTCCACAAACTTTAAACTCTCTTACTGTGTATGTATGCCACTTAGGCTCAACACCCGTTGTAAAGCGGATTCATTTGCTTAATTTTAAGAAGTTATTTGACCACTTTAGTTGTGATACAAACCTTATGAAAACATATAGGCCTATGGGCTAGGCTACATGAGCTGTGGGACTATGATTTGAAAAAGCTGGGCATCAAATCAAATCAAACTTTATTTGTCACCTGCACCGAATACAACATGTGTAGACCTTACCGTGAAATGCTTACTTACAAGCCCTTAACCAACAAAGCAGTTCAAGAAAGAGTTAAGAAAATATTCACCAAATAAACAAAATAAAAAGTAACACAATAAAATAACGAGTTTATATACAGGGGGTACCAGTACTGAGTCAATGTGCGGTGGTACAGATTAAACCCTGTACATAGGGGTGAAGTGACTGTGCATAGATAATAAGCAGCGAGTAGCAGCAGCGTAAAAAACATGATCTGGACACCAAGGAACTTGAAACTCTCAATACGCTCCGCTCAACAACCCTGTCGATGTTAATGGGGGCCTGTTCGGCCAGCGTTTTCCTGTAGTCCACAATCAGCTCCTTTGTCTTGCTCACATTGAGGGAAAGGTTGTTGTACTGGCCCTGTGGCAGACGTGTTGTTGCCTTCCCTTACCACTGGGGGGTGGCCCGTCAGCAAGTCCAGGATCCAGTTGCAGAGGGAGGTGTTTAGTCCCAGGGTACTTAGCTTAGTGATGAGCTTTGTGGGCACTATGGTGTTGAACGCTGAGCAATAGTCAATGAACAGCATTCTCACATAGGTGTTCCTTTTGTCCAGGTGGGAAAGGGCAGTGTGGAGTGCGATTGAGATTGCGTTATTTGGGGATCTGGTGGGGTGGTATGCGAATTGGAGTGGATCTAGGGTATCCGGGATGATGCTGTTGATGTGAGCTATGACCAGCCTTTCAAAGCACTTCATGGCTGCCGATGTGAGTGCTACGGGGCGGTAATCATTTAAGCAGGTTACTTTCGCTTCCTTGGGCACAGGGACTATGGTGGTCTGCTTGAAACATGTAGGTATTACAGACTTGGTCAGGGAGAGATTGAAAATGTCAGTGAAGACACTTGCCAGTTGGTCCGCGCATGCTTTCAGTACACGTCCTGGTAATCCATCTGGCGCCGCTGCCTTGTGATTGTTGACCTGCTTAAAGGTCTTGCTCACATCGGCTACTGTCGTGGAAATATTTGGTCAATCATATTTCACAAACACCGGAGCATGTGAGTTCAAATAGACTTTTTATTACTTCATAATAAAAGCCGAGCTGGATCATGAATACCACTGCCTTCCAGTCTTAGCACAGACTTCTTATAATTTTGTCCTCCTTAACTTCACTAGGGTAGGGGGCAGCATTCGGAATTTTGGATGAAATGCATGCCCAATTTAAACTGCCTGCTTCTCGGGCCCAGAAGGTATGATATGGATATAACTGGTAGATTTGGATAGAAAACACTCTAAAGTTTCCAAAACTGTTAAAATAGTCTCTGTGAGTATAACAGAACTGATTTGGCAGGCGAAAACCTGAGAAAAATCCATTCAGGAAGTAGTTTTGTTTTTGTTTTTGTAGTTTTCTATTCAATGCCATAACAGTATCCATTGACTTAGGACTTAAACTGCAGTTTCTATGCCTTCCACTAGATGTCAACAGTCTTTAGAAATAGTTTCAGGCTTGTATTCTGAAAAATGAGGGAATAAGAGCATTCGGAATGACTGGACGCTAAAGTGTCGTAGAGCTTTTTCATGCACTCGACAGAGAGAGAGCAATTATTGTTTACCTTTTAAATTGACGACGTTATTGTCCGGTTGAAATATTATCGATTATTTAGGCTAAAAACAACCTGAGGATTGAATATAAACATCGTTTGACATGTTTCTATGAACTTTACGGATACAATTTGGATTTTTTTGTCTTCCTGTTTTGACTGCGTTTAAGCCTGTGGATTACTGAAGAAAACGCGGTTTTTGTAGGTTTTTGTATATAAAGAGACTTTATCGAACAAAATAAACATTTATTGAGTAAATGAATGTCTGCTGAGTCAACCATATGAAGATCATCAAAGGTAAGGGATTCATTTTATCTCTATTTCTGACTCTGACTCTGTTCTACTTGGCTGGTTACTGTTTGTAATGAATTGTCTAGTGGGCTATGTTCTCAAATAATAGTAAGGTATGCTTTCACCGTTAAGCATTTTTTAATTCTGACACCGTGGTTGGATTCACAAGACGTTCATCTTTAAACCTATGTAAAATATGTTTTGTTTTCTGAATTTTTATAATTAGTATTTCTGTATTTGAATTTGGCGCCCAGCAGTTTCACTGGCTGTTGAAGAGGTGGGATGCTAACGTCCCACATACCCAAGAGAGGTTAAGTCATACTCATAGTAACTCCTCTTAATGCCTCATCACCTCTGGCATTTAGCCACCGTTATCATATTGCATTCATATTAGGACATGCAACGTGTAGAGTCACAGAAATAGTTTCATGCATGTAGGACCATAGCAACAAACCTTGGCACTCTACAGGAATAACCAATACATGTCATCATGCTAACTCCTCTGAAAGGGACACCCCTGTTCTGGAAAAGATCCAAGAGGTGTAACAATAGCAACAGTACATAGTTGGCCATAAGAGTTACAAGAATAACCGACAGGTGCATATCTAATCTTGTCCAATGACCTAGAGCACATATAGAGTACTAGTTTTACTGACTCCTTTTGAAATAAATAATTGCCACATACGTACTGGAAAATTCACAATACTACTGAGAGCATTATCACACAGTCGTCCAAAACAGCTGGTGCTCTCATGCATGCTTCAGTGTTGCTTGCCTCGAAGCGAGCATAAAAGGCATTTAGCTCGACTGGTAGGCTCGCGTCACTGGGTAGGCTTGATGGTTTGTCTGAGGGCATAGCGGGATTTCATATAAGCAACCGGATTAGAGTCCCGCTCCTTGAAAGCAGCAGCTCTAACCTTTAGCTCAATGCAGATGTTGCCTGTAATAAATGGCTTTTGGTTGGGATATGTTTTTTATTTTAACCTTATTTTACCAGGTAAGTTGACTGAGTACACATTCTCATTTACAGCAACGACCTGGGGAAAATTTACAGGGGGGAGGAGGGGGGATGATTGAGCCGATTGTAAGCCGGAGATGATTAGGTGACCCTGATGATACAGTGCCTTGCAAAAGTATTCATCCCGCTAGACGTTTTTCCTATTTTGTTGCATTACAACCTGTAATTTAAATGGATTTTTATTTGGATTTCATGTAATGGACATACACAAAATAATCCAAATTGGTGAAGTGAAATGAAAAAAATTACTTGTTTCAAAAAATAAAAAAAACAGAAAGGTGGTGCGTGCATATGTATTCACCCCCTTTTCTATGAAGCCCCTAAATAAGATCTGGTGCACCGATTACCTTCAGAAGTCACATAATTAGTTAAATAAAGTCCATCTGTGTGCAATATAAGTGTCACATGATCTCAGTATATATACACCTGTTCTTTAAGGCTCCAGTATCTGCAACACCACTAAGCAAGGGGCACCACCAAGCAAGCGGCATCATGAAGACCAAGGAGCTCTTCAAACAGGTCAGGGACAAAGTTGTGGAGAAGTACAGATCAGGGTTGGGTTATAAAAAAATATCCTAAACTTTGAACATCCCACGGACCACCATTAAATCCATTATTAAAAAATGGAAAGAATATGGCACCACAACAAACCTGCCAAAAGAGGGCCGCCAACCGAAACTCACGGACCAGGCAAGGAGGGCATTAATCAGAGAGGCAACAAAGAGATAACCCTGAAGGAGCTACAAAGCTCCACAGTGGAGATTGGAGTATCTGTCCATTGGACCACTTTAAGCCATGCACTCCACAGAGCTGGGCTTTACAGAAGAGTGAACAGAAAAAAGACATTGGTTAAGCAAATACATTTGGTATTCGCCAAAAGGCATGTGGGAGACTCCCCTTAACATATGGAAGAAGATACTCTCGTCAGATGAGACTAAGATTGAGCTTTTGGGCCATCAAGGAAAACGCTATGTCTGACGCAAACCCAACACCTCTCATCACCCCGAGAACTCCATCCCCACAGTGAAGCATGGTGGTGGCAGCATCATGCTGTGGAGATGTTTTTCATCGGCAGGGACTGGGAAACTGGTCAGAATTGAAGGAATGATGGATGGTGCTAAAAACAGGGAAATTCCTGAGGGAAACCTGTTTCAGTCTTCCAGAGAAGACTGAAACAGCAACATACACAGGGCATTGGGATATTTTTTTGGGACCAAAGGAAAGGGTGCTTGCTAATGGCCCTCCAACACCACCTCCAGCAGCATCTGGTCTCTCATCCAGGGACCGACCTGACCAGGATCAACCTTGCTTAGCTTCAGAAGCAAGCCAACAGTGGGTTGCATAGTGGTATGCTGTTATACGCACGGTCACCGTGGGGACGACGTCATCAATGCACTTATTGATGAAGCCGATGACTGAGGTGGTAAACTCCTCAATGCCATTTGATTAATCCCGGAACATATTCCAGTATGTGCTTGCTAAACAGTCCTGTAATGTAGCATCCGCATCATCTGACCAGTTCTGTATTGAGAGAGTCACTGTTACTTCCTGCTTTAGTTTTTGCTTGTAGGCAGGAATCAGGAGGATATAATTATGGTCAGATTTGCCAAATGGAGTGCGGGGGAGAGCTTTGTGTACATCTCTGTGTGTGGAGTAAAGATGGTCTAGAGTTTTTTTCCTGACAGAAAATCTCTAGTTGTGTTCCCCAGAAGTCACAGGGTACTGTCACATCTACTCCTTCTCCTCCACTCCAGGGTTCAACGTTGCCGGTATACTAACCACCGGTCCTGACATCCATCATTACGCACACCTGGACTCCATTACCTCCCTTATATCTGGCACTCCTTTAGGTTCTTTCCCCAGATAGTAATGTTTCTGTGTTTATGTGAAGATACCACTGCTATGTTGTCTCGTTCCATGTTTGGTTTATTAAACGTACCACCTGCTTCTCGGCTCTCAGCATCTTCGTTACACCTATGCTGTAATGTCCATACATGTCTCCTTCTCTTATGAATAGAGTTCAACAAATTATCATTGGGTCAGTGCCACTAGAGTTTTTTTGGACAATGTCTTCTAGGCTATATGGATGTCATATTGTACAATTTGTGTATCCCCTTTTCATGGCCATGGCTTTTTTCAAAGTAATTTGAATTTACACTGCAGGCTAGCATACTTAACAACCTAATTATCCTAACCTGGTAAGGAAAAAGGTTAGCTAAAATACATTTATTTTAGACAATAATTCTACCAAAGCTGGATCTATCTAGCCATGACCTCTTTTCATAGACTTAGATATATGGTTGTTAGAGAAGCCAAATACTGCACAGAAAATGACAGTGGTGATGTACTGAACAAAAATATAAACGAAACATGTACAGTGTTGGTTTCATGAGCTGAGATAAAAGAGCCCAGAAATGTTCCGCACTAATTTCTTTACATCCCTGTTCGTGAGAATTTCTCCTTTGCCAAGATATTCATCCATATCAAGAAGCTGATTAAACAGCATGATCATTACAAAGGTGCACCTTGTGCTGGGGACAATAAAAGCTCACTCTTAAATGTGCACTTCTGCAATGCCACAGATGTCTCAAGTTGAGGGAGCGCACAATTGGCATAGTGACTGCAGGAACGTCCACCAGAGCTGCTGCCATAGAATTTAATCTTAATTTCTCTACCATAAGCCACCTCCAACGTCGCTTTAGAGAATTTGGCAGTACATCCAACCGGCCTCACAATCACAGACGTGTAACCACGCCAGCCCAGGACCTCCACATCCGGCTTCTTCACCTGCAAAACATCTGAGACCAGCCACTCAGACAGCTGATGAAACTGAGTACTCATTCTAACTGGCTAGGCTTGGCTCCACTGTGGGTGGGCCTATGCCCTCCCAGGCCCATCCAAGGCTGTGCCTCTGCCCAGTGATGTGAAATCCATATTTTAGGGCCTAATGAATTTATTTCAATTTACTGATTTCCTTACATGAACTGTAATTTTTAAATCATTGCAATTGTTGCATGTTCCATTTATATTTTTGTTCAGTATAGTTTTAGGCAGTGTTATCATGCAGTTTAGGGTAACCACTCAGCTGTTGTCAGAAGAATTAATGCGAATGGTCTTCAAACATGCGGTGGTCTTTGAAGGGGTGGCAGGTAGCCTAGTGGTTAGTGTCGGACCAGTAACCAAAAGGTTGCTAGGTCGAATCCCTGAGCTGACAAGGTAAAAATCTGTAGTTCATTAAAACACAATTTAAAATGTAGTTTTGGAAGGGCTGAGTACGTTCTTTGTAATACATTAAAATATATACAGTACCAGTCAAAAGTTTGGACACACCGACTCATTCAAGGGTTTTTCTTTATTTCTACTATTTTCTACATTGTAGAATAATAGTGAAGACATCAAATCTATGAAATAACAGACATGGAATCATATAGTAACCAAAAATGTGTTTAAGAAAGCAAAATATATTTTAGATTCTTTAAAGTAGCCACCCATTGCCTTGATGACAGCTTTTCTGGAATGCATTTCCAACAGTCTTGAAGGAGTTCCCACACATGCTGAGCACTTGTTGGCTGCTTTTCCTTCACTCTGCGGTCCAACTAATCCCAAACCATCTCAGTTAGGTTGAGGTCGGGTGATTGTGGAGGCCAGGTCATCTGATGCAGCACTCCATCGCTCTCCTTCTTGGTAAAATAGCCCATACACAGCCTTGAGGTGTGTTTTGTGTCATTGTCTTCTTGAAAAAAAAATGATAGTCCCACTAAGCCCAAACCAGATGGGATGGCGTATTGCTGCAGAATGCTGTGGTAGACATGCTGGTTAAGTATGCCTTGAATTCTAAATAAATCACAGACAGTCACACCAACAAAGCACCTCCACACCTCCACACCATCACACCTCCTCCTCCAAGCTTCACGGTGGGAACCACACATGCCGAGATCATCCGTTCGCCTACACTGCGTCTCGCAAAGAAACGGTGGTTGGAACCAAAAATCTCAAATTTGGACTCAAATTCACACCAAAGGACAGATTTCCACCGATCTAATGTCCATTGCTCGTGTTTCTTGGCCCAAGCAAGTCTCTTCTTATTATTGGTGTCCTTTTTAGTAGTGGTTTCTTTGCAGCAATTTGACCATGAAGGCCTGATTCACGCAGTCCCATCTGAACAGTTGGATGTTGAGATGTGTCTATTACTTGAACTCTGAATAATTTATTTGGGCTCCAATTTCTTAGGCTGGTAACTCTAATGAACATCCTCTGCAGCAGAGGTAACTCTGGGTCTTCCTTTCCTGTGGTGGTCCTCATGAGAGCTAGTTTCATCATAGCACTTGATGGTTTTTGCGACTGCACTTGAAGAAACTTTCAAAGTTCTTGACATTTCACGGATTGCCTGACCTTCATGTCTTAAAGTAATGATGGACTGTCGTTTCTCTTTGCTTATTTGAGCTGTTACCAAATAGGGCTATCTTCTGTATACCACCCTTACCTTGTTACAACACAACTGATTGGCTCAAACGCATTAAGGAAAAAATTCCACAAATGAACTTTTAACAAGGTACACCTGTTAATTGAAACGCATTCCAGGTTTCCTCATGAAGCTGTTTGAGAGAATGCCAAGAGTGTGCAAAGCTGTCATCAAGACCAAGGGTGGCTACTTTGAAGAATCTAAAATATATATATATATTTTTTATTTGTTTAACCTTTTTTTGGTTACTACATGATTCTATGTGTTATTTCATAGGTTTGATGTCTTCACTATTATTCTACAAAGTAGAAAATAGTAAGAATAAAGACAAACCCTTTAATTAGTAGGTGTGTCCAAACTTTTGACTGGTAGTGTATATGTATACAAAAAAATGGAAATGATGCATACAATTACATTGACGGAAGCTGTGCAGTAATGCACCCCATCCAACCTGACAGAACTTGAGAGAAGAATGGGAAAAACTCTCCAAATACATGTGTGCCAAGCTTGTAGATTCATACCACAAAAGACTCAAGGCTGTAGTCGCTGCCAAAGGTGCTTCAACAAAGTACTGATTAAATGGTCTGAATACTTATATAAATGTGACCGACCGTCTCAAATCGGTCTTTTGTAGCTAAATTTGAATTTTTTTTTTTTTTTTTTACATTGGTTAAAGGTAGAGACTCATAGGTACTTGATGGTCTATCATACACTGCATTTTTGAGGAACAATGGGAAAGTAATTCTGCTTTGAAAGTTGATAAACTTGTACTCACTTTTGAGAAAATTGCCTTTGAATGTTTTGGTACCTACTGGAGAGCTCTACTTTGTCTACACCCATTCAGCACTGTTCACACCCTCTTAAGCTAGCCCCACCCATCTCTTTAAGGATTCACATGTGAGGTCATGTGCTAAACAGTGAGTAGTGTAGTAAAGATTAAGACAAAGTGGTAAAAGTAATAGCCTACAATAAGGAAAAATTCCAGGTAAACAGAAAGTGTCCAGATTATAAAATATTTTAGAAATATTAGATGACGCTTACCCAGACACACTTGTCTAAAGTGATGGGTCATGTGAAATAAATGCTATAACCCCCAGCCACATTTTGCCAAGTGGATGGTTCTCAACAGAAGGTGTAAACGGTACAGCCAAATGGTTACTTGCATAGTAGCAATATCAGAAATAGATAATGTCAATATAAATAAAATATACAGTGGTACAAGAACAATATCAATAACAATATCAGTGGTAGATGAGGTAGTTGTATGCATACAATCAGGGGTAAAGTGGCTGACCAGCAGGATAAACAATTTTTGTAGCAGCAACGTATGGTGTGTGTGTTAGGAGAGAGTCATTTGAATAGAGGCACTGCAGATAGTGCTGATGACTAGTCCGTCTGAACCACGCATGAGCAAGCGAATCTATATTCAGAGAGCTTGTTTCTGTTCTGCCATTGACTTTGGTGCAGGGCTATGATGTCCATAGCTTCTTTGTCGCAAAACTCCCTGATCTTCTCAAAAACATACATTTGTCGAGCTGTGTCCAGTGCAGGTGGTGCTTGTACAGGAAGACCATCTATGGGAGGAAGGATTTCAGCGTTGCGCAGCAGCTGAAACCTGGTCCCGACTGAGTCCAAACGCTCCTTGGCGACAACACCAGGCTCCAGAGCATCAAAGCTGTAAAACAGGAAATAAAACAAATTTAGAAGAAAAGTACAACTTTGCACAACATCAATTCACCTCGAAAGTATAGATAAGAAGAATAACCTCATACAATGCAATGAAAATTATATTCACCTGTGCTAGTACTGGTTGAACTGTGGCAATGGCCTGAAGTACGGAGTCAGGTGTTGTTGCCAGCCATAGCTTTCCACCAGCACCGTTACCATCCTCCAGTCCAACCAGCTGTGAGATGTTGACCCCTGTCACAGTGCTATCCTTCACAACACCAGCAATCTCAGACAAAGTGTTCACTTTGGTCTTTCTGAAGCGCTGCTTGATGAGGCCAAAGCACCAGTCGGGGGCATACTTGTGTGGCCTGTGATCAGGAAGAGAAGGTCCAGACTGTGGTGGAGCTTGTGCATGGTCCTTCAAGCACAATACCAGAGCACACACACTTGTTCTTGTTTTGGCCATTGCAGTTGTGAGGAGTTTAAAAGTAGATGGGACCTGGCTGCATAGGGTCAGAAGGATAGTGCACCTGCAAAGAACAAAATACAACTAAGATAAGTTAATGAAAAGAAGAACATGTAACGTAAAACATAATATAACTTACTTACAAATGTGCAGAGCATCAGCACTGCATACAGAAACATAATCTTGGAAACTGGAAGTTAAAATGATAACACACAGCCCGACTACACGTACCTCTGGAAAATCCTTGTAGAGACGCCACATTGGTGCTTTTGTCACATGGGATGGCAGCAGCTTTCCACCTAAGTGTTTGTGTCCTGGTAATACTATTGCATTATCCTCTGCGTAGTTGAAGTTCACCACTCGCTGCAAGTCCTCATGCTTCAGATGTAACCTGTGCTTGCTTGGGCGGCATTAGGAGGCATTAGACCATTCTCCTTGTATGACTGATGGAGGCGTGTTCTACTGATGCTGAATGACAAATTCCAGTTACAAATATTTTGGCATTATTATACAATAGATAGCCGTAATCACCGTCAGACACACCTGGCTAAGTTGATGTGTCATGTAATCATCTAGCGAAGTGGAGTCTCTTGTTTAGACATGCTAGCTAAACAATGAACCATACTCTTAATCCATAGAGTAAAAGCAATACAAACCGATTGTCATAGCTAGCTAATGTTAACCAAATAGGTTCAATGTTAGCTAGCTAACATTAGGCTACAACTAGCAATGCAAAATGGCATTCTGAGATAAGATTACTATACACAGATCATAAACGTAATGTTAGTTAGCGAGCCAGGCATCTAACGTAGGCTAGCTAGCAATAAGTTTTTACTTGCAATGAAAACAACTTTCTGACAAAATTAGAAATGTATAATATCTGAAACTGTAGCTAAACTCTTACCCGTATACATGGATGGATTCTTTAAGGCAGACTGAAACCCCTTTCATACCTTAAGGGAAGTCTGGGACGGGAGCCGTATGGTTAGTGAAGAAAGTCCCATTGCAAATGTACGGTCCCTTACCTGACGTCTTAATACGTCGCAGAAAATCGCGGACGGCGTCGGGCCGTGGGCGGCGGAGAGCTCTTTCAGGAAGTCACTCAAAAAAACGTTTCGGAATTTCGGTTTCCGTTTTATAAAAATGACAAATTTTTGACTTTTTTCTGCATTCTCGAAAATTCCCACAAGAGGGAAAATAAATCATATTGCAGGCGCACGAGCACGTGGCAAACGAGCGCGGCCTTTTCTCCTAAACTGAAAATATTTCGAAGACGAAACTCGGCGAGCGTAGGTTTGGAGTAATGGGCAGTTGGCCCCGAACAAGATGGCGTCGAGACCTCGGCGCTTTTTGAGTTATGGCCATTTTTCTGGGATTAAAGGGTTAAAACGCAAGTAGGGTGCTAATTTGACCGCTTCATGTCAAAGTACATAAGCATACGGTGTCAGGAAAAAAAGAACCAGCCATTTATCTATCGTAATTTAAGAGAAATCGTACATTGACCGTTTGGTGATGTTCACAAAGAGGATTTTTTTTTTCAAAAAAATCACAGATCCAGTTGCAGTGTGTTCAGACGTACATTTTTAAAGTGGGTCTCGAAGCTCTGCGAGAATCCTGTGATTTTATATGATTTTATGAAATAACACACACTCATTTAACCCTCTTTAAATAAGTCAGTTCTTAACATAAAGACTTAAAACTCAATATTATATAAGAGCCTACACCAAGGAGGGTATGTGTTCAATTTCAGCTTCCTATGTCAACTGGAAGTACCTTAAAATGGTGCCACAGGGTCAGGTTTGAAGGGTAATAAAGGTCAGATCTTTTCAAAACTTCACTTGTGTGATTAGACAACCCTCATGAACTGTAATCAGTCATTTTTCCCAACAGATGTCAAAGAAAATCTCTCTCACACAATCACACACACACAAAAAGGAAAGATGGAGTAAAAAAGTACGGTGGTTAACGACACACAAAGCCCACAATGGCATTACTATTATCTCTAGGCCGTGCCGAGTTCAACGAGATGCCCCGCTTGACCGTAGCTCGCTCGGTTTGAGCACAGCGACCGTTACAAGAGAACGGACACAAATGACCTTTTGACCTCAATGTCAATTTCATTTGCTTTTGGGACACAGAGAGAGAACCGTTAAGGTTAGAAACACAATTTCACCTCAGGAGTGTTCTTAAGGTCCTCCCGATCTGTGCAAGCCTAACCCTGACCTTGTGGCATTAACCCTTCACAGTTAAAAGAAGGTGTTTACATCAAATAGTTTACAATGAAATGTCTCCCCATTGGAATACATTGACTGCACCTCTAAATTCAACCTAAAGCCTATGTGGGTTATGATTGTCTTATGAACCTGTCTTTGATGTCAGTCCATCAAGCCACCATGAGGTCTACCTGTGTCGATTCTAAGCTTCCTGGAGCAACCGGAAGTGGTTAAATCACCCTAAAAGTGTTTGCCATAGCCAACCTGCAGTTTGAGAGAAATAGTGCATTCAGCCCTATGTAAATCAGTCAATTTTTAACATACAGACTTAAAACTCAGGATTCTGTAACAGCCTACTCCAGTGATGATATGTGTTTATTTATAGCTTCCTGTGACAACCGGAAGTGCCATAACTGGTGTCAAATGGGCTGTTTCGAAGGGTTAAAAATGTCAAATCTTTCCAAAACTTCATATATGTGAATAGACAACCCTCCTGAACTGTAAATCAGTTCTTGATCCCATCAGATTTCAACAAAAAAAAATACACACCGACACAGAAATGATGGAGGGACACACTGAGGGGCTAAGAGGCAGACAGTGCCTGCAGTAGTTACTTTTGTTCCAACTTTTAAAGAACCGTCAGACCTAGAGTTCTGAAAATTTACAAACCTGTTCTAGACCTCAGGTCGATTGTGCACGGTGAATTATATGGCTCTAGAAGGTTCTCGGATCGATAAAAAGCCTCGTGTATTTGCCATGTTTTCAATTCATTTTGACCTCAACGAAACGGACGACATTTAGAAAAGTCCCAGAGTCTCAAGACTAGGTGCGTTGAAACCGGCTCGGCCCATAGAGACAGACCCCAACGAGCCTGTTTGATTGCTCATTCAAGGACCCCGTAGCAAGGCAATGAAAAAAGTGGCATTTCAGCACCAATTAGGGTTTTGCTCGGGCACCGAATGACCTATCGAGCCGAAACTTGGGATTCGAGGTCGCTTCACATAGGGCTAAACATAATGTGTGAACTGGACCCGCAGCTAGAACATAACTACGTATTATTTGTTTTATTATGGTTTAAATAGAAGGCGCTGTGAATTTTGGGCCTGCTCTGAAATATGTTATAGTTGGCTTCTAAAGGAGTTGGAAAAAGTGAGTTTGGAGTCAGATGGTATCAGTTTGGTGTCTGAAAATATCTATTTGACTGATGGACACTGACTTGCTCGTTGACTTTTGTACATTTGCAATATGTTTCAACGGGGAGGTACCATGAGGAAAAAGCGACATGATGAAATTTCACGAAACGAGCGATGGAGAGGAACCACTATCACTGCCCGGCCATCCTGAGGTCATCAGACCGTTGACTTTTGCATTTCTAAAGTATTTAAGAGAATGTACGTTACATTTGCAATATGATTCAACATCACATCATATTGCAAATGCACGTTAGATTTGCAATATGATGTGATGTTGAATCATATTGCAAATGTAACGTGCATTCTTTAAATACTTTAGAAATACAAAAGTCAACGTCCTGATGACCTCAGGATGGCCGGGCAGTGATAGTGGTTCCTCTCCAACGCTCGTTGCGTGAAATTTCATCATGTCGCTTTTTCCTCATGGTACCTCCCCGTTGAAACATATTGCAAATGTACAAAAGTCGACTAGCAAGTCAACTAGCAAGTGTCAACAAAAGTCAACTAGCAAGTGACCATCAGTCAATTGGATATTTTCAGACACCAAACTGATACCATCTGACTCCAAACTCACTTTTTACAACTCCTTTAGAAGCCAACTATCACATATTTCAGAGCAGGCCCAAAATTCACAGCGCCTTCCATGAATGCACCAAAATAGCATTCTGAAATCACCACTAAAATGACATTGCCATATTCTCCAGGCCGTGCCGAGTTCAACGGGATGCCCCGCTTGACCGTAGCTCGCTCGGTCTGAGCGCAGCGACCGTTACAAGAGAACGGACACGAATGACCTTTTGACCTCAATGTCAATTTCATTTGCTTTTGGGAGACAGAGAGAGAACCGTTAAGGTTAGAAGCACAATTTCACCTCAGGAACAATCCTAAGGTCCTCCCGATCTGTGCAAGCCTAACCTTGACCTTGTGGCATTAACCCTTCACAGTTAAAAGAAGGCGTTTACATCAAACATTTTACAATGACATTTCGCCCCATAGGAATACATTGACTGCTCCTCTAAATTCAACCTGAAGCCTATGTGGGTTATGAATGTCTTATGAACCTGTCTTTGATAACAATCCATCAGGCTACTATGAGGTCTACCTGTGTTGATTTTAAGCTACCTGGAGCAACCGGAAGTGGTTAAAATCACCCTAAAAAGTGTCCAGATATACATGACTTGCAATTTTGAAAATCACTGCATTCAACCCTATGTAGATCAGTCAATTCTTAACGTATAGACTTAAAACTCAGGATTCTGTAACAGCATACCCCAGTCAAGATATGTGTTTACCTATAGCTTCCTGTGCCAACCGGAAGTGCCTTAAAATGGTGTCATGGTGCTGTTTCGAAGGGTTAAAAAGGTCAGAACTTTTCAAAACTTAATTTGTGTGATTAGACAAGCCTCATGAACTGTAAATCAGTCATTTCTCTAAGCAGATGTCAAAGGAAAGCTCTCTCTCACACAAAAACACACACACAAAGCAATGATGGAGTGAAAAAGTACGGTGCTTAAAGACACACAAAGCCGGCAATGGCATTCCCATTATCCCTAGGCCGTGCCGAGTTCAACGAGATGCCCCGCTTGACCGTAGCTCACTCGGTCTGAGAGCAGCGACCGTTACAAGAGAACGGACACGAATGACCTTTTGACCTCAATGTCAATTTTATTTGCTTTTGGGAGACAGAGAGAGAACCGTTAAGGTTAGAAGCACAATTTCACCTCAGGAATGTTCTTAAGGTCCTCCCGATCTGTGCAAGCCTAACTTTGACCTTGTGGCATTAACCCTTCACAGTTAAAAGAAGGTGTTTACATCAAACAGTTTACAATGACATTTCGCCCCATAGGAATACATTGACTGCTCCCCTAAATTCAACCTGAAGCCTATGTGGGTTATGAATGTCTTATGAACCTGTCTTTGATGACAGTCCATCAGGCCACCATGAGGTCTACCTGTGTCGATTCTAAGCTTCCTGGAGCAACCGGAAGTGGTTAAAATCACCCTAAAAGTGTTTGCAATAAGCACCCTGCAATTTGAGAGAAATAGTGCATTCAGCCCTATGTAAATCAGTCAATTTTTAACATATAGACTTAAAACTCAGGATTCTGTAACAGCATACTCCAGTGAGTATATGTCTTTACTTTCAGCTTCCTGTGCCAACCGGAAGTGCCATAATTGGTGTCAAATGGGCTGTTTCGAAGGGTTAAAAATGTCAAATCTTTCCAAAACTTCATAATTGTGATTAGGCAACCCTCCTGAACTGTAAATCAGTCATTAGTCCCATCAGATTTCAAAGAAAAATTTACACACCCAAACAGAAATGATGGAGGGACACACTGAGGGGCTAAGAGGCAGACAGTGCCTGTGGTAGTTACTTTTGTTCCAACTTTTAAAGAACCGTCAGACTTAGAGTTCTGAAACTTTACAAACCTGTTCTAGACCTCAGGTCGATTGTGCACGGTGAGTTATGTGGCTCTAGAAGGTTCTCAGACCGATAAACAGCCTCGTGTATTTGCTATGTTTTCAATTCATTTTCAGCTCAACGAAACGGACGACATTTAGAAAAGTCCCAGAGTCTCAAGACTAGGTGCATTGAAACCGGCTCGGCCCATAGAGATGGACCTCAACGATTCTGTCCGATTGCTCATTCAAGCACCCCGTAGCAAGGCATGGAAAAAAGTGGATTTTCATTACCAATTAGGGTTTTGCTCGGGCACCGAATGACCTATCGAGCCGAAACTTGGGATTCCAGGTCGCCTCACATAGGGCTAAACATAATGTGAATATTGGACCCGCAGCTAGAACATAACTACGTATTATTTGTTTTATTATGGTTTAAATGGAAGGCGCTGTGAATTTTGGGCCTGCTCTGAAATATGTGATAGTTGGCTTCTAAAGGAGTTGGTAAAAGTGAGTTTGGTGTCAGATGGTATCAGTTTGGTGTCTGAATATATCTAATTGACTGATGGACACCGACTTGCTACTTGACTTTTGTACATTTGCAATATGTTTCAACGGGGGGGTACCATCACAAAAAGCGACATGATGAAATTTAACACAACGAGCGATGGAGAGGAACCACTATCACTGCCCGGCCATCCTGAGGTCATCAGACCGTTGACTTTTGCATTTCTAAAGTATTTAAGAGAATGTACGTTACATTTGCAATATGATTCAACATCACATCATATTGCAAATGCACGTTAGATTTGCAATATGATTCAACACATCATATTGCAAATGTAACAGTGTGTGTTATGTTTGCAATATGATTCAACACATCATATTGCAAACGTAACAGTGTGTGTTATGTTTGCAATATGATTCAACACATCATATTGCAAATGTAACAGTGTGTGTTATGTTTGCAATATGATCCAACACATCATATTGCAAACGTAACAGTGTGTGTTATGTTTGCAATATGATTCAACACATCATATTGCAAATATAACAGTGTGTGTTTGCAATATGATTCAACAGTGTGTTATGTTTGCAATATGATGTGGTGTTTTTCACTGTTGAATCATATGCAAATGTAACGTGCATTCTTTAAATAAACCCTATGTGGGTTATGAATGTCTTATGAACCTGTCTTCAATGACAATCCATCAAGCCACTATGAGGTCTACCTGTGTTGATTCTAAGCTTCCTGGAGCAACCGGAAGTGATAAAATCACCCTAAAAGTGTTTTACCCAACCAGCAGTTTGTGATATATAGTGCATTCAACCCTGTGTAAATCAGTCAGTTCTTAACGTATAGACTTAAAACTCAGGATTCTGTAAAAGCATACCCCGATCAGGATAGGTGTTTACTTATAGCTTCCTGTGCCAACCGGAAGTGCCTTAAAATGGGGTCATAGGTGCTGTTTCAAAGGGTTAAAAAAGTCAGATCTTTCCAAAACTTTAAGTGTGTGATTAGGCAACCCTCATGAAGTGTAAATCAGTCATTTCTCTAATCAGATGTCAAAGAAAAGCTCACACACACACACACAGACACACACAGCAAGGATGGAATGAAAAAGTATGGTGCTTAAAGACACACAGAGCCTTAAATGCTTTTAGGGGGGATCCAGACTTCCATACCCGCTCTGGGAGCACTATACTACGGGCAAAAATCAATGGGTGCTGGCCTGAGTGATTTATGGAGGTTTTCAAAAAAAGTCAAAAAATATTCTGTTTCATGTTTTGGGTTACCACACACGATTTTCAATACAGTTTTAAATGCTTCATTTTGGCCTTTAAAAAAAAAAAGTTATTTTCGACTATGAAGGGGGTGATACGTTTTTTCCAAATTTTTGACATTTTTTACTTCCTATGAAATCACATTCCAAATGCACAAAACATATTCCTTAAGTACAAGTAAACATTTATAAAAAATTATGATAATAAAATGTGACTAAAGTACTTTCATACAGTTCTTACACATGTGTAATTGACATAAAACTCGAAAGAATTTCAAAAAACGGTCCAGAAAGCACTTTTTTAAAGGGGGTGATATGTTTTTTCCAAATTTTGGACATTTTTGACTTATGACTTTTGACTTCCTATGAAATCACATTCCAAATGCACAAAACAAATTCCTTAAGTCCAAATAAAAATGTCCTAAAAATTATGTTAATAAAATTTGACAAAAGTATTTTCATACAGTTCTTACACATGTGTAATTGACATAAAAATTGAAAGAATTTCGAAAAACGGTCCAGAAAGCACTTTTTTAAAGGGGGTGATACGTTTTTTCCAAAATTTTGACATTTTTGACTTTTGACTTTTGACTTCCTATGAAATCACATTCCAAATGCACAAAACAAATTCCTTAAGTCCAAATAAAAATGTCCAAAAAATTATGTTAATAAAATTTGACAAAAGTATTTTCATACAGTTCTTACACATGTGTAATTGACATAAAACTCGAAAGAATTTCGAAAAAAGGTCCAGAAAGCACTTTTTTAAGGGGGTTATAAATTTTTGCCAAAACTTTCAAAATCTCAAAATTTTACTCTTGGGTCTTGACTTGCGTTACAAAAGGCCTATGAAAAATTTAGATAGAAAACACTCGCCCACTATAGGATTTTTGGGGTGTTACACAGCTCATTTACAATATGGCATTTGCCATCAACTTTGGACGAAACAGCGCCGGATGTAATATGAAATCCCACACAATCCCATCGTGTATATGGTCCGCTCGGTGCCAATAAGTTGCCATGTTATTTTGTACAATTGGGGGGGGACTTCCCTTACATTAAATAAGACGTCCTGTGTTGTTTCCGTTGCTTGGCCCATTGTTGTGTCAAGTCACTCTGGTTCACACTGACCATGTGCAATGCCATCAGAATCATCTTAAGCTTTAGCCCCCATCCAAACTCTGACCATTTTACTCGCCCTAGCAGAGCTGGTTAGGCTGTTTTCATGTTATCCAGAGCGTTGGTGACTGTAACTGTGCTCCTGGCAACAATTTAACTGCACTTTTTTGCCGACATTTACTGACACCGGCCATATTCAACCGATGTTGAGCGTTCGTAAATTCATCAGTTATTCTGCGCCCTGGCAAACTCTGTCGGGTCTACTCCCACTCCTCCCCTCCGACGTTCGACGTCGCTGGTATACTAACCAGCGGTCCTGGCATCTTTCATTAGGCACACCTAGACTCCATTACCTCACTTATTACCTCCCTATATCTGGCACTCCCTTAGGTTCTTTCCTCAGTCAGTATTGTTCCTGTGTTTGTGGCGTCTCTACAAAATGTGGAAAAAGTCAAGGGGTTGGAATACTTTCCAAATGCACTGTATTTTACATGAGTTATCTTGTTGCTATTATTCCCACCCTTCAGCTCCATGCAACCTCTCATATCTATCTCTTAACAGCATCCATATTGGATTTCTATTTGCCATATTGACCGGGCGGCCAGCTCTAGGAAGAGTCTTTGTGGTTCCAAACTTGAAGAATTATGGAGGCCACTGTTCTTGGGGACCTTCAATGCTGCAGAAATGTTTTGGTACCCTTCCGCAGATCTATGCCTCGACACAATCCTGTCTCGGAGCTCTATGGACAATTCCCTCGACCTCATGGCTTGGGTTTTGCTCTGACATACACTGTCAACTGTTGGACCTTACATAGACAGGTGTGTGCCTCTCCAAATCATGTCCAATCAATTGGATTTACTACAAGTGGACTCCAATCAAGTTGTAGAAACATCTCAAGGTTGTTCAATGGAAACAGGATGCACCTGAGCTACATTTTGAGTCTCATAGCAAAGGGGCTGAGCACTTATGTAAATAAGGTATCAGTTTTTTATTTTTAATACATTTGCAAACATTTCTAAAACCCTGCTTTCGCTTTGTCATTATGGGGCATTGTGTGTATATAAAACATTTATTTAATCATCTATTTTGAAATAAGGCTAAAAACTTAACAAAATGTGGGAAAAAAGGGAAGGGGTCTGAATACTTTCTGAATGCAATGTAAATATGTGTATGTGTGTGTGTATATGTATATACAGAAGCACATTTTAAAAAATCCCACTGTATCTAACATCATTACTGTCACGCCCTGACCTTTGAGAGCCGTTTTATTTCTCTATTTGGTTAGGTCAGGGTGTGATTTGGGGTGGGCATTCTATGTTTTCTATTTCTTTGTTTTTGGCCGAGTGTGGTTCCCAATCAGAGGAAGCTGTCTATCGTTGTCTCTGATTGGGAATCATACTTAGGCAGCCTTTTTCCCACCTGTGTTTTGTGGGTAGTTATTTTCTGTTTAGTATCTGTTTACCCGACAGAACTGTTCGCTTTCGTTTTGTTACTTTGTACGAGTGTTTCTTTGATCAATAAAATCATGAACATTTTCCACGCTGCGCTTTGGTCCACTCATTCCGACGAGAGCCGTTACAATTACTAAACTTTAGACATACTATTTACCACACCCAGTCTCAGAGATGGCTAACTCTGGAAGTTCCTTTGGTCTCTACTGGTTTATGTAAATCAGCTTTGTTTTTGTGCACCTTATTTGTGGGACAATCTTCAAAATGTTCTTAAATTAGATGTTCTGGTGCCTCTAGACCAACCCAGAAAGCTGACTGAGGACCTTTTTACTTATAAATGTTTTTTTTTTATTACCGCGTTTTTCTTTCTGCTTAAATGTTGGATTTATATAGATATGTGTTTTCTGTAATTTATGTATTTCAGGGCTCATCTGTAAAACAGACCTTGGTCTCAGTTAAAATAAAGGTTAAATAAATGTTATAAATAAAAGTTATCAAACTATCTATCCATCAAGAAAGTCTGTCAAAAACAAAAGAAACTATGTTAAATCAAATCAAATAATATTTGTCACATGGGCCGAATACAACAGAATACTGTGAAATGCTTACTAACAAGCCCTTAACCAACAATTCAGGTCATGGTAGACCTTACTCAATCCCCTCTCATTCGGCCCCACTTCACAGTAGAAGCATCAGACAAGGTTCTAAAGACTGTTGACATCTAGTGGAAGCCTTAGGAAGTGCAAAATGACTCATATCCCACTGTGTATTCGATAGGGGCTGAGTTGAAAATCGACCAACCTCAGATTTCCCACTTCCAAACACTGGAGTGCATATGGGACAAATTCTCTGACATTAAAAATAAGAAATCCTATGTGTACTTTTCCAGGCAACACCTTCTCAAACCTCCGCATCACTGACATGCTTTCACTTCTTTGACCTACTTTCCTACTGATCAACATTTTGGCCTCAATCACTTTCACATTTTCTTTAATATCATCTATGGACATAGATATTGTGGACCCCAGTAATGACTCCCCTCAATCTAGCATTATTACCAGGGACATGGCTTTCAATCTTCTTCCCATTTAAGCTTTTCCATTTTCAGAATCTTCTCTTGCTGAGCCTGGCTACCACACAATTTTAACAATCTACCATTTCCAATGAACCGAGCTAATTTGACTTCACCTACCTCTTTCTCTAAGGCATTAGTTAGTCAGTTAGGGTGTAAGTGAGGCCCTGTGGTCTCATGAAAACCCTCACCACTTTCCACTACAACACATCATTACCCTTGCTTCCTACCTTGGCCGTCTTTATGCTTTCTTTACTAGACGAGCCAATGCTTTCTGTATCATGAGCTCTCTTCTTGCTATGTCTTTCCACTACCGACCTTGACCCTCATCCTCCCGCTCCATACTATCAGAACTGACACCGATATTGTTCACATTCCAGCACAGCTGTTGCTTCAACAACTTTATATCCATTTCCTCCATCTTGTCCTCACTACTCAATGCCATTTCCGACTATCCGACTCACATCTTTCTTCTAAATGCCCCTTTTCAATCAATAAAAAACTTGAAGACAGAGGGGGTGGCAGGAATTGGGGATCTGTAATCTAAGATGACTGCCTTTTATTGGCTGACCCCACAGTGTGATAAGGCACCTGGCAACCTGGTTCCTAACAACAAAACAGTTTGGTTAGGGCCAAAGTTGTGAAGGGCCAGTTACATATTTTGTCTCTGAGAGAGGGCTGTGAGATGGTGTGCTAAGAGTCACCGGCAGGTCGTTCTGTAACACCATTTATAAAGCCGAAACTTGACTTGGCGGTGTTGGCTTGCGTCAATTCCATTGAGGGTCTGGTTTTGATTAATTTGGATTTACAATCCATGAAAAATGTATTGAGGATAAGAGTTTTAATTCAATATTATATAACCTGATTATTTCTATATAATCAACGGTTGTAAAAGTAGGCCAGATGTTTTTAGAACATAATTGCGAACAAGATTTAAATATTTTTTTTTACCCCCAATTTTCATGGTATCCAATTGGTAGTTACAGTCTTGTCTCATCGCTGCAAATCCCGTACAGACTCGGAGAGGCGAAGGTCGAGAGCCGTGCATCCTCCGAAACACAACCCAAACAAGCCGCACTGCTTCTTGACACAATGCCCACTTAACGCGGAAGCCAGCTGCACCAATGTGTCAGAGGAAACACCATACACCTGGCAACTGTGTCAGCGTGCATTGCGCTTGGCCCGCCACAGAAGTCGCTAGTGCGTGATGGGACAAGGACATCCCTGCCGGCCAAACCCTTCCCTAACCCAGACGACGCTGGGCCAATTGTGCGTCGCCCCATGGGTTTCCCGGTCGCGGCCGGCTGTGACAAAGCCTGGACTCGAACCCAGAATCTCTAGTAGCACAGCTAGCACTGCGATGCAGAGCCTTAGACCACTGCGCCACTCGGGAGGCCTAAATGCATTTTTGTTTGATTTGATTATTTCTATCAAATCAACACTTGACTTTATCTGTCCGGACCCTAACAAATAAATCCGCTCGTGAACGATCCTTCATAGTAATCAGAGAGGAATGAAAACAGCAAATTTCTGTTGAATGTCTGATATAGAACCTACTTTACCTTGGTGGAAGACCATGCAGTTTATTAGGCTAAAGATGAAAAATCTTTATGGACTTCATAGCTTGGTGAATGAGCAAGGAGTTGAGCTTGATGCTCCTTTCCAATAAATATTGAGGGTCTTATTCTGGTGACATGATGATCGATGCTTGGCTGCCGTTTGACAATACAAATAATATCGCTCTTATCCATAATAATCTAAATGTACTGTAGGTAACCTACCCAAACTGCATCTGCTAGCTGTTGGCTAGAGCGCATGGGCCAAGACCAGAGTGGGCACATTTGCTATACAACGCATCAGTAGAGTTGGAAATGCGATGGAAACCAATTGAACTTATATTTTTCATTTGGTACATAAAAGTTATTTTTATGTGCACTACGTCATCACACACAGCCTTTTAACCGCAAAAAAAGTTACTTTGATGGAAACATCTCTGGTGGGAAAATGTGCATATTGTTTCATACAGATTTTTGAATATTGGCATGAAAATCTGTCACAAATTGGAAGAAAACCTAGCTAAATAGGCAAGTTTGGGAGAAGTTCAAACAACTTAAAATGTGTAAACAATTTGTTCATATGGAAATTATTTTTAAATTGAAATATTTTATGACAAGTATATTAATGATGTAAGTCCCTTTCGACACCTTTTTAGTTTGTCATGATCCAATTAATGGACTGGTCAAATATGTCCTGACTAACCAAGGACCTTACAAACATGTACAAAAATCTGAGGGCGTTAGGTAGTCTAGCGTTTAGAACGTTGAGTCCATCGCTAGTTCAAATCCCTGAGCCGACAAGCTGAAATATCTGCCGATGTGTCCTTGAGCGAGGCACTTAACCATAATTGCTCCAGGTACGCCATTGTTAATGGCTGACCCTGGCCAGTGGCCCCACTCTTCGAAGGTGTCTCAGGGGGCCTTGGGATATGCAAAATACAAGTTTCCATTTCATACACTTTTACAAATATAAGCACCCATCATATTTCAGTCTCTGGTGTATGTATTAATTGAACTGTGAAATACAGTTTGCGGAAAGTGTGGTCCTAGCAAACGAAGCTTTTTTTATATTTGAGTTGCAAAGGTTCACAAAACAATTTGTTATTTAAAAATCTGTTCACTTTGATAAACGCAACAATTTTACAGATTTTACTGAGTTACAGTTCATATGATGAAATCAGTCAATTGAAAGAAATACATTAGGCTCTAATCTATGGATTTCACATGACTGGGAATACAGGTATTCACCTGTTGTTCACAGATACCTTAAAACCTCTACGGGATCGGTGTCCCCCCCACGGGACGGTTGAGCTAAGGTGCGCTAATGTGATTAGCATGACGTTGTAAGTAACAAGAACATTTCCCAGGACATAGACATGTCTTATATGGGCAGAAAACTTAAATTCCTGTTAATCTAACTCCACTGTCTAATTTACAGTAGATATTACAGTGAAAAAATACCATGCTATTGTTTGAGGAGAGTGCACAACATCAAAAAACCTTTATCACGGCAACTGGTTTGATACATTCACCTCTGAATGTACTTAATCCACAAACGTGTTCAATCCATTTAAAATGTGTAAGAAATTTGTTCATATGGAAACTAATGATTAACAAGAATTTAATCTTTCTGCCCATATAAGACATGTCTATGCCTAGGGAACCTAATTATCCATCACTTATGACATTCCTGGGAGTGTGTAAACTTACATTTTGTATGTTCTCTATAGTTATGTACTTGAAAATGCATCAATTGACCAATTCGGCACATTTGGGCAGACTTGATACAACATTTTGAACAGTAAAACAATGGTTCATTGGATCAGTCTAAAACTTTGCACATACACTGCTGCCATCTAGTGTCAA
This sequence comes from Salvelinus namaycush, assembly GCF_016432855.1. NCBI lineage: Eukaryota > Metazoa > Chordata > Actinopteri > Salmoniformes > Salmonidae > Salvelinus > Salvelinus namaycush. The sequence goes on along the minus strand of NC_052318.1, from coordinate 53,012,553 downwards.
GTCTAAATTGCGCCTAGACTCCTAAGTGTAATAATGGCCTTTCTCTTGCATTTCAAAGATGATTGGAAATAAAAAAAATAAAAAGCATGTTTTTTTCTTTGCATTATCTTTTACCAGATCTAATGTGTTATATTCTCCAACATTAACTAAACTAATTTGTGGCCAAAATTTTAGACAAATAAGCTTTTTGTGCGTATGGAAAATTGCTGGGATCTTTTATTTCAGATCATGAAACATGGGACCAACACTTTACATGTTGCATTAATATTTTTGTTCAGTGGTACACATTGATATCAGGGTGATAGAAGTCCCAAAGAAACCATGAAACAACATCTGTAAACATTCTAAAAAACACCCCTAGCCATGGTCTAAAAATAACAAAAACAGCCTTACTTTCCCAATATTGTGGCAACATTAGGAGAATGTTCTGTGCTGGTTGGGAAATGGTGCATGTATGGATAGGCAGTGCTACAATGCACACTCCAGAAGCTTAACAAATCATCTGAACACAAATTCAAAATCAATTACATTATTCGGATCATTCTTACTATTGAACATGTATCAGCAACCCTACAATATAGGCAATGTTAGCAACCATTTTGTGCAATATTGGGTAAAAGCGTTTTGTAACGTAGGGACGGCTAACGTGTGGGCAGTGTTACCGAGGTGAGCAGTGGTTTGCTATGAACAGGAGTCACATTAATGGTTAATTGTCACTGTAGAAGGCTGACTGGGGTTGTCTGAGCAGGATGGTATAGAATTAGCTTATGAGTGCAGAATGATGAGATGCTATGACACTTGACACGTAACAGGCAGGGTTAGGGGAGAAAGGCTGGCAAACATGGACAGAAGTGCAATAACAAGGGGTTTGACTGTCGTTCTACTTAGTTGTTCAATATTATGACATCAATGATTCTAAATCTATAAAGCCCCCTTGGAGGTGTAAAATATAAAGTTATTATGCATCTCAGTAAAAATGACAAATAAAGCATTATTTGGTTCTCGTAGAGTAGGTAAATCAGTGCAGTCCTAGCAATCCTTTCTTCATTTGATTAGATCAGAGTTGCCACTTCGGATGCAGACCTGGGTTTTTTATTTGCCAAAACAAACTTCTACTTTTAACAAACTTCTATTTTTTCTTCCTGGAAGGAAATACAACAATCCAGTTATTTTGTTCACCCACAAAGGGGCATTAGATGCCCAAGAAATCCTCAGCCAGTCCAGAACAACTGTTCTCAGTTCTCATTGGTCCATGGTGGGCTGGATGTTTGGCTCATTCATGAGTGAGAAGACTGCTAGTCTGGCTAGTCTCTGTGAATGTATGTGTGTGTGTGTGTGTGTGTGTCAGTGTCACCGCACGACCTCTGTGACCCAATGTATCTGGTCCATGTCTTGATGAGGTAATCTCTGGGTCGCCCTTAGTTGTCACGCATCATACTATGAACTCCAGTCGCTTCCTTCAGTTAGCCTTCACATTTCGCTCAGGGATTTATCTCCATCAGGTCTATGGTCAATTATATAGCATATCCAAGAGATGCCACTCTTCTTCCCAGAGCTTCATGCAGTCTCCTCAGTTTCTCTTCAAGTCCATTTTCAACTAGTCCACATAGGGTACAGGTTCGGTGTGTGTATGTGTGTGTGGTAGTGCAGCAGAAGGCAGGCATGCAAAGACAATCTTCAGTAATGAGAGAGGAGCTGCTCTCTTCTCTCTGTCACTCAGTCACAACCTGAGAGACAGAGACAGGACAACAGCGCCTCACAGTGGAATGACTACGCTTATAGTTTATATACACATAGGGAAAGAGGGATATCGGCAGAACTGTGAGTTTGTGGGTTTTTTGCAGACAGTCCATTGTATGATGTATGTGTGTGATTTCTTGTTTGTGCTGTCACAAGGAATTCTGTGCACCTGTGCGTGTTTGAGCGAGTAAAGGGTATTTACATTAGTTGCAAGATTCCATTTAGTTATGGCAATGTCAAACATGTATGCATGTCTGTCAATGTCCATCAGTCCATGATTTAGAGATTGTCTGAAGGGATTGCACATGATAAAGTAGTCAGTTATATTGTTATACATGCTGTGCTTGTGAATATGATTGTGTTTTCTGTATTTACCACCTGTGTGTGGTCCCGTGTGTGTTTCTGATTGTAATATGATCTCTCTTATTATCTCAGTCAGTGCTAGCCCCCCGGGTGCAGTTGAGAGTGCTGAACCCAGGCAGGGTGACCCGTCCGTGGGTGTAGATGTCCCTGTCGAGCCCCTGGTTCATCCTCTTGACCAGGTTCTTCTCGTAGAGCAGGGGGTGGTAGGCCCCCAGAGTGCAGGCTGCGTCGTAGAAGCGCTGGTAGTAGTGACACAGTTCCGTCTTCCTCTGAGATGGCAGGAACTCATACACGTGTACTACCTCACACAGGGACATCATCAAAACCGTACCTGGAGGAAGGGGAGAGGGAGGGGGTTTAGTTGAATGTAAACTGGGTCTAATCTGGCTCAAAGGACCATAAAGAAAAAATGTCCAGGTTGGATTGTAATCTAGGTTAGGCTCAGGTAGTATATTGCCGCTATTGTGCATCGGTCATGATGCAATGAGGAGTTGAGGACCCCTGATGAGGAAGGGATAGGAATTAGGGCTCTGCTATCTGAGCTTAATGAGCCCGACACTTTACATCGGGATAGCGCAGGATACCCATATGGAAAAGTAATATATGGGCATATATGGCCTAATATACAGGGGCTTGCAAAAGTATTCACCCCCTTGGCATTTTTCCTATTTTGTAGCCTTTAAAAAAAAAAAAATTGGGGGGGGTTGTATCATTTGATTTACACAACATGCCTACCACTTTGAAGATGCAAAATGTTTTTTATTGTGAAACAAACAAGAAAAAAATAAATAAAACGATAACTTGAGTGTGCATAACTATTCATCCCCCCAAAGTCAATACTTTGTAGAGCCACCTTTTGCAGCAATTACAGCTGCAAGTCTCTTGGGGTATGTCTCTATAAACTTGGCACATCTAGCCACTGGGATTTTTGTCCATTCTTCAAGGCAAAACTGCTACAGCTCCTTCAAGTTGGATGGGTTCTGCTGGTGTACAGCAATCTTTAAGTCATACCACAGATTCTCAGTTGGATTGAGGTCTGGGCTTTGACTAGGCCATTCCAAGACATTTAAATGTTTCCCCTTAAACCACTTGAGTGTTGTTTTAGCAGTATGCTTAGGGTCATTGTTCTGCTGGAAGGTGAACCTCCATCCCAGTCTCAAATTTCTGGATGACTGAAATAGGTTTCCCTCAAGAATTTCTCTGTATTTCGCGCCATCCATCATTCCTTCAATTCTGACCAGTTTCCCAGTCCCTGCCGATGAAAAACATCTCCACAGCATGATGCTGCCACCACCATGCTTCACTGTGGGGATGGGGTTCTCGGGGTGATGAGAGGTGTTGGGTTTGCGCCAGACATAGCGTTTTCCTTGATGGCCCAAAAGCTCAATTTTAGTTTCATCTGACCAGAGTACCTTCTTCCATATGTTAAGGAGAGTCTCCCACATGTATTTTGGCGAACACCAAACGTATTTGCTTAACCAATGGCTTTTTTCTGTCCACTATTCCGTAAAGCCCAGCTCTGTGGAGGGTACGGCTTAAAGTGGTCCTATGGACAGATACTCCAATCTCCACTGTGGAGCTTTGCAGCTCCTTCAGGGTTATCTTTGGTCTATTTGTTGCCTCTCTGATTAATGCCCTCCTTGCTGCTTTGAAATGTATTCCAGAAGAGTGTATATATTTTTTGATGGCATATATTTAAAAAAAAACATACATAAATCTCACACATAGGGATTCATTATTTTCTTATTGCATTTGGTTTTAAGCAACCTTATGACTACTTTGTTGTTTCTAGTAGCTACTGTAGATGATACTTGCCATTTTATTTTTAGATTAGATTGAGATGGCTTAGCCAACTATTGTAGGTTTTTAATTTGTGATGTTAACGTTTTGAAAACGCACATAAACCTATCTAAGTATGAATGTTTATTTTCATACACTATAGTTGTGGCTGCCCATAAGGTTATGGAATCACATTGTATTTATGAAACATGGTTTAGATATTGTTGTTGTAATCATTATTTTACTGTATAATCCTCCAAGGATTTCCATTGGGAATTGTTTATGCCTGTTGCCACCAGCAGGGGGTGGTTAGGAGCACAAGCATAGCGGTTTCCGTCTCCCCCCAACAACTCTAACCGCTTCTCCTCGTCTCATTTTTCTTTGTTCTTTTAAACAGGTACGTGGTGTACAAAGCACATTATTTAGAGAAAATGTTAGTTGAAACGGGGATCTGAGTGAAACTTACCATTTATATTGAAATTCTAAAGTTTAAATGTTGAAATTGGTTTTGTGAAAACTGTTAGCGATTTTGACATATCGACGACTGGGTTTGCGCCTAAGCTAGGTAAGGCCATAGAATAACAAGACAAAATGTCACCAGATAATATTCTGGTTTGAATTTATTGATTTATAGCTCCTCTGAGGTAATATTTTCTACTCCGTTTATATGGTCTATTCCCTGATATCTCCCCACCCAAGTGTTATATGTTGCAGAGTTATAACTATGCTAACGCTAGCCTGTCAAGCCTATAGAGTTGCTACAAGCTTAGTGGCTCAGTATTGAGATGGCTGTACTGGTTTGTGGTTCATGAAGTTATTTAAAGGTTAAAACAATCTTCCTTATATGTGTATTCATTTTTATTGAAACTTAGTATGTGAGTTTAATTTAAGCTAGTATGACTGTATTAGCTAGATAGACTGTATTAGCTAGTATTTCTGTACAGAGATTGTATTGAACATAGAATTAGAATTGAAGATCAAAGAAGATCCAATCACACTGGGGGTCTCCAACTAAGAATTCACATATAAGGATAACAGGCATTGTGTCAGAGATACATCGCCTGTGAAAAGAGGCTACTTGTTGTTCACCCCAACCAACACTTCCGGATGGGAATGGCCGTTCTACTCATTCGAATTCTATGGGACAATGGATGTGGTACAGTATGTATATGTACAGTGCATTCGAAAACAATTCAGACCCCTTCCCTTTTTCCACATTTTGTTACGTTACAGCCGTATTCTAAAATGTATTAAATCGTTTTTCCCCCTCATCAATCTACACACAATACCCCATAATGACAAAGCAAAAACTGTTTTTGAATATTGATACAAAATTGATACAAAATAAACAACTGAAATATCACATTTACATAAGTATTCAGACCCTTTACTCAGTACTTTGTTGAAGCACCTTTGGCAGCAATTACAGCCTCAAGTCTTCTTGACAGGTAAATTCTAGACATCTTTGAGGCCTTTAGGAAGGCAGCCCTTGTGTTACGAGCCTGGTGCAGTACAGGCACACAGCCTATGTTTCTATGTTGCTTGCTATGCTATTACACACAGGGCGACAATATTCAGTTCTCTGTCCAACTAGCTTACATAACATTCATTGAGATAACATCATAAAGGTTTTTTGTGATTGTGTTGACTAGGTACTGTAGCGGATTTAGGTATGGGCGACATGGGCAGCCGCCCAGGGCGGCATCTTGCCGGGGGCGGCACGGGGCACCTGCACATTTTTTGGGGGAATGGTGACATTTGCGCGATCGGTTTTCTATCGCTCATTTGCACGTCACGCCAATGATATCTTGTGTCACCTTGTGGGACTGTGGGTCAATTAACCTTGTCGGAGTGGGCGCCCTGATTCTAGTTTGTGAGCTAGGCAGGCTACTGCCTGGGAAGGTCTCCCACTCAGAAGTACGAGATGGGGAGAGGGGCTGGGGTAGGTTGACCTCAGATCTCAACACTGGGAGCCTGGAGCGGGGGAATCTATCAAATAGCGCACCTCTAACTTTGTACAGTACAAACGCAATTAGTAAAATCAGTCACACTACGAAATGTTACCAAATAAACCACAATTCAAATCAAATCAAATCAAATTCATGCATAATACTGTGAATATATAGTTTCACAGACACATTGTTGCATTTTTTTCTGGTTTATGAAAAATTGTTAAGAATAATATAAAACCAGTCTGCACACCACCAAGGTGAATTGGTTTAGTCTTAACTCTTGGTTGACAGTGTTGGGGGATGGGTAATGTAGTCTTGACTCTTGGTTGACAGTGTTGGGGAATGGGTAATGTATTGAGGCTCAAATGCCAAATCAACACAAATGAATAAGAAAAGTTCTAAGCCATCAGGTGACCAAGTTTAGGAAAAAGAGGAATGAAGAAGAGGAAAAACGCGCAAAAGATAAGGGTATGCAGCTATGTCATCTCTTTATGAGTTTAATATTATGCATGTAATGAAATAGGCTAGTATAACACTTATGTTTGTTAGCCTATGTTTCTATGTTGCTTGCTATGCTATTACACACAGGGCGACAATATTCAGTTCTCTGTCCAACTAGCTTACATAACATTCATTGAGATAACATCATAAAGGTTTTTTGTGATTGTGTTGACTAGGTCCTGAGCTCAGTAAGGGGAATTTCCAATGCTGTAGGCTAACTTAAAATACTTTATGCTGATAATTTGTATATTTAGTGATATATTGAGTCTTTTGGGGTGTCTTATGCCTAGAATTAGCCAAGGAGGTTGTATGGTTCATGTGGTTCCTATTCTGAAAGTTTGATCAATTGTGCATAATGACATATTTAATTGTGCAACTAATGTATTTAGGGTGTCAGACTCATATACTGTATTTCAATGTAAATTCAGGGCACCTTCTCCAAAAAGGATGAGGAGCCATCTACCTCCTCAGCCACACAGGCCTCTTCAGAAATTATCTTGGAGCCTCAGGATGAGGAGCCATTCACCTCCTCAGCTACACAGGTGTCTTCACAAATGTTGTCTGAGGATGAAGACCCATTTGCTTCCACTTTTCCACAGCAGGATTCTTCAGGTGTGTTTGTGCGCACCCGCACGTGTGTGTGTGTGTGTGTGTGTGTGTGTGTGTGGGTGCACGGACATGTATTTATGTGCGCATCCCTGCATAACACAAACAAAATAATAATTTCCCCTTTGTAAAGTTTTAAGTTTCCATATTGTAGGTAACAATGATGATTTTATTATTACTGGGTAGGTATGTGGGATGTTCCACCACTATAAATGCTGTGAATAACATGTGTAAACTAATGCCCATGTGCTCTCCATTAGAAATGCCTGTAGCAGCATCCCCACTAAATCCTACTGCTGAGGATGAACCACTATCTACAGACCCTGCTGACTGGCCTTCAGTTCTGATTGACAGAATTCGGACACAACTCGTTTGCAGAGGACCCAAGTGAGGTACCACCTAACTTTGTTTTCCCAGGGAATGAGAATGATGGAAGAAGTTGCCACAACCAGTATTTCAGGAAGAACTTGGTGAGTGGTGAAAACATTCGGAAAGAAACAACTTTTCTGCTTCTGCTGCAAACTCTTTTCTGAGAAGAAAATGTATTTTGCAAATTCAGGACTGACTGACTGGAAACATGCAAGTTCTTTGCTGACTTCACATGACAGCAGTCCAGAACACCAAAACTGCATGAAAACATGGAAAGAACTGTCAATGAGTATCAAAAAAGGGTAAACAATTGATAAGCATGAGATGGCACTTAGGGAGTCTGAGAGGACAAGATGGAGAGAGGTGTTGATACGTCTGACTGCTATTGTGCAGTCTCTGGCAATTAGAAAGCTGGTACTAAGGGGACACACAGAAACACTGTACTCTCCATCAAATGGAAATTTCCTCAAAGAGGTTGAACTGATGGCACAATTTGATCCAGTCATGAAAGAGCAACATAACCGTGTCCAAAAACGGACTTCTGTAAGGACAGATGACGGAGACGAGAAGCGGGTACGGGGAGATGACATTTAATTAAAAACAGACAAAGAGCAAGACATAAACAGTGTCAGCACACGGATACACAATGACAAACGACAATCAATGTAGCAGCGGGGAACAGAGATGGGGAACTGACAAATATAGGGGAGGTAATAAACAGGTGATTGAGTCCAGGTGAGTCCAATAATACGCTGATGCGAGTGACGGGGGGAAGGCAGGTGTGCGTAATGATGGTGGCAGGAGTGGGAGATGTTGGGGAGCCTGGCGCCCTCGATCGCCAGGGGGAAAGAGCGGGAGCAGGCGTGACAGTACTCCCCCCCCCCCTAGGGGCGCCACCCGGCATCTCACATGGGCGAGCCTGACAGGCCGGCCAAGGCACGGGTTCTGGACAAACCGGCTGGCCGTGAAACCCAGACGAACCGGCAGAGGTGTTAGAGCCTGGCGAGCAGGCTGAGGCATAGGAGCCCGACGATCCAGCTGAGGCGTGAAGGCCTGTCGATCCCGCTGAGGTGTGGGAGCCCAATGATCCGCAATGCTGGGAAGCATGGAGGCAGAGGAGTCCACGGGCCACCTTTGGCATCCCTGATTCTCAAAAGATTAGAGGAGCTAAAAATTCATTTTGAGGACTGCAGAGGACAGTCTTATGATAATGGGGCCAACATGAGAGGCAAAAACAAAGGTGTCCAAGCCAGACTCCTGGAAATGCATCCAAGAGCTCTATTTGTGCCATGTGGGGCTCACACATTGAACCTTTGTTGTGGCTGATGCTGTTAAAAGTTATGTCAATGCCACAGGTTACTTTGGCATCTTACACAAACTGTACACCGTGTTTTCAGCCTCCACACACTGATGGGCCATCCTGAAAAAAACATGTGGACATCACTTTGAAGATATGGACTGAGACAAGGTGGGGGAGTAAAGTTAAGAGTGTTGAGCCACTGAGGTATCAAGCAGCAGCAGTGAGAGGCACTGATTGAGGTGAGGGATCAAACCATAGACCCTGTGATAAAGATTGAGGCCCAGTCCTTGTCAGAGGAGGTGGGATCATACCGCTTCAGCATCTGTACAGTGGTGTGGTATGACATCTTGAGCCAGATCCAACATATGAGCAAGCTGATGCAGTCTCCCAGTATGCATGTGGATGTTGCAGTCAGTCTTCTCAGAAAGACAGAGAGAGTTCTCAGCAACTACAGGGCAACAGGCTTTATGACTGCACAAACGTCAGCCAAGGATATTTGCGAGGGTGTTAATGTAGAAGCCATTCTACAACAAAAAAGGCTGAGGTCCACAAAGTGGCACTTTTCATATGAATCATTTGATGAGCCTTTGAGTGATGCCCTGAAGAAGCTGGAGGTGACATTTTTCAATGTTGTTGTAGATGCAGCAACCTCAGCCCTTCAGGAAAGATTTTCCACATTGGAAAATGTGGGAGAGAAGTTTGGAGTGCTGTCAACCTTCCAAAGTCTCTCAAATGAGGAGCTGATAGGACAATGTGAGGCCCTTAGTATGACACTGCACTATAACGAACACTCAGACTTGGACGGCAGAAAGCTTGCACAGGAACTGAAGAACTTGCCTGACTTGCCATCGAAGACCATGACCCTGCTTGAGCTGCTGATATTTATACACGAAAGGGAGCTCTCAGAAATGTATCCAAATTTGTGCTCTCAGAATTTGTCTAACTCTTCCAGTGACCGTAGTTGAAGCAGAGAGGAGCGTATCAAAGCTGAAGCTCATCAAATCCTACCTGAGGTCCACCATGCCACAAGAACGCCTTAGTGGCCTTGCTGTCATCAGTATTAACCATGCAATTGATGGGCAGATTTCTTATGATTATGTAATTGATGACTTTGTATCAAGGAAGGCAAGAACGGTCAAGGTTTAGATGGCAGTTGTGCAATTTAGTTTGTGTGTTTCTTGTTTGAAGTGCAATAGTGTAATAGTGTTATAAGTGTGTTATTCTATTTTTGTATTTGTTGTCACGCTGGTATAAAGGGATCGGGAGACAGGCGCAGGAATGCGTAATATGTTTTTTTATTATTACTCAAATTACAGCGTGCCATGTAAAGTCATGGGGACGAAGACCAAACAAACACATATACAAAACACATTGTTGAAACCCAAACAAAAGAGCGAGGAGTACCTCGAATAAATAACACATGCGCACAATGATTAACACACGGGACAAGACCCGTAATCATCTGCACAATCCACAAGGGCACGGAAGCCAAAACACACAGCACAGGCACTCACACGACCAACGGACATAGTAACAATAATCGACAAGACAATGGTGAACCAAGGGCACACTTATACAATTACTAATCACTGGGAATAGGGGCCAGGTGTGCGTAATGAAAGTTCCGGGATCCGTGACATTTGTGTGATATAGGATTTGTGCAATTAATTTTTATTTTTGTGTTTTTTGTTAGCATTAGGGTAATAGTGTAATAATTAGATTCTCTTTTTATTTGTATTTATATACTAAAATTTGTTTCTATTCATCTTTGTTACTTATTTTTGATATATATGAGTCTTATTCTTGTAAATATTTTTATATTTAAATATTTTTAAATGTTATGATTATGTAATTGTGTTGTTCCAAATATGTGAATAAAAATTACAGTTAGTGCAGAATGGTGCGGAAAGGGAGGGTTCGCCCAGGGAGCCATACAAGCGAGAACCTCCACTGCACCTGTATTTGGGGAGTTTCTCCCATTCTCCCAGATCCTCTCAAGCTCTGTCAGGATGGATGGGGAGCGTCGCTGCACAGCTATTTCCAGGTCTCTCCAGAGATAGATCGGGTTCAAGTCCGGACTCTGGCTGGGCTTCTCAAGGACATTCAGAGACTTGTCCCGAAGCCACTCGCGTGTTGTCTTGACTGTGTGCTTAGGGTCGTTGTCCTGTTGGAAGGTGAACCTTCGCTCCAGTCTGAGGTCCTGAACGCTCTGGAGCAGGCTTTCGTCAAGGATCTCTCTGTACTTTGCGCCGTTCATCTTTCTCTTGATCCTGACTAGTATCTCAGTCCCTGGCTCTAAAAAACATCCCCATGCCATTTGAAGAATCTCAAATATAAAATATATTTTGATTTGTTTTACACTTTTTTGGTTACTTCATGATTCCATATGTGTTATTTCATAGTTTTGATTTCTTCACTGTTAATCTACAATGTAGAAAATAGTAAAAATGAAGAAAAACCTTTGAATGAGTAGGTGTTCTAAAACTTTTGACTGGTAGTGTATGTAATAAACATTTTAATACTACATGCGTCACACATACACTGTGTACAAAACATTAGAAACACTGTGTACATAGTGTTTTCGGAAAGTATTCAGACCACTTTACTTTTTCCACATTTTGTTACATTACAGCCTTGATGTAAAATGGGTTAAATAAATGCTTTCCCTCATCAACCTACACACAATACCCCATAATGACAAAGCAAAAACAGTTTTTTTTTCAAGTTCAGAAAAACCTTAATTACATAAGTTTGCAGACCCTTTGCTATGAAACTCGAAATTGAGCACAGGCGCATTCTGTTTCCATTGATCATAGTTGAGATGTTTCTACAACTTGATTGGAGTCCACCTGTGGTAAATTCAATTGATTGGACATGATTTGGATAGGCACACACCTGTCTATATAAGGTCCCACAGTTGACAGTGCATGTCAGAGCAAAAACCATGCAATGAGGTCAAAGAAATTGTCCGTAGAGCGCCGAGACAGGATTGTGTCGAGGCACAGATCTGGGGAGGGAGGCCAAAACATTTCTGCATCATTGAAGCTACCCAAAAACACAGTGGCCTCCATCATTCTTAAATGGAAGAAGTTTGGAACCACCAAGACTCTTCCTAGAGCTGGACGCCCGGCCAAACTGGGCAATCGGGGGAGAAGGGCCTTGGTCAGGGAGGTGACCAAGAACCCGATGGTCACGCTGACAGAGCTCCAGAGTTCCTCTGTGGAGATGGGAGAACCTTCCAGAAGTACAACCATCTCTGCAGCACTCCACCAATCAGGCCTTAATGGTAGAGTGGCCAAACGGAAGCCACTCCTCAGTAAAAGGTACACGACAGCCCACTTGTAGTTTGCCAAAAGGCACCTAAAGGACTCGCAGACCATGAGAAACAAGATTCTCTGGTCTGATGAAACCAAGTTTGAACTCTGTCCTGAATGCCAAATGTCACATCTGGATGAAACCTGGCACCATCCCTACAGTGAAGCATGATGGTGGCAACATCATGCTGTGTGGTTGTTTTTCAGCAGCAGGGACTGGGAGACTAGTCAGGATTGAGGGATAGATGAACGAGAGATCACAGAGTACAGAGAGATCCTTGATGAAAACCTGCTCCAGAGCTGGGGCGAAGGTTCACTTTCCAACAGGACAACAACCCTAAGCACACAGCCAAGACAACACAGGAGTGGCTTCCGGACAAGTCTCTGAAAGTCCTTAAGTGGCCCAGCCAGAGCCCGGACTTGAACCCGATCGAGCATCTCTGGAGAGACCGGAAAATAGCTGTGCAGCGACGCCCCCCATCCAACCTGACAGAGCTTGAAAGGATCTGCAGAGAAGAATAGGAGAAACTCCCCAAATACAGGTGTTGCAAGCTAGTAGCGTCATACCCAGGAAGACTCAAGGCTATAATCGCTGCCAAACGTGCTTCAACAAAGTAATGAGTAAAGGGTCAGAATACTTATGTAAATGTAATATCCCCCCCAAATAAATATAAGTGCAAACACTTAGGATGCAATTTTTTGACAAAGCAAAAACAGGTTTTTCAATCTTAGAATAAGGCTGTAGCGTAACAAAATGTGGAAAAAGCTAAGGGATCTGTATACTTTCCGAATGCACTGTATCTGGCTGTGTTGGTAAACTCACAACATATCCCATTAAGCCAAGCGGGGAGAGGCTGATCGTTGTCACAGTTCCAAGACCAGTCAGAAACGTCCAGCGTTAAGTAGCAATGATATCCTTCGCAACCGTCATCTTACGACATATCTCAAACCAGTCATGACTATTCACCAAAACAAGTACCGGCCTCAACCGCAAAGTGTCAACCTCAAAGTTTACATATCCTACATTACTCATCTCATATGTATATACTGTTCTATACCATCAACTGCATCTTGCCTATGCTCCACGGCAATCGCTCATCCATATATGCATATGTACATATTCTTATTCATCCCTTACATTTTTGTGTATAAGGTAGTTGTTGTGAATTTGTTAGATTACTTGTTAGATATTACTGCATTGTCGGAACTAGAAGCACAAGCATTTCGCAACACTCGCATTAAAACTTCTTGTCAATATGGGGGCGCTGTTTCCACTTTGTAAAAAATCGTGCCCAAATTAAACTGCCTCGTACTCTATTCTAGATCGTACAATATGCATATTATTATTACTATTGGATAGAAAACACTCTCAAGTTTCTAAAACCGTTTGAATTATATCTGTGAGTAAAACAGAACTCATTTTGCAGCAAACTTCCTGACAGGAAGTGAAAAATCTGAAATCGAGGCTCTGTTCCAGAGCCTTCCTATTCAATTGCTTGAAATCTATGGATATACATGCACTTCATACACCTTCCACTAGATGTCAACAGGCAGTGGGAGGTGGAATGGGGTGTCTAGCTTGATCTGAGGTCGAACAAGAGCTTTTGGAATGACGTGTCTGGAAATTTCATTGTCTTCGAAGGCACGAGAAGGAACCCCAGATTGCCTTCTGAAAAGCGTTCGGTATACACGGCTAATATCTCCGGCTTTGATTTTATTTGATACATGTGATAATATCATCGTAAAGTATGTTTTTTCAATCGAGTTTTATCAGATTATTCAACATTTATCGGGAGTTTTGGAGTTTTGCGTTGTTTGCGTCGAGAGAAGATGGACATCTTCGCGCCACTTGGCTAGCTATGGTTGCTAATTCGACAGGAGAAGAGGACATTCTAAAACCAAACAACGATTTATTCTAGACCAAGGACTCCTTGTACAAGATTCTGATGGAAGCTCAGCAAAAGTAGGAACCATTTATGATGTTATTTCGTATTTCTGTGGAAAATGTTTAGTCCTATTTTCCGCCCTTATTGCGGGCGCTGTCTCGCTATAACGTAAGCTGTTTGTTATGGTAAAGTTATTTTTTAAAATCTAACACGGCGATTGCATTAAGAACTAGTTTATCTTTCATTTGCTGTCCAACATGTATTTTTTAGTAAAGTTTATGATGAGTTCTTTGGTCAGATTAGGTGACTGTCCAAAATATCTCCGGATAATTTGGTGAATCAATGCTACATATTCACAACGTTTAACCACGGTTTGCAGCTCAAAATATGCAAATTTTTGAACAAAACATAAGTGTATTGTGTAACATGATGTTATAAGACTGTCATCTGATGAACTTGGTCAAGGTTAGTGATTAATTTTATATATTTTGCTGGTTTTTGCGAATGCTATCTATGCGGTGAATAAATGCGGTTGTGTGTTTGACTATTGTGGTAAGCTAATATAATGCTATATTGTGTTTTCGCTGTAAAACACTTAAAAAAATCGGAAATATTGGCTGGATTCACAAGATGTTTATCTTTAATTTGCTGTACACCATGTATTTTTCATAAATGTTTTATGATGAGTATTTAGGTATTTCACGTTGCTCTCTGTAATTATTCTGGCTGCTTCGGTGCTATTTGTGATTGTAGCTGCAATGTAAAACTATGATTTATACCTCAAATATGCACATTTTCGAACAAAACATAGATTTATTGTATAACATGTTATAAGACTGTCATCTGATGAAGTTGTTTCTTGGTTAGTGACTAATTATATCTCTATTTGGTCGGTTTTGTGATAGCTAGCTATGCGGTAAAAAAATGGTGAAAATATGCGGTTGAGTCTTTTGCTATTGTGGTTAGCTAATAGAAATACATATTGTGTTTTCGCTGTAAAACATTTTAAAAATCGGAAATGATGGCTGGATTCACAAGATGTGTATCTTTCATTTGCTGTATTGGACTTGTGATTTCATGATATTTATATGCTAGTATTTACTTGTGGCGCTATGCTAGGCTATGCTAGTCAGCTTTTTACTGATGAGGATGCTCCCGGATCAGGGATGGTGATGAAGTAGAGGTTAACATCTGCTAACCATATGTATGTGACCAATACCATTTGATTTGATTTGATTTACAGCGAATTTCATAGTTACATGATTGTAAAACTATCAAGGGAGTTTTGAAGTTGAGGGTGCAGTATT
Organism: Salvelinus namaycush; assembly: GCF_016432855.1. Classification (NCBI taxonomy): domain Eukaryota; kingdom Metazoa; phylum Chordata; class Actinopteri; order Salmoniformes; family Salmonidae; genus Salvelinus; species Salvelinus namaycush. The sequence goes on along the minus strand of NC_052318.1, from coordinate 52,997,436 downwards.
TCTGAAGTTTGCAATGAGGATGAAAACTAGCATAGTTCAGCTAGACAGCTAGTTTAGCCAGGGAAAACCGGGGAATACCAGCTCCGGCCCAGGAGACAGATTGTAGTTTTTATTCCCTGATATCAGAAGCTGGCGGCAAAAAGTTTGATTAAATAATTCAGATTACTTACATTTAAGGACAGTGAATCAATATACAATCCCGAAATAAGCTGTAACTGTCAATAGAAAAACACAGTTTAAAACTATGTTTGAGTGAACCCTGAATAAAGAAAATTAATTGTGAAGTCGGTTTCGGACCCGGTAGACTCCTCCTCACCACTCTATAGAGCTGCTGCCTCTGCTGTCTGACAAAAATCACTATTTTAGTAGTCCTTGAAAGTAAATAAGACATACTCTTATTTTCAGGTTGAGATGGCTCTCAAAGCAACTGCTCTCTATCCCTCTCAATCACACCGTCTTCTGTCTATTCTCTCCCCACACAGACCGAACAAGTAGGCGTGCAATGGATTATGGTCATTGTAGTTAATTACCACATATTATGGGCTAAACTATGCAGAATATTGGCCTGTTGGAAACTACAACTCCCTACTACATTGCACAGTTCGAGCTTGATCTGATCTTTTTGTAGAGAAACTGCGCATTGAGCTCACTGAAAAAAACAGAACGAAATGGAAATAAAATTATTTAACCGATGTCGGTCAAGTTGTTTAAAAACCGAGAAATAACAGACATTTCGGTTAATCACTCAGCATTAATACTAATGAAGATATTTCTGATTTTGATTAAGGCAGGGCCCGGGCCTTAAATTTGGCAGAAAAAAATCAGGCCTGGGTAGGGTAGTGCCTGAATGTTGCGGGCATGGGTACCCATGCAGGGCTCTAATAGGAATGGTGATTAGCAGAGTGGGCACAGGTGTAGTGAGTTGGCAGGAGAGGGGGCATGCCCAGAGGGTAATTGGGGTGTCTGGTTGCTGCCATGAGACAGAACTGTTAGATAATCAAGGAAATGTACCTTTCATTCATATAGGGTGCATATCTCAATCAACTTCCTCTCCTCATCTTACTCCTAAGTATTAAAAGATGTGTACGAATTGGAATGGAGAAAGCAAACACCTGGAGGACTGGATAGAAAAAGTGGCAAATGTTACTAAGTCGACTATCCTAGCCAAATGAATGATGAATGCCCAGTCCACAATTTTACTTTAGCCTATCCTATGATTTAAGATGAGTGCAGATGAAGGAGAGGAGAGGAGCATTTGTAGATGCTCTACAAATGCTCATACTATCAGCAAACTATCTGCTGATAAGTGTCATGACGTTGGCCTGGGGGTAAGTTTATGACAGTCATAAATACCTCTTTCCCCCTTTGCCACCACTCCCTACTATAACTGATGTGACATAAGAAAACCCATTGGTTAACATAGAGATTCTGGGAACATCAGAAGTTGGGGGAAATGAACTATATTCTGGTAATCCGACCAACTGAACATATGCGGTGGTACTTAAGGTATATTATGTCAGTTCGGTTGCCCTCTGACACATTCTCATCAATGATAGAATGACATAAACTCTACTGTGGAAAGTCTAAACATCAGAGGTATCGGATTCACATGGAATTGTTGTTTAATTCAAATGTTTGAATATTAAATTATTTGTGAAGAGATTAAATGTAATTTTAGCTTCCAAATGAGAGATTTGGGTTTTCATAAGCTTGGCTTCTGCCCGCCCCTGTGAAGAGACATGGGTTATAAACTTTTCAGACACACCCCTCTCCCTCCACTATAAAAGCCATTGACAAAAATATAACTTCCTGTTCCGGGTACATTTAGGATGACGATCCGATGTCAGAATGGTTCAGATAATAACTACAGAACTAAGCCAACATCAGCATGGACTTTGGTTGTAAATGGTATGAACTTTGAACTCGTATTCACTACAGAAGTGATACCTCCTAGCCGTTGAGTTGGCAACAGCTGCTACAAACGCAGGTTAGGAAGGACAGTCAGAGTATCCCGTCTACTACACATCGACGTTACTCCAACGTATCCAGTGACCACCAGAGACATTCTTCAAAGGACAGAGGACTCGGTTTGGCAAGATGGTCTTCCATCTACCACCAACCTACTGAAGCGCAGCTCAGAATAAATATTTATTGCATTTTCCTTTTCTAAATGGGCGGTAATTTAGAATGCATAAGATACTGTATTTACGATGGTACAGCTTCGCCTATGTTCCAGTCTCCCGCTCTTTCACTAAAATCCCGCCCCTTTTCTTTGTGTAACAAGCTGTCATATCTATTCTGCCCGCTAGGGACGTTTTCCTTTATGACGGCACTTTGTGATCAAGTTATGATTTAATTGTGTATGTGTGATTCTGTGTGATTAGTTAGGTATTTAGTAAATAAATAATTAAACCCAATTTTGTATTGCTGATTCAACTTGTTAGCCAGGATTCTTGCAGATAACCAAGGATTTACCACTTTCAGATGAGACTGAATAAAATGACGATTAATGTGACTGCTATGGATGTAAAATATTACTAAATCTTTAAGAGTTTATTCGGAAGATAACAGCTCTATAAATATTCTTTCGTGGTGTCCCTCTCTAGTTAATTATATTTACATGATTAGTTCAATCAGGTAATATTAATTACGGAGAAATTATTTTATAGAATAGCATGTCATAGCAATTAATCTGGCATAGCCAAAAACACGACATATGCAACTGCTTGCTAAGGTTACGGTTAGGTTGAGAATAAGTGTAAGGGTTAAGTTTATGGTTAGGATAAGGGTTAAGGTTAGGATAAGGGCTAGGGTTAGTAGATAGTTAGTTGAAATGTTACCAATTGTCCACCTGTAGATGCAACGAGGAGAGGAAGCCACATTATATAAATGGCGCTGGAAGGAATGGCGGCCGCTTTACGGGCTCCTGACCAACTGTGGTATTTTGTGCATTTCTTTGCACTGATCGTAACTTTTGTTGTACATGTTTCCGCCATCGTATCCTATGACCGAAAAGAGCTTCTAGACATCAGAACAGCTAACGCTAACCTCCATTTGTACGAGGACTTCAATGAGTCGGAGGCGAAAGACATATTGATTATTGCAGACCAGGCCTAAATCACGACACTCGAAGAAGGCGACGCTATAGAGGCCGGAGTGCGGGATACCTAATGAGACTAAACTGGATGAGCTCCGTTCGAGCCTATCCTATCAACGTGATCTGAAGAACTGTAATATCCTATGTTTCTTCGAGTCGTTGCTGAACAAGGCCAATTTAAATCTAGCTGTTACTTCCATACATCAGCAGGACAGAACGGCTGCATAGGGGAACGTTAGAGGAGGGCGTGTGTCACAAGGATCTCAAAGTTCCTGATTCCTGCTTACAAGCAAAAGCTAAAGCAGGAAGTACCAGTGACTCGCTCAATACGGAAGTGGTCAGATGAAGCGGATGCCAAGCTACAGGACTGTTTCGCTAGCACAGACTGGAAAATGTTTCCGAGATTCATCGGATGGCATTGAAGAGTTTACCACATCAGTCACCGCCTTCCTTAATAAGTGCATCACCATGTCTTCACCACAGTGACCGTACATACAATTGAAGTCGGAAGTTTACAAACACCTTAGCCAAATACATTTAAACTCAGTTTTTCACAATTCCTGACATTTAATCCTAGTAAAAATCCCTGTCTAAGGTCAGTTAGGATCACCACTATATTTTAAGAATGTGAAATGTCAGAAAAATAGTAGAGAGTGATTTATTTCAGCTTTTATTTATTTCATCACATTCCCAGTGGGTCAGGAGTTTACATACACTCAATTAGTATTTGGTAGCATTGCCTTCACATTGTTTAACTTGGGTCAAACATTTTGGGTAGCCTTCTACAAGCTTCACACAATAATTTGGGTGAATTTTGGCCCATTCCTCCTGACAGAGCTGGTGTAACTGAGTCAGGTTTGTAGGCCTCCTTGCTCGCACACGCTTTTTCAGTTCTGCCCACACATGTTCTATAGGATTGAGGTCAGGGCTTTGTGATGGCCACTCCAATACCTTGATGTTGTTGTCCTTAAGCCATTTTGCTACAACTTTGGAAGTATGCTTGGGGTCATTGTCTATTTGGAAGACCCATTTGCGACCAAGCTTTAACTTCCTGACTGATGTCTTGAGATGTTGCTTCAATATATCCACATAATTTTCCTGCCTCATGAAGCCATCTATTTTGTGAAGTGGACCAGTCCCTCCTGCAGCAAAGTACCCCCACAACATGATGCTGCCACCCCCCTGCTTCACGGTTGGGATGGTGTTCTTCGGCTTGCAAGCCTCCCCCCCTTTTTCCTCCAAACATAAAGATGGTCATTATGGCCAAACAGTTCTATTTTTGTTTCATCAGACCAGAGGAAATTTCTCCAAAAAGAATGATCTTTGTCCCCATGTGCAGTTGCAAACCATAGTCTGGCATTTTTTATGGCGGTTTTGGGGCAGTGGCTTCTTCCTTGCTGAGTGGCTTTTCAGGTTGTATCGATATAGGACTAGTTTTACTGTGGATATAGATACTTTTGTACCTGTTTCCTCTAGCATCTTCACAAGATCCTTTGCTGTTGTTCTGGGATTGATTTGCACTTTTCGGATCAAAGTACGTTCATCTCTAGGACACAGTACACGTCTCCTTCCTGAGCGGTATGACATCTGCGTGGTCGCATGGTGTTTATACTTGCGTACTATTGTTTGTACAGATGAACGTGGTACCGTCAGGTGTTTGGAAATTGCTCCCAAGGATGAACCATACTTGTGGAGGTCTACAACGTTTTGATTTTCCCATGATGTCAAGCAAACAGGAACTGAGTTTGAAGGTATGCCTTGAAATACATCCACAGGTACACCTCGAATTGACTCAAATTATGTAAATTAGCCTATCAGAAGCTTCTAAAGCCATGACATCATTTTCTGGAATTTTCCAAGCTGCTTAAAGGCACAGTCAACTTAGTGTATGTAAACTTCTGACCCACTGGAATTGTGATACAGTTAATTATAAGTGAAATAATCAGTCTATAAACAATTGTTGGAAAAATTACAGAGCACTTTTCAGCATTTCCTGTAAGATCGATGAGAAACTCCATATCGCAAATGTACGGTCCCTTACTAAACGTCCGCAAATGTTTGTAAAATTTGCCGACGGCGGCGGGCCGTGCAAAGGAACCAGATCTTCCGAGAAGTCATTGAACGAAGTCTCTCGGACATTCGGTTTCCGTTTGATAAAATGTTCAAATTTTCGTCATTTTTCCGCTCTCCCGGTAAATTCCACCAGATGGCGAATGGAATCTTATTGCAAATGTAAAATCACCAATCACGACATGGCCATTTCTTCTAAACGGAAAAGACTTTGAAGACGAAACTTGGTGAGCATAGGTTTGGACTAATGTGCTGTTAGCCCCGAAAAAGATGGTATCGAGGCCGCAACGCTTTTTGAATTAACTTCTTGAGCCTATGGGGGCGCCATTTCGACTTTGTAAAAATGAGTTCCCAAATTAAACTGCCTCGTACTCAATTCTTGCTCGTACAATATGCATATTATTATTACTATTGGATAGAAAACACTCTCTAGTTTCTAAAACCGTTTGAATTATTTCTCTGAGTGAAACAGAACTCATTCTGCAGCACATTTCCTGTCAGGGAGTGAGATTTCAGAAATCGAGGTCCCTGTTCTGAGGTCAGTTTATAAGTCCCCATGTAAGCCATCGGGCTACATGCACTGCATACGTCTTCCTCTAGATGTCAGTAAGCGGGGAGAATTTGAATGGAGTGGATTGCGCAATCTGGGACCTTATATAAGACCGTGGAACGGAAGTACCGTCCTTTTCAACGGTGCGCCTGGCGCAAGAAGACATCACAATGGCGTCCTGCAAACGCTTTCGTTTTAGTAGTTCTATATCTCCGGTCATGTTTTTATTCGTTATAGGTGTTAAAGACATCATAAGGTAGTTAATTTAAACCGACTTATAGCAGTTTATAGCAGTTTATTGCGATTTTCTGGGATTTCTTTGTCATGCGCTTTCACGAGTTGGACACGTCTCCAGTGGGTGGCTATCGTTAGCTGCTATTTCGACAGGAGAAGAGGACATCTTTCAACCCAAAGACGATTGTTCTGGAGAAAGGACACCTTGCCCAAGATTCTGATGGAAGCTCAGCTAATAGTAAGCAGTCTTTATGCTGTTAATTCGTACTTATGTTGACAAATGTCAAATAATAATTCCGCCATGAATTTCGGTGCGTCTCGCTTTAGCGCACGCTGTATGCTTGAAGTAACGTTAATTTTAAAAATGTAACCCAGCGATTGCATTAAGAACTTAAGCGTTAAGAAAACCTGCTCTAGAGCTCAAGTTGATAGGGCTTGGTGAGTTATGTGGCTCTAGAAGGTTCTCAGACCGAGAAACAGCCTCGTACATTTGCAATAACTTCAATTCAATTTGACAATTACGAAAATGATGACATTTAGAAAAGTCCCAGAGTCACAAAATTAGGTGCATTGAAACCGCCTTGGCCCATAGAGACGGACTCCAACGTTTCTGTCCGATGGCTCATTCAAGGACCCCGTAGCAACGCCCAGAAAAAGTAGATTTTCAGCACCAATTAAGGTCATTGCTCGGGCACCGAATGACCTATCAAGCCAAAACTCGGGATTCGGGGTCGTTTCACATAGGCCTACACATAATGTCAGACCCGCAGCTAGAACGTAACTACGTGTTTTACATTTTTATTATGGTTTAAACTGAAGGCTGATGGTTTAAACTGAATTTTGGGCCTGCTCTGAAATATGTGATAGTTGGCTTCTAAACGAGTTGGAAAAAGTGGGTGTGGTGTCAGTTTGTATCAGTTTGGTGTCAGAATGATATCTAATTGACTGATGGACGATGACTTGCTGGCTGACTTTTGTACATTTGCAATATGTTTAAACAGTGATAGACCATCACCAAATTGACATTCTGAAATCAACACCAACGAGTGATGGAGAGGTACCAGAATCACTGCCTGGCCATCCCGAGTTCATCGGGCCAGTCAATTTCGCATTCCTGCAGTTTTTTTGAGCATGTCAAATCCATGATGGTAAATGCCCATTGAAACATATTGCAAATGGACAGCCGGGCGCCTGGTGATTGGAACGGGTTACCAGGAGCACATTTTTTAAATGGTTTTAAATTCTTGGTTTAAAACCAAGAATGAGATGAGACTGAAAGATGAGACTGAAATAAGGTGACGATTAATATTGACTGCTATTTATGTAAAATATTACTAGGTCTTTAACCTCTAACGAGCCTCAACCCCGGATCCGGGATCACCCCCCACCCCCCCCACACTGATTAGCATCGCTAGCATAGCGTCACAATTAAATAGTAGCATCTAAATATCATTAAATCACAAGTCCAAGACACCTAATGAAAGATACAGATCTTGTGAATAAAGCCACCATTTCAGATTTTTAAAATGTTTTACAGGGAAGACACAATATGTAAATCTATTAGCTAAACACGTTAGCAAAAGACACCATTTTTCTTTGTCCACCATTTTTTCTCTCCACCAGTAGCTATCACCAATTCGGCTAAACTAAGATATTGATAGCCACTAACCAAGAAAAAACCTCATCAGATGACAGTCTGATAACATATTTATGGTATAGGATAGGTTTTGTTAGAAAAATGTGCATATTTCAGGTATAAATCATAGTTTGCCATTGCAGCCACCATCACAAATCTCACCAAAGCGACTAGAATTACTACAGAGAGCAACTTGTATTACCAATTTACTCATCATAAAACATTTCTTAAAAATACACAGCACATAGCAATGGAAAGACACAGATCTTGTGAATTCAGACAACATTTCAGATTTTCTAAGTGTTTTACGGCGAAAACACAATAAATCGTTATATTAGCATACCACATATGCAAACGTTACCCCAGCATGAATTCAAGCCAAAGAGAGCGATATCGTTATCATCGCCAAAATATATTAATTTTTTCACTAACCTTCTCAGAATTCTTCCGATGACACTCCTGTAACATCATATTACAACATACATATAGAGTTTGTTCGAAAATGTGCATATTTAGCCATAAAAAAACGTGGTTATACAATGAAAATAGTAGCAAAACAAGCCTGGAAATGTCGGTCGCCATCTTTGAGTGATCTAGTTTAATCAAAAGCTAATCATATACTTGACTAAAAAATACAGGGTTGACAGGAATCGAAAGACAAATTAGTTCTTAATGCAATCGCTGATTTACATTTTTTAAATTATCCTTACTTTTCAATACAGGTTGCGCCAAGCGAAGCTATACAAAACAAAATGGCGGCATAAGCGTTTAACATTTTTCGACAGAAACACGATTTATCATCATAAATTGTTCTTACTGTGAGCTGTTCTTCCATCAGAATCTTGGGCAAAGAATCCTTTCTTGGGTCTAATCGTCTTTTGGTCGAAAGCTGTCCTCTTGCCATGTGGAAATGCCCACTAACGTTCGGCATGAACTGGAAACGTGCCCAGCGGTTCAAAGTGTCTCAGAAATAAATGCCTCAAAATCGCACTAAACGGATATAAATTGCTATAAAACGGTTTAAATTAACTACCTTATGATGTTTTTAACACCTCTAACGAGTAAAAACATGACCAGAGAAATATTACTGGCTAAACAAAAGCTTGGAAGGAGGCGAGTCCGACGTCCTTGGTGCGCCAGGCGCAGGCAGCAAAGGGAAGCTACTTCCGGTATTTGCTGTTTTATACAGCCCCTGATTGTGCAATCGACTCCATTCAAAGCGTCATCACGTACTGACATCCAGGGGAAGACGTAAGAAGTGTCTGTTTCTCCATAGCATTTACACGGACCTTTAAACTGACTCCAGATCAGGGGCCAAGATGTCTGAAATCTGACTCCCTATCATGAAAAGTGCTGTAGATTGAGTTCTGTTTCACTCAGAGACAAAATTCCAACGGCTATAGAAACTAGAGAGTGTTTTCTATCCAATAATAATAATAATATGCATATTGTACGAGCAAGAATTGAGTAGGAAGCCGTTTAATCTGTAGAGGAAATTATGCTAATGCGAAACAGCACCCCCTATAGTGGCAAGAAGTTTAAGAGTTTATTCGGAAGATAACTGCTCTATAAATATTATTTTGTGGTGCCCCGACTTTCTAGTTAATTACATTTACATGATTAGCTCAATCAGGTAATATTAATTACAGAGAAAGGATTTTATAGAATAGCATGTCATGTCACTTAATCTGGCATAGCCAAAGACACGACACCATCATCCCAGACACCCTGGACCCACTCCAATTCGCATACCGCCCCAACAGATCCATAGATGACGCAATCTCTATTGCACCCACACTGCCATTTCCCACCTGGACAAAAGGCACACCGACGTGAGAATGCTGTTCATTGAATACACCTCAGCGTTCAATACAATTGTGCCCTCCAAGCTCATCACTAAGCTAAGGACGCTGGACTTCCTGACAGGACGCCCCCAAGTAATGAGGGTAGGCAACAGCACTTCCGTCATGCTGACCCTCAACACGGGAGCCCCTCAGAGTGCGTGTTTAGTCCCCTCCTGTACTCCCTGTTCACCCACGACTGTGTGGCCATGCACGACTCCATCACTATCATTAAGTTTGCAGACGTCGCGACGGCCTGATCACCGATGAAGATGAGACAGCTTACAGGGAGCAAGTCAGAGACCAGGCAGTGTGGTTCCAGGACAACAACCTCTCGCTCAACGTCAGCAGGACTAAGGAGCTAATCGTGGACTACATGAAACGGAGGGCCGAGCACGCCCCCATCCACATTGATGGGTCTGTTGTGGAACAAGGTCGAGAGCATCAAGTTCCTCAGTGTCCACATCACTAAGAAAGTATCATGGTCCACACACTTCCCATCAGGAGGCTGAATAAAGATTTGAGCCTAAAAATCTCTAGCCACCCAAGTCATAGACTGTTCTTTCTACTTCCGCATGGCAAGCAGTACCGATGCACCTCGTCTGGAACCAACAGGACCCTGAACAGCTTCTACCCCCAAGCTATAAAACTGCTAAATAGTTAATTAAAACGTTAACCAAAAGCTACCCAGAATATCTGCATAGACCCTTGTTGCACTAATCTCTTTTGACTCATCACATACGCTGCTGTTACTGTTCATTAGTTATCCCTTTGCCTAGTCACTTTATCCCTACCTACCTCAATTACCTCATATCCCTGCACTTTGACTCGGTACTGGTACCCCGTATATATTTTTCTCTCTGCAATGTTTGGAAGGGCCCATCAGTAAGCAGTCTACACCTGTTGTTTATGAAGCATGTGACAAATACAATTTGATATGATTTGATAGACTATTGAGTTCTACCCCTGATCTGCCTTGATCTCTATAATGGTAAACAAAAGGTTAGTAGAATTCACTGTATAGTTTACCCAGCAGTCCAGAGGAGGGCGGGTTCTTCTGGATGGGCTCGGCCATGTTGTCCTGGATTCGCTGCCAGAGCTGCCACTCAAAGCTGGGGTGCAGGATGTAGAAGGGCTGGAGGGGGTGGAGCCTCCTGTACCGCTGGTACTGGGCGAAGATGGGGTAGTCAGTCTTGTTGTACCACTGAGAAAGGGCAGTGGGTGGGGGTAAGGGAGATAGAAGAGAGAGGAATGGAGGGGTGGGGAGGAGAGGAGATGAGAAAGCAAAAGGGATCAAGTGGAGAAGAGAAGAAGAGGTTTTTGTGTTGGTACTTTCTGCCATGTTGTTTAAATTGAATATTCAACAACATCTACCGCTGCCTAGTTAGGATTCGGCACTCTCACTGTCACAGGCAGGTTCCATTCCCAGTCAGGGAACCACTCTTTTACGCATTATATTATACTGTGTACACACTACGCTGTATTATGTTCAAGTAAACATAGATATATTTTTTCCCCCCCTTTATTTAACTAGGCAAGTCAGTTAAGAACAAATAATTTTTTACAATGATGGTCTAGGAACAGTGGGTTAACTGCCTTTTTCAGGGGCAGAACAACAGATTTTTACCTTGTCTGCTCAGGGATTCGATCTAGCGACCTTTCGGTACTGGCCCAACGCTCTACACACTAGGCTACCTGCTGCCCCTAATTTGATATTCATATTAGTTTTTCATATGACTTTTTCACACACCTTAGGACACACATTTATTTCTTTGGATGTGAAAAGTGGTAGTAACATTGTAAACAAAATGGTGGACTCATTTATTGAACCTTTATTTAAGCAGGAAGTCATCCTGAGTCCACGGTCTCTTTCACAGATAAGCCCTGAATGATACGGAGGACCAAAGCTGCCGTAATTAGAATGAAATGAATAAATAGATAAATGCACACAAATAAATAAAAACATGAATAAGTAAATAAATCCACACAAATAGATTAAAAAAACGAATAAACACATAAATAGATAAACAATGATTTAAATAATGAATCCCACTTTCTTTAATTTTATTAATTTATATTATTTCTTAATTTATTTCTGTAATTCTTCCTCCAATATGATAATGAGGGGGTTCAAGCAAACATATGTGGGTGGTATCTAACACACCATTGCTAGATCAATGCCACGGCTCATTGATCAATTTCATTTGACTGGGCTGCGTTCAGTATGACAGAACGTGTTCAAAGTTTAAAGGCCATGTCTCACATTAGCACCCCCCAAACAATAATGTGTAGCACATATAGGTGTGTATCAATATGAAATCTCACTTTTGGGATGGAAATTGGAGATAAAATCTATTATATTGTAATGACCTGACTAGTTCATAAAGGAACAATTGTCCAGACAGAGGGTTGAGTTTACGAATTGACGGTTAATTAACCCAACTTCACACAGGCAACTGTTTGGCCGTAGCCCACGTCAAATAAATGAAGGATACCCTATGAAACAACCGTGACCGTCTCTTGTGAAGGCCAGATGTAAAAGATGGCTAAACCTGGTCTTAAATTCCAATGCTCCATCCCCCTGTCCAACCCTGCTCCACGCCACTCCGCCAACAACCAGGTTGCCCGGCATCAGAACATTCAAGGCATTCCTGTGATTGGCAGATAGCAGGTTGATTGGCATGGTGAACCCCGCGAACACTGGGTATTGGTAAGTACAACACAACCAACTAATAGCCTAACACATAACACACAGCTGTCTGTGCTGGTCGCTACACAGCCCCCCCCCCCATCACAAACAAAGTCGCTGAAGCGACCCAGAGGTCTCCTTTACCTGCGTGTCCGTGATGGTCGCAGATTGTCCAGATGTGAAACAGGGGGCTCCATCCGTGGCCGGGGGCTGCCCCTCTGGGACCCAAAGGATGAAGGCAGGGACATGGGGGACAAGGAAGCGGGAACAGGGAATACAGTCCGTGGCTCCGGGGACCCACGCGGTGACACAGGGAGGGAGACTGGGGGAGTGGGCTGTCTGGAGCCTTGTCTGCGACACCTGGGGGTGGGTGCCTGGAGAATGTCATTGCCAGAGAGGGAAATTGTGGGGGTCCCTGGGGTTTGGGGAGAAGAGGCCCCTCTGTATGGGGCTAACCTGTCCCGGTGAAGTGCCACTTTTCTCCCCCTGGGAGGAAGCTGCACCCGGTAAACAACCTCCCCTACCCTCTCCAGGACGCTGCAAGGTCCCACCCAGTGACTGTCCAACTTGGGGCATCTGCCTTTTTTTCTTCAGGGGGCTGTAGACCCAGATCAGCTTCCCAGCCACAAAGTGACTTCCCCGGGTGTGCACGTGATAGTTCCTCTTCTGCCTCCTATCTGCATTCACCAGCTGCTCTCTGGCGAAGGTGTGGGCTGTCTCCAGGCGGTCCTGGAGTCTCCGGGCATACTCCTGCCCTGGGGGAACATGAGGGCTATCCAGGGGCCGACCAAACGCCATCTCCGCAGGGGTGCGGATCTCTCCCCAGCATGAGGAGGGCAGGCGTGCAGGAGGTGGAGTCTTGGACAGCGGAGCGGCATCCCATGAGGACCATAGGCAGGTGCTTGTCCCAGTCATGCTTGTGTTTGGTAGAGACTATTGTTCCATAGAGGGGTTTTAGGGGAAATAAATCCCTCTCGTCTGAACAGTGCATGCGGTTTGCACCATGCCAGGACAGAATGTATAATTAAAAGGTTGTCTGTGATAGTTTTTATAGATTTCCTGTCCCATTTGTTAAACAATTCTGCCCCAGTGTCCTCATTTACCTCAAACTTTTCAATGTTCAACCATGAAGGAGAAGGACCATTGTCAAACCTCTGAGCCAGAAATCTAGACTGTGCAGCCCAGTAGTACATTCTGAAATTGGGGAGGTTTAAGCCCACTTGACCGTAATCAAGGGTCAGTTTGTCCAGGCTACCTCTAGGGGTTTGACGTGCCAGACAAACCGTCTGGTCAGCTTGTCGACAGAGGAAAATAATGTTACGGGCACAGGGATGGGGAGAGATTGAAACAAATATAGAAATCTGGGCAGGACATTCACTTTAATTACATACATTTTACCCAGTAGAGTGAGAGGCAAGTCCATCCATTTACACAGGTTACCCTCCACCTTTTGCAACAAGCTGGCCAGATTGAGTTTATAGAGGTTGTTCAGGTTACCATCCACCATTATTCCCAAATATGTGAATCCCATAGGTGACCATCTAAAAGGAAACTTATGCCTAATGTTATGATGGTCAAAGACAGACAACGGTAAGATTTCGCTTTTATCAAAATTGACCTTATATCCAGAGATAGAACTATAACACTGTAATAGGTTCTGTAAGTGAGAGAGGGAATGTTCTGGGTTCGTTAGAAATAAGATAAGGTCGTCCGCAAAGAGTGATAACTTATGGGTATGGGGGCCCACCTAAAAGCCTGGTTAAATAAAGGTGAAATAAATATATAAAAATGTATGAACAAAAGACTCCACTATGCAAGTATCCATTTCAATAGAATGTCAATGCGACAACTGTTGATAGATGTTGGTTGGCTACCTGCAGATTCATCCAGGGTAGTAACGTCATGAGTTGTGATGATGGTTCATTGTTTAGCTAGTTAGCAAGCTAGCTACATGTCTTAACAAAAGACTCCACTATGCAAGTAACCATTTCAGGTGAGTTTGTAAATTCAGTCTGGCTATCTACTCCGATTTCAGAGCACTCTCGTCTGAGTGTTTCAGAGCGCAGAATAACTAATGAATTTACGAACGCTCAAAATCAGTTGAATATGGCCGGTTTAATTAAATGTCGGCCCTGCTAGGGCGAGTAATGTTCAGAGAGCTGTTCTCTCATTTGTGTCTGGAAGTAGCTAGCAAGTTATCTTGGGTGCTTGACTGCTGGTATACATTTTTGTATTATTATTTCTTTAACCTCTCTTGGGTAGGGGGCAGTATTTTGACATCTTTATGAAAAGTGTGCCCAAAGTAAACTGCCTGTTACTCAGTCCCAGAAGCTAGGATATGCATGTAATTGTTAGGATAGAAAACACTCTAAAGTTTCTAAAACTGTTCAAATTATGTCTGTGAGTATAACAGAATTGATATGGCAGGCGAAACCCCGAGGACAACCATCCCCCCCCAAAATAATTTCAGCCTACCACTATTTTCAATGGCCATCACTTTTATTATAAGGCCAAGTCCTCCCAGATTGCAGTTCCTAGTAATTCCACTCGATGTCAAGAGATTTTAGAAAGAGTTTCAGGCTGGTTTTTGGAAAAATGAGACAGAAACTTTAGTTTTTCTAGGTGGCTCCCATTTTGGCTGTAGTGTTTCCAAGAGCGTGGAAGAGAGAGCGTTCTTTGGTATTTTTCTCTGGTAAAGACAATAACGATTCTCCGTCTTAAATTTTATAGTTTATTTACGTATTAGGGTACCTAAGGTTTGATTATAAACGTAGTTTGACTTGTTTGGAAAAGTTTATTAGTAACGTTTGGGATTCATTTTGTATGCATTTTGATGGAGGGAAACTGGGTGGATTAATGAGTGAAGCGCGCCAGCTAAACTGAGTTTTTATGGATATAAAGAAGGACATTATCGAACAAAAGGACAATTTGTGATGTAACAGGGACCTTTTGGAGTGCCAACAGAAGAAGATCAAAGGTAAGGCATTTTTTATATCGCTATTTCTGACTTTCGTGTCGCACCTGCCTGGTTGGAATATGTTTTTCATGTGTTTGTATGCGGGGCGCTGTCCTCAGATAATCACATGGTTTGCTTTCGCCGTAAAGCCTTTTTGATATCTGACACAGCGGCTGGCTTAACAAGAAGTGAAGCTTTATTTTGATGTATTACACCTGTGATTTTATGAAAGTTAAATATTTATTATACTGTAGTTTGAATTTCGCGCTCTGCAATTTCACCGGATGTTGGCAAGGTGGGACGCTACTGTCCCACCTGCCCATTAGAAGTTTTAATATTATTATGAACAAAACAAAAACAGAAATATGCAAACAAGAGTACATAAAATTAACAGACAGAGGTATTACATATCGAGATGCATTTTCAATTTGTCAAAAGGTTTTCTGGAACGTATTGCTTTTTTTGTTTTAACACTTCTAAATAATATTTCAATTCTATCTTAAAGAATGTGAAGAGGGGTTTGTTCTCTGCCCACATCATTTTATGGATAAATCTGCCATTAAAAATAAACAAATGAACAATGAAAGTTACATCAGGGTCCATATAAATACACATTTGTTATCAATTGCTATTTTGAATCTGTGTATAATAAAGATCTTTACAGGGGTGCTTGATTGCTGTTATTAGTACAGAACGCTCGGATCAACCCTTAAAGAGATGGGTGGGGCTAAAGCTTCAGAGGGTGTGAACGATGCTGAATGGGTGTAGACAAAGAAGGGCTCTCCAGTAGTAGTACCAAAACATTCAAAGGCCATTTTCTCAAAAGTGAGTTTACAAGTTTATCAACTTTCAAAGCAAAATTACTTTCCCATTGTTTCTCAAATGCAGTGTATGATATACCATTTTGTAGCTCTGAGTCTCTACTTTTATCCAAAGTAAATAACACAATTTCAAATTTTGCTACATAAGACCGATTTGAGCCGGTCGGTCACAATTTACAAACCAAGCATATGTGTTTAGTGAGTCCGCCAGATCAGAGGCAGTAGGGATGACCAGGGATGTTAGTAAATTGGACAATTTTCCTTTCCTGCTAAGCATTCGAAATATAACGAGTACTTTTTGGTGTCAGAGAAAATGTATGGAGTTAAAGGTACATTATCTTCTTTAGGAATGTAGTTGAGTAAAAATGTTCTAAAATATAAATAGTAAAGTACAAATACCCCTAAAAACAACTTAAACTTCTTATGGATCAAATCCCTTTAGCGGGATCGATTTGACAACATCCTGTGAAATGGCAGAGCACCAAATTCAAATAAAATTACTATAAATATTAAACTTTCATGAAATCACACATGCAATAAACCAAATTAAAGCTAAACTTGTTGTTAATCCAGCGGCAGTGTCAGATTTCAAAAAGGCTTTACGGCGAAAGCAAACCGTGCTATTATCTGAGGACAGCACCCCATCAAACAAAGACAGACAATCATAATTCAACCCGCCAGGCGCGACACAAAGATATAATTCATGCCTTACCTTTGACGAGCTTCTTCTGTTGGCACTCCAATATGTCCCATAAACATCACAAATGGTCCTTTTGTTCGATTAATTCCGTCGTTATATACCCAAAATGTCCATTTATTTGGCGCGTTTGGTCCAGAAAAACACCTGTTCCAACTCACGCTACATGACTACAAAATCTCTCATCAGTTACCTGTAATCTTTGTCCAAACATTTCAAACAACTTTTGTAATACAACTTTAGGTATTTTTTAACGTAAATAATCGATAAAATTTAAGACGGAATCAACTGTGTTCAATACCGGACGAAAACAAAGAAAGCATGTTCCAGGTCACGCGCACCAATTAATTAGAGTGCACCTGGAGTGACACAGGAAAATAACAGGGTTACTTCTTCATTTCTCTAAAGAAAAACATCAACCAATTTCTAAAGACTATTGACATCTAGTGGAAGCTATAGGAACTGCAAGAATATTTCTATTAAAACGGCCTTGCCATAGAAATCCCATAGAAAACAGATTGACCTCAAAAATAATTTTCCCTGGATGGATTGTGCTCGGGGTTTCGCCTGCCAAATCAGTTATGTTATACTCACAGACATTATTCAAACCGTTTTAGAAACTTTAGAGTGTTTTCTATCCAAATCTACCAATTATATGCATATCCAAGCTTCTGGGCCTGAGTAGCAGGCAGTTTACTTTGGGCACATTTTTCATCTGGACGTGAAAATAGCGCTCCCAAGCCATAAGAAGCATTAACTAGTGCTTTAAAGTATTTTTTACTTAAGTACTTTACACCACTGGGAGATGACGCTATGATCGAAAGGCTGACATCGGTGGATGCGGTGGATTGAGTCCATGCAAAACAACACATTTCTGTTGCTTAAACAGACGGATTTTGACGGGGATTTTTTTATTAAGCTAATTAGATTTCCGCGGGGGCATGGACATCAACTCTAGGGGGTTAATGATCTTAACAGGTCTTGAATAGTTTACTGGTTTTGAAAAGTTTTTACTGGTCTTGAATAGTATTTACTGGCCTCTAATGATCTCTACTGGTCTTCACCCTCTCCAGTCATACCTGGTTGAGGTCAGCAGAAAAGGGGGAAGGGTCCCAGGCCACCAGCACACCTGTGCTGTACAGAGAGCTGGACAGGAAGCGGTGGTCGTCTGATGCCATCACCTGCAGGACAGGTAAAAACAAAGTTGTATCACCTATTACAGGTAAGAACACAGCGTTATACAACATATTAAGGTAACAGCAGTTTTACACTTTATATAAATTTACATTTGAGTCATTTAGCAGAAACTCTAATCTAGGGCGACTTACCTTGCATTCGGAAAGTATTCAGACCCATGACTTTTTCCACATTTTGTTAAGTAACAGCCTTTTTCTAAAATTGATTAAATAAAAAAATGTCCTCAATCTACTCACAATACCTCATAATGACAAAGCGAAAACATTATTATTATTTTTTTAAATACCTGATTTACATACAGTTGAAGTCGGAAGTTTACATACACTTAGGTTGGAGTCATTAAAACTAATTTTTCAACCACTCCACAAATTTATTTTTAAACTATAGTTTTGGCAAGTCAGTTAGGACATCTACTTTGTGTATGACACAAGTAATTTTCCCAACAGTTGTTTACAGGCAGATTATTTCACTTATAATTCACTGTATCACAATTCCAGTGGGTCAGAAGTTTACATACATGAAATTGACTGTGCCTTTAAGCAGCTTGGAAAATTCCAGAAAATGATGTCATGGCTTTAGAAGCTTCTGATAGGCTAATTGACATAATTTTACTCAATTGGAGGTATATCTGTGGATGAATTTCAAGGCCTACCGTCAAACTCAGTGCCTCTTTGCTTGACATCATCGGAAAATCAAAAGAAATCAGCCAAGACCTCAGAAAAAAAACTGTAGACCTCCACAAGTCTGGTTCATCCTTGGGAGCAATTTCCAAAAGCCTGAAGGTACCACGTTCATCGGTACAAACAATAGTACCCAAGTATAAACACCATGGGACCATGCAGCCAACATACCGCTCAGGAAAGATACACGTTATGTCTCCTAAAGATAAATGTACTTTGGCGCGAAAAGTGCAAATCAATCCCAGAACAACAGCAAAGGACCTTGTGAAGATGCTGGAGGAAACAGGAACAAAAGTATCTATAACCTGAAAGGGCGCTCAGCAAGGAAGAAGCCACTGCTCCAAAACCGCTATAAAAAAGCCAGACTACGGTTTGCCACTGCACATGGGGACAAAGATCGTACTTTTTGGAGAAATGTCCTCTGGTCTGATAAAACAAAAATAGAACTGTTTGGCCATAATTACCATCGTTATGTTTGGAGGAAAAAGGAGGAGGCTTGCAAGCCGAAGAACACCAATCCCAACCGTGAAGCATGGGATGGGAGCATCATGTTATGGGGGTGCTTTGCTGCAGGAGGGACTGGTGCACTTCACAAAATAGATGGCATAATGAGGATGGAAAATGATGTGCATATATTGAAGCAATATCTCAAGACATCAGTCAGGAAGTTAAAGCTTGGTTGCAAATGGTTCTCCAAAATGGACAATGACCCCAAGCATACTTCCAAAGTTGTGGCAAAATGGCTTAAGGACAACAAAGTCAAGGCATTGGAGTGGCCATCACAAAGCCCTGACCTCAATCCTATTGAACATTTCTGGACAGAACTGAAAAAGCATGTGAGAGCAAGGAGGCCTACAAACCTGACTCAATTACACCAGCTCTGTCAGGAGGAATGGGCCAACAAGTTGTGGGAAGCTTGTGGAAGGCTACCCAAAACGTTTGACCCATGTTAAACTATTTAAAGGCAATGCTACCAAATACTAATTGAGTGTATGTAAACTTCTGACCCACTGGGAATGTGATGAAAGAAATAAAAGCTGAAATAAATCATTCCCTCTACTATTATTCTGACATTTCACAATCTTAAAAAATGTTACCCCCCTTTTTCCCCCCAATTTCGTGGTATCCAATTATTAGTAGTTACTGTCTTGTCTCATCGCTACAACTCCTGTACGGGCTCGGGAGAGATGAAGGTCGAGAGCCATGCATCCTCCGAAACACAATCCAACCAAGCCGCACTGCTTCTTAACACAGCGCGCGTCCAACCCGGAAGCCAGCCGCACCAATGTGTTGGAGGAAACACCGTACACCTAGCGACCTGGTCAGCGTGCACAGCGCCCGGCCCGCCACAGGAGTCGCTAGTGTGCGATGAGACAAGGATATCCCTACCGGCCAAACCCTCCCTAACATCTCTGATGTTGCACTTATGCTGGGATAGTGTATGACCTAGAGGCTCACTCCCCTCAGTGAGCTTGTCCAGGAGTGGGGTCAAGAATGGGTTTTACTTGAGATGGGGGTATCTGGAGTTGACAATTGATTTATGCCATTGGATGAGTTGGTGTTTGTGCTATGAGTACCAGGAACGAGATCAGAAACTCGTCTTAGGAGCCAAACTGAAAGATAATTTATAGCGAATGCTATCTGGCTACGGGATACTCCTTTCTCATTTAAAAAGTCTCACCTTGTGACACGTTCTAAACATCTGTGGTTTGTTATGTAGGCTAGGGGGTGGATCTTTGCTATAAAAGATCTCAGTAGCCTTTGTGTGGTGGCTCTCAACGGATCATCTGAGGTTGATTCGTCGACCAGCCACCGCTATTGCAAAGCTCTCACTAATAAAGATTCAGTTTAAGTATAAGGAAACCTGGCACCATTTTTCAGCAGCAGGGACTGAGTGACTAGTCAGGTTGACCGAAAGATGAACGGAGCAAAGTACAGAGAGATCCTTGATGAAAACCTGCTCCAGAGCACTCAAGACCTCAGACTGGGGCGAAGGTTCACCTTCCAACAGGACAATGACCCTAAGCACACAGCCAAGACAACACAGGAATGGCTTCGGGACAAGTCTCTGAATGTCCTTGACTGGCCCAGCCAGAACCAGAGCCCGAACATCTCTGGAGAGCCCTAAAATAGCTGTGCAGCAACACTCCCCATCCAACCTGACAGAGCTTGAGAGGTTCTGCAGAGAAGAATGGGAGAAACTCCCCAAATACAGGTGTGCCAAGCTTGTAGGGTCATACCCAAGAAGACTTAAGGCTGTAATTGCTGCCAAAGGTGCTTCAACAAAGTACTGAGTAAAGGGTCTTAATACTTATGTAAATGTTGTATACTTTTTTTAAAATACATTTGCAAAAATTTCTAGAAGCTGTTTTTGCTTTGCCATTATGGGGTATTGTGTGTAGATTGATGAGGGGGGGGGACTATTTAATACATTTTAGAATAAAGCTGTAACATAACATTTGGAAAAGGTCAAGGGGTGTGAATACTTTCCAAATACACTGTAGGTAACAACACAGCTTTAAATCACCTATACAGGTAAGGACAGAGCTTTATATAATCAATATACATGTTGGTAACACAGATTCACAGTACCAGTCAAAAGTTTGGACAGACCAACTCATTCCAGAGTCTTTCTTTATTTGGACTATTTTCTACATTGTAGAATAATAGTGAAGACTGAGGACATCAAAACTATGAAATAACACATTTGGAATCATGTAGTAACCAAAAAAAGTGTTAAACAATTCGAAATATATTTTATATTTGAGAATCTTCAAATAGCCACCCTTTGCCTTGATGACAGCTTTGCACACTCTTGGCATTCTCTCAACCAGCTCCATGAGGTAGTCACCTGAAATGCATTTCAATTAACAAGTGTGCTTGTTAAAAGTTAATTTGTGGAATTTCTTTCCTTCTTAGTGCGTTCGAGCCAATCAGTTGTGTTGTGACAAGGTAGGGGTGGTATAAAGAAGATAGCCCTATTTGGTAAAATACCAAGTCCATATTATGGCAAGAACAGCTAAAATAAGCAAAGAGAAACGACATTCCACCATTACTTTAAGACATGAAGGTCAGTCAATCTGGAAAATGTCGAGAACTTTTAAAGTTTGTTCAAGCTCAGTCGCAAAAACCATCAAGCGCTATGATGAAACTGGCTCTCATGAGGACCATCACAGGAAAGGAAGACCCAGAGTTACCTCTGCTTGCGAAGGATAAGTTCATTGAAGAAATTGCAGCCCAAATAAATGCTTCACAGAGTTCAAGTAACAGACACATCTCAACATCAACAACATCAACTGCAGCAATTTGACCTTCATGGTCGAATTGCTGCAAAGAAACCACTACTTAAGGACACCAATAAGAAGACCAGACTTGCTTGGGCCAAGAACCACGAGCAATGGACATTAGACTGGTGGAAATCTGTCTTTTGGTCTCATGAGTTCAAAATTGAGATTTTTGGTTCCAACCGCTGTGTGAGGAGGAGGTGTGATAGTGTGGGTGCCTTGCTGGTGACACTGTCTGTGATTTATTTAGAATTAAAGGCACACTTAACCAGCATGTTGCAGCGATACGCCATCCCATCTGGTTTGCACTTAGTGGGACTATCATTTGTTTTTCAACAGGACAATGACCCAAAACACACCTCTATTTGACCACAAATGAGAGTGATGGAGTACTGCATTAGATGACCTGGCCTCCACAATCACCTGACCTCAACCCATTTGAGATGGTTTGGGATGAGTTGGACTGCAGAGTGAAGGAAAAGCAGCCAACAAGTGCTCAGCATATGTGGGAACTCCTTCAAGACTGTTGGAAAGCATTCCTCATGAAGCTGGTTGAGAGAATGCCAAGAGTGTGCAAAGCTCTCATCAAGGCAAAGGGTGGCTACTTTGAAGAATATAAAATATATTTCGATTTGTTAAACACTTTTTTGGATACTACATAATTCCATGTGTTATTTCATTGTTTTTATTTCTTCACTATTGTTTTACAGAAAATAGTAAAAATATAGAAAAACCCTTGAATGAGTAGGTGTTTCCAAACTTTCGACTGGTATTGTATATCACCTATACAGATAAGAATACAAATAAATACACTGGTATTATCACGTGCAGAACATTCGTAGAGCTGTGGCTGGGCCTCACTAGCATTATGTAAAAGCTTCATGCAGTTGTTATTCATTGACAGCGTATTGTTTGTAGACCATGTTAGCATGGCAGCCAGAATCAGTTTGGAACTGATCCAGGTGTAGACAGGCCACTCCTTGTTAGTATAGTGGTGAGTATCCCCATCTGTCACGTGGGGTTCAAATACCTTACGGAGAGGCACATCTTTTCCCACTCCAGCGTAATCATATTTCCTCCGAGCTACCCCTTATGTAATCTTGGAATATGGAATCGTAACTCGATATTACTCTTTTACTTTGACAAATCAGAATAACGAAATCTGAGCTGTTGTGGGACACCTGGGTCATATTCACTAGGCACCAAACGGAAGAAAACTGACTAAAACAGGGAGGGACTATTTTAACTTTGTAAAGATATGCTTGTTTATGCTTTCTGTTGCAAAGCGTTTTGCTATGGTAAGTACTAATGAATGTGACCCTGACCTGAAATAACAGCCATAATTGTATTCTGAACTA